>NC_135693.1:16480948-17080948 GCF_964276395.1 Gasterosteus aculeatus | reverse complement strand
AAGATGTAACCTGTCAGCTGTTATCACATCAGGTTCACCACGGCCCCGAGCAGAGGAGGAAAGAGACGTCCAACGCGTGAAGCAAGGCCCCCGCTGACGGTCCGTGTTGGACATTAACATGAATGTGGGGTGTTTTCACGGTTCTCTTTCCGCTGCGTCGGGTGTTTGCATCGATGTTCATGCCGCACGTAGACTTCCATGAGTACAGGAATAATATCAAATATCATATATATTATTAGGGGGACCCCTCTCACGTGGGCTTGCAGACCCGCGAGGAGCTCAGTGACCCCGGCTGAAGTGACTGCGGCGGCACGGTTGACTGGCGGCCTGAACCCACCACACCGCTGGGGTCTAATCCTGTTAAGGAGGAAAGAGACAATTACTCTGCTCGGCTCCGGTTCAGTGCTCAAGATCCGCCGCTGCCGACCGCTCAGAGCGAAAACATCCACCCCGCGCCGGGTGGTGCGCCGTGGAAACCCGCCGGGTTTTGATCTCCGCAGGTTGACTTTTCTCTGCATGTTATATCCGTGACGCCAAGTGGAGCGGCTTAAAGTCTGTTAAAACCGTTCAGTAGAAGCTCCGGTCATTTATTTTTATACTAGTTACAGTTAATCGGACTCACTACATATTATCCCTCCAATACCGCCTGTGTCCTCAGCAGGAGAAGACGAGGAGAACGTTATTTGTTCTTTTAGGACGCGAGGCCCGTGTGCCGTTTAATTCAAGGTCAAAAGTAAGTGGAATCCTCGGTGCTGGAAGCTTTTCTATTAAGAAACAGAGCATGTGCATGTAGAGCACACACACACACACACACACACACACAGTCAATACACAAGCGAGACACCTTCGCCCACACTGTGACACAGACTCAGACTTGTGTGAAACACAAACACGCACGAAAAAAGGGTGGATGTCTCTTTTTCTCCTTGGAGACGGACACCGGGTGAAGCTTAGAGACACAAGCGCCCGCTAATCACCACTTGTCACAACTCTGGCTGTTGTTTCAAAGGATGCGTGCCGCCGCATCAATCTCCGTGATCCCCGGCTCACCTCGCCTGGGCTTCAAAGATCATCCCTGTGTGCGTGTGTGTGCGTGCGTGCGTGTGTGTGTGTGTGTGTGCGTGTGTGTCTAGGTGGGGTAAAGGCTGCGTCGTCTTGGCTGCATCATCCAGGCGTGCAGGGCGTTGTTGCTCCACTTGTGAATGTCTTTGAGGGGCTGTTTCAGCAGCAAAGGAGTGCATGCATGCAGTGTGTAAGTGAGGGTGTGTGTGTGTGTGTGTGTGCGTGTGTGTGTGGGCGCTCCCAGTAAATGTTCCATTCAGCGGAGGGATGAGAGGGCAAAAGGGAAGAAACGGTCGAGGGGCATCGCTGTCCTGCAGACATCAGCGGGCGAGTTGTGTGTGTTTTATGAGCTGTTAGCAGTCATTATAGGTTCGACTTGTTGTTATACAGTAAATAAAACCTGCCTGGCGACCGAGCCGTGTTTATTTACTCTGTCACATGGAAACTCACAAGTTAAGAGGAAAAACAGCAGAAATGTTGCTTCAAATGTCTTTTTCATCACTGGTTTAATGTAGCAAACGCGCACATGAGCGTAACGTTACATTAAGACGGTGACAACAATTCAACAGGAAGAGACTCTGCAGCATTTCCTGAGAATGACTGAGTGTGTGTGTGTGTGTGTGTGTGTGAGAGAGAGAAAGGGACGCCATTAGGGGGATGGCACCCCGGTGCACATTGTTAGAATGATTGACAGCTTTAGGAACCCAGCTGCCAGTCGCGGGGCGCGCGCACACACACACACACACACACACACACACACACACACACACACACACACACACACACACACACACACACACACACAGAACCCCCTCATGGCTGTGTGGACCTTTCTGGATAGACAGTGTGTCAATCAAAAGAGTGAGTTGCAGGCTTTGGTTCAAGCATCTTTTCTTCACTTTTTTTAAGGATGGATGGGCCTGCCCCCCCCCCCCCCACACACACACACACACACACACACACAGACACACACACCAGCCCTTGTCTAAGCAGCTCAATACTAAACAAATTAGCAGACAGTAGTCATATTTCTCATTCAGGTCGTCCCCGAGCGGCACATTAATCATACTGAATTGACAGGGCGGCCCGTGATGAAAGCTGCCTGTCACGCCGTCCACTCGTGACGCTTCCCCCCACAAAAAAAGTGATTCACTTTAACTTCTGCCCGCCCTTTCTTCTTCTATTCCTCCTCTCTCCCTTTCTGTCCTCTCCTCTCTCTCTCCGTTCTCTCTTTCTTCCAGGGTTTTTGTTTTCGCAAGCTCCACCATCCCCCCCCTCCCCCCGTACACCCCCCCCGTACCCCTCCGGCCCCCATAAGAAGAAAAGAAATGAAAGAAAGACGAAGCTCAGGGGGAAGGCAGGAATGCATTGAGTGAGTGTATGATTGACCCCTCCAGTGTATCTCTGCTGCCTTTCAGGAGCCGCGTGTGTCAGCAGCGTCCGCCCGCCGCTGAAGAAGCGCCACAAACGGCAACTCTGCTTGTTTTTCTTTCTCTTACCTGAACTGAAAGTTGACCCGGGCGTCTGTCTGCTGAGTGAGTTTCGTGACCCCATCAAGACTCGTTCAAACCTCCCATGAGGCCGTCAGCCCGGGCGCGCGATTTCCAGTTTGCACTTCGGAGGGTTTTCATCGCGCAGCGCGAGAAGACTTCTTCTTCTTCTTCTTCTTGAGGTCAAGCTGGGATTTTGATTGTTTGTCTAAGGATTCCTTTTGTGCTAATGCGGTTATACTTGTCTTCCTAAATATACACACATGTCACGAAACGACGCTGATAGTTTGGAGTAAAAAACAAAAGAAAGAAAGAAGATGTGAATTGTAAGAACAAAAAATGCTACATGCAGCAAAAATAAGTAATAACAGACCCCTTGGCTGAGTAACACATTTGCAATTTAATTATATGTAATATGCTTTAAATATTGTGATGTTAGCACACAAATCTTTATTTTAAATCTTTCTTTTCTTTTGGTTAAATCGTTTCTGTGATCGGGAGAGACGACATTTCTTTCTTTTTTGAAAATCAAAGGTCTGACAAAATAAGCTGTTACTCAAGTCAAAAAGTTGTTTTAATATATTGTTTAAATAAATATCTGTAGTGCTGTGATGAGGCCAAAAAAATGATTTTCTATAGTTTTTCAAATAGTTTAGTTTCACTTCTTTAAACTGATGATTAATTAATTAGACCATCATTTGACGTATGTTTGAGGTTCGGCAGGTTCTTGTTGGCTGTATTAAAATGTGCATTTATTATTGGTAGAATAAACAGGGCATCAGCAGGTGTTTTACCTGTGTAGCGTATTTAAGGGGACTTTCGGGGGGGGGGGGGGGGGGGGGACTTGGCGGTGTCCCTTTGGGGCCCTTTGGCTGCACATATGAAGGGATAAAGCTCAGCCGTGGCAATGGAGGCAGGTGGGCGAGTTTAAACCCACACAGACAAACCTTTGGGAGTTAAACAAGTGGAGGACAGATTGTCAGGGTGGGCGATAGGGGACAGATTTAAAGGAGGGGGGGGTCTCGCAGGTCGATGCTGATCTGGCTGGAAGGGACACAAGCCGTGTCTGACTGCAGCAGAATCCATTCAGCAGAAGGTCACAGGAGTTTTCTTTTGGTTTGAACTTTGACTTCTTTCTCTTCAGACGGCCGACCAAACATCTTCGGTCTGAATAAACAAAAATGGCCGGTCAGCAGTGTTTTTGTCTGTCTGAAGGTCTGAAGACGTAAAGAACCTGACGATCACTTTTCCCCTTTGCTCTTTTCTTTGTCTCTTTCTCTCTGTTATCCTCTGTATTTTCACTTTCTTTTCACTTTTTTCCTTCATTGCATCTTCTTTTGTCTGTTCTTTTACTTTGCCCCAGTTTCTTTGAGCGCATTTGATTAATTGATCAATGAAACATTGTGTGTGTGTGTGTGTGTGTGTGTGTGTGTGAGAGGGTTTTCTACCACTGTATCTAATGCATTCTTTTACTTTGTCTGACAGATGATGCATCAACCTGAATCTTAATCATGTTACAGCAGAGCGGAGCACCGACTCCTCAAAAACATTAGACTTAAAGGAGGCTTTTATCCAAACACCTCCCGGTCCCCTGAGGGCCTCCACAGGAACTACAGTGGCCCCAGTGGGACATTAAACCCTTAATTTAACTCTTCATTCACTGTGAGCTGTATCTTTTTTTAACGTTCTTCTTGCAAAAAGTTGATGGAGCAACACATCAATGCAAAATCCTTTTGGACTGAAGGTTCAGATACAGTGAAACGTCTCCAAGAATCTGAATTTCCTTTTATTTCACAGCAGGTGTGTCCACTTATATACCTGCTGGAGATTGGACGAATCAGCTGACTGGAGGCGGAGAAGTTTCTTCCAAAATTGTTCAGGAAAGTCTTTATTGTTAGTTATACAAGAAGAAGTCTTGAAGAAGAAAACAATGCAAATACATTATGATATGATGGAGTGGTTAACTGCACACACACACACACACACACACACACACACACACTGAGTATTTCCTCTGCCATCCATCACGCGGGACAAGTGTTCCAGGACATTAAGCGTCTCTGAGGGTTTTCACTTTCTCATTAAATCAGCTTTTATTCCGCTGGCCAAACGTCCTTCCTCCCCTCTTTTCATAGTGATTGCGACCCTCCCTCCACCTAGCAGGGGAGAGTGCACACACAAACACACACACAGCGCAGCCAATACAATTACCATGGAGGGCATTAGGAGGGGCAGCTCCCCGTGTGTTTAGCTCCCTCATTGTTCCTGCCGTTTCCCTGCTGCTCGTCTCATCTGTTTGTGTCAGTCTGAGGCAGAGCGGTGCTCCGTCCTACCTGACACCAGATCATACAGTTAATCCAACTATCCAATTAACCTATTGATAACACATCAGCCTGCTCCTTCACAATCAAATCTCCTTTAAGAGGCACAACCTGGGACACACACTCAAAAAAGCAAAAGAAACCCGCGACACTCAGCCCGGGTTTGTGGCTAAACAGGTTTCAATGAGCATCCAGAAAACAGTCTTTAGAAACGTTGATGCGCAGCTGAACATTCCTGCACAGACGATTGTGTGTTTCCTAAATGTGTGCAGAAGGACACGTGAAGAGGGGTTTGAGTACCTGCAGGTTTGTGTTTCCGTCACTTAGTGCAACGCTGTGGTTAGACGGTACGAGGGTTTCAAAGGCAGCAGATGAGGTGGAGCTGTTTGTTGCAGACACACACACACACACACACACACACACACACACACACACACACACACACACACACATTACAGGTGTTTCTTGGCCGGATGGTATAATTACAGCCTCAATCTAAAGCAGAGGGACAGAACGGGTTATAGAGGCGTTGACTGAACACTGACACACACACACTGACACACAGAGACACACACACACACACACCATCAGGCCAACCAGTTACACGTCTCACACAGGGTTGATGACACACTTGATTTCCTGGAAACCTTGTATAAAAAGCGAGGCCAGCGTGAATCAGCGAGGCCGTGTCGGGACCAAACACTGGGAGGGAGAGACGCAGCGTGACTTTAAAGGAACAGTTCAAACGGTAAAATGTAAAGTCAAAGTGCGGCCCGAGTTTCATTGGCCGGCACAGAATGACTTTGCTGTAACCTCTGCATCAGGACTCGCTGGGCTTCAGAGCGCCATCTAGTGGGCACAAATCTACCGCCAAACGTTTCAATTTAAGATTTAAGATCTTTGGCATCAATATAAGCGATATAAATGTGCTCAAGAATGCACTTGAATAAAAAAGATCATTTTAAAGCAAATCGTGACATTGCATGATTCAATTTTGAATGCACGCGGTCACGTTTAGCCACTGGCAGCTAGCTAACGTTCTGTTGGTCGGAATTTGAAACAAAAAGGCGACGTGAGGACAACCGAGTGCCAGAAGACGCTGCAAAGCGTGAGGACTGTGGGTTGGAACGACAAAGGCTGAGTGTAAGAAGAACTGAGGCAGGTCAACCGATAATAAAAGATATGAACCACTAAACAGAGGATGGATGGAGGTGTTTGGGTCCATTTCCTCTGTTAATTATTTCCTAATTACTAGTGAAAATGACCCATTTGACCAACAGTCCAATCCCCAAACATTTTTAATTGACAATTAAATAAAGTAGAACAATTCATTGCCTTTGACGATAATCTTTAATCTAATTCTTGAAGAAAACAAAAGAAAGCAAAAACTCACACACACACACACACACACACACACACACACACACACACACACACACACACACACACACACACACACACATATACAGAGCCACACACGGAGCTGCAGGGTAGGTAGCACCTCAGTTGATGGATAGAGGTCAGGGGTCAGTTGGACAGGAATTGGAGGGCAAGCAGAAATTAATGTGAATGTGTGAGTGTCTGGTCTTTTTGGGCGTCTGCATGTGTTTAGTCCAGGTGTGTGTGTGTGTGTGTGTGTGTGTGTAGGTGGAGTTCAGACGTTCATTCACAAACTCCATCTGACAGGAAGAACCCATCCCCCTCAAGCGCACACACACACACACACACACACACACCTGAACACGCTCAGGTTCGTGATCGTTGCACGTCACCCACAAGAATATTTAGGATATGTGTATTTTAAAAACTAAAATGATGGATTTTGACTTTCTTTGAATCCTTTGAGAGTAAATGTCTAACAGATGACAAGAGATCAGCAAAACGAGACCTTTTGCACTCCTTCAATGACTAAAATATAATACAAGTATATCTACTTGTTACCAACAAACTTTTTGTTTTTGTACAATTGTGTTATATCCAATTGTGCAATTGTCTTCCCTCTGGTTCATGCTTTAATGGCGTAACTGAATCAAATATCAACTTCTTTAATTCAATTTTACTACTGAGGAAAAAAACTTCTCAAATGACTTTCACTTCAAAGAGAAATGCTGAAGTCCAGTACAAATACCGCAAAAGTACTTGAGTCACTGACTTTACGCCGCTGAGGTTTGGACCGCGATGGAGGACCTCTGTGTGTGTGTGTGTGTGTGTGTGTGTGTGTGTGTGGGGGGGTTGGTGGGGGTGGAGCAGAGAAGATTCACTGCTGGCAGGTTGCTTCCTACTGTAAATGATGAATGGATTAGGGAGGAGAGGGAGGAGGACACGCTGCTGAGAGAGACAGAAGGAGACAGAGAGACAGAGCGTGAGACTCGGTTAATGTACAAAAGCAACTATTTCATTCGTTAAGAGTCACAGCAGATATTAGTAACTTAAGACATGTGGACTTTGTGACTCATGTGTTGTGTTGGTTTGTCTTTTTCACACCTTGACATGTTTTCAGATTCAGAGGGTTTGTATAAATATTTTCCTATTTGGAGTTTTTGGATAAATTGTGTAAATAAACTAAAACATTGACTTTATTCCCACATCATCCCGCTCAGTTTGCTCAGAGGTGGGTTCTAGTTTACAGGAGGCCGCTGGATTCCTGCATTCCTCAGTCAACACACACGCTTTCTCCACTCGTGTCCTCTGATGATTTTCCTCAATCCTGAACTGGATTATTGCACAAAGAGGACAGAAGGACGCTGCAGAACGACTGTTGCTGAACTCTTACAACGACGTTTGTGCTCTTAATGTGCTCCTTTCATCGGGGACGCACAAAAACAAGCACACACTTCAATTACATCCCCCCCCCCACCCCAATTAAAATACTGAGAACGTCATCTCAGCTCGTAAAACACACCTTAGCTGATCCAACTCACCGCTGATTGGAGTCATTGCAACAACCGTTGTGTGTGTTTGTGTGTGTGTGATATCTGTAATTGTAGCCCGAGGACACTCTTCTGTGTGTGTGTTTGCGTAACAGGTGGTCCCGCTGTGAGTGTGTGTGTGTGTGTGTGTGCACGTGCACCGCGGGGCCTGTTGGACACTCGTCCCCTCACATAAAGGACGCTTCCTCTCCCCTTTGTTTACTCCCTCATCACAGTCAGCAAAGAATGCCACTTCCTACGCACGCACACACGCCGGCAGGAAGTGGAGCGCTCATTTCCCCCCCACCCCCACCCCCCGTCAGGTATGTCCACCCCGAGGCCACGGGCGCCGGTTTCGGTGGCATCGACACAAGTGGGCTCGAGGCGAAAGCGGCAGGAGAGACCACGCGAGTGTCCAACGCGGGAACGCGGGTCAACAGCGCTACCTCAAACATCTGTAAGTAACTAGAGTTGAATATTCCCAGATAAATATCACTTTACACATTTTAATCACACGTTCAGCTTCTCACTGTTTCGCCGCGCATGAAGCGTTGGACTCGCTGCCTCCCCTCCTCTCTGAAAACAGGCGTCTCTTTTTAAAGCTCGAGTGGAGCAGAACAGTAGCCCTTGTTCCCGGCAGAGGTCGCGACCCCCCTCGCACCCGGCCCGAACCCGATACGCGGCCCGCCAGCTCGGCGGGGCGCTCCGCCTGAAAGATAAGGAAGTGGACCACCGGTAGTCCCGGTGTTGCCCCTCGCCCTGGGGCCGCCAGGGGGTCAAACCCAGTGCGCCTCACCTTACTCACCTTCCGCTCACCTTTTCCCTCAGAACACGCGTTTCTGTTTTACATTTGTGGCTCCATCACCCGGCACGGAGACCTTTTTACACCATATTAATCAAACACGAATGTTTGAGCTCACAGCAACAAATTCATTAAAGGGATCTAACTAATTCTCATGAAGAGGAAGTTTATCTTTATATTGTGTTGTTGATGAATCTCCTGTAAGTCAAAAACAGAATCAGAAGAACAAAACACATCATGACTAATATTTAGACTGTTACCACATGTAGGTGTGCACGAGGTGTTTAAATGTTACCTAAATATAATTCCTACTTTCACTTAACTTTTTTTCATTCACCACATTTTTATTGCATTTGAGCATCATAGTTTCCAGTGCGTTAGAACCCGACCCGGGTCAGCTGGGCCGCTGGTCTGCTGTGATCCAGAGACGTTTCCCGCCGTCGCTTCTCACGTTGTTTAAGTCAAAGGAATGTCTGAGACTGCGGCAAAGCGAAAAGTTCAAAACATGAACTCATATTTGTGTGTCAGATTGATGTGGTTGCCATTGGCACCAAACATATGTTGAACATTTACCCCAATAAATATCTGTTTACATTTCTGTCACATAGAATCAGATATGAGTCGTATGAGAGCGGGTTTTTGCCATAATTTGACTCTGGATACTTTAAAGTACACGAGGCTGATAAAATCACACGCTTTTACTTTGCATCTGAATACCGGAGGCTGATTTATATTCTGCACAAGTAAAGAATGTGAACTCTTAATGTAACACAAAGAATGTTTGTGAAAATGTTGAGGAACGGCCAAAAGTCGCCATGTTGAATTGGGCGCCATTAAAATGAAGAGAACCGTCCTCGGCCAACAGGTCAACACACACACACACACACACACACACACACACACACACACACACACACACACACACACACAAACATACCCCCTCCCCAGAGGGAGCTGCCGATGACAGGTAGCGACTCAAACAAGGAGAAAGGAGGAGAGAATCAAAGAAACGAGGAAGGGGGAGGAGGAGGAGGGGAGAAGGGCGGAGGAGGAGGGGAAGTGAAGTGGGGTCGTGGGGGAGGAAGGGGGGAGGGGGGGGGGGGTTAGTGAACGATAAACACAATTTTTTCATCCCCTTTGTGAACGGATTTTTTTGCTTGTCAGGTTTTGTAATTCTCATAATTTTCTGAGAGCTTTGCAAGCTTTTATTTTGTAGCACCCTGAAAGGTCTTCAAAGCCTCTTTGAATTCCAACCGCACAGAAACACACACAAATAAAAGAGATTTGGTTTGTCTGAAGGCGTCTGACGAGAGAAGGTGGCTCCGCCGTCTTTACTTTTGTGATGCCAGATGGATCAAATCATACAGCACACACGATGATTCGCATTACCTCGTTATCACCAACGTCCTACACCTCTCCCCCCCACCACCCCCCCCCCTCCGTCCGTCCCCCCGTCCCCCTCATTCATCTTCTCTTGTCTCCGGGGAACAACTGAAAACTTTCTCTCTCTTCCCTCCTGCTGCTCGTCGGAGTGTTGGATTTCCAGGAAAGACGGTGTAAAATATCCAAACGTTGCTTCCGTTGTAAATTGACAACCATTCCCCTGACGGGCAGCTCTTTAACGGGACAGGAAGTCTGCGTCCAGCGTGCTGCCCGCGCGGGTCATGCACCAAACGGCTGAATGATTCTCCTTTTTGATCAAAACGTAACAATTACTCCTTCTGCACAAATCATTTCCGTCCTCGTGATCTTCGCGCTAAAGACACCTTTCGCAATTGTTGTTGTTTGGGGCAGATTAGTTTTGCATTGCACAGGAAGTGACGCACGTCAGGTGCCGACACTCGCCACTTTATTTTATTTCATGGCCTGTGTGAGGCGTCTCCAATGCAAAGCCATGTTAAAGGCTAAACGGACTTGTACTTGTAAAGCTCCTTTCTTGTCTTCTGACCACTCAAAGCGCTTTAAGACTCTCTCATGCCCCGCCCCCATTCACCCTCCATTCACACCCCGATGGCAGGCCCTCAACTAACTAAGCATTCACACACGCACACACACACACACACACACACACACACACACACAGCAACGGGACGACTTTGTGTATTGCCCAAAGGCACATTGACATGAACTGGAGGGTTATGTGAATGAAGGACAACCCCCCACCCCCCCTCGTACCTGAGCCACGGCCGCCATCTGCGTCCCCGTCACAGGAAGAGCAAGACGCGCCGCCGAGAGGGTGAGGGTGAGAGTGGCTCTAATGGCGATGGGAGGAGCCGTGGACGGGTCAGACAAACGCACGAGGACCCGCGTTTGTGTGTCGAGTGTGAGACCAAATGTTGAAGGACCTCCGTGTCTAAATAGTGGCTTATAATAATAAAGGAAGTGGATAAACTGTCTTATTTTTACCCGATCACACAAAGTAAGAACATCCACTGAATGAAGAAGAGGAAAGACTTCTTTAGAACTGGTGAAACACGTTCAGTCTCAGATTTAATTAAATAAGTGCGGGTGTGTGTGTTTGTTGTGCGTGTATATATAAATTACGTTTGGTGCCATTACAGATCAAGGAAATGAGAGGGAGTGAGTGTAATGAGCATCAGACCAGATTATCTGAGAACGTCCTGCAGCGTTTTGATCTAAAGGAGACGACGAAGCGACAAAGGTTAACGCAACAAATCTCACATTTCCCTCTAAAATAGAGTCGACGTCACAAACGTTTCTGCCTCGCGGCCTGTTCCATCGTATCAAAATACATCTACACACAATGGGCTTCTATGTAACTGTTGAGGCTTAATCCAGGTCATTAATCAGTCTGCTTTACATTCACAGAGAAACACAACCTCTGTTTTTTGTTAGAAAGCGTGTGTACGTGTGTGTTTGTGTGTGTGCGTCTTCCTCAGATAGCAGGAGACGGAGGCAGATTTTAACACCTGTGGGCCTCAAAACTAAGGAGACCCCCCCGACCCGGAGAGACATGCAACTTCACTAATTACTCACACACACACACCTAAACATGTGCACATACACTCACTATGTACACAATAACTCAAGGGCCCCAAATACAACTTTAGAGAAAACGCATGTGCATTTGTACACGTACACACACTCTCTCTCTGACACACACACACACACGCACAAACACACACGGGGGCCCTGATGAGAGTGAAGCCTTCGGACTGTCAGAGCCGCGTCGCCTCGGGGTGACAGCAGCCACAGTTCATCCAGTGTTTACATTACAGCACTTTCTACTCCCTGCACACACACACGCACGCACGCGCACGCACACACACACTTCAGCGGGCTGATCTGCAGCGCGATAAGATGGCCGACGTCTTCACGCACACCTGAGCTCTCCTGCCGTGAGGAGAGAGCAGCTCGTCCGGGGGAGTCACGCGTGTTTTGAGGAATAAAAAAAGGGGATTTTTTCGTGACACCACCAGACGTTTTTAGGGGAGGTCACGAGTGCAAGTGTGTAAAAAGAAGAAGTTGTGTAGCCAAGAGTAGGAGGTCGAAGGTCAGCGGGTCACAAAGCTGTAGATGAACAGGAAAATGACCTTGACTCAGGAACTACTGTTAAATTGAGGAGGTTCTTTTGAGATGTTCGTCCTTTAATGAAGCGTTTTCTGACCTAAAACGTTCCTCCTTCGTTGCTCGCGTGCACATGAAGCCGCCCAACGCGGGGAAGCTCATCGAATAACTAACGTGTCGATGGTCCTGTATCTAAATGGGCTGGTGCATTTGGAGTTGTGTGTCTGTGTGCGTGTGTGTGTGCGTCCAGCATGCTCCTACTTGCCTCCTTCGGTCTCTGCTGTTCTTCTCTCCTTCTGTCTGTCTGCTTCACAGATATGATAAATAATCGGAGGTGACTGGAGGAAATTGACGATTGACAACGTCTCGCCCTGAGGACAACCAGAGAACCACGCATGACCTAAACGTAGCTTCAAGCCTGACATCGAATCCAAGACTAAAACCTCCAGCTGAAGCAGTGAGGGCCGAGCAGAATGTCCTCGCTCTCAGCTCAGGTGACGACAGACAGAGGAACCACGAATGCGTCATCAAAAGAGAAGTAGACCTCAGTGGACGTGGAGCTTGTCCTCATCTCCTTTTTGACGCCACAGCGGACGAAAAAAGGTTTCGCACAAACCTCCATTTCCAAAGGCACAAAGAGACGAATACACGTTTTCTATTTGTTCTCGTCGAGGCTTCTGGAGTAACGGATTTGCTCATTTGACGTCCGGCTGAAACCTCTGCAGAACATTTCCTCTGGTTTTATAGTCCCAGTGAAGACTTCTGAGGCGCAGAATACTTCCGATGGGATGAAAGCACTGAAGCCAAGAGGATCAGCGCACTGTTTTAAAGTCAGGCTTAAGTTATCAACTCATCGGCCCCCGGGCCAGAGCTCACACACACACACACACACACACACACACACACACACACACAGACAGAAATAAATAAATAAACCTCAAACCTGTAAATTTGCCTCATTCAGACTGAACTCTTCCTGGTATTGTTCTTCTCAGCATGGCGACGCTGAATGAGAAGATACCCTTCATGTCGCCCAGTGTTTCTTCTCAGAGTTAAGAGGAATCGGAGCTGATGTACTTTGGGTCTCCGGAGTGTCTGAGGTTGAAACCGGAGATGGGATCTGGAGAACAACCCGTGGTGAAGCGGCCCGAGGCGCCGCGTGGAGGAAGATCTCCATTTCAGAAGCTTTTAAAAGCTCAGGATTAGGATTAGTGGAATGGCCCTTTAAGTGTCCAGAGCTGTGTGTTGTGATGGGACAAACGGCACGGGAAATGGGGAAATGCACCTCAGCATGTGTGTCCAGAGGGATCGTTTCAAAAGACTTCAAAGATATCTCAATTGGTGATTTTTTAAATGACAATATCACTTCACATTAACATGATCAATAAACAATTGTTTTTTTCCATCAACAACCGGACCTGCAGGAGACGGCTGACGTGGAGCCGCCGCCGCTCTTCCTGTCCGAAAGGATCCCTGCTGCTGTTATTAATAATCCGGCTCTGTGTGATGGGAGCTGACAGGCAGGAACGCTCTGACACAAGTATGAACTGAATGTGATCACAAAGGGAAGGAGGCGGAGGGAGGGAGGGAGGAAGGGAGGGAGGGAGACAAAAAGAGACGCTGAAAACAGCAGCAGAGGAGGACGATGGACGTGGATGAAACCGTGAAGGCAGAGAAGAGGAGCCGCTGGTTTTATTGTATTGACTAAAGGCCATAAAACACTTGATCTGAATGAAACTGATCGATTTCCAGGATGATGGTGTCCCTTAATGATCTTCAAGCACAACCGTGAAAGTAGATACAAGTTTTTTCTTAATGTTAAGGTTTGAGTGAGGATTTTTTTGTAAAATTCGTTCCAATCATTTTATCTCTCTCTCTCTCTCTCTCTCTCTCTCTCTCTCTCTCTCTCTCTCTCTCTCTCTCTCTCTCTAAGCAACTGAATTAAACCCACTTTTATTTAAGGTTTCGCCTACTTAGGATTTCACACAGACGCAAACACAAACATTTTACATCATTACTGTGAGACAGAAAGGGTCAGATTTAATGCAAAGTTGAATATGAGCAGCACTCCAGTCCATATTAAATCTAAAATTCCAAAGCGTATCTTCATCAGTCAGGAATCATTTCAGTCAAGATTAGTGGATTATCATCCACATCCTGGACTATACAGTGATCTCAATACATTTCTGATATATTGTCTTTAACAAGAAGAACCAGAAAGAACACTTTTCAGCCTATAATAATATTAATGATGATCATAATAATCCTAATAATACAAACAATAACCATCATATAACCTTGATAAAAATAATAATAATAATAATAGGTTGATATAACATGAGTGCCATTTGCATTAATTATCTTCAAACGGCTGATATGAAATATCATTTTTCATTTTGATGTGTGATTTGTGCATTTTGGGGGAATTCCCCATCGTTCTAATACCTATTGAATGTCATCTGGAGATTTACTGCTCTGCCGACGTTTTAATGATCAAGTTCAAACATGAAGAAACCAAGAAAAAATGAAACGGCTTTTCTTCGTTTTTGACAAAAGCACCAAAATAACTGAATTTGAAATAAAAACACCTCGGGTCGCATCTTATGTTTGGGCAATTATTACAACCCGAAATTTGTTCAAAATAATTAAAATGTGTATTTTAAAAACCAACAAGGGTTGCGTGGACAAGTGAAAATGCGTCTAAGCGGAATTTAACACATCTGTGAAGCCGCAGATGGAGCGGTTTTTAATTATTCTGCGGACATGCACGTTAAATCCACGCAGAAACCCTCATTTTGAACAGTTTCCTTCGGGGTCGCAGCTCCTTCGCCGCCCACGGTCACCGCGCCAAACTAAACGTATAGACTTTTCCTCCCTGAGAAAACGCGCCGGGCCGCTGGACGTGTGCGCACGTTGCGCTGATTGGTGCGCTTCTACAAACGATCACGTCTCGGTTTAATCAGACACGAACCATTAATGCAGGAACCGAAGTGACTGAAGCGCCACTCAGATCTACAGGGAATTACGCATTTAATCTCTTGTATCTTCGTCGTCGTATTCATCAAATAAACTGCATTGGAGACTTGAGGGTGAAAATAATTATTCTCCAATATTTGGAGAATTAAACTCGGCGTCGCAGCAGCTAAAACGAGGAAACACCAAAATAATAAAAATCCACGTCACGTTAATGAATGGAATTATACATGATATGTTGTGTTGTACAAATGAAATCTAATGTGTTTAATATCCTTCTCATCGCGGGGCCTTTGTTGGGTTCAAATATAATTCCAGGGTGGACAAAAGAGAGTCATGTTGTCCGTCTCATAGCGGAACTCTCATCGGACACCGCGTCACCAAAACCCACTATTACATCTGGCCACATGTGTCAATAAGCGAGCTGTTTCAGGCTGCTGTATATTGATTATTTTAATGAATGTGAGCTTCAGATTTGGACATTTTGGACACTTTTCAAAAACGAATTATTATCGTAATAATTATTTTTTATTACCACAATTAGTCGTTCAGTCGGCCTCATGCATTCCCAACTACCTTGTCCTGCAATTTTTGTATTTTACTTTTTTTTCCAACAATTTATCCACAGGTAAAACTACTCAAACTAACAGCCTACATTTTAATGATTAAATCAGATTTAAATAGTCTGAGCTGGAAATTTTTCTCCATAGACGCACCGTCAAATTTCATCCACAGAAATAAAAAATCAATCCAGTTGAAATCTAGATTATTTTCAGAGCTCGAACCCTCTGATCGGCAGAGCGACGCAGCGGCTGCAGCTCCGACCTGAAGTGAGAAGTTGTGTCTGTAGCGCGCTGGCAGCTGATTGGCTACCTGTTGGTCTCCTCCATCTGGTGCCCTCTTCCTATCTCCTCTCCCCTAGTCTCACCCCTCTCGCTCTCTCTCTCTCGCTCTCTCACCCTCTCGATCTGTCTCTCTCCCTCCTGCGCCAAGTCTCTCTCTCTCTCTCTCTCTCTCTCTCTCTCTCTCTCTCTCTCTCTCTCTCTCTCTCTCTCTCTCTCTCTCTCTCTCTCTCGTAGCGCACCGCTGCGTCTTTGCTCTGATCTCTCCAAACTGCCCCCCCCCCCCCCCCCCCCCTCCACCCGCCGCCGCCTCTCCACCTCTCCGGTGCGCGCGGTGCATGAACGAGCCTCTTTAACATATCCAGACCAACGTCATCCAGCGAAGGTGGATCATGCCGCGCGGTCTTTTCTATAAAACCCCCCGCGTCCCGCTCGCTGGGGACAAATAGCCGCCGGTTCGTCAGAGAAGGCAGAAAGGAAACGTTGCTTTAAAAGTACACGGATTTCCCTCGGCGCTGACGGGACGCCGGTCGCAGGTAAGTCTCGTGTTTAAGTCTCCGTATGGACGGAGCGTTTTCTCGTTATGTCGCACTGAAGTGAGCGCATGACTGAATACATTGTTAAACTTTTTTTTGTTCATCCTGTTGGCCTCCTCTCGATTCACCCCAACTTTTCCAGGCCTGTTAATTCGCTTCATTCTGCAGCCTACTGTATTTAAATCCCCCTTCTTCTGCTTTTTTTCTGATGTCTGATTTATTGCCCCTGCTCCATAAACCGCGGCCCGCCTGGGGGTTAAGCTGAGCCCCCTGAACTGTACCTATAAAGGAGCATAACCTAATAGACAAGCCGGCGCATGTAAACCTGTAAAACTATTTGGAATAGTTGACAGCTACTCCTCATTTTGAAGGAGCAGCCACAGCGAAATAAAGGGCGCACAGGAGAGAATTGAGCACGTTTCTCACACATTTCATGCAGCCAGCCGGTCCGATTACTGTTGTATCACATCCAATATAATCAATTACTGGACATTCATTATTATTTGTTTCAATAAAAAATAATCACTTATTGTGGTTTGAGGCATTCTAATAAATATCAGCCAGGTGAATCCTCGCGGGATAATACTAACTGGAAAGGAAGGCCAAGGTCCAGCTGGTTTGATTACTGTTATTATTGTCCACGGACTGGCTGTAATAACAGCTTATAACGGCTCTCGGCCATTGGCTGTCTCCAGCGACGGGTTCAGAGAGAGTTGAGAGTCACACTGCCCCCCTTTTCCAAACCCATCCACGTCCCGCTAACGCACAATTATTTTTTATTTGGGCAGAATTTACGGAGGAGAAAAAGCACAAGAGGGAGGAGAAATTGGACGCAGAGGGAAGCTTTGCGCAACGCCGCTGCTGTGAACGGAGCAGAAGCGCCTTTACGCACGGACACAGGTGGATGCTGGGCAGCGGACCAGCTCTCGAGGAGATGTTACCCATGGCCCAGTTCGGGGTGCTGTCGGCTCTGGCCACCGCGCTCACCTCGCTCCTGTCCGCGCTCCTGCTGCTGGCGCTGACCCGGCAGCTTTGGAGCCTCCGCTGGAGCCTGACCCGGGACAAAGAGAGCAGCCTCCCGCTGCCCAAGGGCTCCATGGGCTGGCCGCTGATCGGAGAGACTTTCCACTGGCTGTTCCAGGTGAGAGTTGACTCGTCTTGTTTTTTTTACAAAGCCTTCCAAAATACAGGTTCCTGTGCGTCTCTAGTTATTTATTTGTGTTGATTGTTTCATGAGGACTTGAAATGACCGGATCAATGTTCGTCTTACTATTCGAATAATGTATGACGTATGTGGGAGCGCGCGGGAAGCTTTAAAATCCTGCGGAGATTCTTCCAGGCGGAGTTCCGTTGTTAATGTGACATGTGCGGACTTGATGCTCGGTGCGCAATTCCTTCCTGCGGAGCAGAAACAGACGTTTTCTTTTCAAAACTTCCTCTTCTCCCCCCTCCTCCCCCCTCCAGGTCTCTGTCGTTATTTCTGTGTCTTCCACGGTGAGGAATGCACTCGCGTCCCCTCATCTGTGTCCCTCAAACCACGCGTGTGCGTCACGCACGGCGCCGTGTTACTGCACACGTGATGTGGCGGGTTCCTTTGTTTTATTCCTCTCGATTCGGATATTTCATCCCCTTCAATATTTAGCTACGCACACAGGTCGCAATGCATGTAGGATTTTTGAGAGAAACGTATAAAGAACTTCCCATGACAACACCATTTCCAATTGGGATCGATAGTTTTATAATTGAAGTAAGTAACATTCTTAGTGTTTTTTTGTAATCATATTTAATGAGTTTTATTATTAGGATCAAAGACTCTCGTTGCCAACTACAGTTTCTGAGTGATTGTTATGCAGATGATAGTAACTTGAAACTAGCAGTTTGGGTGACAATAAAATCTTCCCCTTAATTATTTTACCCCAAAAACAAACAAACAAAACAGCCTTGGCCCACGCAGAGAAACAGATGTCAACAGAAACTACCAATTAGTGTTTCGACATTTCCTGTTGAGCAGCAAACAAACTGGACCGAAACTAGCTGTTGGAATTTTGAACAGTGAAGTGTGGGAAAGCTGATTTCCGCCTAAATTGGTATTTTCGTCGACAACTTGTTACCTGAAATGTGACAAACTTGTAACTCCGATTCAATCTTCACACTACAGGGTTCCAACTTCCACATCTCGCGCAGAGAGCGCCACGGCAACGTGTTTAAGACCCACCTCCTGGGGAAGCCCGTCATCCGCGTGACGGGGTCAGAAAACATCCGCAAGATCCTGCTGGGGGAGCACAGTCTGGTGTGCACCCAGTGGCCCCAGAGCACCCGCATCATCCTGGGACCCAACACCCTGGTCAACTCCATTGGAGACCTGCACAAGAGGAACCGAAAAGTAAGAATGGAACCTTTTCACTTAAGTGTGGTCCATTATTGAGGTGACTATAAGGAAATACACCCGGTACTTCTGACTCTGTCAATCTTCTGATTGGTATCATGTCTAGTTTTCAACAATCACATAATGCTCATCTCAACTGAACCTGGCAGTGTACATTTCTGTACTCCTGTATGCTATCGTAACCCGTGCACCCTGTCCGGTCCTCGTATCTTCTACGTTTTTGTCTTACCTCTATGGAGCCCCAGCCGTCCCCACCCTGTCCTCCTTTTTATTTGCTGAAAGGTGTTGACTGTCGTGTAGAAGGTGGTAACCTTTTATGACACCTCTGTCCTTTGTTTCCCCGACCCTTTCAAGATTCTAGCTAAAGTGTTTAGCCGGGGGGCTCTGGAGTCCTACCTGCCCCGGGTGCAGGACGTCGTCAAGTCTGAAATCGCCAAGTGGTGCTCCGAGCCGGGCGCCATCGACGTTTACAGCGCGGCCAAGTCAATGACGTTCCGTATCGCAGTCAGGGTCCTGCTGGGTCTGCAGATGGAGGAGGAGCGGATAGTTTATCTGGCCAAGACCTTTGAGCAGCTGATGAACAACCTTTTCTCGCTGCCCATTGATGCTCCTTTCAGTGGGTTACGCAAGGTGAGAAGAGAGCGAACAAACCAACTCACGACACACTATTTTACTGACCTTTTATCCCTTCAGCATCACAGGGGCTGATGTATCCCACCCAACTTAACTGGATAATGATCATCTAATTATGTCTTTTGGGGGGGGGGGTCGTTTTCTGTCCAGGGGATAAAAGCAAGAGAAATCCTGCATGCCAACATGGAGAAAATTATTCAGGAAAAGATTGAGCGGCAGCAGGCAGAGGAAGAATATCACGACGCCTTTGACTACATGCTGTCCACTTCCAAGGAGCACGGCCAGCAGCTCAACATCCAGGAGCTTAAGGTACCCGAGCGCAGCACACACTATGATACAGACTTTATATTGGCCATTCAGGGAGGTCAGCTCAACTTTCACTCTGAAAGTGGCAATGAGATAAGACGACACTTCATTCAGATACGGCCACACAAGACTTCTTAACCCAAGTCATGTGCAAAGGTAATAGTTCAGGGTTCAGTTCTGTAGTGGTTCTTTGGCTGAAGAGTTCTCTAAAAGCAACAGCAGATCTCCAAGCGCACTAAATGTCTGTGGAATGAATATGATCACTGTTCAAATGAATTGATCCTAACCGGTTAATTGAGACGAATTTCATCCACTCACTTCCATCCTGGCAGGAAACGGCGGTAGAGTTGATCTTCGCGGCTCACTCCACCACAGCCAGCGCCTCCACATCTCTGATTCTGCAGTTTCTCCGCCATCCAGCGGTGGTGGAGAGGGCCAGGATCGAGCTGGAAGCCGAGGGCCTTGCCTACGAATCCCACAGCAGCCACAGACCATCTGATGTCACCACGGAGAAAGAGGAGGAAGCTGCAGACAAGGAGACAAGTCGCCTGCTCAACGGAGACGGTCATAATAACCAGAATCCCAGGGATGGTTTTCCACAGTCTCAGTCTCGTGTTCCCTATCTGAGCCTGGACAAGCTGAGCCGGCTCCGCTACGTGGACTGTGTCGTCAAAGAGGTGCTCCGCTTCCTGCCGCCGGTATCCGGCGGTTACCGGACCGCCCTGCAGACGTTCGAATTAGACGTAAGTTCAAGTCTCTGGTGGGAGTATACCATTTGTGTACACCGTCAGTCTGGGTAGGTGTTCTGTCTCCTTTACATAGCCACATATGAGGAGAAGTAGAGTACAAAGAGCATCTTTTAAGCTCACAGAAACAACGGTGGATCAGCGGCTGACCTCCGTGGTTTTGAAGACACAGCAACTTATTTTGACCGCCCCTTTCTTGGAGATGTCATTGTTAGAGTTTGAGAAGACCAGCCAGAAATACAGAAGTGCCAATAAGCACCATTAGCCTGCTGCAGTGTTTATACCGTGTTAGCCTTTGGCCTGAAGCCTTCTACATGTTTGCAGTTACAAGTCTAAACTGGTGATGCAAATGGAGACATGAAAGACAACTGGATACCGTCTTCAAAGATGGCGTCTAATTATTTCCATTGAAATGGCATCCTTCCTCATACTTCTTCATGTTTGGGAACAGCTTACACACTACAGTGACCTTCATACCAAGATTTGGGTTAGTGCAATTAGATCTGTGTTTGGTTATTTGCTAACAGCTAAATGCAGACGAGTACAATTGGTCCGACCATGCAAGCATGTGGCTGTTTGCGAGAGAGTCGAAAGGTGGTTTATCAACAGAAAATATTAAACGACTAGTGAGATCTTCAATTAAAACTTTATGCCAGAGGAAAAACTAATTCCTGGTTCAATTGAATTCTATCTTGGTCCAATTGTGATGTAGCAGGCCTCGCTGCACTTCAACGGACAAACACATTGACACACAGAGTTGCGTGGCCTTTGCTGAGAAAGCGCCCCGTCACAGCCTCGTCCCTCGGCCTTACGAGCCTCTTCTATGCCCTCAGTTTGCCCCCAATTTGCCGCACTTATTGCGACGGGACAATTGAAGTTCCAAACAGATTCCCAGAATACTATTGTAGTGCAACGTGCCATTTATGTGCCTCTTTCGCAGGGGATAAACCCCTTTAGCTGAGAAGTAATTGCAGCATCGAGAATGTAATTATGCCTGTTCACCCGAGTGCATCTTGTTTAAGCTGAGACATGGGAATCAGAACTCAGGAATAATTAGGATTAGGTTGTAAAGGGGTTGGGATCAATGGAATCAATGAATACATTAAGTCGGAAAAAAAAAAATTACAAATGTTTTTCAAGTAATAAAACATCATTATGTAGCTTTTCAATTTATGTTTGATAAAAGTTTCTACAAGAGTAAGTATATTGTCCATTAAAAGATACCTGTCCATAAGTCCACACAGCGGTTGGACTTCTTTCTTTGCTGTACTGCATGACATTGGTTTTTTGCAGATTTTCACACACATAAATGTACCAAACTAACTGAATTATATCCTGATTTCACAGGGCTACCAGATCCCCAAAGGCTGGAGTGTAATGTACAGCATCCGGGACACTCATGAGACCGCAGCGGTCTTCCAGAGTCCGGAGCTGTTTGACCCTGACCGGTTCGGACCGGACCGGGAGGAGAGCCGGTCGGCTCGCTTCAGCTACGTGCCGTTCGGCGGGGGCGTGCGGAGCTGCGTTGGGAAAGAACTGGCCCAGATGATCCTAAAGACGCTGGCAGTGGAGCTCATCGGGACCTGTAAATGGACTCTGGCCACCAAGAACTTCCCCAAGATGCAGACGGTGCCAATAGTGCATCCGGTCAACGGGCTGCATGTGAATTTCACTTACAACAACCCTCTTTAGACAAAAAAAAACCCCACCGCGTGACAGACTTTCCAAATAAATTCAACCCAAACGGGCATCTTAACCTCCAGTCTGCTTTTGGAAAAGCGCTCCAATACATGAGACACGAGCACCGCGCCAGGCCCGAGGGTGCAATTTCGGCCAACCTTCATTTCCACAGGCATGTAGAAGGGGTTTACATTGGTGGTTTGGAGCAACTCATCATCTCTACAGTGGCTTGACCCAAACCTCCTTAGAAACCACCAGCTCAACGTGTTCACCTGCAGCATCCCACAACTCTCCATTACATGCTTCTTCTTTTTTTTACGGTAGTTAAGGTAACTCGGTGCGATTTAGTTTGTCTGTGTAGCCTTTTCCTACCTAGAACTTCTGGGTTTGACAAAAGGTGCCGAGTGAACAGACCTACAGGACATTCTACTTTATTAAATCTAAGACCATGCAACACATCAACACTCGCTGACAGGAATGAAAGACCTCCTACAGTCTCCCTAAGGCCATCTTGCAGTTTCAACAACTTGTTACACAAAGTGGTTTACAGATGTAGCTTTTGCACCAACGTGCATCTGTAAGGACATACCCGAGAGCTATGAGCGGTCGCTGCGTTGGATGAGCAAGCATTTCGTATTTCACTTCAAAAAAAAATGCCTTTTTGAAAACTGACAAAAAACACAGCTGGTTGTATTCCTGTATATGAGCAAGGCACTTGATGCCGGTCAGCTCTGTGAAAATCCGCAGGAACAAATGCTCTTTATTAAATCTACATGTGAGTTCTCATTACGACCAGTGTAAAGTCAGAAAAAGAGTGAAAAGATCTGCGGTGGTATTTTAACACTTTTAGGAAACATTTCCAGCCCAATGTTGGACACAACATTTTTGCAATGAACTCATCTGCTAAACCACTTTTACTGACGGAACTTGCACTTAATATTGACACATAAATCCCACAACCAGGAACTACACAAACATCAGGGCAAAATACATTCAAACGGTTCTGTTTTTGGAACACGAATGTAATATACTACATATCCTCAACAGTGCTATTATGTGTGTATCAAATGAAGTAGCGTTATGAATAAGCTGTATTTAAAATGCAGATGTATAATTTCTGTTTTGCTTTTATTCTGTAACAATATTTGCTATAATTATAAATAGATAGACACTAAACTGTAAAGGACTGTCCATACAACTATATTTCAGTGCCAGTACGTAGATATCTTTCATTGTTTAGAGCAGCATTTATATAGAGTAAAGTTATTATAATTATTATCATTATTGGTCTAATGTTATGACTGTTTCTATCTAGGTTCGAAGCCTAACGGACACGCTGTGAATTCTTATGTACGGATGGATTCGTGGAAGGAGATAGCACTTTCTCTGCTTTAAGGAGTCTGTATATATTTGTCCTGTTGATGCATTCATTGAGTGTTCAGATGTAGCTGCTGTACAGTTGATAAAGAGTAAATTAGAAGATGAAAAACAGAAACAGTTGTCATATTTTGCTTTCGACAAGGAGATGTTTATGAGTTTAGACTGTCATTTATAAATGCTTTTTAAAGTTCTTGATAATTATTTTGTTTACATTAATATTGTTGAATTATTTATTTAATGTCTTGTTATACAACTAACATTATCACGTCACACAAAAACATCCCATTTCACAGTAGCAAATAATAAAATGATCAATTCAGAAAGAATCGCATATTAAGCCAGACACATGGCTGTTAATCACATCTGGCCACATCTGGATCCCCCTGCCACCGCTTCCTATATCCAGCATTCTATCACTCACTGTGTAACTAATCCTCACACCAGCCACTGTACATCCCACCACAGTTTGTCATCATCTACACGTATGCGGATGACACAAACATAGAAGGTTCATCCCACATAACAATAAAAATAAAACTAACAGCCGTTAACTGGTGAGTCAAGACGTTACGATTGTGGACTTCAGAGACCGAACCGACACGCAGTGGCACAGAGTTGCCTTAACAGTGGTATTAGAAGTATGCACAGTATTTACAGTGAATGAATGTAAGACACACTTCATAACTTGACCTCATTACTAACAAGAAGGACAGTGTGGTAACGCCGGAGGTCATCATGGAGGACGGCGCTGGGGTCACCTGTTAGGTCACCAGGCGTTTCCATCCTACACCCTCCATAGGCAGAGAACGGGGTGGAGAGAATAATGGGAGACAAACAGCCCGGCCTAATTATGTCCGCTGCAGGGCCCTGTTGCTCTGCCAAGGTCGTTATCTGATGGACCCTCAGTCACTGGGAACTCAGCGACAAATTGAACCAGAGTTCACTCCAGTGCCACCGGCTGCACAGGTCAGCAACCGGTCAACTGACGGGAGGGTGCATGGGAACCAGAGAGGGGACCCGACACAACGTTGCTACATATTATACAACTGAAACAGAGTCTGAGCGACTCAGCAGCTCCCCCTACGGGCGGGATATTTCTACCTGACCACAACAGAGGGCTTTAATGTGCACAATGCACAGAATTTGTAAGTTATGAGTTAGAGATGAAAGTTTATTCTTTAGGCGTGAAGCCTGAATCTTTCCGTCAAATGTGTTTTTTCAAAAAAAACATCTGTTGGTCGATGTAATACATATTTTGTGCAAACAGCAATTGTCTTTATGGTAATTATATGCATAACTGCATAGAGGGCAGGTGGGGGTCAACCTCAGGACAGGTTGAAGGCGAGGATGTCCTTTCATCATCCCATCCGAAATTATGTTTGTCTCTGATGAATTCTGAAGACTTAACTCCGATTAAAATACGATTGCATTTCTTGCAATCTGATTTATAAAAAGGTGTAATATGTTACTTTTAGAACAAACGAGTCACCAATAACCTCAGCGGCCGTTAGGGGAACAGCAGCCATCATGCTGCTGCTGGTGCGGCTAAAACAGCGACGTGACGTCACACGATCTCATCTGAATAACGTTAATATTCCCACATTGTAGTTGTTCCGTTGGCTCTGTGATACAAAGCAGCTGATTTGTGTTCAAATCCCTTCACCCGCTAACACTGCGAAAAAACACATGGTTGCAGCTAACGTTAGCGTTAGCGTAGCTTGTGTTCCTGCCTTAATCCACTTATGACTCAGAAAGCGCTTTTTAGCTGAAGCGATTTTTTGTTATTTTGGTAGCTTCTGTTCTAACAACTGAAACTTATGCTGCCTTCAAAAGGGTCGTGTTAACAGTGATCATGAGGAGAGGATTCCTCTTGAAAGATTCAAGACTTTGGACCACGAAAAATCCACCTTTACGTTAAAGTATAACCTTTAATGCTGAGTTCTGTGAATGTTTCTATTACTCATCATTTCATGGGTTACGTTTTCGAATGAGTGATTCCTGATGTGTTTCAGCTACATTTCATTATCCCTCCTATGAAATCTATTTATTCTCTCCCTTTGAGTTAAAATAAAAATCCTCGCAGGGAGGCTGAAAGTTCTTCTTAGCTCCTCTGTGCATGTGAGTTCTGGTTCAGATGGCAGAAACAGGGCATGATAAGCAAACTGAGGGGGAACGCCGGATCAGATGGTGCCTCGGACAGAAAGCTGGGAGGCCGACGGCAGCACCTCGGCCAGCCGCTCGGTGTGTGCTCGCTCAGATATTTCACCTCCAGCTTGGGTTCTCTCTGTGTTTATTTCCATAGCTGCTGCTGTCACAGTAAAAACCGCAGCGCTGCAATCTTGGTGGTTTTTCTTTTTAGTCCTTGTAATTGAAAGTTTACTT
Source organism: Gasterosteus aculeatus (assembly GCF_964276395.1). Classification (NCBI taxonomy): domain Eukaryota; kingdom Metazoa; phylum Chordata; class Actinopteri; order Perciformes; family Gasterosteidae; genus Gasterosteus; species Gasterosteus aculeatus. The sequence goes on along the minus strand of NC_135693.1, from coordinate 17,054,972 downwards.
TGCCGTTTAAATGCTGAGTCAGTCAGGAACCTTCAGGGCTTCATTGTGTGACTTCAGAAATAAGAATGGACTGGGTTGAAATTGTGGCGGCTATGCCCAGCAGGTCATCCATCTTGACCGAGCAGAAAAACTATGCCCGATATTTTTACTGTCTTTTTTGGTTGCTTTTAAAATCAAACTGGTATATTTAGCCGGCCTTTGTATGTTGGGACATTTTTCTGTCTGTTTCAGTTGAGTGTTTCCAAACCCTTGGAGCCTTACAAAAAGTCCAGTTGTGTGCAAATATCCTATTTTCTACAGATAACTTGACTTTTGGGGCATTGACTGTAAGCAACAAGGGACCTCCAGTCAATTGGTCATTAGTGCAATTCTCTGTTTTTCCTTGATGTGCTGTTTGGCCTGACTAAGAAAATACATCTGAATCAAATCATGAGAAAAACAAAAGGTTGAATCCAAAATATAATTTACTTTCATGAAAACATTAGAATGAATAGATGAAGTAACCTTTTTCTGATTATTCTTGTTTTTCAACGCCTAAAATGAGTGAGAATCATTTGACTCCATAACTCCTCACCCGTCCGTCGCCCGTATTCAACCTCTTCACCCTCTGGACTCGTGTTGCTTGTGTTCTGGTTCAGAACCAAAGATACACATCAATAAAGATTTCTCTAAATGGCTGTTTCAGGTCATTGGGAGAACACTTAATTATAATAATGAGGTAAAAGAGGGGCCCTTGGAGAACAATTAACCGTTTTGGTGGTGCCGGCGGTGCACTGCAGTGACCCTCCAACAGCCAGGTTTATTTAAAACTAGCTACTCAGAAATAAGCTCCAAACGAACCAGAAGATTCCTCATAATAGAAGATTAACTAACTGTCTTGACCAAATGGCACCACTTTAAGAGTACAATTACTCTTGGTTAACATTTTTGAGCATGTAAAAAACCTAAAATATAGCTCAGGAGGCAAAAGGCAACGGCAACCAAAATAGCGTATTTCCTTAATAAAATGCTGTAGTCTGTAGTCTGCAGGTGGGCGTAGTTTCTGTGCGGTTACCCATTGGTTGGTGGAATGCGGTTTTAAAACCTCCTGTTTGGTGATTTGACCGTCGCCATCTTGGCTTTTTGGTCGGTCGGATCCAAGCACGATAAAACCCAAAAAAAGCAACCGGGAAGGTCATAATGTTAACAGGTTCTATTTTATAGACTTTACTGTGTATTTTATTCTAAATGGAACCATCGTTTACGATGAATGAACATCATGCTGTTAGTGGAGACAGATATGTTTAAATGTGGATGAACGAAACCCAAACTATTCGCAGATTAGATTCTGCATGAGTAGATTACACACCATTAAATTGTATTTCTGGGGCTAATTTCATGTCAATCAACCAATCTGTCAAACCTCTCGGCCGAGTTTCGGAAAAGAGACGAATGCAATCTCATTTGTGTGTGCAGTGGAGTCACAGACCAGCTGGAGGAAACAAAGATGGTGCAGCACTCGGAGGAGGTGGAGGAGGATGTGGAGAAGGAGGAGCGGGTACGGACATACAGCCGTACAGCAGATAATTATTGGTTTTGTCAGACAACATCTGTTATGTCAGCATTCCAGCCGTCAGCCCCGAGGAGGACGAGCTGCAAAGCGCCCGCAGAGCCTGTGAGAGACAGACAGAAACAAGGCCAGACACAGGAAGGCAGAACCTGCCTCCGCTTTGGACGCGTTGGAGTTCACCTTCATGTTTATGCGAGCGCAGTCTGAACCTTCCGCCCGGGGGGGTCAAAAGTTCAAATCCACGTCTGCCCGGCTGCAGCGTCCTTGACCAAGACGGACTCCCCTCGGGCTGACCGTGACCTCTGACCTTCTTCTAGCGTCCCAGGGAGTTTCGCGTTGCCTTAGCTACGGTGTTTTTCCACGGCCCACACATTTGAACTCGCGTTTTAGGACTTAATGCGACTCACCTGTGGGGGGCTTTGCTCTGTCAATTCGACACGTCCTTCTGCAGATAACAGAGCCGGAGGTATGAGTTAACTTTACAGCTGTCAAGAGCCAACAGGATTTACTGGCAGCGACCAGAAAAATAAACAAGAAACTGAAAACTCAGGACTCAATGAACGACAGCTACAGACGATCCAACAATCACACCCTCACGGCAACTGGCCAGGTGTTCAAAGGTGTGAACGTACGTACGGTCTTTGCACAACTTCCCCCATCCGTTTTTTTTGTGCAACATCATGAACATGACCTGGGCGCTTGCCTGCATGTGACGAGTTCGCCATGTAAACCAGATGCGCCGCATAACACGCATACATGCCGCAGCAGGTGTGTTTCCCTTTAAGGGGTCAGCAGAAGAGAAGGAGAACAGGACGAGTGAGACGTGGGAGACCTGAAGATTTGTACGTTTGAAAACATACAAGCAGATTTATCGATTTGGTTTAATGATTATGTCTAGATGACTGACGGTTGTGACTCGGTTCCGTATTGCATTGTCCAAAGCACAACTTGTAAGCATCTCTGTGAGGAATCAACCTGCAAAAACGGTCCCGTGCTGTCCGTCAGCTGAAACGCTCACTTTCCTCCCCTTTGAAAATAGGATTTCAGGTCTCAGTCGCAGACTTGTTTAGACAAAGATTATTCCTGCGCAGTTTGAACAACTGGTTGTCTGAATGACTGTCTGCTGCATACCACAGAACGGTTCAAGAGTTCAGTTGATTCATGAACTCAGCCGGGGCGCCACACCTAGCCAGCGGCACGCTGAATCCCCCGAGCACGAGGGCTGCCGCGTCCTCATGCGTTACTCATTCTACAGCATGTGTGGAAGTTTGTCCGTACATGAATGCGTTTTTAAAGTTCCTACACGCGACCGACAGTCCTGGGGCTCTTCTCTCCTTCTCCCTCTGTGCGTCTCGCTTGTAAAGACGGAACAAATGAAACGGTCGCCACCAGCATCCACTAGTTGGACCTTCTGGTTGTAACGCAGCTCAAACGCACACTGGAAGGATTTCTGAGGAAGCTGTCAGACATTCCCAACTTTCTACAGCAGATTGGAAACAGGTTTCCAGCTCATGTATGATTGACGTCGTAATCCCCCTCGTAGACAAACTTAATCTGTTGAACTGTGCATGCACACATTCTTATCCATATTGTACCCTCTGTGTGCGAGACAGTGTTTACGAGCAGTACGCAGATTCCTTCCCATTTTGCAGACTCAGATCCTTTGTCTACGATGAACCCACATCCATCATCATCATTAAACACTGATGTAGGAATGAATACCACAAATCAAGCAGAAACTGTTCAGCGGAAAAGAACAAATCGGGGGCAAAGAATCGTGAAAACATCCTACAGTTTGCTCCGATATTAACATGTTACTTACGCGATGTGTCTATACAACTACTCACTTTTGTGTCTGAATGTATTATTGCACATTTGGTATAGGAAGCAACCTCTACATCGTAGATAAAAGAGCACCGTGAAATGGAGGAAGGTTTGAATCATAAAGTCCAAATGAGGGGTAGTCTGTGTTTAAAAAGAGCCCTGAAGTGCAGGTCTGCCTCACCTCAAAGAGTTTAACAGGAGCAATCAGCTTCATTCTGAAGAGCGACAACAAACAATCGAGCCCTCTGCTCCTGATCGTCCACCTCACTGTGTTCACACACACACTTAGTGGCTTAGTGAAGGATAATTGCAGATATTCTACAAACATACACAAGGGGTCAAAAATGAAGTGATGGAGACGGCTCTGAAACAGACACCACGGTAAAATGTAACCGTCCTCTAACTGTGCGATCGATATGCTTCAGAACTGGTCAATGTGTTGTGTGTCAGAGACAGAAGCTTAGACTTAGAGGAGCGAACGTTCTCCCTCTCACACACACACACATGCTCACACACCCGGGGTCACGGCGGGGTCCGAGGCCGAGTCAAGCGGGCCGCGGCTGCATTCCTGTACGGAGGTCTGTGTTGATACGTGCGTCGCGGCGCTGCGCGGCTGTCTGGGCTCCCAGCCTGCGAATCCAAACACGGAGGGGTCAGGACCTCGCCATATTTGTTCAACGGCGAGATAGGTGTCACCGCGGCGGGGTTACAGCGAAGCAGCGCCAGGCATAACTGGCTCCGGAATGACAACAAACACGGTCGGACTGTGTTGTTCCGGCTAATTTGCTGGTGATTTTCCCAAAGCCGGGGCTCAGCTGACAACACCGGACGTTTGACTCAATCAGTGTTCCATTTTATTTGTGTCGTGTCGAGGACCCTCGCCGTCCCTCCGCCCCCAAAGTAACCGCTCAGGCCCTGCTTCTGTTTTAATAGCTTTCTTTTATGGGACATTGTTATGATTGGCTGCCATTATTCAACAAAGAACCACAAAAACATTTTTTTCTTTTATTTTCTGCACAGATTTGCAACAAACCAACCAACCAGGGTTTTTGATGGAAGTCTTTATTTTATTGGGACAATTTAGTTTTTTCCATTTTTACAATTTATATTTGCAAATGCCAATGAAGGGAAGTTGTTGTTAGTTAGTATGGACCAAACAAATATAGAGTGCAGTTTTACTATTTATCTACATAATTCATGATTCAACCTTCTAGACTGTGACAGAATCGGCTGTACTGCTGTCAAGAAAACGTTAACCCATTAAAAACGTCAATGCGTTGTTAACATAATAATGGTAATACTTAATAATAGTGTAATTTGTTCTAACAACAGTTTCAAATTAGACAGAAGTGAAAGTGAAGTTTCCAACCTAACCTGTTCCTTCTATTTAAAAAAACAGAAAGTGGATTCTCCCCGATGCCGAAATATTCGAGCATTGTTGCGCAACCAGCCACACCTGAGCGATGATGTCACAGCAGGTGCAGGCACCTCTGCTTGACAGCTGGTTGCAAACACCTGCCGTGTTCGCCGCGTTTCTCCTGCTGATATCTGTTAATCAAAAGCGACCCGCACTGAACCTGCTGCCTGTCTGAGCACAGCTTTCCTCTTTGCTTCACACTCTTTTATTTTGAATCTGTCTGTTCGTGCTGTAAAAGCAGAACAGGCTGTCTGTGTGTCTTAGTGTCAGTGTTGTTGCAGAGTGCAGTGACCCGAGGTTACACTCTCTCTCTGTTCCCGTAAATATCCCTCTATTAGCAACAAGTGGTCTGAAAGCTCTGATCCCCTCAGAGCGGCTGGCTTCTGGAAGCTTTTAGGGGGAGAGGGGCTTCATCTGTTTAACCCTTTCAGCGACCGCTTGGGTCTTCTTCATGTAGTTTATACCAAGAGGCACCAACTGTAGGTTCTGTTCAATCACATGATCCTCACAGAGCTCATGCATGCAGACACACAAGGGACATATGAAGCGTTAATATCCAGACCCTACTCTCTCTATAGGGGCTCGATCGGGATTTAAAGAATAAGATGTAAACATTATTGAATTGTGGTCAATGTTGCACACACACACAAACACAATGACCATCTCTCGTCAAGTGATGAAATATGCATTGTGTAAGTATGTAAGGGTTATGTGAACTTATGTGAACAAACAAACAAATAAGTTAGCAAATAAAAGGGATTCTTCACATCCGTTTCTCTCACTTTGAATCATAGTCAGCGACTGAAAATTTAACGCACAACCTCTGAATGACAGCTGCACTCTCTTTGACCCGATGCTTTCTTTTATAATCCGTTTGACAAAAACATAACCACACATCTGAAATGGCTTCTGTCTGTTCTCAGTGTAAATATTTATGACTGGGATTCGCTCATCTTCCCGTTGGACGGCGTCTCCGCCATCACTCACAGCTCTCCTCGCTTTCGAGGCTCCGATGTGAGAGTCTAGTCACACGGCTCCCCTTTTGCATGTCTTCTTCATTCGGTGTCCAACTCGCTTGTGTCTGTCTCAGTCGGTCCCTTTTCTCCAGATTTATGCCAGCCTCCATGTTGGGTGTAAGTTAGTCCCCTCTTTCAGTTGGACTCCAAGGATCAGCTGGTGCTTTTATCGGAAGGGAAAGTAGGACGATAGGGCTGCATCATCGGCGTATTGCTTGATAAAAAAAAAGAAACCACACATTTTCATTCCTTGGATTCAGTCTGAAAGGTTTAAACCGATATAATGAATTAACGTGTTTTTGAATGAGTTGCCTAAATATGATTGGTATATTTTAATGAAGAATCTTTCATTCAGATCTTGATTAAATAAAGTTATGTATTAAAGCGAAAACTGAACACAGCTGCTGTCTGTTTCTTATTAGCCGATAAACGGATGAATAGGGAACAAACACACACACACTCACACACACACTCACACCCCTCATCTCAGTTGCAGCCAGGGGCTAGAGACCACCTTTGTGTGTGTGAAGGTGTGTGTGTGTTTTCTTGGTGACCCGGCCGTGTGTTTGCTGTCAAACTGCAGGATTTATGACTGGACCGCTCTCTCAATCGCTCCGTCTTCGTGGAAAACGACGGGGGCCAAAATGTGTTCAAACCCAAGTGTACAAATAATGAATTAGAAGTAAAGTATTAAGATCTGGGAATACTATGAAATCTAGAGGTGTATTTCGGTCCCTGACGGTTAAAAGCCTAATTTCCGATAAGTAGAAGGGTCACATACTACAGGCTGAGCGAATAAAAAAAGAAAATATTGCCAAAAAATAGAGGTCAATTTCCAATGTATACATAATTCATAATAACATGATATTTTAAGGTAAACATATGGGTTTATATTGAGTTGAATCAGCGGATACCAAAACACATTTTGAATTGACCTTTAAGTTCAGAAGGGAAACACAAAATTCCCCCCAGAAGCTAAAAATATCCTGACAGCCGAGTGGAGTGTTTTTAAAGCCCAGAGCCATCATGGACGATAACAACTATTAACTCCGAAACACATGAACCCTGAAAACCAGGATAAGATCTAAAACAAGCACGGCTGCTACGATAACATGTTTGACACTCGCTCACACACACATACACACACTTGTCCTCTAGGGTCATTATTCCTGTAAAGTTCAGCAGTGGGTCACAACCACCCCACGTGTCTCTCTCTACTTTGGGCTTTTTACTCTCTAAACCCTCGGCTGTGGGTGAAATACAACCCTCGCGACTACCTGAACTTCCGCATTCACTGAAGGAGCGTGATATATCCTGTCATCAAGGTTGCCAATTACGCTCATTAATCCAGACTTCCATGGTCAAACAAGGTAATGTGAAGAGACAATTTCCCAATTCAAGTTTTTCAAGTGCAGCAACAAGAAGGTTGAGCAATGACTCAAAAGCTGCATGAGGGGGTTGGTGGTGGAGCTCTGCTACGTTCTGTCATCTGAATGAACTGGTAGAGACCCGGTCCTCACCTGCTGTGACGAGGGAGGCATTCACACTAAAGCAAAAAAGGTCACGGACAACTAAATAACTACAAAAAGAAGCGACTGACAGGCGAGCATTGGAGAGCGTTGGCGAGGTTTGTTTCTGTTTTTAGGTTGACGGACGTGTTGTTGGATAGGTTACACCTTAGTGGGTATTAACTGTCTCTCTTTACTGTCGATGGCACGCACAACATCCAAAGTAGACAGACAGGAACTTTGCTTTGGGGCGAGACGAGTTGTAGCATATGTTCACCGAGCAATTAAGTGTACGATAAGCGCAGTGGAGAAAACCATGAAAATAAGATCCAGGTTCCAAGATCCAAAAAAAATTCTGCTCAAAACACAGTATGTAATTTCACTTACAAGGTGGCAAAGTACTTGCTGTGATGCACTAACCTCCCCAAACACATATCAAGTGTCCTCAGGGGGTTTTCGTGGGGAACTGAAACGTACCAGCTAGCTTGAGCATTGAGTGTTCTCATCTGTGTGAGCTGCACTCACACAGGATCTCCTTCTCCTTTTGACTCCTCCAGACGAGCTCTCAGGTGAGCCGTGATGCTCTGCTCATGTCGGCTGGGAAGCCTCCGAGTGACGCTCGGCTTCAGTGGAAGACGCACTGCCGAGTTCACTGCGCGGCATTCCACAAACACACACACACACACACACACACACACACACACACACACACACACACACACACACACACACACACACACACACACACACACAAACACAGGCCTTGGTTCAACGACAGGTGGGCTACGAGCTGGTTTCCTGAGGGAACTACATTCATTTACCCTGTCAAAATGTTTGTTTGTGCGTCATTATCAAACTATAGTTATGTGCATTCAAACTAAAACCAAAAGTGTATACACACGCGCTTTCACAGACACACGCACACAATGAGCATCCGTCCTCGCCCATCAACAGTCGCACCAAAACAGTGATTATAGTTTCAACTATTCACCTCGACGTGCAACCGTCAGCCTCAGCGCGATCTGCCACCGGGTGTGACTACGGGCGATAAGGATCCGCCCGCCTGCGTCAGAGGGGACTCTTCCCTCGCCTGGTGGCAACGTGCAACACACACACACACACATACGTGCAAGTACACGTCGTGTGAGCAGATGTAAAAAACAAAGGTTTATAGCAACCGCAAACAAAGACATGATGTTGCCGTGAGTCACGGTTGTGCGTCATATATCTATTATAGGTAATAGGTATTATTATTGTTGTTGTTGCTGTGCATCTCTCAAATTTTCAAGTACAAATTGGAAACTATAGTTTGCTGTGATAATTTAACAGAATTTTTTTTGTCATTGAGGACGTTTATCCAATTCATCAGCTTTGTTGTTTCCACACAGCTCTTCCAATGCTGCACTAGAAAACACAAGTTTAAAGGCTGCACAGAGGTGTGTGATTCTAAAAGGTTAAACGTTCTATTTGTTCCCACAAAGATCAACGTATACATGCACGCACACTCGGTTTGACCTTTTCATGATCTCACATCTGTCTATAAGGATAGAAAGGTGTTGCCATTACTGAGATCTGGGCGGATAAGCAGTAATGTATGCTTCGGGGGGTTTGTGAAAGTTAATCGAGGACAGTTTAACTCCAAGGCCCGAGGGCAGCAACGGAATCAACGCTTTGATCCCTAAAGAGAAAGAGCGGAGCTTAAACTGTGCCAATACTTGCGCTTGCATAATTCCCCCCCTCAGATAAGCTCCCTTAGACAGTTTTAATAACGCGAAACGCAAAGGTGTATTTGGTTTCTAGTTGCCTGCGTGTTTTAACCCATTTCGGCTCTTCCATGTTAACAGACTTTCCATCTGGCTATACGGACCGTTTGCACAAAGGAGGCGCTGCTATTGCTGAACACGCACTAGTCATCACTTGTCAATCGTGTGTTCAAGTCTGTCATTGAGATTAAAAAAAGAGAAAGTTCAGACTTCAAAACCACCGCCATCACTTATAATTCACCAGTAACGCCGTGCCCGAGCGGTCTGTGAGGTGAGACCGGTCTTCATTAACTAATGCGAGTCTTGATCCGACCTTTCTGTTGTCGGCCCGCTCAACAAAACTGTGTTATTTTAACTTTAGGTATTAGGAGACCGGTTTGCTGAAGCAGTGCTATACACACCCTTTGATTTTTGGGAATTTGGGGCGGGGTTTGCTTCTGAGTGACACGCTGACGTCCTCACATGGCTTCAAAAGCTGTTCTAGCTTTCACATTAACAATGCACTGCGTTGGTTTGTTACCGGCTGTGTCTGCTGTTGTAGTTTGTGGATGCATTGCAAAACCCCCAAAATGAGACTTACAGAGTTCAGTGCGTTCATCACAAACGTGATACCAAGAGCTTAACGTGCAATGAAGGAACGTTGCTTTACATTTGAACTACTGAAACTAAACAAAGGGACACTTACCTGAGATACGTCGTGCCTCACAGTGACCAATACCGAGGCCATTTTGGAATCCCTCCTTTGTGTTGCATTAAAGAACAAGAAGCTTCTACACAACAACCATTGTTGATCTAGAGGTAATGAGCACTACCAGTATGCCGGGTTCCACAACACGTGTTGGTCAGATTATCTTTGATAAGTTTAAAGAGGACACGAAATAATTCAGGTGTAGTTTACTTCATAGTTTGGCGTGTAAAGACACAACAGTAGACAGGTGGCGCCATCTGGTGGCCACATGACCCACTTACCGTCACGGCCTCAGGTCATTTCTTTGCCTTGAATCCCAGATGACTAAACTCAGGCATCATAGTTATTTTCTACTGCGCACTTAGTAGATCCACTCAGATTTAAGCAACGTGCCTCATTTGTTTTCATAAAAATACATTTCACTGAGCTTCAAACTTCGGAGCCCTGGCGCAGAAATAAAACCACGGGCGATGTGCCAAACATATTTCAGGGTTGCCACAAAAAATGAAGGCCTTTCTTTCTTCGCACCACCTTTAAAAGGTTTGTTGGACTTCCTTTTGTTTAAAGCTTAAAGCTCAGTTTGATGAATGAGACTTTCATGAATGACGTCTGCGGCACAAGAACGTGAGAAGGACTGAAGGGACTGGATGTAGCAGAATGACAAAAGAAACACAACATCAAATTCACCTTGAAATGCAGCAAATACGAGTCGTGACTTCACAGATTGTGGAGAATAACCAATCAAATGGTGGGAAGGAGCCAGAAATGCAAAGCCTTTTTGTTTTTTTTGCTCCTTAATGCCTCAACAGTGACAGCAGCAGACACCAGCAGAGGGCCCCATAACAACCTGAGAAATAAAGAAGCACCTGGCTTTTAAATTTCATTAATGATTAAACACAGTGTAGCATGAAGAAGATGTCGACAAACAGTTCGCTCAGAATTGGCCGATTAATTCGAATTTCACTGGAAAAGGACCTCTAAAATAATGCAATGTCAAATGCGTTGATCATTAAGACGGAATTAAAAGGATGCGTCTGCATCTTTAGAGGAAGTAGCACTAAAATGTCATCATTTTATATTCAGTTAGTTAGTTCAGGATTTGTTTTGCATGTATGCGCTTAACTGAACTACTCCTTTTATATGCCGCATGTGCTTATTGTGCATCTGTTAATATCTTGTTATTTTGCCTTTTGCCTGCTGAAAATCACAGTAGCCCACTGAAATAACAGAAGATTTAATGTCAAAGTCAAATGAATGTATTCTAGCTTACTGCTCAAGATTCCTCCTGATTATTGTTATTATTTTCAATTAATATTGCATTATGATTATAAATTGGAATATTCATATTTCTTTCCCAAAATGACTGCATACTCTAAAGAGGAAAACTGGTAAATCATTGCAAATAGATATAAATAATATAGAACAAATTCCTCTTATAGTCGTAATTGTTGTGTTGCCTTTTTTTTTTTCATTAAGTCACATGTTATTTGTCACAGAAGCGCTCGGGAACACACGAGTACAAAGTGGCACGACCATCTCACAACTCAGACGCGCGCGCGTTTACATAAAATCCACGCACGTCTTTGGACTCCGAAACGCACGACGTGGAATCGGACGGCAGCAACCTGCGGCGGGGAGGCAACGACCCCCCCGCAGGGCTCCACCTGACTGAGAGCCTGCGCTTCACACGGACCGAGGTGAGTCCACTGCGAGTCCACTCCGGGACCAAAGACCAGGGCGGACACGTCCTCCCTCCCCGTGCTCACTGAGTTATCATCACCAGTTTCAATTCTTCTGCGGATGAAATCTGATCCATAAGAAAGTCGCACGCTGGGTTTCTCTCCACTGAGGGACACAGAGGATGGTTTGTGCGCCAGGAGTCGCCGCGCGGAAGACAAGCGGCCACTAACCCCCCCGTTACCTCCGTCGCTCCTTCTGCGGGGAAGAAAATGGAAAACTACACCGCGACTTGGAGTAATTTCACCCAAGTTCTGTCGGAGCTGGGCGGGACGGCCGGCGAGGAAGAAGAGGCTGACGGCGGCAGCGGCGGAGCGAGCGGGGGGCTGCGCGTCCTGGTCGGCTGCGTCCTCTTCCTGCTCATCGTGTCCACGCTGCTCGGGAACACGCTGGTGTGCGCCGCCGTGGTCCGCTTCCGCCACCTGCGCTCCAAGGTCACCAACTTCTTCGTCATCTCGCTGGCCGTGTCCGACCTGTTCGTGGCCGTGCTGGTCATGCCCTGGGAGGCCATCACGGAGGTGACGGGGACGTGGCTGTTCGGGCGCTTTTGTGGGGTCTGGATCGCCTTCGACATCATGTGCTCCACGGCCTCCATCCTGAACCTGTGCATCATCAGCGTGGACCGCTACTGGGCCATCGCCAGCCCGTTCAAGTACGAGCGCAAGATGACTCACCGCGTGGCCTTCGTGATGATCGGGGTGGCGTGGTCGCTGTCCATCTTGATCTCCTTCATCCCTGTGCAGCTCAACTGGCATCAGGTCGGGGAGGAGGGTGGAGAGGCGATGGAGCGAGTGATGGAGATGATGGCGGCCGCTGGCAGGAATTTCACAAACAGCAGCAACGTCAACGCCAGCGCCGCCGCCAAGAGCTGCGTCGCCAACCTGAACAAAACCTACGCCATTTCCTCCTCCCTCATCAGCTTCTACATCCCGGTGGTCATCATGATCGCCACCTACACCCGGATCTACAGGATCGCTCAGACCCAGATACGCCGCATCACGTCTTTGGAGCGGGCGGCGGAGCAGGCGCAGAACCAAGGCTACGGAGGGAACCGGAACCAGCAGCAGCAGCAGCAGCAGCACAGGCCCAACGAGGAAGCCTCGCTCAAGTCGTCCTTCAAGAAGGAAACCAAAGTCCTGAAGACCCTCTCCATCATCATGGGGGTGTTCGTCTTCTGCTGGCTGCCGTTCTTCGTCCTCAACTGCACGGTGCCGTTCTGTGACCCGCCCTGCGTCAGCGACACCACCTTCACCGTCTTCGTGTGGTTCGGCTGGGCCAACTCCTCCCTCAACCCGGTCATTTATGCATTCAACGCGGACTTCCGCCGGGCTTTCGCCACCATCCTGGGCTGCAACCAAATGTGCTCCAGCAACGCCGTGGAGGCTGTGAACTTCAGCGACGAGCTGGTCTCCTACCACCACGACACGACGCTCCACAAGGAGACGCTGGTGCCCACGCAGCCGCCGCCTCCACCGCGCACCATCAACGTGGTGTCGGATCACCTGGAGGACACGAGCCCCCAGTTCGACGAAGACTCGATCATCTCCAATGGTTCCCGAAGCCACAACAGACTGCCGCTGCTCCCCGCCACCGTGCAGCTGGAGGATGACCCGGAGGTCTCCTTGGAAACGATCACGCCGTTCACCTCGGCAATGGGGCTCGAGAGTGATGCTCTACTGCCAGGACAAATCCAACAGGAGGAATAGGACAGATCGTGCATTGAGTTTGGGCGGCCATAGTGAAACAGGAAGTTATGCTGTGTTGCCTTCAAAATAAAAGCATCAACTTAAAACGAACTGCAGTTAAACTTTTACTCCCTAGTTTTTTTCTTTTCATTTCATTTGAAATGACGGAGGACTTTGAAGGCTTTATAACCAAGCTGCTCTGTAATGTCCGGCGAAACATACTAAAGCCACAACCGTAAAGCTTCAGATAAAATAAAAACATCACAATTTACTCATTCATTCAATGTGACTGCTGGATTGTTTTGCTCAGTTTCTGTATTTGCACTTATTTAAATGGAAGCATATTTAGTTTAATTTAATTAGACCTACTTGACACGGTAAGATAAGAGCCACAGATCTTCACTGTGAAGAAGCGTAGCACCAACCGCCCCGCCCCCCCCCTCAGGTTGACACCCCTAATTCTGTCCGCTCTCTTGTTGTTGTGTGCGTTGTTATGGCTGTTAACATTGTTGTAAGCAGGAGGCTCTTTGAGAGGAAAGCTCCCAATCCTGCAGCCTCAAGTGATGATTTTCATTGTCATTAAAGTGGTTCCAAATGTTTCAACTATTCCATTCCTGCGCTCTAGAATGTCTGCGGTTTTCTTGGAGAAAAGTTAAAATAATTGGAAGGTTAAGTTTGAAGTTGAAGGTGTGAGACATCGAGCTGTGCCTGTGACATCAGGCTGTGATGAAGTGCTCGTTGTCGAAGTGCAGCGTGTGAAGACGGCCCGAAATGGAACACAGCTGTCAAGATATACCAAGAACCATTCACATCATGTCTGCGAGTGTTCACGTCTTTCTTTCAGGTTTCTCACTCATTCATTCATTCATTCAATCGTTTTGTTTGTTGAATATCATTCTCAGGTTTTCATTTGAATGTAAATTAACCACAAAATTAAAGGGAACCGTTGCAGTGCTAGCTGCTGGTTTATTCCTGGTATTACAGGATTATTACAATAGTTGCCGTACACGTCGTTCTTTTGTCAATTTATGTGCATTAAGGCCATCATACGACAAATAAAGATCTAATTGAATTAGCATATTAATATGAGGCAAGCTGCAGACATTTGGTACACGCTGTGCCGTTGAGAACACAATCTATTGAGCCAGAAGGGTGCAGGTGGAACCCTGTGGCCACACTGAGGCCAGACACACAACCAGCCAAAGATCAGCTTCGGTTATTCCACTTATTTATTACTCATGGAATAATCAGCAACACAAGTTTAGTAATTGGTGGGAAAATGTCCTCACAGATATTATTCCCCGAGGACCTACTCTGAACAAAAGGAAATTAGTGGTGGAAGAAAATGTGTTGTTTTAATATCTGTATATTGGGCTGAAGTGGAAAATTCAGAACATGCTAATTTAAGATGATGATGTTTGCAACAGGTTAGTAAATCGTACGGAAGAAAACCTCATAATGTATTAAAGGACTGGTGAAAAATAAACCTTTACCATGCGGGGGTGTCCAACTCTTACCTGCTCCGTCACCCCACCACCCTCCATCACCACCCTAATCGCTTCCTACAGACCTCTGAGGAAAAGTGTAAAAATAATTACTGAGGTCGTCAGCCAAGTTTGGGGAGTAAGCGTTTGCCACAAAACAGAAAGTGTTTCATCAGCGTGACGAGAGCTCAAAACACCTTCACTAAGCACCTCAGCAGTGAACCCAGGAATATTAAAAACCAGTCTAAGTGATGAAGGTCAAAGCATTGAATACAGAAAAAGTGAAATTCAGGCCCAATGGAGCCAAAAAGGAACCTGTTTGCAGTCATCAGCGGCTTGTTTCAAACAACAGCGGCGGGAGGCTTCATTTTCACTGGTGACCTCTGAGTCACGATGAACCTGCTGCAGAAACATCCTGCTGCACCTCTGTTGTTAACTTTCAAAGAACAATACAACAGCACAGGATATGCAAAGTGTTTCCTGTGTATTACTACTAGTGGAAGCATATCTGTTGATGTTCAACCCCCCCTCCATAACCCCCCCCCCGGGTGTTCTGTGTATTTAGGAATTGATTTTATCCCGAGCGTACAGATGTTTCACAGGATGAGCTGCTTATTCTGACGCCGCTAACAATGAATCTCTGTGAGGATTAATTATGTCACATCCTTGACGTTGGAATAAAACAAAACATGATAGAAAAAGCATGAAGCTTTTCTTTTCCCCAACGTCTCTCCGCCTGCTCCTTTAATCTTCAGTCGGTAGTGGAGTTGAAACGAAGCCGAGGCCCCCGGGGGGCCGCAAAGGGGACGACACCCTGAACCCCACAGGTGTTTCCTCCAGACAAGAGAGACGAACATTTCAGCTGCTCAAGCGCTATTGTATTGTTTACTCCAGTAATTCATTTTTTTTTACATTAGGAAAGAAACTAACCGAGTGCTATTTTAGGGTTTTTGGTGCTTGGATGCTTCTTTTCTCGTCTACTTTACCAAAAGAAAGAAAGATGATGGCGGCACACAATTCAACATTTGAAGCGTTTCGCATTCCGCCTTTGATGGAAACAAACAATGTTCCTATCTTGCATAAATTTAACAGTCATGTACCAATTGGGATTCATGTCAATGTTTCTGGATGGATGTGTGCTCATACTATTCGGTGCAGACAGAGGAAAAAGAAATATTAGCGATATTCAATGCTTTAAATTGTCTGTTCTCTTCTTTGCCTGCCTGGATGAAACCGTGTCACACTTCTCTCGGCCGTCATCATTTCCCATTTCGCTTCATGCCTGAAGAGCAGCGACTCTCTGTTTGACACAAAGGTCCCCGCGTCTCCGCATGGTCTCTCTGTCCATCTGAGAACTGAACAGAGACGTGGATGTGTTGATGAGGCTCAAGAGCCTGTGATTGCTTCATAGGTTATAGACACTTATTTTCCCCAAAAATCTAATTTGCAGAATTGAGCAGAATCTTAACCAATGACAGAGCTCGCAATTTAGATGAGAAAATCTTACTTCTTGAAATCTTGAAAATCTTGAACATTTAATTATAATAAAGAAGGCACAGGAAGTGTCACAGAATGATAATGAGATTTTATTCTTCCGCAGCTCTGCTCCATGATTGTCGACTGTCAAAAGAGGAAAGCGACACCACTTCATCACTAGGAGGGGGCATCACTATGCAGATGTGTCCCCGCTGCCAGAGACGCAGATGTGTCGCTGCATTTAGAGGTCGAGAGTAAAATCACTCCACCAGCCCGGAACTTTTACCAAAGTACCTCGCTTCCTTTTTTTTTAAAGCGCTGCACTAATCATTTATAATGATTGCAATGTTAGTATTTCACAACTCAATGATCATCTCCTAAAAGGTGGGACGTCAGGGTCGTGGTTAACGAGAACACGCTCATTCTCCTCTCTCGACACCCACGCGCACATCATGTCTCTGACGTCCTTTACCTGTTTGAATGCAATTCACATCTGGGTCTATAAAAGGAATAAATGACGAGGTCAGCATCCCGCATTTGAACCCGGTGTTCTTCTGCGTCCTCCGCATCTCCTTTCTGGTGACGTGGGGTCTGTTTTTCGTGGAGCACTTTAAGGCCTTTCAGTGGTGGAACAAAATCGTTAAACAGAAACAAAGCACATGAGCAGCGGCGTCCTCGTGAGCGTGGACAAACGACACGTCTCCTCGGTTGATTTGAAGGACTCGTTGGGACATTTCACTATGCAAAATGTGAAATCGCACACAGCAACAGGAATACACGATGCAACTGATGCAGATGTGGAACTTTGCACGCCAGCTGTGCAGCGTCTTTCCAGTTTCTGAGAAACCACTGTTCATGTTTTCTCTTTTATTTTATATACTTACCACGTTTAAGCCGCTGTAGGGTTGATGCTTTAACTTCTGGGTTAAGTTGATCCCTTGTATCCAATGTGATGCCTTCACCTGTTTGTGACTTTGTGTTCTCCTGAATTCTGTCACTGGATGTAAATGTGAAGCTGAGATCTCACCCAGATCTGCCGGTTACATTTTCACTTATTTACTCCCACGCAGGCACACGCACAACTTCGCCCTCAGCATTTAACGCTCGTCTTTCCAGTGATGGTGATTGCTGCCATTGTTTTCTGATTCCACTGTGTCCTAGTAACACACGGAGCTACGCAAGCTTCATTTCATCTATTTATTAGCAGCACAGCTGCACCAACCTGAATATTAAATACCTGAATCAAAAGTGATTTACACTTATTTTTAGTTAAATTAAACATGTCGGTCCAGTGAATTGAGTGATTGAGTGAAGGCACTTGGGAAACATATTTCAAACATACTTCATAACATCTGGTTGGATGTTTGTTCCCTGTAGTCACGCAGCGGCATGAACCCGGATCCATCACTTAGATAACAGACGGAGTGATCGCAAGCTGGTGAGGCAGTGAAAACGGTTACTCAGTTGTCATAGAAACAGCCATGATGGTCCTCCTGGAGGACCGTTCCGATACATTCATCCAGTGCGTCACTTACTCATCGCTCAGGTATTTATTTTTTGATGATGATGAAAACCCCTTGAATTGCGCTTTTAGTTCAATGACAAAATGTTCACGTTGATTCTTTCAAACTTTCATTACTTTCTTCCTTTTGCTTTGTTTACTGGGTTGCTTGTTAACGTTGACTAAGGCCTAATTGCTAGTTGAAATATGCAATTGGACGTTGATGGTAATTGCTAAAACCAGATACATATATATATATATATACATATATATATATATATATATATATATATATATATATATACTGTATATTCTGTGAGCATCTCACTCTCACCCTTCACGCCCTGAGCAGTATTTATGCAAACAGAAAACAGCTATTTCAGCTTTAGAGGATTTTCATGCAGCTCCTTTACCGTCCCGTCCCATTCTATTTCAAATCACCTCCTTTCTGTTGCCCTTTTGTCTCAAACACACACACACACACAGACACACTTAAGTTGGTGGTTTGGTGTCATAATCAATGCAGTAATCACGGCAGAGGAGGTGACGGCGGAGATGCGGCGCTGATTGCGGCCACCTCTCAGCGATCGTTGAAACAGCCCAAAGTGGAGACCTCTGTTAGTTCTCAAGGGCTCCGAGTATCACCAGCATCGTCTCGCTCACCACACACACACACACACGCACACACACACACACACACACACACACACACACACACACACACACACACACACACACACACACACACACACACACACACACACACACACACGAGTGGACAGCTAGAAGGCGACTTAGCAGTCGCTCCGTCAGCTTTGCAGTCTTGTGGGGTAAATGTACAGAGGAGAAGACATTGGAAGATGAATGGGGGAACGTGTGTTCAAATCAAGCCTCCGAAAAGCAAAAAAAGGCCTCCCTGCAGCATGAATACGACAACGTGTGCATGAGAACAAGGTGTCAGCACCTTCAGCGTTCAACAACAGATGAAGTGTTTCTTTTCCTATTCAGCTCTCTGTTTGTGTTTCTAGAATCCACCAACAGGAGGCAACAGAGTCACAGCTGCTGATCTGTTCTCTGATGACTCGGCACCGTCCCTCACACACACACACACATTAGATCCAACATGTATACCACCCAAAGAAGAGACACGATTGAAGGGATTTCTTTCTTATTTCGGGGGCGTTTGAGTGTTCATCAGTTGGAGTCACAAGTGAACATAATCTATAGACCTGTACGTTCATTTCTGCTTATAAAATACGGCCTTTTCTAAATAAACTTCAGTCTTCAGAGGAAACACTAAATTGCCGTTTGGGTCAAAATAACTGTGGAAACTACCAACGGAAAGATCTCTGTTCTGTCCTCCTCCATCTTTACTGCCCTCAAATGACAAATATCTCTCTCTCTGGTGTAAAAAATGCCAAAACAAAAGATGGAGTGTTGAGGAAGACCATCTAACTTGTACTCCTTCCCCTCCACGGTTCATACACCATGACCCCCCCTGCACGTCTACCTGCGCGCTGGAGAGCAAAGCGTACCGGCGGCTGAGGAGAAAAGTGACACGTTTGTCCCCGATTGGTCTCGAGCTCGGGCGTAAAAAAACAACATGTTTACCGCGGTCGCCTTGTTTTCAGGACATCCTTCTCTCGCCAAGCAGATTTTTGGCAGCGTCTGCCGGCCAGGGGCCGTCTTCGGATCTCCAGCGACCCCCGAGCTGAATGAGGAGAAGACTGGGGGTGTCAACGGGGGGTTAAGCTGTGACCCAGATTCCTCCACCACGCTTTGTCCTGGAGGAGAGAGATAAAGATTCTCCTCATTCATCCCGCTGACGGCCGTGATACTCGCTGTCATGGACGGGGGACTCGGGCCAACAGAGAAAGTGACTTTGAGCAGGGACGTTCTTTCATGTCCATGCGTTATGGATCGTTTTTGGGGATACGTGGAACATTCGTAGGTCTCTTTTCGCTTGTACCGTGTTTGTTCGTCTCTCTTTCTGGAAGGAGCTCTGGATTTATGAAGAAAAGGTCACCGGCTCTGCAGGAGCTCGTTGCACATTCACATTTAGGACGAACGCTTCGACCGCAGCCGTCTGAATGGCCTGAATTTGGCATTTATGGAATGCTGTAACATCATTTTCTGACCACATTAATCCTGAATATTATATAATGACTGTTTTAGCACATGGCGGATAATCCACCTCGGTCATCTGAAGTTTCATTTTTCACAACAGCTCAGTGGCGATCGTATCTTGTGCATCTCTCTTTTATCCAGCCTGATCTCCAAAACCTGTTCGTAAAAATCTATACGAAAATCTTGAACATACAAATTCGTAGTGATATATACGAAATAAATACGGACTGCAACTGATGACGTCACCCTATTCAAAGTGAACGGGGACCCGCGCCCCGTAAACACACTTACGATGTAAAATAAACGTGTTATGATTGCATTTTTAATGAGCAATCAATGTTAACTTGTAAGAATAGAATACTAACCCTAACCCCCTCAAAAAATCCAACATGGCGGAGAGACGTTCACTCAAGAATCCGACATGGTCCGCCATGTTGTTCGCTCAAGGGGCGTGGTTAACCCCCGCCAGCACGTATGTATTGTTACGAATTTGCATGTTCATGATTTTCGTACACGTTTTTACTAACAGGTTTTGGAGATCACGTTGCTTTTATCGCACTGTCTAGGATCCGAACATCTGCCTGCAGTTGTTTTGCACTTTTCCAGGGCTGGCAATGGACCCTCTATTCAAAAGGCCCACTGAAGACCTGATGCTCCAAACAGAGAGAAGGAACGCTGCGTGATCAACATGGTGCCTTTTAAATATATACGCTGTTCATGTTCAGATCATGCAACTTCAGACAAGTCTTTGTTTTGTCATATTTATTTCAACAAGATCACAACATCTTGAAGCATTCGTGCAGAATCTTGTTGAAAAGCATTTTGTTGTGGAGATGAACGACACCGAAGCATCCAGAACCCCGAGGTGTCATCAGTGTCTCATAGTGTGTCCATTGTCCTCTCTCTCTCCCTCACACACACACACACACACACACACACACACACACATATAGGGTTTTGTCGGGAGGGGGGATTGTGGGAGGTGCTTTTGGGGTGGCCAATTCTTCGTATAGTCCTCACCTCCCCCCCGCCCCCCCCCCCCTCTCCCTCCTCTCCTCCTTTATCCTTCTCCTCTCCCCCTCTTTTATCCGAGTGTTTGTGGTCCCCACATTCCCACAGCAGCTCTGAGGCGTGCAGCGTCACATGGTAAGAACACCGGGCCTCTGCTCACACTGAGTAACGAACGCCGCACACGGAACTGTAGTCTTCATTTACAGCTGTCAAACCAGATATCGCAGCGTGGGAGGCAAAGGGGAAAGATTGTGTTTATTGTCATGACTTATTGATGAGGCGGCCTGTCGGAGGGAGGGGGTGAGGGGGGGGGGCGTGCATGGAAGCGGGATTATTTTTGTTTTGGTGCTGCGTGTCTTTGTTTTCCATCTCTCAGACAAAGCTGCAGCTGAAAGCCGTTTCACACTGCCGATAGGATGTGATTTCTTTTTGCATTTGAAGATGAGCGTCAACATTTGAAATATTTAAGGAGAATCTGGGGGGAAAAAAAACAGCGAAAAAGCCGAAACCACAGCTTCTGAAATCCGCATGGCCTCACTTTCTTCTTCAATAAGAAGCAGCTTGATGTATTTTCTGTCTCAACAGAATTCCCTCCGGGAAACTAAAGACATTTATTCATCCGTAGATTTATTTAGGCCAAACTTCTGGCTAACGGCTCGCGGAGCTAGCGCTACGACGGCGTCTCCTCGTGGGCCCCCACACACCTTGGTGGTGGAGCCTCGGACACAAAGAACATGAGCTCGTGGCCTAAATACACGGCTGCTTGTTGACGGAGCGAATGACCCGCGGTCGACAACGCGCGCGGGCCAATGGGCGTCTAGACGGGGGATTATGCGCGTCGCACTGCTTCACACGTTACGGCGAGTTGCAGAAACACCTGACGTGATCCGCACCCAGGACGCCACTCCAGCTGGAGGTTCAGACCCAAAGGGAAGCCGCTTCACATTCAGCAGCGCTTGTTTGTTTGTGTTACACGAGCTCTTGTGTTAAACTGTACGTGCTGTTCCCTCGCCGCTCATAGCATGAAGCACCATCCAGGGAGGTTAATCCGTTCAAGCAGAGTGTGTTTGCCTGCGTGCTGCATGGAGATAAATTAGAAACCATGCTGGTTGTAAACTTAATCATAACAAAGTAGTTAACTAAATGAATGGCCGGTGATTGCATGAGGTTGTTTTTTGGTAAGTGGTCATTTTAGTTTTACAGTCCTCCCTGGCGCGTAATTAGGAGAGGTACAACTTGTTGTGTGGTACATTTTATATTTTGTGTGATTATATGATTCACTCATCTGTTATGGGAAGAATACAATCACAAAGAACGGGTTTGCTATTGTTCAAAAATGAACACGGGAGGCAGATCAATGCCGGTTTTACTCTCAATCTATTTAAAATAGATTTAATAAAATGAAATTTGAAAGGAGTTGATGAGCAGGAAAGCTCTGGGATCAGTGTGCGTATTATTTTTCTCTGTTTTTTTTCTCCAAATATAGATAAATATAATAACTATATTTTATATTTATTCTCCCCTTTGTTGCGAGAGTGCTTTGGATATAGAGGAAACAAAAAAAAACCTCCTCATCCCTGGAGCACAATGTACTGATGTATTGATTTAATTTTCAACCTCATTAAAACAAACATGACTGTGAATGACTACGGCTCCTCGCGACCTGTTTTTGTTGTTTGCACATTAGGAGCGGATGCACAGACGCAGGGCCACTCGCATTAATCCACTCTAACTGCTTATTGTGGTGATTGCAAAGGCAGTTAGTTAAACACACAACTCGAGTAATCAACTGCAGGCAGAAGAGACAAAGCATTCGGATTCACTATGCCCAGTTCTTTACATTTACTTTATTGAACTTTGCTAAAATCAATGTTAAGTTTTGTTTTTCATGCATTTTTGTTTAAAATATTGTGTGCGAACAACAAAAACGGGTCTTAAGCGACATTATCTATCTCTGTATTTTCCAGTGTCTCTTTGCATTTGATAGCACGTTTTTTCTCATGAGACAAATCCATGTGGAATGAATAATTAATGGGAGTGTAGCTGCTTCCCCCCCCCTCGATCTCCCCTCCCTCCCTGCTCCATGTGCGACAGCAGCGAGTCCGGTCCGCGGCGTCTTGGGGGAGTGTTTCTGACGCTTGGCTGACTTTCAATAAGTCACCGACAGAGACTCACGCCCCCACTCGGAGCTCATTGTCTGTTTTCTAAGAACGTTTAACTCTGTCGTGCTGCGCCACTCTTTGACATTCTCCACCTCTTGGGTAAAAAACAAAGCCCTTTTAAAAGTTCCGTGATGCCGAATACCTTCAGACAGAGAATTATATCACAAGATGTTCCAGTGTTGATTTATTTTGCCTCATTCAAGGCCTCGGTTTGAAGGAGTGAAATGAATTGCTGATTTAGAAAGCTCTCTACTCACGCGACTTCTCTGAACATTTCATTCTGTACAGATTCCTTCTGTTAACTACGTGGTAAGAATACTGTAAGTTACATCCACGGGGGAACGTTTTCGGACATAGTTGGGCCGACACGCCTCAGACCAGGGTCTGTCACTCCAAAGCCATCTTTTAATGGGACGGGCGCAGAGAGAATCGGCTCTTTTCCCTCGCAGGTCTGTTTGCGGCCTCGTGGGAGTTTGCCCGTCTAAACGTGCGTTTGTGGGAAACAAAAAGAAGAGCCGTGTCGGTAAACAACTATCTTTGCGGATGATGTGGTTCCGTCGGCTTCTTCGGATCGATCCATTTGGTCGTTGAAGGTGCTGTTCCCTCACATTGAAACAGGCCGACTGTAGCGGCGTGGCCCAACATGCCAAGAGAACCCCGGGGCCGACTCAGAACACCGTACAGGGATTAGAAGTATTGCATTCATTCGGCTGGCTTGGCCTCAGGGTTCCCGGGGAGGAGCTTGAACGCTGTGCTCTGGTGTGGTGAAGGACACAAGTTGTCTCCACTCGGCACTGGATAAGCATTTTATTAATGGATAGGGGGAAAAAAGCATTCATTCTAATCGATAATCTTGGTATTCAATCAATGTTCTTCTGCATTTAAAACCAAAGTTCATGATGGGGTTTAAGTGTATTGGCATTTGCAAAGCGCCAATGGCCTGAGAGGTTGTATTAAGTTGTATTATGGGAAATGTAGGATCCAGTGTTTTGAGTAAGAAGTTACAAGTTGTTACCTGATAAAACCTGATAGCTTGGGTTTTGGTCTCTATCCAGGTCCTGAGAAAAACACCAGTCTCCTCACCTGCCAAATATTCTATTTTATTCACCAGCTAGCAAGGTAAGAGTTTTGTGAGTTTTTCTTTTTCACAAAAACAAAACTGTTACCTGTAAAGTCGCTGACACTGACTTTCAGAGCTAAAAAAAAAAGCTTATTTATTAAAAAAGCAAAAACAGATGTGCTGCTACAGGCTCTCATCTAATCTTTTCCTTCAGTGTCTCCGGTCACCATGAGTGTCCTGCCATGCAGTCTCCTCCTCCTCCTCCTCCTCTGCCTCCCCGCCATCGCGGAGGCCAAGCGGCAGCCCGGCGAGGGGAAACCGGACAAACCCCGCCAGCCCCCACCGTCCCCCCAACCAGCCAAGAGAGCTAGAAACCGCTCGGTGCCGGGCTCCGGGGAGCTGACCACCAAGGAGGGCCACAGCTGCACCTGGCAGACGTCCGGCGAAGGCCTGGTCCGCCTGCTGGTGAACTGCAGCGCTGAAACACTGGGAGTCCAGCAGAGGTGAGCGAAGCGCCGCGGCAAGAGAGAATGTCACTCAAAACCCGGCGCCCGTTATTCAAATCGCTCCTCTGGTGGTTTGAATAATTGTGGACTGATCTGCCTGGTGGGACGAACGTGACACACATTCATGATTAGACGGAGCAGCTGAGTCGGACTGATTTGGACAGTGTGTCCCGGTTGAATAATAGCGGGAACACAGGGAACACGACGTCCAACAGCGTGTGATGTGGGGACAGTTCACATCCTTGACGTGGACAGGTTCAGGTTGAACATGTGGTTTTTTACAAGCAAGGCAACAGGGATGGAAACCAAACATGTAGACACGTTTCAGTTGGATCAGGTCCCCTTTCTCTCTATTTTATTCAAACAAAGAAGGCTACAGGCCTTAAAAATATTGGAAATATTTTGTAATATGCAAAGAGAGGATGACGTGTGTGGTTGTCAAGTCTGTTGTCTGCGCTCCTCGTTGAGAAACATCTGGCACAAAGTTCTGTGTGGTTTGTCTGAAGCCATTCAGAGAACTGGACTGTCCATTTACTTTTTTCCGCCCCTCAATTCTCCTCCAGGTATTGGTGCCGCTACGCCGGTAAACCCGACCTCTGCCAGGCCTACGGGGTGAAGTCCAGCCAGTACTGGAAGCAGCTGGTGGGGAAGCTGAAGAAGAGGCAGAACGCATGCGAAGGAGAGAAAGTCCTGAAGGCTAAAACCTGCAAGAAGGCTCCGGCCGAGGCCCACATGAAGCTGGCCCAACGCAGCGGAGACGAGGAGAGGAAGGGCGGGAAGAAGAGAGCGCCGCCGGCCGGCAAGGCCTCGGACGGAGGGAAGGCGGAGAGGAGGAAGAACAAGGAGCAGGAGGAGGAGAAAAAGAAGGAGGACTGGATGGGGTTCGACGAGGAAGGGGTGGTGAACGACATGGCGCCCGTGCAGACTTACTGCAACGGGGGGTGGCACTCCGTCTGCTCGTTCTTCGTCAAGTTTTTTGAGGGTTGATGTGAAAGTTATTAAGGAAATGCGAAGCTGATTTTTTGACACATGATGGTGCGAATTCACAATCTAAAATGTTAGAAAACAAATGTGTGCAGGAAACACCAGGCAGCTCATTTCTAAAAGGTTTTCATTTTCTCACCACTGAGCTGATTGAGTACAAAGTACTCAAGTAAATTTTACAAAACAATTATACTAAACCTGCCAACACTAAATAAAAGACATAAATGTTCCTCCAAGTCCTCACACACTCTGCAAACTATATTTGAAAAGAGGAAAACGAATCATTCTGACTACATTAACTTTGGATCTTGTGTTAATTAAGAATTTTTTAACTTTAACTGTGTTTTTTTGTCTACATTGTAGTTGAGCGGTTTCAACTTTTTGAATAACTAATAAAAATAGTGTTTCGGTGAACAATCAATCAATCAATGACTGATCATCTCTGATGATGATGGCGGTAATAGTAGTAATTAACATCTTATTTTCGTGGCGTTGAGTTAATATTTCCTGTAAACTTTGTGAAACTGTTCTGTATGAACAATAAATCTGTTAAATGTGATTTGCGGCAGCAAGACTCAAGCAGCCTTTTTTTGACCTAAAAAAAAGTTGTTCCCGGAATTCATCAATAAATGTCAGGGTTGCTGGGTGGAAGGCAGGACTCAAACGCAGACTTGCGGCAAACAAAAGACTTTAATAGTCACAAGGATCAAAAACACCGGAACTGGGGGCAAACGCACACAGGCAAGAGACTACGACGATCCAAGACGAAAGACAATGACGCGACAAGTGACACAGGAGACACACTGCTTAAATACACAAGGGAGGTGCAGGTGATTGGACACAGGTGGAAACTATTAGACGAACACAGGGGATGACGAGACAAGGCAGGAAGTGAAGTTACCCGGGGACACGAGTGGCAGAAAACTACAAAATAAGACAGGAAGTGAACCACACCGTGACAGTACCCCCCCCTCAAGGGCCGACTTCCAGGCGGCTCACACTAGAGCAAAACAAGGGGTGGGGGGGAGGGAAACCCGAGACGTTGGTCGGACCACCCGGGAAACTCTGGCGGGCGGCCCGGCGGGCGGCCAGCCAGACGAGCGGGGAGCCTCTGGGGGTCGGCCCGGCGGGCGGTCCTTTCGCCGGCTCCGGAGCGGTGACCACAGGGCACGGAACGTCTCAGGAATGGCAGGCTCTGAGAAACGGGAAACCTCCGCGGTAGTCGGCGGCGCCGGCTCGGGGACACGGGAAACCTCCGGGGTAGTCGGCGGCGCCGGCTCGGGGACACGGGAAACCTCCGGGGTAGTCGGCGGCGCCGGCTCGGGGACACGGGAAACCTCCGGGGTAGTCGGCGGCGCCGGCTCGGGGACACGGGAAACCTCCTGGGTAGTCGGCGGCGCCGGCTCGGGGACACGGGAAACCTCCTGGGTAGTCGGCTCCGCAGTCTGCTCCGGCTCGGGGACACGGAACACCTCCACAGTCTGCTCCGGCTCGGGGACACGGAACACCTCCACAGTCTGCTCCGGCTCGGGGACACGGAACCCCTCCACAGTCTGCTCCGGCTCGGGGACACGGAACCCCTCCGCAGTCTGCTCCGGCTCGGGGACACGGAACCCCTCCGCAGTCTGCTCCGGCTCGGGGACACGGAACCCCTCCGCAGTCTGCTCCGGCTCGGGGACACGGAACCCCTCCGTAGTCTGCGGCGGCTCAGCCCCCCCCATAACCCACCCCGTAGCCCCCCCCTCAAGGGCCGGATCCCAGACGGCCCTCAAATCACCAACGGGAGGGTGGGAGAGGACCATGGGATGGGAGGGAGGGAGCCTGAGTCTCGGAGCGGGGACTGGGGGGGTCGGGGGCATGGAGCGTGGGGCCGGTACTGGTCGGGTCGGGGGCATGGAGCGTGGGGCCGGTACTGGTCGGGTCGGGGGCATGGAGCGTGGGGCCGGTACTGGTCGGGTCGGGGGCATGGAGCGTGGGGCCGGAACTGGTCGGGTCGGGGGCATGGAGCGTGGGGCCGGAACTGGTCGGGTCGGGGGCATGGAGCGTGGGGCCGGAACTGGTCGGGTCGGGGGCATGGAGCGTGGGGCCGGAACTGGTCGGGTCGGGGGCATGGAGCGTGGGGCCGGAACTGGTCGGGTCGGGGGCATGGAGCGTGGGGCCGGAACTGGTCGGGTCGGGGGCATGGAGCGTGGGGCCGGAACTGGTCGGGTCGGGGGCATGGGTGAGAGTCGGGCCGGCCCGGGAACGGGAGAACGCTGCGGCGGCCCAGCGGGAACGGGAGATCGCTGCGGCGGCCCAGCGGGAACGGGAGATCGCTGCGGCGGCCCAGCGGGAACGGGAGATCGCTGCGGCGGCCCAGCGGGAACGGGAGATCGCTGCGGCGGCCCAGCGGGAACGGGAGATCGCTTCTTCCGCTTGCTCCTCCTAGGGTTAAGGAGGTCCCGGAGCTCGAGGCAGGCGAGCTGATAGCTCCTGGGACCAAAAACACAGTTTGTTTTCCGCTGCCAGAAGGGACTCCTTACGTCCAGGTAGTCCGGACCGAAGTCTGGCAGCGGGTCTGCTGAGCCCTTCTTTGGTCGCGTCATTCTGTCAGGGTTGCTGGGTGGAAGGCAGGACTCAAACGCAGACTTGCGGCAAACAAAAGACTTTAATAGTCACAAGGATCAAAAAACACCGGAACTGGGGGCAAACGCACACAGGCAAGAGACTACGACGATCCAAGACGAAAGACAATGACGCGACAAGTGACACAGGAGACACACTGCTTAAATACACAAGGGAGGTGCAGGTGATTGGACACAGGTGGAAACTATTAGACGAACACAGGGGATGACGAGACAAGGCAGGAAGTGAAGTTACCCGGGGACACGAGTGGCAGAAAACTACAAAATAAGACAGGAAGTGAACCACACCGTGACAATAAAAATAAACTTAAAAAAATGATTTTCCAGCTCTACCTTGGTATTAAAAAACACCTTAGGCACATACATACATACATACATACAAAAATAAAAATAAATACTTTTTTTTTTTAATTCAATACAGGGAATAAATATCAATGAAACAACAAATGAATAAAAATAGTTTTGTTATGGATTGTCTCTGACCCCAAGTGCACGACACCAGACACAGCTTAGGTTTAGCCGGAAAACGGCGTAGTTTATTTCACAAAATAACCAAATACGAGAAACAAACCAAAAACAAGAACTGCCTCCTTAATTGGCATGGGGGAAAAAAAACAAAAAAAAAGGCAACTCCAAAAACTTCTCTAGTCCGTGGGCGCTCTTAGTCCAATCAAAAAATGAAAACTCACACGATACTCACAGGGAAAACAAAAACTCTGCGTAGGGAATTCCGGAAGGGTTTCCAAGAGGAGCACAGGGGAAGAACAATCAACCCTCTCTGGGGAAACACAGAGCACGAACTCACAGCGAGCCACTGGCAGATCTGCTTCTTAACCTCCCTGTGGGATGAGCTGACGAGCTGCAGCGATGAGCAGAGCGGCGTCAGGTGTGCGACTCTCTGGCTGGTCGAGCCCTAACACTACCCCCCCCTCCAAGGGAGCCACCCGGCGACTTGCCAGGCTTCTCGGGATGGGCTCGATAAAAGGCGGTCAGAAGCCCCGGGTCCATGATGAGCCGGCGAGATACCCAGCTACGGTCCTCCGGGCCATAGCCCTTCCAGTCCACCAGGAACTGGTACCCTCGCCCCCGACGCCGAACGTCCAACAGTCGGCGAACCCTCCACTGAGGGTGCCCATCCACGATTGTGGGTGGAGGTGGGTCCGGGGCAGGAGGCATCAGAGGACTGCAGGTGACGGGCTTAATCCTTGATACGTGGAACACAGGATGGATCCGCATAGAAGCCGGTAGTCTCAGCTTCACTGCGGCAGGACTGAGCACCTTCGTGACCTCAAAGGGGCCCACGAAACGGGGGTCCAGCTTCCTGGCGGTTGACTGCAGGGGAAGATCCTTGGTGGACAGCCAAACTCTCTGCCCGGGGTGGTATGTTGGCGCTGGGTTCCGGCGACGGTTGGCCCCCCGGCTACTACGTTCAGCCGCTTGGAGTAGAGCGGCTCTGGCGACTCCCCAGATGCGACGACATCTGTCCAGATGAGTCTGTACCGACGGAACTGCCACCTCAGGTTGTTGTGCCGAAAACAGCGGTGGCTGGTACCCCAGCGACACCTCGAAAGGGGAGAGACCTGTGGCAGAGCTGACAAGGGAGTTAATCGAGTACTCAACCCATGGGAGGA
This sequence comes from Gasterosteus aculeatus, assembly GCF_964276395.1. Classification (NCBI taxonomy): domain Eukaryota; kingdom Metazoa; phylum Chordata; class Actinopteri; order Perciformes; family Gasterosteidae; genus Gasterosteus; species Gasterosteus aculeatus. Next base: position 17,025,219 of record NC_135693.1, on the reverse strand, counting down.
ACCGACTCCAGGAGGACGGGTTCCTGGCAGCCACACAGCGGAGTGCCGTCTCCACACACTGGTTCATCCTCTCCGTCTGCCCGTTAGTCTGTGGGTGATAACCAGAAGAGAGACTGACAGAGGCGCCCAACCCCTTGAAGAATGCCCGCCATACCTGGGATATGAACTGAGGTCCTCTGTCCGAGAGCACATCCTGGGGGAGGCCATGGAGCCGGAACACATGGCTCATCAGGAGGTCCGCCGTCTCTGACGCCGAAGGGAGTTTGGGGAGGGCCACCAGGTGCACCCCCTTACTGAACCGATCTACTATTGTTAATATCACCGTCCTACCCTGGGAGGCCGGTAATCCAGACACAAAGTCCAAGGCCACGTGGGACCAGGGACGGCTAGGAACAGGGAGGGGTTGCAGCAGCCCGGCAGGTGCCTGGTGAGAGGCCTTGCTGCGGGCACAAACGGGGCAGGCCAACACAAAGTCCCTCACCTCGTTCCTCATTGTGGGCCACCAGAAACGTCGAGCTAGGAAGGTGAAGGTGCGGTGGACCCCGGGATGACAGGCAAACTGGCTGGCGTGGCCCCACTGAAGTACCCGGGGCCTGACAGATTCCGGGACGAAAAGCCTACGTGGGGGTACGCCACTCGGTGCAGGGTGGGAGCGCAGCGCCCCCCTCACGACAGTCTCGATGCCCCAGGCCACCATGCCGATCACCCGGGTCTCGGGGACGATGGGTGCCGACTCCTCGGTGGCCAGTCCCCCCCCCTGATGTAGTCGGGACAGGGCATCCGCTTTGATGTTGCGGGAACCGGGACGATAGGTCAGGGAGAAATTGAACCGACTGAGGAAACCGGCCCAACGAGCCTGTCGCCCATTGAGACGCCTGGCTGCCCGGATGAATGTCAGGTTCTTGTGGTCTGTCCAAATGGTAAATGGCTGCTCTGCCCCCTCCAGCCAATGGCGCCACTCCCCCAGAGCAGCTACTACTGCCAGCAACTCCCGATTACCGATGTCGTAGTTCATCTCCGCGGGAAGAAAACGCCGGGAGAAGAACGCGCAGGGGTGCACCTTCTGATCTCCCACCGCCCGTTGGGAAAGGACTGCCCCCAGCCCGGTGTCCGAGGCGTCCACCTCAACAATGAACTGTCGCTTTGGGTCGGGATGGAGCAGCACTGGGGCGCTAGTGAACCTCCTCTTGAGTGACCGAAAAGCGGCGTCGGCGGCCGGGGACCAGATGAACGGCTGGGAAGAGGAGGTCAGCCTGGTGAGGGGTTCTGCCACGACGCTGTAGTTCCGTATGAACCTTCTGTAGAAGTTAGCAAATCCCAGAAAGCTCTGCAACTTCTTTCGCGACGTAGGGCTCGGCCAGTCTACCACCGCCTGGATCTTGCGGGGGTCGGCCCGCGTCTGCCCTCTCTCCACAATGAAACCCAAGTAGTCGACAGAGGCGGAGTGGAAACGGCACTTCTCAGCCTTGACAAAGAGTCTGTTCTGGAGGAGACGCTTGAGCACCCGACGAACGTGCTGGACATGCTCCTCGAGAGTCCTGGAGAACACCAGGATGTCATCGAGGTACACAACCACGAACTCATCCAGCATGTCGCGGAGCACGTCGTTCATGAGCGCCTGAAAAACCCCCGGGGCGTTGGTAAGGCCGAATGGCATTACGCGGTATTCGTAATGACCTCGGGGTGTCTTGAAGGCGGTCTTCCACTCGTCCCCCTCTCTGATCCGGACCAGGTGGTAGGCGCTCCGGAGATCCAGCTTGGAAAAGATTGCAGCCTGGGTCAGGGGCTCGAGGGTGGAGCTCATGAGGGGGAGGGGGTACCGGTTCTTGACCGTAATGTCATTTAGTTGGCGATAGTCAATGCAGGGTCGGAGACCCCCATCCTTCTTCTTCACAAAGAAGAACCCCGCTGCCACCGGTGAGGATGAAGGCCGAATGAGCCCTGCTGCCACTGACTCCGAGATGTAATCATCCATGGCGGCCTTTTCAGGAATGGACAGGCTGTACAACCGACTGCTGGGAAGGGGGGCCCCTGGGCGGAGGTCGATTGCACAGTCGTATGGCCTATGTGGAGGGAGAGACTGAGCCCGAGACTTGCTAAAAACCTCTCCCAGATCATGATATTCCCGAGGGACAGCGGAAAGGTCCGGGGAGGGGGCACGGGGAGTCGGGCGGGGTGACGGACTTGGAGCTGCCTGGAGGCACTGGGCGTGACAGGAGGCGCTCCACTCCAGAATAGTCCCAGAGGACCAGGCAATGTGTGGCTCGTGCTGCACGAACCAGGGGTACCCGAGAATCACTGGGGCCAACGGGGACTGGATGAGGTAGAATTGGCGGGTCTCTACATGGTTACCCGCCACAGTGAGGGAGACTGGGTGGGAGCATTGGGTGATGCGGGCTAGATGACGGTCGTCCAGTGCAAAGGCCTCTAAAGGCTTCTCCAGTGTCCTCAGTGGAATGTTAGCCTGGACAGCGAAACCCAAATCCAGGAAACAGTCATCCGCCCCTGAATCGAGGAGGGCCCCTACCGTAATCCGTTGATCTGCCCAAGCCAGGGTGACGCTAACCCGCCGGTTAGGTGATGCAGGACTACGGGAACACGAAAGGCGGCTCACTAGGATCTCCCGGGGTCCTGGTGAGCCTAATCTTTTGGCCGTGTGGGACAGCCGCTGATGCGATGCCCCTTCTGGCCACAGTAGAGACACAGCCCTCCCCTGAATCGGGCCTCCCGTTCGGCTGGGCTGATGCGCGTGCGTCCCAGCTGCATGGGCTCCTCCTCGGTCGCTGTCTGTGACGTGGAAGGCCGGACGGGACTGGGGGAAGTCGAATGGGCGACCGGGTTCCTCTCCCGTGTGCTGAAGATGTGGGGGATAGGGAGGGGTCCCCGGGGAACTCGCTCCCGCCTTCTCTCATTAAGGCGTCGATGCGTCGATGCGGATGGCGAGACTGACGAGGTCGTCGAGGGAGGCGGGCTCCTCCCGTGTAGCTAGCTGGTCCTTCACTGCCTCGCAGAGTCCCCTTCGGAAGGCAACCCGAAGGGCTGGGTCGTTCCACCCGCTTTCTGCAGCGGCCAGTCTAAAATCCACTGAGTAGTCCGCCACCGAGCCGCTGCCTTGTTGGATGCTGGCCAACCGGGCGCCGGGGTCCTTACCCCTTACTGGATGGTGGAACATCTTGCGGAGCTCGGCCACGAACTCCCTGTAGGAGTGACGGAAACTGGCACCCATGGACCAGGAAGCGGCAGCCCACTGGGCGGCCCGGCCGGTAAGCAGGTTCGTCACATATGCGACTCGGGCAGCGTCGGAGGTGTAGCGGCTGGGTTGGTGAGTAAACACCAACTCACACTGCATTATGAAGGTGGCACAAGTCTCGAAGTCACCCCCGAACGGGTGTGGGCTGGAAAGGCAGGGTTCCCAGGGTAACGAGGCAGGTTCCGCAGGGCTACTTGGGAGGGGATCCCCCGGGGGCGGGATCACTGCCCTCACCGGCGGAGGCTGGTTCGGCGGCTGGGTGGTGAGAGCCGCCGTCAATGCCCGTAGCTGTATTAGAATCTCGGCTTGCTGGGCCGCCGACGCCACCTGATGCTGAGTCAGGCTCTCCACCGAAGCTTGAAGGGGCTGGACCTGGACCTGGAGGTTCTGCACGGCAATGGCGGCCGCCTCCAGCTGGTGAGTATGATTGTCCGTCAGCTGAAGCTGTCTATCCAGGGCAGCTTCTAAACTGCCACGGTCTGTGTCGGCTGGGGTCATCATGGTGAGTTCGTACTGTTATGGATTGTCTCTGACCCCAAGTGCACGACACCAGACACAGCTTAGGTTTAGCCGGAAAACGGCGTAGTTTATTTCACAAAATAACCAAATACGAGAAACAAACCAAAAACAAGAACTGCCTCCTTAATTGGCATGGGGGAAAAAAAACAAAAAAAAAGGCAACTCCAAAAACTTCTCTAGTCCGTGGGCGCTCTTAGTCCAATCAAAAAATGAAAACTCACACGATACTCACAGGGAAAACAAAAACTCTGCGTAGGGAATTCCGGAAGGGTTTCCAAGAGGAGCACAGGGGAAGAACAATCAACCCTCTCTGGGGAAACACAGAGCACGAACTCACAGCGAGCCACTGGCAGATCTGCTTCTTAACCTCCCTGTGGGATGAGCTGACGAGCTGCAGCTGTGGCGATGAGCAGAGCGGCGTCAGGTGTGCGACTCTCTGGCTGGTCGAGCCCTAACAAGTTTAGAGGAGTTGATCAGCACGAGTTCTAAAGTCGTGACTTTTTTCGTCTCTTTCATTGGTCCGTCGCTGCATTTTGCTGCTCTGTTGTGCGAGGGACTGAAAGAAAACAGCTCGGGGGGCTTCACATAGTGTACAACAATAAATCAGAGACAACTCCCACCGTGTGTTGAAAACATACACGTTTTTAATACGAGCTGGTCGGCCTATTGGTTCATTCCAGTAAATACCATAAAAAGGTATGTACGGACCCAACCAGCAGTCAATGAGGCCTTCTTTCCTGTTAAGGTTTGCGGAAGCTCTCGAGGGAGGCCTCACTCCTGGTTCTCGTCCCGGCCGGAAACGAGGACACGAATGAGTCAATTCGTTTAAATTCAAAAATCAAAAGTTATTTAATAACTGAACAACGTAATAGGGATTACAATTACAAAGTGAAATACTAAGCGAACAGTGGAATATTTCGCGAAATAGAGAATTCTCTGAGCAAGTCTGAAGTGACTTATCAACGCGGCTGCAGGAGAAGTTCTAACAGTCTTTTCCCCGCTTTGGTCCTTTGAAACCTCTTGAGGTGTGTCTTCCTTGGTGCATTTGAATGTCATTGGCCTCTTCTCCAAAGGGTCTCCTCCTCCATTGTCCCTTCCACGTCGAGGTGTGAAGCTGCAGCTGTAACCTGAAACCTCTCTGTCCATCTGTCCCTCACACTCCAATGCACTCAATGTAGATACATGTGGCTTTATGCCCCAATGAGTGAATTTAACAAAGCATACATCGTTTTAGTCTTCATCTTATAACTAGTACACTTTAATTACAACACATCATTAATGATCTCCGTTCATCACACTTCATCATAAGATCTAAAACAGTTCATGTGGTTCAATTCTCAAGACATTTGCCTCAGTCGGCTGCCTCGCAATAAGTCGTTCATTTTATTACCTGACAGGAGAAAAAACTCCCAAAAAACCCTTTTTGGGGATAAAATTGGGAGAAATCCATAAAGAACGGCAATTGGCATCCGTCCCCAGGTTTTAACATCACATTGTGACAGAATGTTAATGTGTACAGTGTTTATATGATTTAAATGACTATGAATTGTGTTTGATTGAAATTGCATTCACTTCATCTAACATGTTAATGTAATAACTAATATCTAATAACACACAAACTATAATTCTAACACTAAACATTATTACACGTACTATAATTTCCTGACTAGGGGTGCACTTCTGGCTTAAATCCCTAACATTCCCCATCACACCACCAGCCAATAGTTATTTTACCCCAAACCAAGAACGTTCAACGTGTCCATCAGATCATGTATTGATTTATTTTCAGTGAGAATTGCAAAGGTCCGTTCAACATATCAAACGTACGTTTCTCCACCAGTTTTAGGTCAAACGCGTTTGTACACAACAGCTTAACAACACCGTAGTATTGAAGGTCCATGTCTACTCAGCGCAGTCTAACGAAGAGCTTTGATTATAGAACATCTAACTTTGCAGCCGAACGAGTCCAAAGGAGAGAAGGAGGGAACCGGCCATTCAGAGAGCCTGGATACCTTTCAGCTGTTACCATGCCAACACCTCAAAAGGCGGTTTGTGTGTATGTGTCTATGTGTGTGTGTGTGTGTGTGTTGTAGTGGTTTCTGTGGCAATTTGCCGGATCTATAGCTCAGTGTAGCCTGCAATTTGTTAAAAGGAGGTGTATGACACAGCGGGTGCCACTGTGTGTGTGTGGACACACACAGATGCCAATTATTGCTGAATCCCGCTGGCCTTGTGGGGCAGAGATTCTTGTTATGGAAACGTTGGAACCGCGTCAACCAGTTTATTTCAAAAGCTATCAAGCTTTGAGTTAGTCGTTAGTTGCATCGACCGGTTTGTCAGAACCACTACCGCTGACTAAAGATGCTCTCACTTATTTTGAGGTTATTGCTTTCACGTTCTGAGATGTTACTTTATGTTTTTGAGTAACACATTCGTGCAGTCAGGCCTACAGCATCTCACAAGTTGAGCTTCACATTATTATTTTATAGTGTTACGACTCGGAGTTATAGTGAGAAATTGAACTTGAGTCAAAACCTCCAGGTGGAAACTTTCCCCAATTTCTGTGTGTATTTCCCATTAATTGTGTAAATGTAACTCCCCAGTGCGTGATCAAGCGTTACACACATGGCATCAAGCCTCTCCTGCTGCCGTCGGTTTCTGGATGTATCAGAATGAATGACGAAGTTACCACAAATACAGCAGAACACCTTCTGAGCTCTATATATTGTACCATCCATCCATCCGTGTTCTGTAACATTCTGTAACATGTTCACCTGATCCCAACGCGCACACACACACACACACACACACACACACACACGCACACACACACACACACAGCAGGGAGCAGCATGGCTCAGGTCCTCCATAGATTTGGACACTAAGACCCCCCATGATGGACGCTGGCGCTCTGCCTGCAGGGACTCGGGCGCAGTGAGGGGCTGGCGGCTCCCCGCCTCAGCTTTTATTCCTCAGCTTTTCTCTGCCGTCTTCATTTCCCCCCCCCCTTTGGTCATTGTGGGCCCTCGCCCCCGGCACACATTCTCAAACCAACGCGAGGTTCTACTGAGCCGCGGACGAAGGCGCTAAACCTTTGTGGGAAACACTTTTAAGGCAGAACTGGTGTCAGAGTTGCAGCTCATCGCTGGTTGGACCGTGTATTTGAAGTTGCACACTGGATCTGAGCCGGACCTCCTGCGCCGGCCGAACATCACATCAGCTGATAAATCCATAATAAGAACCCCAACAAGAACAATAAAGTGTTCAGTTTAGTAGTTTATTCAATGTTGGCGGTACTGCTAGTTAACATTCTGTGTCTGTCCTTGATGTTTGAGTGTCACTGATTACCATTTAAAACAAAGGGATTATTTCTGGTTTTAATAGACATTTGAATTCATCCAATGGGATGAGAGTTTAGTTTAATTGTCATTTAATTACTTAAAACAAAGCACTTGAAGGCCCTTTTTTCGAAGAAATTGTGGAGCACATTTTGAGTTTTACCTTTTCTAATTCTAATTACGTAAATCAATGTAAATTAGGTTTGAGAGGACATTTTAAGTTCTTCTTTCAATGCAAAAAAGAGCTGCTGATCCCAGATGTGATTCCTCTGCTTCCTGTTTGATCGGACGGGTTGAACGCTGCAGACTCTTCTGGTTCATGTTCATAACCATAGTTTCAGTCTACGATTCCTCTGAATGCTTGATTCAGCGTTTCTCTGCTGCTCTCTGCTGGAAAGGGGTTATAAGTGCAGAATGTCAGTCATCCTATTCAATAAACCCAGAAGTATTAACACCTGACCTATGTGTGCGTTCACTCTAGATATAATTTCATTTGCCAAATAATTTGAATGTTATTCTAACAAGGATTAAGTGAGTAAGTGTTGTAAATGAACCTTTTCTTCAGAATCAAAACTTTGGCAGAGCAACAGACAAATGAGATGCCACCAGAGGTCACTGCTGGATCGCTGCAGTAAAAACTAGCTGACAACAGTACTACTACTATCAGTACGTCAGTACTTCATACATATACCTTCATATAGTATACATAACCTGAAACGTGGACATTTCTAACAGCAGCTGCTTCTTACACGCTTCGTCCACTCGACGGTCGAGACACGAGGCAGGTGACTCCCGGCCTCCTTCTCATCGAACATCGACAGTTGAACGAGTTCAGCGTGTCGGGCCACTCATTAACCGCTCCCATCAGCGCCGCTTATTTTGACCGGCACACCGTCTGACCAGGACAATTGATATTGTGGCAGCGGTCCGTCCCAGAAGCGCTTAATAGGGACATTCTAATGCATGTCATGTCCACAGCAGACTGGTTTATTTGACATATACATGGAGATGGGGACAAAATAAAATGACTACATTTGTAATTAAGGCCATCATGCTTTAACGGGTCTAACTACTTTACATAATGGCCAACTCACCATGATGCATCACATTCAACGCCTGCGAAATTACAGGTTACTCCAGCGTCAAATAGATACCAAAGTAGTAAAAGAAATTGCACAACGTTTCCCTGTGAAATTCTATTTATTTATTATGTAACATTTTTGGCAATATCGAATGTTTGCAGGCTGATGTAAGATGTGGAAATGCTGACTGGTAGCAAGTTACTGATTTAGCGTTCTGACACGCACAATTAACATTTTCATGCATCACTAGTATTCTGTGCTGCAAAGAAGTCGTATTTAAGCTTGTGTTAAACGTAGCAAATATCATTTTATTTTAGTTTTTTGTTTTTGTGCAAGGATCAGTGGTGTCACCTGGATTAAACAATTGTAAAAATGTTCTTTGTGTGTGGGAACGTTTGCAGGCCACTCAAGCTGAGGGCTGCGAGGATGTGTGTACGGGCCCTCATTGACACAATCATAAGACAGACGCACACTCCCACTTGATATGAATTCAGACGGACTCGTTGACCTCGGGTCGTCCTCCGGTGTCGGAGTAAAGCGACCGCTGATAACGGGCCGCTTCACGCGCCGTCTCTCTCTCTCTCTCTCTCTCTCTCTCACGCCGCCGTGACGACTTATTTCCTCAGCCAGATAACCACGGAGGCCTGATTATTTCAAGACCAGCTGAGCCCGGGGTTACACAATCTGTGTGTGTGTGTGTGTGTGTCTATGCGCCTCAGATAAGGACAAGAAAAGCTTTCAACACACTGTGAGCTTGTATATAAATGGATGTTAGATAACACTTTGTGTCTGGGACGCTGCCGGAGGGAGAAGTGGCAGTGAAATGCTCGGGCGCTGCAGGAGTCAATACTTTCCAGACTGTCCTGTGAATGGTTGCTGTCCCTCCGTACGGCACAGCGCGGCCTGTGCCCTGCGCTGTTTTCGTGTTGGGTTCCGTTTGAACTTTCTGTTTTTATTTTAGAGCTATTTGCTCACCGGTCGGATCTGGACACGGAGTCTAAAATAAAGTTGAATTGATTGATTCACTGTGCCGTTTCAAAGTGCATGTGTGGGTAGGGCTGACCCCATTTCCCCACAGCGCTCGGGTGTGCCAAGTGTGCAGGGTTGACTAGCGGTGCACACCTCGGCACGCTGGGACTGCGTGACTGATAGGGACAATTTTGACTTTTAACTTTATCGACTGCAGCAGCAGAAAAAAAAAAGCAAACAAGCGAGAAAAAAAATCCCCTTTTCCCCACCTGTCTGCCGCAGACAGAGCGCATGGACAAGAAATGGTCTGCGCTCAAACCCTCCGCAGGTCACCTGACCGCTTTAGAGTCAGAGGTGGCTTGAGGTTCCTGATAATCCGGCCCTGCACGGGGGCCTCAGGCTTCACACCTGTCACCAGGGAGGAACCTTTGAGATTACATGAGTCAGCGGATGTGATTACACGCTGTTTCACAACGTTTTATGAGACATATCTCCTGCTGCAATATACAGGTACGGCAAGCGGAGACTACAATGAGGGGTAGTGGTCACCGTGACGTCACCCCCCCCGTTGGTTTGTGGACTAAGTCTCAACATGGGGGTGTGTCCCGGGTTGAATGGAGTCCACTTGTAAACCCAGATTCTTCGGAGTCACCTTTCCACTGATCTTGCGAGACGGATACATTCCTTTAGAGCTCATGAAATAGAGAAGGTGATTATTTTATCATGGTAGACACAGCTATAAATAGGTCTCAGCACACCAACATTGGGACGTGGGAGGTGGGATTTGTATTTTGTTGTAATTTGATGGGCAATAGTAAAGAAAAAAACATGTAATGAGTTTAATGTCTGAAATTAAGATGGTGAATGATGCAAATGAAGCTAAACCCGTGGATGCACTCCTACATCGGCCAGTCACTCCTCACGCATGCTCGCTCACTCGCTGGTGTCATTGATCGAGGCCGCCGATCAGGATGTAAATCAGAACCTTCATGGAGCTCTCACGTACCGCTCCACTTCTCCATCACTGCCCTGTCTTTGCAGATTCACAGATAAATAAAGACAAAGATGACATTATATAATAAATGGAAAGAATCCTGACTATTTCCGCTCTGGCTATCGTGCAGGTATGCTTGGTATTAGACTCTGCTCTGATGGAAGTATTCGTGGGCAATAAAGTCAAACATAAGTTTGATGCCGTCAACATCATTTAAAAAATCTAAGTCACGCAACAGCTGTGAGCCAATCACGGTGCCCGGTAGCCTCTCCTGAGCCCCTCCGGCTGCAGGGGGTCCAGTGAACAGTCTCCTTGCCAACTGGCAGCCCGTCTGCCCCCGAGCGCCAACGGCGCCGATCGCTCACTCGCTCTGTAACCAAAAGGGCCACAACCCATCTTCAGGTGTATGTTTATCTGTCACCGGCTGCAAATGTATATACATATTCATCTTATGTATTCATTACTAATGTCTTTATCCTCGTGTTTGTATTTCTAATTTAGCAATATGTACACAAGCAGCGCTGGTGAGCCAGTAAAGGTCACTGAATCTGGATTGCAAAATAGCAAATAGAGATTGAAATTATATTTAAAAAGCTTCAAAAGAGAGAACAAAACAGAAAGTACTTTTGTTATTTGTAAAGGTAATTTTAGATTTGTTAGTATGATGGATACCAATGATGTGCTTGATGACATCACAGTGTTTATTTGCTGTTTACACACATTCAAACATGTATATGCATGTAAGTAAAGTATATACATACATACATACACATAGTTTATATATATCATAAATAGTATATAACGTGTTTTTGAATGTTGAAAAACAATCAAACTGGAAACTATCATTCTAACTAAAAGTATAACTGAGTATGTAACTTTGATGATACCTGTAGACTATTTTTATATAACATAGTTAAAAACAATATTCTCTAGTTTTTATTCATTAATAAAAGCTTTCATCAGTACTTACTGTTAATTTTTCAGTTGATTTGGTTGTAAATGATGCTGTATAAAGACATTTTTCCGTTGCAATCCCGAGGTCACGTTTGAGGCCTCATTGATTTTTTTAACCCACAGACGCACAAGTCAGTTGTTTCTACATGCGAAAGTGGCTGTTTGATGCTTTGGGTCTGATCCAGGGGCACGCAGAGGCATTACAGAGCGGGAAACCATTGAAAGATCTTTACATCACCTGGATGTTTTGGAAGATTCGAAAGCAGTCCTGATTCAAAGGAAACTCCCCTCCAAGCCAAGGAGTTGCTATTTACAGAAACAAGGGATGGAAACACATGAGCCAGATGAGACTAAGGATGACGTTTATTGCATTATTGTTATTATTATCATTTTTCAGGCAATTAAATAATCCAAATGAAATTATCAGAATGTTCAATCACATACAACAAAAAAGTGATTTGTTTTAGAAACTAGCAAAATCATTTCCATGCGTCAGTCTGCTTTCAGCCAAGTCCCAGGGACAGAACTAACCCCCGTCATGGAGAGCCGGAGGTCTCATGCAGCACGGTGAAGGTCATCTCCAACACCAGCAGGGGTCCATCGTGCTTCTCGCATGGCAGCTGAGGCAACAGCCTCGAGGCATCCCAACTATGAGGCCCATGCAGCCGACACGCCCCCCCCATCAGCCGGCCTGCGTCTGCGCCGATTGGTTGGCCCTGGATTCCACGAGCCTTTTCATTGGCTGCCCGGAGAGCCATATGACAGCGTATGCAAATGAGCTCTATGTGGCAGTTGAAATCCCCGAGCGGTGAGCAGGACCAGCGCACTGCGAGGCGGAGGGAGGCGTGACGACAGCATGACATTTTAGGAAACACTGCCAGCAGTCACAAAGGGACAGAGAACTTTTTTTTTTTTTTAAACTTCCTCCTCGGAATTGTTTATTCGTTCTATTCGATGAGCGCTGCAAGGTAAGGACGAGAACGTTTCTGTTGTTTTGCAAAGATGACGTATGTCATGCTGCAACATAGAGAAGGTTGAACATCTGTAAAAGTTTTAGCTTGATCGATTTAGATCACAAGTCTAGTTCAGTTTTAATCTGCAGAATAAAGAAGCAGTGAAATGGGAACTTTTCATGGAAATAGAAATGGCAAAGTTGTGGAATTTGGGTCACTGCGGAAATGTCAAGTTGCATCCAAATAAGCAGAGAAACACGACTTTTTGTTAAATCAGAAAAGACAAGGCACCGTTCTAAACCCTCCCCCTCTCTCTTTCTATATCTCTCAAACTCCCCCCCTTTCCCTCTCCCCCTCCCTCAGCCTGCTCAGGTCATTCAGTCCATCAGCGATGCCTGGTCCCGTAATGCCCATGGACGTGGCTATGAGGTTCTACCTCAGCCACTCTTCGCCTCCCCTGCGAGGCTTCTTCGGCTCCTACGAGGAGCTTCAGCGGGCCAAGAACCGGGTCAACCAGTCCGCCGCCCGCAGCCACAAGCAGCAGCACTACAAGCCGCTGCGGCCGTGTCTGAGCACCCTGCAGAGGGCGGCGGACGGCGACGGCGGCGGCTGCGAGGGCTGGAACAACAATAGCAGGGCCGGCAAGAAGAAGGTGGTGTTCGCAGACACGAAGGGCATGTCACTCACCGCCATACACGTCTTCTCCAAGTTCGACGACGAGCCGTATCAAAACGGCAACGGCGGCATCAGCGAGGAGCTGCAGTTCGACATGGCGGACCTGGAAACCGCCACGATGGATCTTAAGATCAGCTCAATGCGAAGCCTGGCACTGGACTTTAAACAGCCCTCGGCCGACTACTTGGACTTCCGAAACCGCCTGATCCAGAACTCGGTGTGTCTGGAGAACTGCTCGCTGCAGGAGCGCTCGTTGACGGGCACCATCAAGGTGCGGAACACGGGGTTCGAGAAGTCGGTGCAGTTGCGCGCCACATTCGACTCGTGGACCAGCTTCGCGGACGTCGAATGCACCTTCATGAACAACATCTACAGCTGCCAGGACACTGACACCTTCGCATTCGTCCTGGAGCTGCCCGTCCACATCCCGCCCCGGAGCCGCGTCGAGTTCTGCATCTGCTTCAAGTCCCAGGGTCAGACCTTCTGGGACAATAACGACGGCAAGAACTACGTCCTGAAGCACGGCGGGTTTAACAGGGAGGACATGAACGTTCGCATGGCCCCGACTTCCGTTGAACAGAAGCAGGCGTCAGGGCACAAACACGGGGGTGTGAAGGTACTGGAGATGGAGTTCGACCAGTTCGGCAGTCCACGTATGTCTAGTGGACTGTTCCCTGGCTGGCAGAGCTGGGGCCAGGTCGATGACGCCGTCCCGTATTGGTGAAAGCGTCAGGCTGTTGGCCGTGCGTACGGCTGGTTCTCAGCCAGGAACGAACCTGAAGCAAAGAACCTCTGCTTTTTTTTTAGCAAAGGAAGTGTACAAATCAGTCCTAACCCTAACTGTAATGTTCTCAACTGACCTGATTCCTGTTGTAACGTGGTCATTTAGGCCCGAGGGACCTCGTGAAATGGGGTGGAAGGACAAATAAATGGGAAAATCTTTTTAATTTTTCACATTCTGCTCTTCTGTAAAATATGAATGTGCCTTCTCAGAGTGCCCGCCCACTTTAAGACAGACAAGTTGTAGAGCCCACTAGTGTTGAGCCCCCTCTGAGGTTCCGGCTGTAACGGTTAAATATGCACTGATTGCGATGTTCCTGTAAATGTGACGTCTGTAAACTGAAGAGGTGGAAATGGTGATGCTGATTAAGTCCTTCATATTGAAGGGAAGGTACAGGGAGTGCATGGCAACACAACGCTTCTCTACTAAAAAGAAATGAAATTGATTAATTTCTAATGAAAATTGCACACTAACTTTCTTCACTTTCAAAGACTGATTCAAATGGCCTTCAAGTGTTGAGTCATGCAACCCTTTCTTTCCCTCCATGTAAATTGCACAATGTTTGGAAGATGTAAGTTTGAGGTTTCTCGAGGAACTGTGGTATCGGAAAAGAGACGCGGCGGGTTATTGGTTGTCTCTAACAAGGAAGACGTTTGGGGATTTTGGATGGTTCAAGAATGTGAAGATAAAAGAAATGAAGATGAATGTTTCTATTTGCCTGTTTTAAAAAGTGCAATTATGTGATGAGTGTACAGTATGTGTGGCTGGAAGTGAGATTCTTCTCTTTTCAAACTGTTTTTTCTCAACGTAAAGAAAAGTCTTTGCCCCAGTATTTTGTTTCACTTGAAGGTGTGTGTGGTGTATTTCCCCTGCAGAAATAAATTTTTCTATTTGTGATAGAAATTCATGACTTCTGACCCTTGTCATGAATGTTTTGGTAGTTTTTTGTTGTTGTGATGACAAAGATAAACCTACCAGGTGGTTTATGAAAGTGTGTTAATGTGTAATAACAGTTAATATGAAATAAAAGTAAAAAGTAAATACATTTTCTAATTTATTTTTACTTCTTGACACATTTTTAGAAGACTACCTTTACCTTATTTTTACTTTTATAATGCCTTTTCCAATGGACCAACATACAAAAGCAGAATTAATAGTATTAGTCATTAGTCATTGTCCAAATTATAAAAATAAATAAATCACAACTAAATCAGACAAAACTATGTGACCAATCATCAGCTGGTCAGCTTCTACTGACCTACATGATGCACACCTGCACGCAGGAGTCAGCAATACAGCCAATTTGTAGACACTTTAAATGAGTCATTAAACCCTCATCCGTAGTGGAAAAGTCACTTTAACAGTAAACACATTGCAAAGCCTTCGGTTTATTGCATATTTGGAATGGAGATGAGAGCAGAAAAAAAAAGCCTTGATCGCTTGCAGCAGTTTACTGACTCTTTTCAATTGTCCACGCCGCTGTGCACGGATTGAAAGTGAGCAGGAAGAAAGCTCACTCCCTTCCTGTGGCGTGCACAGAGGAAAGGCCTCAGGCTGGACGAGGACGGTCGTCTTGAGCTTTAAAATCCCTGTTTTATTAGTTTTAACCCTTTAACTACACGCAGAACTTTGAATTTCTTTGTTTGTTTTATGATAAAATGACATACATCGCTAAGTATTCACTGGTGATGCATCACTTGTGTTTATCGGTTTGGATCTTCGACAAATACAATATTTGTGGAAGATGGAAAAGCTGCTTCATAGGGAACCGAACTCTCCGCCTGCTGGCCGACACATTCCTTTAATACTTGTAATTTCCTGATAAATCACAGAAACCAGCCACTATCTGTCCAGCCCTCCATCTTTATGGTGTTCACTCCCCTCCGCGTACGCGTGCAGCAGCGTTCACGCTCCTTGTGTAGACGGGGCCTAAACTTTCATTTCCTCTTCGCTCTTTTGTTTTTCTCCTTGACATTTTTTGGAGCAAATTCAAAACGATGCCTTTCGCCCCTCAACCCCAACCCACCCCCGAGGTACGTGTGGCTCACAGTCCAGTCAAACATTAATGTAGGCCTGGGATGACTGGAGCGTAATGTTCCAATGCGATTAGAAGGACAGAAAGCGGCCGTGCAGAGATCGTGAGGTCACAAAAACAAACTCACCTCTGTGAGATGTACCGAGTTAAGTCAACTCTGAGTCATTTTAGGGCACTTTGCTGTTTTTATAGAAAAGGTGAAATGCCGTTTGCATCAATGCCAGACTTTTTACCTTACTGTGTCAGTAACGTGGAAGATGGAATGGAAAGTGCACGGAAAAGAGTATTTTGTGTGTGTCTGTGCGTAACAGAGAGAAGGAAATAGAAGAAGTAAGAGAGCATGTTGCATGTAAAACTAAAACGCACAAGAAAAAACAATGCTAACTTTGGCTGATCTGCTAAACTACGGCCGGCTAGCAGGTCTGTGACCACCAACGGTCATACGTGTTAAAAAGAGAAACACTTCACAAAACAACGAAACAGCACCATTGTTTTAGTTTAAGTGTCCTCCAGGTGAGTTACTCGCGCAACCAACAGGAACAAAAAGTGCGACATAGTTGTAATCGATGAATATGGTGAAATCATTTTGAACATGAAACAAATACATTTTCACTATAAAGAACATAAATATGGCTGTGTTGTTGTTTTTTTGGCCTTCACGAGGCCACGTGACTGTTTGTGCCCTTTTTGACGTTATGTGTGTGTTTATAGTGTGTGTTTCAGCGCATGTTGTCTCAGTTCAAAGGTCATTTGGAGGCTCTTTCTGTGGCATGTGACCAGATAGATAAGGAGACACTGTATTTGAGTGTGTTTATCTGTTGCGATGTGTTTAATCGGTTGAATTGATCATCCTGTATCGACCCTGAGGGTCAATCAAGAGTGTGAGCAGGTGCAAACTAAACTTCTCCACGATACTGGTTATACATGTATTATTTAGGATTTGTTTTCCAATGATTGGAAGTACTTTTGAATGGTGGATGTTCTGAATCCATTTTCACAAAAACACAAAAACTCATTTTGTTCACCTCCGTTGTATTATAACATCTCTGTGAGTTCGAGGTTGATAACCTTTGCTCACATGTGAAGTCAAACGCATGTCCACATGCTTTGAAGTACATGTGAATACAAACCAAGAGAAACAAGCGGAGATGCATAATCGGGCAGAGAACAGGATTCCTTTTATTATGAACAACAGTGGACGAGGCTCTGATTCCACAGTTTCCCAGTTAAAACGACGTCACAACTCAAAGAATTCAGTGTAATTTTACAGGAGATTTGCACCTTCTTGAATAAATAAAGGCCACATTCTGTCTTTTACATCCACATATGTCGACCCAGGCAGAAGAGAAGACACTATGAGATAAATTATCCTAAAACCAAACTGAACTGACACTGGTTAAAAAGAGAGTTGGATTTTTAATGCTATTTTGATAAAAGAGGGTCGGTAACAGGACAACCATGTTGGAAGCACCGTAGGGACAAGGAGCCTCTCAGGAACACAGATTTGTCCAGGAGAGAGTCCACCAGCAGAGACGTATTTAGACTATTTAGGCTCACAGGCTGGAGGACACGTGTCTCTCGGCACAAACGTTCTGTTTTCCCTTGAGGGGGAGGAGTGAAACGCTGGTTCACCAGGATGGGAATAGACGAACTCTCACTTAGATGAGAGACGGCCGTTTGTGCGTGAGAGACACATGTAGGTACACAAGGAGGCAAGTGAGCCAAAAATATACACACATGCACTAGAAAATAATCTAACGATTACCAATAAGACATGACATGTGTTATTGAGAGCACGTCCACATTCCCTCACATTGGTTCCTCCATTGGGCCTTCATCCAGAAACCCTCGTTCATCCAGAAATTGTCCCACTGGATTCACATTGTTCACAAAGCCCATTGGTCCAATAAAGCAACAAACAGAAGCATAATGCTCATAAGAAATGTGCCTTATCTCGAGTAAAAATACTCCACTGCTGTAAAGTGTGATTGTGTGAGTGTTTGTTTTGGCCCAAATTCATGTTAACATTACAAATGTTGCACAAATGTCATAATAAAACACATGAAACAATCTTCTGGTGAATGATTTGCCAGAGTCTCGTGTACGGCTATCGGGGGGGGGTGGGAACACGTGTGCAGGCGATGCAATGAGAAGCGGGCAACACGGTTGTGTTGTTGGAGGGAGTGTAATGACCTGAAGCAATTGTTTAAAATTGATATTTTTTAATATAATTTCTATAATGATAATAATTTGCAATAAATTATTTTGCAAAACTGTACTTTTTAGGCCATTAGTCGATTACAGGGTTTCTCCAATATTGCACGGTTGTGCTTACTTTGTGTTTCTTAAGCATCTTTTTATGATTTGATTCAGTCAGTCAGCGTGTATCTACTGGAGAACTAAAGTGAATGTGATCTGTACACGACAAACATGCAAAAACACAGAAGCTCTGTGCTGTTCAGTTGGGTTTGTTTCCACGCGTGGACACACAACCTGCACACAACCTGCACACGACTTCCTGCGGCTGAACTTTACGAATCAGAACCTGAACAACGGCCTCGAACTGATTCAGTCATTTGGGGAAATGCCTGAATCTTTGAAATCGTTTGCTTTCGACAGAGTCATGCACACAGGAGGTCATGAAGCAGCGTTCGAGTCACGGTCTTGTTAGCGGGGCTGCATGTGGTTTGTGGTCTTGGCCTCAACATCATATTTGAGGACAAAGTGCTGTTTCAGCTACTAGATTAGCTTCTAAATACCACAGCTGCTGCAGAAAAGAAGACATTTTTAAGAGGCATTCGAACCTTTCTGTCTCAGGAATAGCCGAATATCACACGAGTATCCGCGTTTCTGGATTCAACGAGGACCTGAGGACCCCTCACATCTTTTTAAGTCCAAACAACTTTGCTTGCTGCTGCAGGTGTAAACATAGCGGCATGTGCTTCAGCCTCACCCTACTTCATCAACGTTTACATGCGGACCTTTGTGTCTGTTTGTGCGCCAGATGAAAGCAGACTGGAGGATTGCTGCCCGGCAGCACAGTGAGAGCTTCTTTCTTAAAAGTTCTGAAGTCAGCAGCACTCTATTTAATGGAATAAAACAGCTGCCTGGGAGACTTGTGGGCCCGCTGCAAAATCAGAGATGTGAGAAGCGCCCCGTAAACTGCATTAGTCTAAGTTGCACTCCTTTGCCACTGATAAAAGCACCGAAATCCTCGGGGAGACAAAGAAGAATGAAAGTTGTGTTACTCGGCTTTCTGTTTGCATCCACCACTTTCTAGGATTTGGGATTATTGTACCCGAGCAGCTTTTTCTCCTCGTTCCTCCTCCGTCCAGTTGTCGCCTGCCTGCAGCGTTTGTTTGATGTTAAATACAGGGAGCTGTAGATAATGCTCCCTTTTTAAGGTCATGAGTATTTTTTACAACAGACCAAAAAAATTGTAGCTTTGTGTGTGCGTTTATGTTTGTGTCGTGTGAGCAGCACGTGCGTCATGGTGTGTATGTGTGAGCGATGATGCCGGCTCAGACTTAAAAGGTCAAACAGCATGGAAATATTTACTCCACTGACCTCAAAACGCAGAAGATCACAGGCCCAGCCACACCACGCCACACATTTAGAAAACTGTATTCATATTTCTCCATGTGGAAGTCCAGTTCCTACACATCACACACACTTTAAATTAACCCTGGACCTAAAAGTCGGAAATACATATACGTTGGATTCTCTATTCCAAACAACTGTCTAGTTCCTTTAAAAATGCACTAATCAAAGCATCCATTAACCAAAGGCTGAGAATAAGAAGCTTGATAATATCGGTGATATTGCTTTTTTGTGAAAAGCAGTTATTGGATGGATTGCCATGACATTTTGTACCGATATCAGTGGTGCCCAAAGCGTCCTACTAGCGGTCCCATACTTGTAAAAGGTTCTTATCCAGCAGTAACAGAAGCAGACGGGAGCCGTCTGAGCTTCTGTTACGAACCGGTTGATGAACATTGGAAACTAAGTCTGCACAGCATTAACGCTGTTTAAGCTAATTAGAGCCAGACCACATTAGGAGGTGGTTTAAAAGGCTCGTCCAGTAGATGTGATGGATCGGAATGTGGCAAGCAGAGCGCTAAAGAAGACGACGTGCAAGAGAACAAACTCAGCCGCGCTCTCAAAATTTGCAGTACGATTGTTTTAAAGTGTAAATGAAAGCCACGTCAGCGGCGAAGGTACGCAGTGACACGGATGGGCCTGTGATAATGGTCTGAATTTAGAAACAAATCTACAGTCTTTACGTAGCCTTTAACTTGATGTAGTTAAAGTCAGCTGTTAGAGGTGATAAGTTGCCAATAATAACAGCTCAGGAGATAACTTAGCTGTGAAGGAAAATGGGTGGAGATGTTGAGATAATGAGCATTTCCCAGTTACACATCACAGCTAACTTCAGTTCAAAGTTCAGTATTTCTTTTCAGATCTTATCGGTTGAAGGTCAGCGTATTTGGGTTAAAGCCCCCACTTTAGAAGCCGCAGGCAAAAGGTAAAGCTGATAAGAGGCGTAGGCCCCCCCCCCGAGATTGAGAAATACTATTTAAAAAGTAACCAAGCTTATGTAATTTGTCATTTAGTATGTGGGTGCAGTTTTGAGGCCTGTAAACAAACAAGTCTGACATCGGGAAAAAAAAGTCACCTCGGACCAGTAAATGCACATACGTACATTTGACTTCTAAACTGTTTTGCATTGAAGAGATACTCTCACTTCACGCTATCTTTTGTCATGTGGCCACGTTTAGGAACCAGGAGCAGCTGTCCCTGCATCGAGCGGTGTCAGCTGACGCCCTTCCGCCGAGCGGCGTGCAGCTTAAACTGCGATGCCGGTCTAATGCGGCCCCGGCGGGTCCCCGCGGGTGGGGGGGCGGAGGGGGGGGGGGGATATGCGGGCTCGGCGACTCCGGACCCGAGTGTCAACAGCTCGGTGCGCTTGTCCTCTCGGGTTCGGACGCCACACAGGAGGTCACCGGCCCTCACCCGCCGCTTCTCATTAGCAATTAGCGTGGTGATGATTTACTACACTTTTGACGTTCTTTTGTTCAGAAAACACAGTTCTGTAATAAGCTCATCCTATAAAACCAACGATAAAATCACTGAATAGCCTCGAACAAAGTGGCACCACAGTTAGCGTAGCCTCCGTTAGCAGCAGCAGAGCACGCGGAGCACGCAGAGCAGCGCTCTCTCCGGTTCCAGGGAATGTTAATGGGGTCTCGTTGTGTCCGCTGTCAGAGAAATGTGAAGAGGGGGGTCTGAAAGGAACCAGCATCCACGTGAGTCTTTCTGAATACACAAAGGGACAAAGAGAGCAGAAGACTCATCAAACCACTTTTGCAGGCACGCACGAGCCTCCTGAACAAGCTATAAAGACGTCGCATCCACACACGAAACACACACACACAAAAAATAAACTGCACAAACTCTCACAAAGGCAAATGGAGGCAACGCACACAGGCACAGATGAGAGGGGAGGGGTTTTCTCTCGGGGTCTTTACATCCTTTTCACTCGACAAAAATAGAAACACACACACACACATGGGGAAAATAAGAAAGTCATTCATTACGACGTTTTACTCTGATTTATTTGCAGCAGGTTTAAAATGGGTCACGGGGGAAATTCAATGTCACTTTTCATTGTTCTGAGCTAAAGAGGCGGCCGGCCTGTCGCTAAAGTAAATCCTCTAATCCTCTAATGACGATGTTTTTCTGTCGCTGCTGTCGCTGATGATCAGCATCTTCACAGTTAAACTTCCGACACATTGCAACGAGGAAACACGAAGGATGGTCACAAAATTGGGTACAGATTCAACTAATTGTTGCCTCGGTGAACACATAACGCGGATGGAGGGCAACTACTGCATTGTGACTTCTATTCACAAAGCACGGCAGGTGCAGACCGGATTAAACGGCGTTGAAAGACACACGACGCGGCGCCAACACACAACTCACACACAAAATGTTACTCGGCACAGAGGGAGAGTGAGTGACAAAATTGAGATCTCCATTAATTGTATTGACACATTTTAATAGGTTTAAGGTTACAATAATACGGAGAAAAATTGTAAAATGAATAAAATAAAACTTACCAATTAATGTCCTCAAATAGGTCTTATGAATTTCAAGGTTACAGAGTGATTAAATCCATCAGGCATCTCGGAGGATGCCGTCGGCCCCCCGGGTCAGCGGGTTCACGTCAGATGGGTGTGAGATATGGATGGAAGCTTTAGCAGAACATGTGAGCTGGATTTAGGGCATGTGGGGTAAAGGTCAAATAGTGTGTATAACATGGCAGGGAGGGGGGAGGGGAGCAGAGCAACGGGGGGGGATCGGATGTCAGAGGGCTGGAGAGAAAAAAAACGAGCGATGAGCAAAAGAAAAAACGGAGAAGGGGAAATTGTAGCCACAGAGAAAGAATAAAGGAGAAGGTTTGGGATGAGAAAGGCACAGAAGGAAAGAGCTGAAGCCAAATCCTCAGCTTACTGTGAATCAGAGGCCCGAGAGAGAAACCCAACAGGTGGCCAACCTGACCTCTGCTTCTAGGACTCACGGATCACCCTCCCAGTCAGAGCAGAGCGAGTAACGCGTCAGTGAAAGCCACATTCAGGAACCCTCGTGGGTCCAGTTTGAATAGCATCCACATCTCAACAATGTAAAGGTGAGATTGGCGGATGTGGCATCATAAAAATGCCATTGGAGTTTGTCAGCCGAGTTCCAGAGAGTTGAAGTCAGTCAGTCGCGATGTGGCAACGACAGCGAGTGATTCAGCGGCTCGTCGCGTTTTAACGTACGGACCGCGCTCAGCTCAGCAGGTTGAGACTCATAGTTCCCGTAAGTTTCCCAACTGAGAGACGCACACATTCTCACGGGGTGGGAGTCCACGTCACTCCACTCCTTCACAGGATGAAAACACGGCACAATAAACGAAATACTGTCAACTTCAGCCGTGGCAAAGATTTGCACATCGGGTTTGAAAATGATGCATTTGGGTACATTTGTTCGACGTGCTTTATTTATTGCTTTAGATGGACTTGATTATGAGAAACGCTGCTGGTCTGACGGTGGGAGAAAGTCATATCATATCGCAACAACCCGTCGACATTTGAACTGATCCATTGTGTTCTTTATGTTTTGAAGTGTGTTTTCGTAGATTTCGGATTATCGTCTTTTCGTGTCAGAGGACCTTTCTAATCAGTAAACAAAATATTAAACTAGTCAATATAAGACAACTCCAGACCCTCCAGACCGAATAGCTGGAGGCTTCATTCACAATGATGACATTCAGAATCTAAATCAATGTTTAAATGCTGCACCGCTTTTTCTTTCTACATGTGTACTAATGTTGTTTAACTCTGTATTTATGTATTAATATTATATTATATAAATGATATATTGACATACCAGGAGTAAAATATACAACTGATTTATTAGGACACTAATTAATCATAAGTGGCTTTAGTTAAATGGCACATAATCATTATGGACTTTTTAATTGGGGCAACAGAGGAAACAGACACGCCCTGATGCACTTGAGTGGATCATTTAAAACAGTTCCAAATGTGTCTCAAGCTACAGAGTGAATTAAAAACAAGTATAATGTGAAAGGAGTGAAATGAAGATACAGATATTTAATTGACTTAATTGACTCTTTGCTGTTCGGGCTCCGAAAGCTCTCTGATGACACCAGAACCACAAAGAGCCCTAAACTTCGCCGCGCTTTGGATAAAAGCGTCAGCTAAATGACATGTGATGCAACGTAATGTAACAGGATTTCAATTTGCAGTTTTTCTGAAGGAGTCTCATCTGAACAGTTTGAACAGAGGAATATCAGGGACGGATACACATTCTATGCATGTTCACTTGATAACAGCGACTCTGAAAACAGAATTGTCTTCTCAAACGATGACATCACATTCACACACTCAAGTCCCCAGCAGGGAGTACGTGCAGATCGGCCCGTCTGAAGACGCTGCTTAGCCGGCGGTTTGTGTTTTTTTGGTGCGCCGCTACCAACAAAATGGGTTTTGTATCGAGTTCTCGCCTGATCTCGACGTGTCACATCCTGCTTGTTTTCCCACAGTAAAAGAAAAAAACAAAAATTGCACAAGTTTGTTTGGGTGATGCAACGTTTAACGAGCAGGTGAAGGGTGGAGACGACACTGATGTTGCACAGCATCACAAAGAAGAGAGGGAAAGAGCGCGTGTGCTCACTTTGCTTTATAGGAAATGAAAACACGAACACACTTCCTGGTGCTGGCGGTAAAAAAAGAGAAACCAACCATTGAAATCACACGTGAGGTCAACTGAGGTCCCCTCGCTTGTTCACTGCGGCGAAAGGCAGAAGTGCAAAACTCGAGAGAAACAAACAAGAGCGTGTCGGTGACTCGTGGGGTAAAATGTCCGCCGTTGAGGTTGTGACCTCTGGCTTACTTTGGGTTTCACCTGCTGCTTTACCAGCCGAGATCCATGGATGCTGAGTCACAGCTACATCTCTCCGGGGTTCTTTGTGGGTAAATATATAATAGTCTTCATTTATCAACACTTGAACAACATGAAGGTTGACCATGTCAATGAGGCCCAACCACGAAACGCTTCACTTCCAACTGAAATCACCTTATTGTACAACATTGTGATCGAAGTTGAACTTGATTATACCCCGCACAAAAATACCCCCACCACCCCCCAAACGGGCCCCTGGTTTCCGTGGTTACAGCAGTTTATTTCAGCCCGCGGCACCCTTCGGTGCTCCTCTGTGAAAGGTTGAGGTGACAGATATCGACTGTCGGAGGGGGACGTCGGTCCTGCGGGGAATGCGGACGTCAGCGTGTCCGATGAGGAATGTCGCACATATAGATGCACACTGAACTGGACTGGACCTGCTCTCGGGTTTGAGTCACAGTTTTAGATCAAACAGATGGAAGAAATAGCATCTGGCAAATGTGTAACAGGAAACCGGTTTGCGTCATCTTTTGTTTTTCAATTAGGTCGATTCAAGATAATTACAAAATGTAACAAATGGAGAGAAATGTGCAATATGTTGTTCTCTGTCTTGGTGAGGTGTGATCTGCAGAAGGGAAGTGATGCAAGTTTAAACACCACGTTGGTCGTTTTAGCATCACGTCCTCTGAAAATATTAGAATATGAAACAAAAGGCCATATTAAGGGAAAAAAAGAAAAAAAAAATGAACTAAAATTGATTAATTCCATTAAGTTTGCTCTTGTTGTAGCATTTCTTCTTTTAAATATGTGCTTCATCAAAAATCATTTGGATTTCTTATTGTTTTTAATCGCAGTCCCACTTTTTAAGATGATGAAGGTCAGTTTGTTTTTGCCAAAAGTTTAGTTATGGCCGCATGACAAAGACTAAAAAATCTCGTGGCATCACTGTAACGGGGCGATGGCGGGTCGCAGGTTTGGAAACCTTTTCGGATTAAGCGTCGTGGTAAAAACAACAACAATGAGGAAAATGGGAAGCAAACCGCTCTCATGTGTTGAGAGAACACACATAACTACCACGAAGAACAGTTCACCATCTAATGTTGTTTATAAGCAGGGAGACGTCCAGATGACAGTGACATCAGACAATTAGGTCAATGGTGTCCGCTTGTGGACAGAAAGCCTGTTTGGGTGCGGCGAATGAGGTCGCGCAGAATCATCAGCTTAAGCTGCGTCTTCTGCTCCAAAAGCTTCCACGCGTTTGGCATCAGGGGCAGAGAGCGGATTATTTCCTTCATGGCGCCCCGGATGTAGCATAGCAACACAACGAGAGCCGCGCAGGACAAAAAACGCTGAGCAACGCCGACAACGTGAGCAGGACGCACGAGCCGGCTGAGGCGTCCGCGCGGCGTGGATCATCAGCCAGTGATTGATTTGGGGGAACTGATAACGCCGAGCTTTACTTATGGAACAGCATTGGTTGGGACCCGTGGGACTTCCGTCACCACCGGGTCGTCCTCCAGCATAATCCTCCGCGGGCTATTTTGGGAGAACATAACGGATGAGGATATGGAAAAGAGGAGGAGCGGAGTAGATACCGTTGGTGTGAGGATGGAGCTTTGGGACGAGGCAAAACAAAATAGAAAAAAAGCTGCTTGTGTAACTGTTCTCGCTCTCTGCCAAGTCTTTTTTTTTTTCCCCCTCGGCCCAAAACCAGGTTGTTAAAGTCTATAAATCTGCTGAGTCAAGCTGTGAAACTCCTCCAGATGCCAACCGGCTCACAAAGACTCATTCTTCACATCTGCAGCAGAAACAACAGCTTCTTGGGCTGTCAATGCTTGTGTGTGTGTGTGTGTGTGTGTGTGTGTGTGTGTGTGTGACACCTGCATATCTATCTTTGTCTGGACTAATTTGAGTCTGAAGCGGGTAGGGAATGCATTGTGTCCAATAAGATGTGGGTGTGGGTGTGTTTTAAAGAGTGAAGTTGACCCGAGGAAAAGGAAAGTATAATGAGAACAAATAGGACAGGAACATTCCCATTTCCAAAACGAGACAAAAACTGTGTTGTCAAACCGTCCTAAAAACATGTGCGTGAAGTCAACAATTCTCAAAGCGTCACTTTTCTATCACAGCCCTAAAACTGTGATTTTTTTGAATACATTTGGTTTTTTTAAAGAAATATTTTGAATAACAAATACAACAATATTATGCAAAGCGTGACAGGTCGTGTGAATCAGTGTTTGCATGCATTACATGCATTACGAAGAGACGTGCAGAGAATGTAACTAACTGACTAATAGTTTGTTTTATTTATTTTGGCCGCCACCCCTGCATCATGGAGCCAAGACGGAAGAGAGCAGCCGTCAGGAAGATTTAACCGATGGTATTTACCCCCCCTTTTAATATTGGCCCTGGAGGGAAAACGTCCTTTTTAGGACAAAACTCTTGTCCCTCTGTACAGATCTGTGTGCAGCTCGGAAATAGCAATACGACCCCTTTATTTTAGGGAAATGGGAAGAAGACCTTAATGTCCCTGTAATCTGTATCACTAATTGAGTTAAAACTTTGATCAAACAATTTATAACAACATTTATAACAAGTTTTGTTAGAAATCAGTGAACAGAAACAGTCTCCTAATATCATTTTAATTATTGAATTCTTTATATTCATTATTTAAAATGTAAGCGGATACATGTGCATTACCTAGAGAATGAAAGTCTGTCATATATCAGGTTACCTTTTTCCGTATTGTATTTAGTATTGTTGGACAGGGAAGGTCACACTGAATCATAACGCAGGAGGAATTGTTAAGGTTTCTCTACGTGATCAACAGCAGGTCTGTTGTATCTGATTATCAGGTATGCGGCGTGTTGCGCAGGCTAATAATAGGCCTTGACACATAGAACAGGGAACTATTCAAAATCAAGTCGGGTCATGTTTAGAGCCAGATGTTTGGCATAACGCTCAAAGGAGCCGTGAGCATTAGCACCAAAAACATCAGGCTGAGATCAAAGGCAGTGTCACCTTCCTAAGCAGAGAGCGGAGCCGCGTGCCGTCGCGTTGGTGTCGCCCCGGCGGGCCGCAGCCGAGGACACATTCGCCAAACGCCAGCGCCGTCACGCTGGGAGCCGCTGAGAGGCACGGCGCTCTTCAGCCTCGCAGCCTCTCTACCGCAAGCGTGGGAATGTCGAGATGTTAAGAGATACTCGGATCCCCTGGTGGACGGGGAGGGGGACAGGAAGAGAATTGTGGGAAAAGGATAACCAGCTCATGTCTTCTGCTGAAGTGGAGCGGAATGAGACAAAACATTGTTGGACCCGACCACCACCTGTCCACCCGTCCCTCATGTGCTGCCGGCTGCGTGTCACGTTTAGATTATATCTGACGGGTCGGGAGAGAGAGCGAGGTGCTGGAGGCCTGGAGGCCTGGAGGCCGGAGCCAGAGGGTCACTGTCCTCGGGGAGCCGGGGGGGGCAGATGGAGGTTTTAAGCAAACAATGTTGCACCATGTCATGAAATTCAGGCTACGTGTCAAAACATATGTAGCCAGGTGAGCCTGATTATGTTACTGTATGTAACGTCTGTTCGAGGAACGTACACTGTTTATCAACTGTGGACCAACTTTCCACTAAATCAACTACGAATTTCCACTGAGAAGTTGTGCGAATGAGGTTGGCAGAATGAGATGAAACAGAATCAATTGAAGAATTATGTAATTCCGCTGAGAACCATCAATATTTGTTCTAATGAAAGGCTACAGGAGAAAGTGAAAACACATAAACGTGTGTTAACAGTGACGTGTGTTTGAAGAGAACGGCATCATTCATTCATATCTGCAACAATCAACAAAGACTCCCGCTTTGGTCCACGTATCGAGGTTTTCAAGAACGTTGTTCACGGTTTCATGGAACGATCCTAACAAACCTGCGTGTAAAATAAGCAGTAAGTCAAAGTTACTGATGAGGGTTGTTGCTGACAATAAGACTGACAGCCCTTATAGATCTTATAGATATTATATCCTTACAATTTATATCAGTATTTATTTACAGCCGGGATCATCTTCCAAAATGCACAATTGGCTGGAATCCCGGTCACGAACATTACAGAAGCCGATGCCTCACTGTGTTGTGGTGGAAGGTTGGCTGCCCTCCACAGGATCCATATTCCAGGCCAGAGGACACACAAAAACAAAAAAGGGACTTTGACCTTTAGTGAAAGTGTGTTTGCGGGAATGTGTTATCTGTCAATATCAAATCCCCCGACTGAACGTGACGGATCAATACGCGGGTGAGCCGTAATGCGAATGAACACTTCGAGGATTTAAACGACGCTTAAAACCACAACGACGAATGGAGAAAGCGTCGCCGTCGGGTCAGTTGGCGCTGCCGGGTGATTATTTAGAGAATTAATGAGATGGAATTTGCTCCGTCAGCAGACGGCTCTTCTGTTAGAGACGGGCGGATAATGGTGGACTGTCGGCGGGTCACTGAGTGGCCGAGCGGCACTGGCCATGACCTACTTTCTTCTCCCCTGCATTCAAGTAAACTCAGTGCTCACTGCCGAAAGGGAAACAGACTTTTGTTGAGCCTCAAGTGGCGTAAACATCACCGGAGAAAGAAACCGAGGATGCGTTTGTGTCGGTACAAGCTGGATTCAGTGCTAAAGATATTCTCTGGTGTGACTTTCCATCCTGCTCCTCGTGCTTTGCTCGGTGCAGCTTTTCTCTAAATACTGCTGAGAAAACGGTGCAGCTTCCAGCGTGAATGTGAGGGTGTGCGTGCCCCCCCCCCCAAAAAAAACAAGCACAGTCAGCAGTGATGAGCCCTCTTCCACTTTTTACTGTACCTACTTGTGGAAAAGCTGCAGTATAAACAGACAACAGAGAAGCATTACACACGTCTTTGAGTGGTAAAACAGAACAGAACTACGTGTCCACAACATGATAAACCACCATTAAATATTAATAATTAAAAACACATCAGAAACACGTGACCTTTCTTGACTTTTTACGCGCTCTCGTGACATCGGACGAGTGAAAATAATTACATCTCAACGAATTCTTTTGAAGCGGTTTTGAGCTATTCTCAAAGCGCCGTCCCACTGTATAACCTGACACAGTTTGGTCCCACAAACACGCCGGGCTGGTATCCACACATCAAAAGCAACAACTTTTCTGACCTCACGCTATCCCGCTCGACCGAGAAGGCTTCCCGTCCCATTTGGAGACCCAGAATTCGTGGTGTGAATGTGGAATGAGGTCCTTCTCAAAGCGCCTCTGTTGTGGAAGGAGGCGCCCGGATTCGACCCGTGTGAGATGCTGTGACTGTTGCTTGGTAACTTCTGGGCTCTTTTGTCAGTTGATCGTCGGGGCTCCAGACGCCTCGCCATGGAAACGCTACACGCGTCAGCGCCGAGTGTCTGAAAAAAAGAGGAGGCCCGGGGAGGCCCAAACGCGGATCTTCGGTGCAATCGAATACTCGCGAAGAGCAGTCTGACTCTTCGGGTGCAGCAACACGACAACCTGCTTCATCCTCCGACCGACGGCCAGCAAGTCAGCGTCCAGCGGGTTCGCCGATGCGTCACCGACAGTTATCGTAAACCAACCGCAGTCACGACGTTTGAAACAAAGTCAAAACATTTCTGCTGAAGCCTTTTGTTCAATAACACAGGCAGCAACGTCGAAAAGAAACAACAGTAACAAAGACGATCTTTATCCCGTGAAGAAACACCAGCGTTGTTCTCCCAGCTAAGCTTAATATCCTGACAGTGGGCTGCACACAAAGCGGAGTGATACGCAACATGTTTCCTATGCATTCAAAAACATATATTGGAAAAGTTACCAATGCAGTGTAAGTAAGAATGAGCACATGACAGGAAATATGAAACGTTTGTTTTCTGTGGCATGAAATGACTTCTCTCTTTTAATCCTTTACCTCAAAATCATTGAGCTTTTCTTTCTTCATTTATGGAGGCGTTTACGCTCAGTTTACTCTGGATCGTTTAATTTAAGTTTCACAAAATGAAATGCCAATGAGAACCCCTGTAAGTCCGTGAAAACAAACAGTAACATAATCATTTCCTGAGTAAATCAGCATCCTGTTACAATTCCACAAAAGTCCACTGTTTTGGTGACACAACGTTCAACCCACGCTAACGCTACGGGACCAGCGACATCTAAAAGTCACCAAAGAGGAAGTAGTGCTTCACCGGTTACGTCTCTGGGAGGCCGACACGGAACGACATGTTCCTTTAAATGACATTACAGACGGCGACAAATAAATAAAGAATGACACCGTGTTCGATACGGCGTGGCCTTAAATTAGAGCTCACACGGTGCAAATCAAAAGGGAGAACATTGTGTTTCTCGGCTGCAAATGAACAAAGCATGACAACGGCAAACGGACGGGTTCAACAAAATAACAACACAATAACTGTTTGAGCCATTAGTTGACATCCAGTTCATCTAACCAGCCGCCACATGTGTTGTGGTAGTTGTGATATAAAGTTGACATCACAACAGTCTACACATGTTTGTGTGTGTTTCAGTGTGTGTGTGTGTGTGTGTGTGTGTGTGTGTGTGTGCAGGCGCGTCACTCCAGGCCAAAGCCTTCGGCGTTGGAGATGGCGATGGTGAGTTTCTGCTTTAACTCCTTCCTGGTTCGATAAGGAGGCAAACAGATCTGATTAAAGCAGGTGTGAGAGATCGGCAACCTGCACGGAGAAAAAGGAGAGAAAGAGGGACGTGAGATATGAAACCACAACTTCTGGACACATCAAAGTCACTGGAAAAGGGTCCGGCTTAGTGTTTTCAGGGTTAAAAAAAAAGGTTTTGGTCTGGGGGCTGCGGAATGTGTTATGCTGATGAGGGGCCCTAATAGCCATAGAAACACAAACGTGTATGTGTGTGTGTGTGTGTGTGCGTGGAAGCATCGCAGAGGGGCCGCCGGTCCGTTCCCTGACCCAGATTCAGGGGTCCTTCCTGTTAAAGTTCAGCCGTGGGCTTTTATCCACTGCAGTTAGTTCAGAAGTAGAGGACCCGCGCCGAGTGAACATAACAAACCTCAGACCCGCGGCCGCCTGCCAGTCTGAGGTTTGTTATTGTAAAGCCGAAGCGACTGTAAACCCCTTAATGGACTTTTCCTTTCAAGGGAAATCCTCAGAGTGAACTCGAGGTCCCACTAGTGAACGGCCACGCGGTGCACAGGTCTCTTATTGTGAAAGGTAAGAACGAATGAGCTACCCGAGCTTCTGCGTATATTTTTGTACACTTGTACACTTGGATGTGTTCCATGTACGTGCATCACTCATCTCCAGTTTCCTTCGGGACGATCGCCTTCTACTACTGTGTCACCCGGTTACTCAACGTTCTGCTCCAAACTTCTGGAACATACCAGTCCGTTGGAACGTCGATCTTGGAGATTTTGAAGTTCAGGTCAGCCATTCCTCCCACGGGGACGCGGTCACTTCCTGTGGCGAAGTGGAGGAGCTTCTTCTGTAGCTCCAGAGGGAAGGCCAGCACCACGTCCCAGAAGCACCTGGTGCAACACAGACCAGCGGGCTCTACATTAGCTCTGCAGCGACTGCAGTCGCTTCATGACCCCCAGTGTTTCTCATTCAGAGTAAAACTGCAGATTGCACCGCGGACGAGGAACACAAAACACAAGCAGGATGTTTGCAGGCAAATGGCTAAATGATAGATGAGAAAGAAACAGGTGACAGCGAGACATCTTCCTCTCTGCTGCATGAAACAAAGGGACATGTGTGTGTGTGTGTGTGTGTGTCAGGATTCCACCCTCATCCCGTTCAACATCGCCTCCCACTCAATTCCATTCTCCTCCCTCTCATTCAATCACCCGGTCACCTGACTACTAATCACCTTCACCTGAGCCTAATCACCAGCACTCCTTTATAACCCAACATGCATCACTCACCCGTTGTCTGATCTCGTCTTTCCATGACTACAGACTCTTCGAGCTCACTTCCGTGTCTTCCCAGATACCCTCCTGAGCTTCCTGAAACTCCATGCGTCATCATCAGCTGTTCACCACCTCCATCGGCGTCTTCATCCGTCACAGAGCAAGCAGGACTCCTCGCCTTTCAGCTAAGATTCTCCATTCACCCCGTGTCTTACAACCTACTTTCCTCTCGACGTCTGCAACAATAAAGCTGCATTTGAAACTCACCCCTCTGTTCCGTGTTTCAATACCTGACAGAAGATCAGACCGCAATATGCAACGCTCTACGGATGCACGAGAGGATCCACCGCTACCAATTCCCCCGGCTTCAGCTCCTCTGGCAGCGGAGTCCCTCCCGCGTACACCCGCAGCTTTGTTCTCTGCCTCTTCGAGTCCCATGGCCCGGCCCGCGCCCTACTCCGGTGAGGCGGAGGATTGCAGTGGGTTTCTCTTACAAACATCTCTATACTTCACCATGAATGAACATCAATTCAGTGGCGATCCTGCTCGGGTGGCCTTCCTCATATCACTGTTGTCCGGCCCCGCTCTTCAATGGGCTCAAGCCTTGTGGCAATCCGATTCTCCGGTAATTAAATCTCTCCCTGATTTTCTCCGTCACTTTAAAGAGGTGTTTGGCCAAACAGTGGCTTCATTATCTGTTCACGATCAATTGTTCCAACTTTAACAAGGGAATTCTTCCGTGAACGCCTACGCTCTTCGCTTCCGCACCCTCGCCGCAGCTAGTGGATGGAACGAGCCCGCGTTAATCACCGCATTCCGCCAGGGGTTAAACCCGACGGTTCGTCAGCTGATTGTGGTGTATGATGATGTCATGGGCATCGAAAATCTCATCCAGAAAACCATTCGAGTTGCACAACTACTCACTGCTTGCGATCGGCCCACACACATGAGACCTTCCCCGCTGCCGGCAACAGACTCCTCCCCGGCCTCTCCTCCGGCTCCAATTCCTATGGAAGTCGACGCCTCTCATCTCTCCCCTTCTGAGCGCCTGCGACGAATGCAACAACATCTATGTCTATACTGTGCTTCTGACCAGCATATGCTCAGCAACTGCCCCGTTCGACCTCCGCGCCTAGCAGTGAGTTCAATTACTGTAGCCCCTCCAGTAGAACATCTAGTGAAAACACGAGTACATCTCCTAACCCATAAACTGTGTTTTCCAGCGCAAGCCCTCATCGATTCAGGCTCCGCGGGGAACTTCATCTCCTTCACCTGCCTTCAGAAGATGAATCTCAGCAGAAAACGACTAGATCACGATCTCTCTATTAACACCATCCAAGGCAAACCGCTAGGCCGAGGTCGTATCCGTTACTGCTCCCCCGTAATCACTCTTCAAATAGGATGTCTGCATTCCGAGAAAATTTCCTTTATGGTGCTGGAGGAGTCTACCGCTGAACTCATCCTGGGACGACCCTGGTTGATCCAACATCAACCCGTACTCTGCTGGAAAACCGGCGAAATCCTCCGATGGGGTAATGACTGTCACCACTCCTGTTTGAAGTCTGTTAAGAAAATCTCTTCTTCCTCTTCCTCGCCAGACGACTCCGAGGCCGCGGTTCCTGTGTTATCTGCAGTTGAAACCAGCTCCCAGACCCACGTCCAATGTGAAATTCCAGTGGAGTACCGGACGTTCCAGGACGTCTTCAGTAAAGCACTGGCAACCAAGTTACCACCTCATCGGCCAGGGGACTGTGCAATTGACCTGCTACCCGGAGCTACACTTCCTAAGGGCCGAATATATCCTTTGTCCATCCCGGAACAAAGGGCCATGGAGGAGTATGTGGCAGAGGCATTACAGCAAGAGTTCATACGTCCATCCATCTCCCCGGCCGCCTCAAGCTTTTTCTTCGTGGCTAAGAAGGACGGGGGCTTGCGGCCCTGCATTGACTATCGTCACCTGAATTCACAAACCATCAAATTCCGCTATCCCCTTCCTCTGGTCCCTGCCGCTCTGGAACAGCTACGTGGCGCCCGCCTCTTTTCCAAGCTAGACTTGAGAAGTGCCTACAATCTGATACGAATCCGTCATGGCGATGAATGGAAGACTGCCTTCGTGACCCCCTCAGGCCACTACGAGTATCAGGTAATGCCGTTCGGCTTATCCAACACTCCTGCTGTCTTCCAGAGCTACATGAACGAAGTTCTCCGGCCCTTCCTCAACCGGTTTGTCATTGTGTACATCGACGACATACTAATCTATTCTTCTTCCAGATCTGAGCATCATAATCATGTCCTTCAAGTACTACGAAAGCTACGAGAACACCAACTATACCTCAAATTGGAGAAGTGCGAGTTCCACACTTCAACCGTCCAGTTCCTGGGATACATCATCAGCCAAGAGGGAATCCAAATGGACCCGAGGAAGGTAGACGCCATTCAGGACTGGCCCATGCCAGCCACCATTAAAGAACTCCAGCGCTTCCTAGGATTTGCAAATTTCTACAGACGTTTCATCCAAAACTACAGTCACCTCAGCTCTCCCCTCACATCTGCTCTGAAGGGCCGGCCCAAGTCCCTGTCCTTGACACCCGCAGCCATGGAAGCATTCCAACAACTAAAGGACTCTTTCTCCTCTGCACCTGTTTTAGCTCATCCCAACCCAGAACTTCCGTTCATCGTGGAAGTTGATGCTTCATCTACTGGTGTAGGAGCAGTACTGTCTCAGCGGCAGGGCGAACCCCCCATACTCCATCCATGCGCCTTCTTCTCCAGGAAACTTGCCCCGGCGGAGCAGAATTATGATATTGGAAACCGTGAGCTACTCGCCATCAAGCTAGCCCTTGAGGAATGGAGACACTGGCTGGAGGGGGCTAATCACCAGTTTGAGGTAATTACTGACCACAGAAACCTTGAATACCTTCGTGAAACTAAAAGACTGAATCCAAGACAAGCCCGCTGGGCTCTCTTCTTCACCCGCTTCGACTTCATGGTATCATATCGCCCTGGAAGTAAGAATTGCAGGGCAGATGCCCTCTCCCGAATCCATCATGCTTCCTCGGACGAGGCCGAACCGGTTCCTATCCTCCCTCCAGCTCTCTTCATTAGTCCGATCATCTGGGACCTTGACGACCAGATCAATCAGGAAAACCTTCTCCATCCTGCTCCGCCGGGAGGGCCAGACGGGAGCAAATTCGTCCCTGAACACCTGAGAACCCCCCTTCTGGACTCGGCCCACTCTGTTCCGGGCACTGGACATCCGGGTAGCAAGCGGACCCTCTCACTCCTCCGTCAACGGTACTGGTGGCCCACCATCTCGGAGGACGTCGCAAGGTTCGTCAAAGGATGTTCAGTCTGTGCCATCGTCAATACCCCGAGGAGACTGCCTGAGGGAAAATTATTGCCTCTACCGATTCCGCGTCGTCCATGGTCCCACATCGGAATCGACTTCATGACCGACCTTCCTCCTTCTGATGGTTTCACGTGTGTACTAGTAGTGGTGGATCGTTTCTCAAAGGGCTGCAAGTTAATCCCGCTAGCTGGCCTCCCTACTGCACTCGTGACCGCAGAAGCCCTCTTCCATAATGTCTTCCGGAACTTCGGAATTCCAGAAGACATAGTCTCGGACAGGGGACCCCAGTTCATCTCCAGAGTCTGGCGTGCCTTCTTCCGGCTCCTCGGGGTAACTGTCAGCCTTTCATCAGGATACCATCCACAGACTAATGGCCAAACTGAACGCAAGATCCAAGAGATTGGTCGATATCTGCGGACCTACTGCCACCAGTACCAGGACAGCTGGAACCAATACCTCCCCTGGGCGGAATATGCCCAAAATTCCCTGCGACAGTCCACCACCGGGCTCACCCCATTTCAATGCATACTAGGATACCAGCCACCTCTCTTCCCCTGGTCGGGTGAGCCCTCGGAGGTTCCAGCTGTCGACTTCTGGTTCCATCAGAGCGAGGGGGTATGGGACTCGGCTCACGTTCAACTCCAACAGGCAGTCAGAAGGCACAAAACACAAGCTGACCGTCGAAGACTAAAAACTCCTATTTATCAACCAGGACAGAAGGTTTGGCTCTCTACTAGAAATATTCGACTCAGACTGCCCTGTCGTAAGCTGAATCCTCGGTTCATTGGACCATTCCCCATCGAGAGGCAGTTGAACGAAGTCACCTACAGACTCAAGCTACCCCGACAGTATCGTATATCTCCCTCATTTCATGTTTCGCTGTTAAAACCCTTCATTGAACCGGTCTCCCCTTGTCCCTCAGATGACCCCTCGGTGGATGTACCTCCTCCTCCGGTGCCTGTGGAGGATGAACCCATCTATGGGATCCGGACCATCTTGGACTCTCGGCGGCGAGGTCCCCGACTGGAGTACCTCATCGACTGGGAGGATTACGGACCTGAGGAACGATGCTGGGTACTTCGTGATGACGTCCTAGATCCGACGCTCCTCTCTCTGTTTCACGAGGAACATCCGGATCGTCCTGCACCCAGAGGTCGGGGTAGACCTCGTCGCCGACAACATCCTTCGCAGGCGTCAAGAGCCGCCTCGGGAGGAGGGGGTACTGTCAGGATTCCACCCTCATCCCGTTCAACATCGCCTCCCACTCAATTCCATTCTCCTCCCTCTCATTCAATCACCCGGTCACCTGACTACTAATCACCTTCACCTGAGCCTAATCACCAGCAC
Organism: Gasterosteus aculeatus; assembly: GCF_964276395.1. Taxonomy (NCBI): domain Eukaryota; kingdom Metazoa; phylum Chordata; class Actinopteri; order Perciformes; family Gasterosteidae; genus Gasterosteus; species Gasterosteus aculeatus. The sequence goes on along the minus strand of NC_135693.1, from coordinate 16,988,592 downwards.
TCCTTTATAACCCAACATGCATCACTCACCCGTTGTCTGATCTCGTCTTTCCATGACTACAGACTCTTCGAGCTCACTTCCGTGTCTTCCCAGATACCCTCCTGAGCTTCCTGAAACTCCATGCGTCATCATCAGCTGTTCACCACCTCCATCGGCGTCTTCATCCGTCACAGAGCAAGCAGGACTCCTCGCCTTTCAGCTAAGATTCTCCATTCACCCCGTGTCTTACAACCTACTTTCCTCTCGACGTCTGCAACAATAAAGCTGCATTTGAAACTCACCCCTCTGTTCCGTGTTTCAATACCTGACAGTGTGTGTGTAAAAGAGAAAGAGAGCTATTTCCTGTTAAGAAATGAATGCCTTCCATGCAAATATTTGCGGCATAAACAAAAGGAAAAACATCAGTCGTCATTATCACTGACCTTCATTTGAGCAGAGAAACCGAATGGGCCATAATAATTATTATTATCAGCAATACTTAGATTTGCACAGTGTGTTTGAATTGGGCCACTTTTCAGAAAACTTCAAAAATGGTATACTTTTCTGCCTCTTATTTGTAAACGCACACATTTATTGAAATATATATACACTCTAAGAAATACAACAGTAGCCGTCTGTCCGTCTCCCACACGGCGGGATCGGTCTGTTAAATAGAAGAAGAGGTTTGTTGAGTGTGTGTGTGTTTCGGCTCAGTGTCCCGCAGCGAGCGGACAGGACGTCCCGGGCGTCTCACCGGACGGTGGTCTCGGTCTTGCCGTATCCTTCGTACTGGGCGGCTTTCTGCAGAGCGCTCATGTCCAGCTCCGGAATCCCGCACACCAACATCTCCACCTCCTCCGGCCGCAGCAGCTGCAAGAAGAAGGGAAAACATGGAACGCGCGCTACAGGCGCAGTGTGTGTCTGTGTGTGTGGTGCAGATTTGGTGTACAATTCAATTTAAAATGACTTTTATAGATTTGCATTGTATGTCCTACTTCCTGCCTCCTCGATGGGACCACACACATCTTCAAACTGGTGTTCATAACTAAACTAACTAGACTAACTAAGTTACAAAATGAGGGCATTTGTTGTAAATCAGGCAGTGTGAAATCAGATGGACGTCGCAGCGGAGAATTTCCTCTCCTACACAACCGCCGTCTGCGGCAACAATCAATTTGCGAAAGAAAACGCGCAAGAGCGTCACAACCAGTAAACAGCAGCGGCGACAGGAAGTTGTGGTTCAGCGGAGCAGCTGATAAACGAGTTGTGTGTCAAAAAGGCATCTTCATGGGGGGTTTTCTTTGTCACGTCCAGTCATTGAGAATGAAACCGTATGATGGATTTGATTTATAATAACTTAATGTCAAACGTATTGAGAAGTATATTAAGAAGTGTTAAAAAGTTAATAAAACAGCATATAGTTCTATATTCATGGACATGTATAGAATTTCACTTGTTGTGTAGTTTCTCCGACAGGATGGTGAGATGATCTTAGGGCCACAGACCAGGACCCGAGACCAGGGACTAAAACCAGGGCCACAGAGCAGGACCTAAGACCAGGATCCGAGACCAGGGACTGAAAACAAGGCCACAGACCAGGACCCGAGACAAGGACCGAGACCAGGGACTAAAACCAGGGCCACAGAGCAGGACCTAAGACCAGGGACTGAAATCAGGGCCACAGACCAGGACACGAGACCAGGACCCGAGACTGAAACCAGCACCCGAGACAAGGGCCCCAGACCAGGACGTGACTGAATGATCAAATGCAAACCGGCATGAATCTATTTTGAGCTTCAATGTTAACGTCTCCCAGTTAATAATCAACTCAAAATGCAAACATGATTTTGAAAGTTGTGTGTGTGTGTGTGTTGGGGGTGTGGGCTGGTGAGTGATTATCTGCACAGCGGAGAGCGAGACTTCAGTGTCCCAGATGTTCCGATCAGCCCGTCCCGCCTCTGACCCTGAATCGTGCTTTCAGCTGATAACCTGCAGACAAACTGTCCATCTGTCCACTCAGCTGCAGCCGGACATTATTTCACCGCGTTGCCTCCGCTGCCCAATCGACCTCTTTAAAAAAAACGTGCACACAGTCCTGCATGGATCAGCGCCAACTTGACCCTTTGACCTTCAATCATAAACAATGACGACCATTTTAGAAATCCTGTATTTAAAAAAAAAAAATCTTTAAAGGTAGTAATTCCAGAAAAATCCAAATTCAAATTTATAAAGGAAATGCAGAAATAAATTAACTTAGTAATATTATTGAAAATAACAACAACTACAACAACAATATGCGTGTTCGTGAAACTGTCAAACTGATTGCAATATAACTTACTTATAGTTTTTCAAGACATTATAAATGCCAAAAAATGAATTCGTTATGATCATTTTTAGAACAAAATAAAACAATTTTTTTGAGAAAAAACAGCAGAGCAAATAACAAGAAAAAAAAGGTTAGATGAAAACTCTTTGTGATTACTTTTAAGGAATGACGGAATTACGTTCTATTTGTGGATTTCTATACAGTAAAGATTTGCGTCCCTCTGGGACCTTTGACCCTCATCAGAGGTCAATAAAAACAACACAATCAGCTGCTCTCCAGCAGGGAGCGATAACCTTTGACTGAGGATGAAGACATGTGGAATTTACTGCCTGAGCAAACGTCTTCGTCCGAGAAGGGGAGGAAGGAAAGTCCATTTGGCAGATATGCAAACGGATGCCACTGCGTTTTGATTTTGAACGAGTGCACGCTGCTGCTGACAAACACTGAGGAGGATTTTTGGCCGCGGGGAAAGTTCACGTAATGTAGTGTAATATTTGTGTAATAAACAAGTCTGTTTCATTAAGCACACACACACACACACACTCACCATGAGAGCGTCAGAGGCACACACGCTGTGGAAGCCGTGGTAGAAGGCCGCAAACTGTTTACAGATGGATTTATTCAGCAGGAAGTCGATGTAGAGCTGGACGTATTCTGTGGAAACAGGAGGAAAAACACTTTTAACAACATTTTCCATTACGAGCCTTTACCGGCTCGCCCTCCAGCCTCGGCCCGGTCGCTCCGCGCACAGAGCGGGACCTGGAACACGGCGCTTTTATGGGGGGAAATAATTAAAAAAAGAACACAGAAGCTTTTCAGCCGAGGTGCGTTGCTGTGTTCGGTGAAGTTAAAGGGCTCATTGACTCAAACCGCTACGTGGACGAAGGTCGCCGGCGTTGGTCGGGGCCTGAGAGTTGAGCCACGGCCGTGTTTGTGAGAGGCACTTTGTTTCCGCTTGGGACCGTCTGCTCTTTATCGTTGGCAACGAGCGCGAATCACAGTGCGCACCCACCCTTCCTGTTGTGCTTGGTGACGGGAATTTTGTCTCCTCCGGGCTTCAGGTTGTGGGACTTGACCACGCCCATTTCTTCCTGAAAGACCTGCAACACAGAAGAATGTCACACGGTGGGTTGGCAAGTCGCAAATACTTCTTATCCTCTCAGGCAGCGGCTGCTGCGTTTCTAATGTGCTTTTACCCAAAGCAATGTAACATGTATGAGCCTGTCATTAACCAGCGGCAGCACGCCCCCCCAACCGAGGGTCAGCTGACCGTCAGCAGGAATACGGTGGCGTGCCGAGTGCCACCGTTGTAAAGGCAACTAAAGTTGAAAATACAGACCGGATAATGACGCGGTAGCAACAAATCAATCATACAGTAGCCCCGCCCTAAATGTGCTCTCGATTGTTATTTAGAGCTTTGTATTGATCTCATGGCATGCCGTCTGTCAGGGGGGGGGTTTGCTCCACTGACGATCTATGAGCAGAGTGCATTGTGGGCTGTATGGATTGTAAAAGCCCACCAAGGAACATTTTGGATATTGGACTATGGAAACAAAACTTTAACTTGACTAAAATAAGGAAAAAAGCGGATTTCCCAAAGTATGAGTCCATGCGGTTTATAAAGTAAATAAAGTTTGGGTTGAGGGTTATAATTAAGTTAAGTTTAGAGAGAATCATTTTCTAAGTGAGCAGTACAAACTACTATGTGTTCAAGAAATAGTGGCGTGTACATGCAGTAAAAGAGACACACATTGATGAACAAACATACACACACATGCATTGCTGGGAGCAGGACGGAGGTCGTTGGGTTCATCCACCCGCCTGCAGCTCACAGTCGGCTCCCACGGAAAAAATAACACCTGCATTCGAGCTCCAACACAAACGTCTCTCCTCATATGTGCTCCAGCTTCACGTGCAACATGAAGCGCTTGTACATCAAACATGCCGATGTCATGTAATGTAAAACCCAGCGCGAGGAGCTTTAAAAGGTCCAGCATGTGGGGGGGGGTTAAGCAACCGACTGAAACCAGTCTGGCGAGGCGAGCGTGTAGTAGGACGCCGGAGGGCTACGGGACGAGGCGATTGGCCCCCGAGGAGACAGTGTCAACATCTGTTTCCATGGTTACAAACCCACAATGGCTCCGAGAGGCCAGAGATCCTCGTGGTGTATTTAGTTTCAGGGCGGCTAAGGCGAGCAGTCGGTCGGCATTCCTGTGCTGGTCCGGAGATGATGATCAGTCCACAAGTCTCACCAGGAAGTGGAGCGTTTTTAGGTCAATTCAGTCTGCAGCGCCTGTTTGCATCTCGATTTTAGCTCAAGCTTTCAGTTCATAGTTTGTACAGATGTAACTCATACAATCGGCATAATTCAAAGGTCGTCATCATATTGTTTAAAAAATGTCCAGCATTATAAAGAACAGTTTTTGAGACAAGAAGCGCAGAGATGCTAATTGGCGGCTTGCAAACAGTGAAAACAACAACAGCGCTGCCAGTGTTCACGTGAGAGGGGACAGAGGGGGGCGGGGGGGGGCCTCAATGACCAGCCGTAACACCACCCAGAGAGCGCCGCCTCTCTTAGCCAGCGTGCACGTACCGCCAGGCTGTGTCAACAAGGCGGAGGGATGCTCGGGTTACAACGCACACAGTGAGAGTGACATTACTACACTCTCTCTGCTCTGGTGCAACAGGCTTCTGCTGCCACATGAGCGCTCTGGAAATCGATTAAGGATCCTTTTAGTATTCAGTTATTAATTCAGGTACTTCATTCATCCCAGTCATTTGTTGGTAGAATCAGCCTCATCTGGGGAGTTTTCAATCAGCTGTATGATCAAATTGGGGCTGATCAACATTGCCATTTGGTGTAGAATTTAATTTATTATATCACGCCGTGAATAAACAACCAACATAATGAAATAAAATGACCACAAAGACACAGTTAAGTGACATTACAGTGGATGTTGTTTGTGCTTTTATGAATTTGAAAAAAAAGCGTGTTACGGATGAACTGTTTACTTTGTTATTGCCAAATTCAAAGCGACCTTGCATCCTGACCCTCCACCCCAGACTTTAAATCAACCTTTCTACCTGGAACATGAGGTAGAAGTCCTCCTCTACGTTCCCCTCGTAGCTCAGCAGCTCTCCCAAACCATGAGCCAGCTCCTGCAAAGCAAAGAACACAACAGTTCAGGAAAATACCGAATAAAGTGACAGGATTTACAGGTTAATTGATTCAACATTTGAAAAAGCGAACGTTCTCACACAGACAGGAGCAAGTCAGGGTTTTATTTTATCGTCCGTTTAAACGAGGAACAAACATGTGGCACCTGTTTATGTCACTATTTAAGATGAGTGAATACAAGGAGGCAAAGCTTCACTACGTGGTAAAGACGTACAGTATGTATCTGATGAAAAATGTTGTCAGCTTGTCTTGGGTCAGGCTATCCTCTGTGTGTGTGTGTGTGTGTGTGTGTGTGTGTGTGTGTGTGTGTGTGTGTGTGTGTGTGTGTGTGTGTGTGTGTGTGTGTGTGAAAGGTTGTGGATGTGAAACAGCTTTAGGATCAGGTAACTTTGGGCGAGTGACCTTCCCCTCTGTTGCTCAATGAGGCAGAAGAGTTCCATCTGTCACTCAAAGACAAAAAGTGAAAAACGCTATTTGCACCTTTGGACCCTCCAGCAGGTGTGTGGGGGTTAAGATGGTTATGATGGTTAAGATGATTATGATGGTTAAGATGGTTCTGACGGTTAAGATGGTGGAGGCGAGGCTGTCGACAACATTTGGTGCCCATATGTAGATATGTGAGTCCATGACCGACGATGTGGCATTTTGCCGATAGGTGGCTCTGTAGCAGCATCGCAATGATCATGTCTGTGTGTGTGTGTGTGTACGCATGTATCGGGTATGTGTATGTATGTTTGTATGCATCTATGTACCATGAAAGCAGCTCTTTAAATCAAAAAAATATTAAAACGATATTTATTTCACCTAACGATCAAAACTAAACATTGTAACTCTTTGTTAAATCCATTTATTATCACATGGGGACTTTACGTAAAGAAATACAGAAATCTATTTTAAAAAGCTGTAGCGTGTTTGACATCTGTAGCAAATTTATTCATAGAGAATAATGTACCCAAATATGAGCGTGCAGCAATGATGAGAAAACTTATTCTAGAAAAAGACACTCATAATCTCAAACTTTTCAAAGAGGCATCAAAAGTTGAGCTTTGGCTCCATCTGGTGGCAGTGAAGAGAAATCCAAGTGTAAATGTGCTTTGGGGAGTATCCTACTGCCCCAATAAAATGTGCCTCAAACAGCAGAATAGAAATTTAGCAAAGATAAGAATTTTTACACATTTAAGATCATATCTCACAACTTTTTTTTTTTAACACTGACATGTCAACCTGAGACACATACCGGCATGATCTGCTGCAGGTCGTCCAAGGTGGCAGTTGCCATGCCGACAGGGGCATTTTGGTCACACGGTACAGTGGGCGGAGTCAGGAGCTTCCTGTAAGAGGACACACAAAGATCACTTTTTAACATTTATAAATTTCCATGTATTGTATATTCCCGTATCTTGACTTTTGCAGTACTTATAGGGACGCACACACACACACACACACACACACACACACACACACACACACACTCTCTTACCTGTAACAGTAGAGGGGGAAGTGGATGTCCAGAGCAATGCTGTTGTAAACGGCTAAGCCCATCAGCTGATAACACAGCAGGTTAAGGAGATGGTCACCTTTTATTCTTATTTGATTATCCTTTATTTGTTTGTGCGTCTGTGTCAAGCAGCTTTTACGTGAGTGTGACCACAGATCTGTCGTTTCCTCAGTCGGCACCTTGGTGCCTTTTGCTTTAACCGCACCCCTTCAAACTCGACCACATTACGTCATGACGAAGATTCCACACGGCTCACCAGACGAAAACAACACCCGTCACACGCTGTCGGAGCGGCGCCGCACACTGACCTACGCTCCACCGGCTCGGCTTTCACTTTGGACTTCGGAAAACAAACAGATGACGTCATTCTAACAGGAACTAGACTCTTGGGACGTCGCTGTTGGAGAGCCGATGGTGGAGGGGAGCGCTCATCTCTGTTAGGTTGTCGTTCTGTTACAGCATCGTCCTCCACCCGATAAGTGACTTTGACTCGGTTTCCACGATGACAAATCAACATCAGATATCATCTTCAGGTGGGTGACACACACACACGAAAATAAATATCCACCCATACAATTACCGCAAGGTCTTTATGAAGTCAAAACACACACACACAGATATCAAAGAGAGTAGAAAAGCATTTAGAGGTCCCGCTTCATATATTCCCTCTTTATGAGACAGGCATGAATAAAGCTCCCTCTCTCTCTCTCTCTCTCTCTCCCTCTCTCTCGACCTTCCCGTCACCTTCTCCTGTTTATTGTTGAAATCCCCGGAGGCCCCAAAAGCCTGAAGTTCACTCTCCCTTTTCTGCTGTCGCTACGTCCATCGGGTAGTTTACCTTCTTTTCGTGCTTTCTAATGTTGGGATCCAGTTCTTCTTCATTAAAAGGTGCTATCGTGCGTTTATGTTGCGCATTCCCAGCCGCAATGCCTCAATCTCAACTCTCCACTTTCTCATGGCTGTTTGTTCACTTCTGTTTACATCTGCTTGCAGTCTTTCTGTCGTCCTTTCTGCTGCGTCTCTCCGCCGCTCCCTTTGCATCCTCATGCTGACGCAAAGCTACCATGGCGACCAAACAGGAACCACGGCGACTGATAAATTAGCTCTTAGCACGAGCACACATGTGGAACACCCAGGAGCACGCACACACACACACACACACACACACACAGACACACAATAACCTGGCGAGGAAAAGGCAGCTATTAGGTTATATAACCTTTTGACAGTTCCCAGCTGGCCAGTAACTAAGTGCTAAGTGCTGGATCGTTCTCTCTACACACACACACACACACACACACACACATGCACTGTAGACACACACACATTTTACATTTAAATAAGAACAACAGCGGTTAACCTGCAGTATTTGAGAGAGAATCCTGTGTGAATGTTCCCAATAGATACATTTAGAGGAGTTCTTGTAAGTGTCGGTAGAAATAGACTCATTTCCTGTTAAACAAGCTGCAAGTGGAGGAAAAAATGTGCAGCAGTCTGAGGCAGCGCGTGCTGAAGCTGTCACTAAGAAATGGCTTTTATTATTATAAATTATAAAACACTATTTAATGAAGAAAAATAACACCACCAGGTTGTGTTTTTACTAACATAATAAGGAGCAAATGTCCCCCTGCCGGGCGTAACGTGTTTTTTAGTAACATTAAACTGATCCGTGCAGGGCTGAAGGCATCAACCGTTGTCTTAAATACAACTATACTTACTTCAACTATACTTTTAACTAGTTATTGTCAGCATTCTATGAAGGCCGCAGGCTTCCGGCCCACGCGGTCCGTCTACCGGCGGAAAGTGAACCCGGCCTCCTTCTCAGACGAGGAGTCGGGAACAGGCTCTACTGAAGGATACGGTCCCGACCAACTGGAACTCTGAATAGTTGTCACACTTCCAACTGCTGAACCAATGGCAGCGCGAGTCCCTCATGTAGGTGAACATTCCTGGAAAGAGACAATGAGGTTCAGCCCATTTCTGCTGGTCAATAAGTCAATGAGACGGGACTCACGGAGGAAGGAGAGGAAATAAGTCGAGGCGAGATGAGAAAAGATCACGTGAACTAATATGAAGAAATGATGTTTTATCGTTCATTTCCGTTGTAATGTATTCAGTCGGGGGGGGGGATTCATCACTTGAACAAAAAGGGAGGAGCAGGTAGTTGAGGAGAATAAACTCGGCAGGATGCTGAAGCTTTCCAGCTCCGACAGAGAGAAACAGCAGCGGTCTGTTCTGAGACACATCTGGACCGCTCACATCTCTGAACGCCAGAATCTGACACCGCGTCAGCCATTACACAGCCGGTGTGTGTGTGTGTGTGCACCTGCATGTGTGTGTGTGTGTGTGTGTGTGTGTGTGTGTGTGGGGCAGAGCCGGGGCTTTCCCTGCGCCGCTAACGAGGGGAACACTGCTTTCATTGAGTGTGTTGCTTTGGGCCGACGTCCGCTGGCACGAAGAAACACAGACGACCGCGGAAAGATGGAGAAGACGATGGAAATAACAAACGGAGGAGAGAGAGAGAGAGATAAAAAAGTGTCCTTCTATGCAGCGTAACAATCCACGTCAATATCGTAAAGGGATTGAGTTTAAAAGACGTTTTGAACCGACAGCGGTGGAAACACACAATTTGGATTTGGATTCGAATAACGGCTCCCTGGCCGCCGTCTACCAAACTACAAAATGATCATCAGTATGTTCAGTTTCCGATCCGCCAATGAGCGAGTCTCATTCGACACTGACAGGATGCAGCGTTGTGTTTTTATAATATCCTGATTGGAGAAGGCCGACGAGGGGAAAAGAGACACGGCTGCACCGTCACAGTGACACACGTGTGGAGATAACTAGAGGCGGGCGGCGGAGAACTGAAAAGGGAAACAGATGGAGAGAAGAAGACAGTCATAACAGGAGCTGCTCCAGTTTCCAAAAAACAACACTGGCCGCTCGCATCAGCCATTCGACACTTATTGCTGCCGCGCCTGAGAGCTAACAGAGCTTTTTCCACGGAGGCCTCCGCCTCATCTTCCCGTCGGCGGGGTCTTTGTGTCTCACCGTAGTCCGTGTGGAAGATCTGTCGGACCAGCAGCAGGAACCACTCCTTCGTCAGGCCGCCCATGTCCAGCCCCGCCTCCCCGACAAACGTCACCCGCAGCTTCTTCTTCAGGTCGCACCGCTTCCTCGTCAACTACGGGCCCAAAGGGGGGGGGGATGTTGAGCGCCGTTGAGCAAAAAAAATAAATCTTAAATTAAATAAATTTTACGTTTTACGGTTCATCGCAACCTCATAAAAGGTCCTTCATTCTTAAAACTTGTCCAGGAAAAAAAGGGCAGAACAGCGAGGACAATTGTAAAACGGGAGACGTTTGGGGCTGGATCTTCCTTCTCGAGGAAAGTCACATTGATTTAAGGATTCACGTGAGATTTACAGTTTAGGTCTCTTAACTCAGAGTCTGAGGTTCGCACATGAATGTGGGGCATTAAACGCTCGCCACTCGCCCGTCCTCATGAATGCTTCTTCAGTTCATCTCCGTGTTCACAGACAGAACGATGTTGCAGGTTTTTTTTTAACTGTTTTTGATCACGATAAAAAAAAACAACCTCAAAAACGTCCTCAAATTTACATTTGTTTCCCAAGACACTCGCTTGCATGTGACAGATGTTAAAACACCACCAACAGGCAGATGTGCCCAGAGAACATCTGGGATGATCTCAGTCCCGTTCCAACCAGCATCGAGCCATTTGTCTTTTCTGTTTTTTAAAAGATTGTTGTTGTTTTATTTTGTTTTTTCCTCGTGGAGACTTGCGGTGCCTGTGTGGTCGATTATACAGGAAAGAGGTCTTTTGCGTATCATATAAACACAGAAAGGTCTGTATAACATACAGCTGGAAAATGTACAATGCTAGATATAAATATATTATATAATGTTTTGTTTATAAAAGACTTGACAGGAGAAAATCAGATTCATCTTGAGACTTGGGGGTTTGTTTCACGAACTTTGAACGGATAATTAAAGTAGGTTTTTATAATAAATAATTAGTTGGCACTGGACCAGTTTATTGGCTGTGAGGCCTCAAAAACACATTTAACAAAACCACCACAGTTCTACTCACAACAAAAAGTTTTATCCGGTATTTAAATCTCAAACATGTTAATTGTTTTTTCCAGCTTTCTTTCGGGGGGCGAGTTTGAAAAAGAAAAACACATGTTCATGTTCGCACAAGTCTCGACGTTTAAAGCGGTTCTCGTGCGCTCGTGTTTGCCTCGAGGGACAGAATTAAGTCCTCAAACAGTAATTGATTCCCTGCAGAGGAAACATGATTATTTTTGTTCTTTATTATTTTCCATACACAGAGGGAGCCCTTGTTATTTAATAGAGCTTTAATGAGTACAGCGTATCATATATGCGTGTGTGTGTGTGTGTGTGTGTGTGTGTGCGCTGACCTCATCCAGTGAGTCACTCAGGAGTTGTGCCCGTCGTACTTTAATGTTGAGAAACAGAAGGTTCATGTCCACTCTCTGCCGGCGAGACACCTTGCTGACGAGGCTTTGCTGTGAAACACATGAGCACGTTTCAATCGTGTGGACACGCGTGTGCATGTGTGTGTGTGTGCGCGTGTGTGTGTGTGTGTGTGTGTGTGTTGTCTCACCCTGGCCTGGCTGATCATCTGCTGCTCAGAGTCCTTCTGGATGATGGCTTTCTTCACCACTGTTGAAAGGATGAAGGGGAACTGACAGAAGGAAAACCTAAAGAAAGGACGGGTGGAATTATGGGAAAGGTAATAAACCGGAAACGCATCAGCAGGCTCTGAAATCAACACCAACAATCAACACGATCCATAAAATGAGTTTCAGAGGTGTGCACTTTGGATCCGCCTCCTTCGTCAGACGTTAGCGAGCTTCTGGAAGAGCTTCCACCCTTCAGGATGAGCTGCACCTGAGTGGGAACGTCACTTCGTCCCTGCGCAGGCGGAGAAACGTCTCGGGGAGCGTCAGGCGTCGCCCCGGGTCGTCTGGGCAGTGAGTCGAGCCCACGCGCCTGTTAGCATCCCCCCGGTTCCTTAAGAACAGGGACGCCTTCCCTGGAAAAGGTCACTGCTCAGCGTCCACCAGCAACGCTGCAGCGAACAAGAGAAGCAACCTGAAGAGACGAGGAGAAAGACACACGTGATCGGACCTGTTTGAGTTGCCGTAGTTCTGCCAGGTCCGGTACTCCTCCATGAAGTCGATGTGCTCCAGCGTGATGTTGTAGAAGTCCGTGAAGGGCATGATGGGAGCAGAGGAGACGCTGTTGGCTGCGTCTGAAGACAGCAGCGGAAGAAGGAGAGTCGGATGTGACAACGTGATCTTCTGCGCCCGTGTGTGTGTGTGTGTGTGTGTGTGTGTGTGTGTGTGTGCGACTCACTGAACAGGCCGAGCACTTTGGTGGCGGAGGGAATCCACCAGGAGCACTTGGCCAGAGGAGGAAGTTCATCTGGTTCTGCGGGAAACAGTCGGGTGGAGATGAACTGCAGGAGGCGCTCCACCGGCTGCCTGAAGCGCCGCGCCGACAGCCTGGCGCGCACACACACGCACACACACACACACGCACACAGGAAGAAAGAAACAGCATCAACTGCACACGTCCTGAAATGCATAAAAATAGACTGTTCACGAGGGAAGAAATAGCGGCGCTGGAGGGAGAAGAACTGAACACAACTTGTAATTTAAAGCAGCTCCCTTGTAAATCATCACCAAGCAGAGGACGTATCCTTCTGACTTCAGACGGGGGTGGCTGGGGTTTGGGATTGAGGGCTTTATGTCAACTTTTAAAAGCTCTAAGGTTTGATAAAACCGTCTGGCAGTCATTGACCTCCTCCAAACAAAACCCATGCAGATGCAGCAGGATGTTTCTTTGGTAATGTACCAAACTAAGGCGCTGCAAATAGAAGTTAAATAACTTTAACAGGGTTAAAGCGAGCAGGCGGCTGCACAAAAAAAAAAAAAAACGCATCCTGCTTTTGACATCAATAGTGGAAAATAAAAAGCAGCCGCTGCAGTTTGTCAGAATGACGAGAGATTTCTCCCCAGTGGAAGCTAAGTGTGATAAATGCACCGGCGAACCGACGAGAGCAAAATATTTCTAGATACACTAGAACACTTTAAATTGACCTTCCTATCACGCAATCCATCACCAGAGAACTCTGCTGCAGAGAGCAGATGACAAGAGGCCACCGGCCTACACGCCCAGAGGTTACAGGACGGAGACGCAAAGCACATATTTCCCTTAAAAGAGTTTACAATCTGTTCTTCTGAAACCCCACCTGCCCCGTCCCCTGCCCTGTCCCCCCCTGAACCCCTCCCGTGCCCCCCTCCCCTCCCCTGCCCCGCCCCCCCCCCAAGGCCTTTGCTTTAATCCCGCTGATGGACACACAGTGACGACACAAAGAGGACCACAGGTTGATGGAGGGGAAGACAAACGGACAGAGAAAGCTGTGGCAACTTGGCTGCGAGCCAACATAAAAATCACATCACACACACGCACACACACCTACACACACACACACACACACACACACACACGCACGCACACTTACTTTTTGAGCCAATGAACCAGGAAGTGGTGGTCTGCCTCGGAAAGAGCTGCAATCTGCCTCAGCAGGTGAGCGTAGATCACATAGGTGCTGGTGCTTGAGTACTGCGGGTTCTACACACACACACACACACACACACACACAGACTGAGTTCCCATTTCTTCTTTGCATTATATTTTTGAACAAAAAGCGTTCATCAATACTGATGAGAACATGTCTTTAAATGGTAGAAGTGGGACACCGCCGAGGACAAATTGTGAAATAACAGCCGGACCAGTGAACAGAGAGAGGAGTCACTTAAAAGCAAATCCAGACGGATCAAATCTTCAGACAAGCACACATGGCTGAATGAATAACAACAGATGGAATAATGAGGGAGATAATCCAGGGGACGTCGCTCAGCTTTCACTGGCTGTTAACATCCAAGTAGTGAAAGAAAAGAGCTGAACGTGAAGCTTGCAGAGTCGTCACCAGAAAGGGAACCAGTAGTCCTCAACTCCACCGTGACCTCGCCCAATCCCAGCCTGCGCGTGTGTGTGTGTGTGTGTGTGTGCGTGTGCGGTTGTGTTCTCAGGAGAGTTGGAAGACGAGCCGAGTCCTCACAGTCAAATCAGACATTTGTTGTGTGTGTGTGTGTGTTTGTTGGAGCTACTTTAAATCCTGGTCTTCATCTGATTTAAAACCTCAAAAACACATATGGAGATCAGAAAGGAGAGAGAGTTCATTCCTGTGTTTCCACAGCTGCCAACAGATGTGGATTTATTGACAGCTCGTCACTGTGAGCAACGCTGCCTTGCTGCATGTCTTCATTTTAAAAGCAGCAAAGGGACCTTTTGACCTTCAGACTCACCTGAACGAGAATGAAATAAGCTCGAAGGTCGTCTTTCGTCCGAGGCCTGAAGACAGAAAAACCACACAAACCGTCACACGACAGAGAAGGACACGCACGACAGAACCGAACTCACATCTCACCGCTGGGCAATCGATCCCATCCCACTCAAATCTGTGTTGTTTGAATCACGTTAAAGTCAAAAGAATAAAAATAAGATGCAGATTGAGTTCTCACCCTTTCCACTCCCTCAGCAGACTGTTGATGATCCCTTTCAACACCGACTTCTGGATGTCCTGAGGCTAAACACACACACACACACACGTCAGAAACAGCTCTGAAGGTCGATGGGCGAGCAGATCTAGAAGGTGTTCCGGTGACGGATGTGTGTCTGCGGACGAGGCGTCCTGGTCTTACTGTGCTGAGCAGCGCGTCGTAAACAGCGTTGACAAACTTGGCGTTGACTCCCGAGTCGTCGATGGTGTTGAAGGATCCGTTCGCCTCTCGCTGGGTATCGGGCGAGGGAGGGAGGACACCACAACGAGGAAACGAGGAAAGAGCGCAAGGGAGGAAAACAGCAGAAAAACAAAATAAGCTTTCACCTAGTAAAAGGCTGCAGGCGCCTGGCGACGTTTTAACGGCATCTAAAACGTTTTTTCTCCCAACAGGCATTCTGCTGAGAGCCAGACTGTGTGTCTGCGTGCGCGTGTGTGTGTGTGTGTGTGTGTGTGTGTCTTCTACCTTGAAGGCGGCGTTGATTTCGATGAAGGAGTCGAAGGTGGTGAGGTAAAACTCTCGGACCTCCCTCCAGTCCCCCGATTGGACGGCTCGCTCCATGTCCTCCCTGGCAAACACAAACGCACAAAACAGCTGCAAAAGAGACACCACACCCCGGGCGCCAACGCGGCCGCGCGACCCGTGTCCTGGGAGGAGAAACTCACTGGAACTCCTTGGTGGTCTTGGTGCGCGGGGGGAGGATGGGGTCCGAGGGGAACGGAGCTTTGACCTCCGGGGGAAGAGTGTCAATGGAGAGCCGATGCTTTTGTCGCACGTCGCTGCAGATGGGAGGGAGCTCCCTCCCTGGGGGGAGAAAAAAACAGACACACAAACCGCCGATTAACTAAGACATGGAGGAGGAACCGATTGAGAACGGCTTGTTTTAAATACCTCTTTAAATAAAAGGTTCTCTGAAATAGATCTGGAGTCTGAACCGAGCCATTGAGTGTAACAACCATTGAGTGTTTTTGTTTAATTAGCATGATTTCATTGGCGTAAAGATCATTGTTAATCAGTAATGAATGCGGTTGAGAGGTTAAAAAAAACAGTTTCTTGTTTGGACTTGAACAAGGATGAGTATCTTTTTGGAGAGGCCGAAACGGAGGAATCATTCTGACATTTGGTGGTCGGAGACAAATGGGAGCGGAAGATATTTCAGGCCGAGACAGCGACGGCGTTGATGATGTCGCTTCCTCACACACTTGGTCCGTCTATTCATTCGGTTTATGATGAGCCCCTGCTTTTGTCTCCGTCTCCACGGTAACAACAGTACCCATGAGCAGACCTGTCCAGGTGCATTGTGGGTGCTCATTTTGCAGCCATGAATGCAGATGAAAGGGACACGGGTACGGAGGCGGGTGGGCGCATGACAATGAGAGCAGGTGTTACATCACAGGGCCCCTCGTGTTTGTGGACCTGCTTTAGGCTGAAGGTCGTAAGGTCGTGGAAATGTTTGGGCTGTTTGATTTCCATTTATCAATACAGCCTTTCTAATCTAAAGCCTAAATAAATACAATCATTTATGAATTGCATGTCAATTGACATGTGTCTATTATATGACTTTTCATATAATAAGATTCCTCCTCTGGTGTCATTTCACGCAAATGCATCTTTTACTTTTGGATTCACCACCTCCTCAATCAAAGCGCCAGTTAAGGAAACAAGTCAGAACCACCGTGAATAATCCTCTGGGGAGCACGAGCACTCCACTCATGTCACAGCAACCGGGCCACGAAAAGTGTTCAACAATTTAGCCGATGGAAGCAGGCGGAAAAGTGTCGTCAGATCACGACCTCAAGAGGACACGAAGAGAGACCGATGAGACTAATAAGAGGAAGAAATGCTCCTCCCTCCTCCCATTTCTGCCCCCGTGTCCTCTCGCCTCCTCCATCACTGCTTTATAATGACCTCTGCTTTGTCAGTTTGTGTGTCACCCAATTTCGCCCTGACAGACAAGTATCGGTCGTCACGACGGCCTTCTAGTTCAAGGAGTCACCTTCGAGACCTCTGAGGACGTTCTCCTCCCTCCTCTTTCATTCAAGTCCACACCAACAAGTCCTTTGATGTCTTTTGACAAAGTGAGGTGAGACGATGACAACCTTGTTGTCTGCCTCAAGTACCGTCCATTAATTAGTTTTCCAGCTGATGCTTAATGAATGAATCAGACTGGAGATGAGCGGTTAACCCTGAATATCCATCCTGTGCAGTTTAAAAACATAAAATATATATTATAAGAAATCCAGTTAATTAAGTGAGAATTCACAGCTGAGGGTAAGCACAAAGTGTTCCGTAATATATCGGTCTGTATGTGTTATATGTTCCTGATTACTTATTAATTAACAGCAATTCAGGCCCATGGACATGTTATCTGGATGTCAGGTGTTTTTCCTCCTTTATAAATGATCTTCTTCCAGGAACAAGAGAGAAGACAGATCCTTCTGTCTTTACAATCCCTCCGTCCGGCAGCAGCGCCTCAGTTCTCCTGCTACGTTTGAATCCTTCGCCGTAACAACTTTCTAAAAAAAGGTGTCAGTTGTTCTTTGATCTTGAAGTGAAACAGATCGCTGCTCAGCTCGCCCTCGGCACACAACGCCAAACTTGACAATATTAAAAGGATTTAGAAACCTCCGTTAATACTTTACAGATGAAATAGCGAATTGTGGCAATTATCCGGCGGGCCGGATGAATGCTGCACTATCTTGTGTGTGTGTGTGTTCATTGCTTTTACTTTCATATGGTTTTCATTTGGGGCGGAGGTTTGCATAATTATTCTGGCATCGGTAGCCGTGGTGACAAAGCGGGCGGGTGAGCGCTGCGCCGGGCCGGCGTTCTCACGGCAGTCAGGAATAACCTCGCCGTTCAACAGGACGCGGCGTTCCCTTCGCATTCAAACCCTGGCGACAAATAAATAAAACACAAGCCCGGGACTGGTTGTGCATCTTGACTCTTTTTTTTTTTTTACCCGTCTCCTCTCTCAAACTTTCACAGAGAACTCTGAGCTCCATCGCATTCAGTGAAGCGTGTGTGTGTGTGTGTGTGTGTGTGTTTTTCTTCATTTCTTCTGGGAGCACGATGGTGAAATGACAGAGGAGCTTATTTTCAGCTGCGACCTAAAAACGCCTGTTGCTTTCTAATTAGAAGTGTGATCCTGTCATTTCCTGCACACTGAGAGACTCTTTAACTGCACCCTCGCCTCGACTGGAAAACATGGGCCGCTTTTTTTTTTTTCTTCTTCTTTTTTTCTTCTCCTCTCGGTTTTTATTCCGAAAACCTTCCATTTTGGGGGAGAGAGTCGCCGCCAGCGCTGATGTCGATGCTCGCGGCTCAACGTAAACAGTTTGAGCACATACATCAAGCGTACTGTAAATAGAGGAAGTAACACGTCATTACCTCCGAGACGAGACGGAGAGCACGAGGAACCGCTGACTTTCAAGCTACAGTCTGGTGCCAATCAGCAGCTTCGCTGTGATTGGAAAGGAACTTCTACGGAGGCCAATAAGAAAGCATGTTGGGTTTGAGAATTTACAAACTTATACTCCTCTGAATGCGGTAAAATCTACTTTAATTAGGCGATAGTGTTTTTTCACCGAAAGACGGACAAAGTCGTCGCTTGGATGACGGAGAAAGAGTTGGTGTCCACCGGGTGTCACGTTTCCATCACTCGCTTGTCCCGGGGAAATGATGCCGATTGTATCCTTTCCCACGGAGGATAAAAGCCAGATGTTAGCTGGCGTTAGCGTGGTTTTTTTTTTTAGGTACACTTTCCCGTCTTCCTCTTACAGCCAAAGCCAAACCAATAAACACGATATTGATCCAGGCGAGTTCCAAAGATGAGAGAAACAGAAGGACAAAACCTCGTCGGGTCTCATGTTGAATGTTAGAATGAGTGCAGCAAGCATGCGTGTGGTAACCACAAAGGAAACATTTAAATGAGCTCATTTAGATTGAAGAACAAAAAATGAATGCGGTGCGCTCACCATGTCTGAGCCACTGGGTGCCGCTCAGGGTGCCGCTCAGGGTGCCGCTCAGGGTGCCGCTCAGGGTGCCGCTCAGGGTGCCGCTCAGGGTGCCGCTCAGGGTGCCCGTCATGCCGCCAGCAACGCCCCGTCCCCCCGCCTCCCTCCGCTGGCTCAGAGTGGAGATGAAGGAGCCCAGAGAAGGAAACGGCTGCTTAGCTCCTCGCCCAAAGGCCTTTTGCAGGAGGACGACATCGACACCAGGGGAAACAGAGAAGACAAATGTATTATTATTATTATTATTATTATTATTATTATTATATTAAGTACAACTACAGCAAAACTTTCCAATTTTCCATTTCAACAAAATTGTTTCATGTATATATGACATTGTCAAATCTTTTAAATACTTTTTTAAATACACACATGAGATTCTCAACAAACACCAATCAGCTACTATTACTAATATAATGTATCCTAATACTAAAATATCCACTCTCAGATGTGGAGATCTCCACAGAGTGGAAACGCCTTAAAGCCTTAAATCAATCCGTCCCTCAGCTGCATGAATATACAATGACAACATAATGATAAGTGAGCCGATGCATCCAACGCAACATTTACTGAATGGGCCCTGAGTTGAATCAGCTTCTGAACGCTGCGAGCTGCAGAAGAGCCACAAGTGCACCCAGAGGAGGAGGAGGAGGAGGAGGTGAGGAGGAGAGGAAGGACGGGGACAATTATATCACAAAAGGAAGAGAGTGAATGAGGCAAGGCGGGAAGGGAGATACGAGGGTTGAAATAAAACAAAGACAAGATAAAAGGGCTCAGGGGAGGAGAGTGAGATGAAGGGGACAATTGCTGAGAAGGAGGGAGGAGAGCAGGGAGGGAGAATTAAGAGAGGGAAGAGAAAGGAGGAGGAATAAAAGGGGGAAAAGTGAAATAAATGAAGGACTGAAGGAGACGAGAACACAAAGTACAATGAAAGGAGCAGAAAACATAAGAGGCGAGAGGAGAGGAAGAGGGATGAGAGGTGGAGAGATCAACAGATGCACAGCAGCCGCTTCTGACTGCAGCAAAGACACACAAACACACACTGACACACACTCGTGCAGCGATGTGTTCAGGGGCTGCAGGACAGAAGGAGCACAGAGACCGTTATTCTGCCGTTAGAAATGAATCACTAACCAAAGAAACAAGACCTCAAGGAAGAATCTGAGCAAAATCCCAACCTGGGCGTCAACACACACACACACACACCCAGACATGCACGACGCACACACAAGACACACAACAGACACGACAGACACATGCTTTCTACTGTTTCCATGACATTATATTATTTTCTCAGCAGCACACGGAGAGAAAACAAAGGACGGTTTGTCTTAGAGGAAGCGACCTCAGCGGTAACAGGTTGTGTTTTCAGTTATGACACAACGCGCGAAAGAGACATAAGCTACACGAGCGCACATGCATTTTGTGTCTGCGAACAGAAGCCATCTGTCTGCAGAGCACTAGAGGGATGCATTGTTGAATGCACGGTTTCATTAAACAGATGAACAACATCTGTGGGGTCAACGCAGAGCCGGGTGGATCCAAAGATGATGAACGAGGAGAAGAGCCACGTTTGTCATCATTTAAGCTTACTCCTTATTTCTCTCGTAAACGGGAAATGACTCATTGCACCATCTCGACTGGTGGAAATGAAAGTTGTTCGCTTTCATGTGATTTATCATCCATGTTAGTTTGAATCTGTCGCCACATCATGAGGTTAAAAGCTTTTGGTTTAAATGAAAAGTATTGACTGAATCTGTCGTTGTGTGAACATATATTAGCAGGCTGATGTTTAGTATTTTGCTTTAACTCTTTTTGTGCCAAAATACAGCACCTATAAGGATCGTTACTCTCCTCTCTCGCTTTTTTCTCTCTGCTTCACATCATCAACACAAGAGCCCTCAGCTGATGATTGACAGGCGATCTCTGGGAGAAGTGAACAAGAGAGGCTGAATCCAAATAAGTCACAGCTTGGTCTTTAGTCGTCCGCAGACATAGATTTCACGCAGCTCATAAACACACACTACGTCCTCACATCTGACAAGTTTCAGCAGCACTTTTTAAAATGTTTTTGTCTGAGTCTTGTGATGTTCGTACCTCTGGCCAGTCATTGAGTCTGAGAGGAGATGCTGTCACCCAGAGAAGATCCCCACCTGAGGCGCTCCGAGCTCACCTTGCTCTGCCGAGCCTCTTCACTTCCTTTCATTTCGTATTTCCCATATTTATCTTCCTACGAGGCAATGATACCACTAAGAAATGCAGATCCAGCCTGAGCTCTGGTCTGACATCTTTTAAACTTAAATTCTTCTCTTTTTATTGGACATGCATCCAGTGTTGGACCTTTTTTTTCTTCTATCCGACCATTAAGCCTGAATCTCCTGGGATCATCTCAACGGAGTCAGAAGACTTCTGCGGAGGAATCAGAGAATCAGCCTGACTGAAGTCTCGGGGAAACGAGCTGCAGGCGGAGAATGCATGCGGCCACTTTATTGCATTTCCAGACACAACCAGAGTGGGCCTGAGCAATGACAGACTGTTTATTGGTCAAAACCGTCTGATCCGCACATTCCTGCCCTCTGACACTATGGAGATGACATCACGGGCCGGCCTGTAGGCCGCCGGTCTGCTCCGGGGAGGAACACCGAGAGCCAAATCGCTCTGATAAACAGCCCACCGCTGCTATGCACTTAAAGAAACACCGGTGGACAGCCGAATATGTCAGAAGGCGTTACGTAAGACGGCGGCATCACTTTTTCCACAGGGAGAGAAGCACCGTTTTGCTTCAGTGTGCCGTCGCTTCATGTCAAGTCGATCCTTCAGAGGTTCAGCAGCAGGCTCGGTTAAATCGCAAGGTCGAATTGGAGTCGAGTGAGGGACACACATTTGATTCATAATTTGTATAAAAATGCACATTTATATGATCATGTAGTACAGTTGTGCCCGACTCCCTAATGATGTGTTTTTATACTGAAAAAACAGGATACTTATCACACTAAAAGTTAATAAACCGTATGCCGCTTGTATCAAATCATATTATGGTGCTTTCCTTCTTTTTTTAATCATTTATGTTTCCTATAAAATATGTTATTTTTGTTATAAAATATGTTTCCTTAAAAAATATTTAATTACATTATTTAAAAGGATCAATTTTGGCAATTTTTACCAATATTTGGTTTAATAACTTTATAATTTATTATTACTATAAAAATATAAAGTTGCATATTGTATGCAATGTTAGGTTTTCTTTCCCCACTGTGAAGTAAACCAGTACTTTTCAACACAGAGACACACGTCCGTATTTTCTTCACATATATATATTAAGAATAAATACGGAGAAATGCAGTTTTCTTACAGCAGGAGCGGAGCTGTTGTAAATTGGTGGAAGCCTCTCTCGTTCCCTCTCGACTCCTGACAGCGCGTAATGTTCTCCATCCATCCTCTTGTAGTGGAAGAGAGGAAAAAGTATGTGCCCCCCCCCCCCCCCCCCCCCCCCGTCCCCCCCCTGGAAAGACTCAGTCCTCTACAGCCTCCGTGTTTCGGCTCCTCACGGGGCCGCACATGTTTTTACCGGAGCCCGCCTGACGACGAGCCACGCGCGCGTGTCCGCTCGGTGTGCCTCCTTGTCTCACAGGAATCAGAGACGCTCACATCCTTCATCCACAGGACTGAGGTCTACCTCCGTCGGACAGGTGGGCTCTCCGCTCCGCGCCCAGCCTGACGCGTAAACGTCTCCAAAAGCTCCACGTTGCGTCTCCGTGGAAAAGAGCGAGAGAGTTGTGTCGGTGTCAAAAGAGTGTGTGGGACGCGTTGGAGATGAACCGCTAGCCGCTTCTCGTCCTCCTCCTTCGGTCCCGCTCTGCGTTGCGCGTCGGGGGAGCTGCAATGCTGCGGAGCGGCGCCATGTTTGGAGGAGGTGGAGGAGGAGGAGGAGGAGGCGCCTGGAGAACACAGCCTGGAGACGGCGGAGCGCACACGCGCACACACACGGAGAGGGGGAGAGAGGGAGAGAGAGGGGGTGAATAACGGGAAATGCGAGTATTGGATTCACAATAAAAGTGGGGAATTAAAAAAAAAGGGAAAAAAGTGCAGGAATAGTAAACCCCCCAAAAAAAACAAAATAAATGCGATGTTGGGAATTATACAAATACAAATGATAAAAGTATATTCTTCCCTAAATATGAAAAAACGTCATGGTCATTTCATTGTCTTTTAAAACTTTTAAAATAATGACTTCAAAATCTAACTAAGAATATGATGTCATGTACTCTTTACTTAAACAGTAAAAACAATTCAGAGTTTGATCGTGACTTATTATCTGAATACTTGTTTCCCTCATGACAAAATATTTTTGTATATTTATTTGTCATAATAGTTGTTTCATTGACTGCTGACACTAATTAATCAAAAAATAATCAAAGATAATAGAATATTTTGGGCAAGGTTATAACAACCATTGCCATTAACCGCAGAGAAAATCCTTTTATTTGTTTCAGAAATGTGTCAAAGGTACGTTTCAGCTCACATTCCTGTCAGCTCTTGCTGGGAGAAATATTACATTATAATTATATAATAATAAAATACACTTGCTGCTGACGCTTTGGTTTGAATGAATCCTTCACTGATTCTCCAACCAGAGCTGTGGATTGTGGACAAACATAGATCATACATTCAAAATCTTCAACGTGTTTCCCTAATGCTTTAAAAAAAAATAACTTCACGCTATTACTCCCCCGCCCTCAGTAGGACTTTTATTTTGACAGTCGTGTGAGGAAGTGATGAGCGGTGATCGATTCTGTCTTGACTGCTGACTGCGTCACAGCTGCAATTTAACTTCTGTCCATAATTAGTGAGCAACAGGATCCGGGCTGCAGGCCAATTCTCACTGAACATTAAGAAACCAAAGGGCCCCTGATGTTGCTGATGTGTGTGTGTGTGTGTGTGTGTGTGTGTGTGTGTGTGTGTGTGTGTGGTTGCTCGGTAAAGTTGAGATCATCTAAACTTTCTCGTCTGGTTTCCTAAACTCAGCTTCAGTGTTTCTGCAGGTCCTGGAGGACAGATTACGTTCTCGTAATGACAGCTTTCCTTTTTTTGTCGTATTTTAAGGCCAAATGGAAAGTTTAACCTCTCTGCCTTGTTCGAAACATCGAGACCAAATGTTAGAAAGGCCTCAGCAACTTAATGAGCTCGAATGGTTTATTTTGGAGCACAATGGGGAAAAGCAACAGAAAACACGCTCCCATTTATTCTTCATTGAAAAAATCACAGCTCAGCGTTTCTAATATTGGCGCCGTCGCGTTGAGCTGTTTGTTTTTGCAGCTCAGTCTGTTCTGCAGCAGCACTGTAGTGTGTTACTGTAGCGGCAGATGTGTTTTGCTTCAGTTTTTTAATGGCGTCTGGGCCTCAAACTCTCAGTGCAGCCTCTCTGCAGCCCCGTGCACCTGATGTGGAAACACCAGACAAAGAGATGATGGAAGGAAAAAGGAATACATGTTTTTATGGGTAATTAATCCCCAGATGTCTTCAATTGTCCACAACTCAAAGTTATTCTGATTGCTGCCACTGAGGAGTAACAAAACCATACAATGAATATTTAAGAAGCAAGAATCAGGCCGTTATGAATAAAAACAAATTGTAATGGAGGCGTGGAGGATGCAGATGGATAACATCCACACTTTTGATGCCATCTCCTCCTCTGTGTGACAGTGAGCGTTCCTCAAGCTGAACAGTGGTTGGAGGGACTGTATGGAACCAGTTGGCACAGAGGAAACTCTGCAGTATTTTTAACCCACACAAGCATCAAAGCTGCTGACCTACACAACTTTTTAAAAGCCTGGGCACTCCTGGAGAAAATTGCCTTTAGGAAAAAAGAAAAGAAAAACAGAACCCTGCCTTCGGGTTTTCCACAACGATCCTGCAGAAAGGCCCTGCGAGAGAAAAAGTTTTAAGATTTAATCGCCTCAGCAGGACGGATACTGAACCTCGAGTGATCGCGAGTGATAAGGATGAAAAACACAGTAAAGATAAAAGGCTTTATTTCCATCGTGCTCCTCTGTGGAAAGGGTACGATAAATCTTCAGTTTACAGACGTTACAGACGTAATGAATTAAGTTTCATCCCGTCTGACGCCAGGAAGGAGTCTCGATGTCGAGACCAAAACTGGCGTCGATTTATGTGACACGGTGTGACACGTTTAGGGGGAGAGAACGCCGAATAGAACATGAGCAAACTGAGTAACACGTTTCCTCTTCATCCACTCGGAGAGCAGAACAACTGATGAGGGAGGGGCATCAGTTGTCAGGTGGAATATTTGGTTTTATTCATAGCAACGCCCTCAAACTCAGAGAGAGAGAGAAGAACATCTGGGAGAGAGAAGAAGAATCTTCCATTCAGACCGCTTGGCAGCAACACACACACACGCCTTTCCTCAAGAAGCACAGAGGTTACTTTAGTTCAACCGAGAGCCGTCTGTGTGTGTGTGTGTGTGTGTGACAGGGAGAGAGAGACAGGGAGAAAGGGGGAGAGAGGAGGAGGAGGAGGAGGGTGAATGCTGCGCACATTTCCTGCACTGGAGGGTGTGTTTCTGTATCCGCTCAGAACCTTTCAGCCCACAAACGTCTAAAGAAATGAAGATGGGGAAATAAGTGAAAGTAAAACAGGGGGAGAGTATTTCCAAATGTGTGTATCAAAAGAAAAAAAGTACAGTAAATGTGAAGCTGAAGGAGAAACAAAGAATAAAAATACATCCGCAGGATTCCTCTGCTTGTGATTGTCCCTTTTAAAAAAAATGTTCTTATCAGATTTGAATGAGGGTCAAGAGGTTCCACCGGCTTAACATCTGTCCAAGTCGTTAAACTCGAACAATTCCGTCTCCACCAGAGGCCGCCGTTTACCCATCATGCACAGGGTCTCGTTCCTGAGATGACAAGCTGCAAGGCCACGAGACCATTGAAACGCCCTCCATGGTTACAAAACACTGTCTTTGCCAAGGACTCCAGAATTAACACACATTTGACGAATGGTTCATTTTTCAGGGTCAAGGTCAGTGTCCCAACTAGGATTCTAGTGTACTAGAACCAAAGCCGTGCGTGTGTGTGTGTGTGTCCTTATTAGTAGAAACTATATTGCTGCACTTGTGATTAAAACTTGTTGACGCGAGCTAAAGATTTAAGGCTGTACAATCAATTAAAGAAGTATTCCTTCTGCCAATAATATGACTTTTGACATAAAATATTTTGATTCTGCTAGATCTTCTAACAGATAAACACATTTCTTTGCCGTCACTCAAAGTCCCGCTTTCCTGATCTTCTTTAAAGTGTCTCTGTTGTACCTTCAGATGTCATTGTGGCGCTTTTCATGTGACTGAAACGCATGCCGGTGACCGTAAACCTTCATGATGTTTTCCACTGTATGGAAGGCGTATTTATAGCGGGATATGTATACGTTTTATGGCCGTCTCGCCCTGCGCTTAGTTGTCCCACGTCAACATGCGCCGAGTGACTGTATGTCATCCATACGTCTCCTCGCCATGTCTCACATTCTGATGCGTTTGAGTGTCAACGGTTTCAAATTTTTTTGGACCTTTGAGTTCTAAGTTCTATTATAGCCAAATTTACAGTAACATCCCCTGATCGGATGATTAATTCATGTCAATTCAAGCAACGTCCCGGCCTGGTCTCCCTCTCAGGACGTCAGGCACCAGCACTTTACCTCTGGGTCCTGATAGCGAGGCACAAGGCCGGAGGGGCAGCGGCCCTTCAGCGGAGCCTGAACTCATCGTCAGACGTACGAGTGAGTACGCGAAGGCCTCTCAGGGCGGACGGGAGGTCTGCGTGAGGGGACAAAAGACACTGGACTACTCATGGAACGTCAAAGGAACTTCAATTACTTCATTTGAGGGTGTTTTTGTTGCCTAAACCCTGATCTAATTCATCTCATCAGACGTCAGTGAACTGGAATAGACTCTCACCCCATCGCTGACATGTCCAAAACCGATGGTGGAGGAAGGTCGTGGCGGATTGAAGCCAGGGCTGTAAGACATCCTCGGTATCTGATGAGCAGCGCCAGTCAGACTGTTTCTGAAAGTATGCAAAAGGCTTCTGCCCGAGCGGCAAAATTTGACAAGATCACGTGGGACATTTCTGCTTCTGGAGGTCTAAACTGGTGTTGCTATTCAAATGATTCCCTTTGGACCTGGCGCAGGTCGGCAGCATCGGTGTTTCGAGGTGAACTGGACCTCAACATTTCTACAACACAGCGTAAATACCGTGGGAGGCTAGGTGTCCGCAGGCTTCTCCGTTTTCGGGCCCTTGGATCATTGATTGAACATTGCATGTAATAAAAATGCCTGGAAACGCCACACGTTGAAATAGTGACAATAAAATCTCTGTGAGGTGTGAGATCCCGAAGCGGCTTCTGAAATAACAAATGTTCCTTTTTATTCTCATCCAACCAAACCAAAACGATCTGCACGCCTGAAGGGACAACTTGGGTACATTTCAGTACATTAACTCACTCGTTCCCTCTGTCCGGTTCGTTTCCTCTGAGTTTGGAGATAAGGTGCATTCCTGGGTGCTGATGTCACGCACGTGTTCGGCTGTGAATGTGCACGGCGACGATGACTCACTGCCGGGTATGTGGGGCTGAGATGTTGAAGAGCAATCCGGTGAAAGGCGATCGCGTAGCGAGAGGGAGAGAGATCTCTGCCGCTCGGCGAGGTGACAGACATGCGTCAAGGAGAACATCTCGACGGTGTAAAAGATGCAGCTCACTCAAAGTCATCGAGTACGGCAGACGGCGCGATCACCAGTCGGCATGTGTGATCCACACTCCCTTTTAAGGTGCTTTATATGTCGGTTCGGGGTGTTAAGGCTTGAGGCAATGGATGGAATTCACTTCAGTGGATCACTTTAGCGGATGCCCACATTTTCCACCACAATTGTTAAAAAACAACATCAATGAGCACATCGTTGATGTGTAAAGTCATGATCAATGCTAATTTGTAGCTAATTTGTAGCTTTGTCGCACTTTTTCAAATATGTGATGATGTGTAAATGAAAACACCTTTAATTAGCTCACTTTATTTTGTTTTATTGTTATTTACAAGTTCAGATATTTCGGGAAATGTTCACATGGGCTGTCCAGAATAATCTAAGCCAATTTTCTGTAATAATGTCCAAAGATACTAGTTGTAATTCACATTTCTCCAAACAAGACGATGGACTGAAATACATTATGATTCACAATAACTTTATTATTATTTCTACTGACTCATCTTGATTATTTGATAATAAAACGTGTATTAAATGTGTTAAATGTTAAATCTTTGTGTAGTTGACTACTAAAAGCACGATACATGCACTGACACACACACACACACACACACACGCACTGACACTCACACACACACAATGGCCAGCGCAGACAGAATTACATGGGCGTGGAAGTAACAGCATATTTCACATATACACTACATGCTGTCACACACCTGCTGCCATTAAAATGTCACACACGCACACACACGCACACACACACACACGTCTTCATCAGGCCGCCGGTCAGAGCATTATGTTCTTTACCAGCCCGTCACAGATTATGTGGACTCTCTAAATATTCCAAACTGTATATGCAGAACATTTCTACTTGTGATGATGCACCTAAGGAAAATAAATAGGGATTTAAACAAAAACCAGAGTAAACACATGAAGCAAAAAGTACATTTATGGAGAATAACAAAAAGGCTTAATTTAACTGTAGTTAATGGGCAAACAAAGTCAATCTTTCGGCAGGAGCCCTTCGGAGGCATCAGCCCAGAACCCAATCAGCAGGTTCATGGGCCAGACTCATTTGCATCTTGCAAGGACAGCTCTTTATTGAATCTGCCACCAGACCCTTTATTCCCACTCCAAACTCACCGGGAGAAAGAGCACCGCTTTCGTTTTTAAATCACCCTGCTGCTGCTGCTGCTGCTCCCATTACGTTGGAGCAGAATGCAGAGAAGCGCTTTTGCATAATTTATTTCGGACTCTCGCAGATAGCGACTCCTCGGGGACGGTAAACACACAACAACGTACGCGTGTGCCAGAGGACCAATAAGTGTGCGTAAAGGGTTTCCAGGTATTCGTTGCGATTTAGAGCTCATTAGGAGGCAGAACAAACCGTCCCCATCTGGATCGTGTGATGAGGCGCCTGCTTTCCTCTTTGCCTCTTTTCTCCACCTTTCTCACAGATAACAGCTTGCTGTTCTCCACGCAACACAATGCATAGTGTTAAAGTTGACCTGTGAGCTGCTGCCCACCGTCACCACTGCAGCCTGAAACCTGCTGAGTCGTCACACCCCGTTTAAAAAAAAAAATCAGAACGACCTCTGACCCGCAGCGCGCCTGCAGCCATGCAGTCACTCCTCTGGCATCCTCAGCCGGCTATGTCCAAAGAGACGTACCCACAGACGGGACGGGGCGAGATGAAGTCACGTCCGTTTAAAGCGACGGACTCAGGCCGTCATAACTGAAGGAAGAGCACCTTCAGTCATTTGGTTGCTCTTGAGCTCAGGTGTGTTGTGACGTCAGACGCACACAAACATCTGCATGCACGCATGTCTCGCGGTTATTCGTGGATCAAAGCTTTGACATTGACTCGCATTCGCGCATTCGTGGCATACATACTGCAGCCGTGTCACAAAGAATGTCACATGACGAAAACATACATCAAACACGAATGTCCAACGCTAATCCTGACAACATGCCGGAGGACGCCCCTCACTTTCCAAAAACGTCCGCGTCACCTTTTTAAAAGTCAAAGTACAAGGGACACATCCTTATGTCACTTATGTGAAAATAACTTACATAGTCATCTTCTGTTCGACCTTCAATCTGAATCCACTTATTTCACAATTCATTCACTTAAATTCAGAATAAAAAATGACTTGAAACAAGAGCAGATGAATATTTATAACCGCCCGTGACTGTTGTCTGGCATCAGACTGCTGTTCTTCCGAGCAGACTCACCGAGGGACGTTGCCGGGACATCTGCGCTGTAACCGGGCCCGACCTTTGACACCCACTGATATCTGTGTGCAGGGCCGACGCCCGGCGGCAGGACGGTCTCGGGGTGAGGTACCACCACACAGGCCTGCTCGGGTTCGCCCCGGTGGAATGTGCTGGAGAGGAGGCCACGTCAGTGATCGGATGATTGACGGGAATTCAACTTGGGTGATCCGCACATGTGAACCGTTGAGCAACGGAGGTTTTCTACGGCGGAGCTGAGGCGGCCTTCTCTCTCTGACCTTGGTTGTTTTCTGCATTTCCATCAACTAGATGAGCGAACAAACTCTGACGCTTTGGTACGGAGGAAGTCGAGGGGAGCATCCAAGGTCAAGAAAAGACTTTTACCCTCACTGAGTGTTTGAGTAGAGACCAGTTGAGGGTAATATATATTTAACACATTGAGGACAATATATTCACATGGCTGGATTCGAGGTTGAAACAAGGTCCTTTCTGGTGCCTTCGGTATCACTGATGCGTCGCTTCTCTCTGACCGACGACTTCATTGATCAGTTACTTTTAATTGAGTCCAGAGCCGAAGGACTCGGCTTCAGCCTCCAGAGGGACGTGACAAAGGATATCTGACTCAATTAAAAGTAACTGATCAATGGAGTTTTTTTTTTCAGATCACCCCGTTTTTTTAGTTTCTCTAAGTCAAAGTTTATTTACTCTAGTAAAGTATTTACTGGTTAATTTTATGCGAGAAAATAACACATTCCTTTCTGTGGCTGCTTTTTTGTGCTGTGATTATTTAACTATCTGGCATGAATGGCTTTAATTTGCCACAGAGTGATGCTTCAACCCGCTGTGTAGTAAACAGTAACATTTTGATATTTTGAACCAAGTACGAGTGACCTGATGATGTATTGTGACAAACATGTCTTAAGTGAAGGTCCAGTCTTTCTTCAGTTAGTTGCATCCTATTACTATTAAATGCTAAACTATCAATAGTTTATTTAATCGCTTTATTTTTTCATGGGGGTTTTATTTGTTTGTTCTCTAATTGCGCGTGATTTAATCTACCTGTTAATTCATTGCTTTTTTCAGTCCTGTAGTTCAATGCTTTGCTGGAAAATGGCGACAGACACTGCAGCTTCCCTGAACCAGGTTGTGTTCTGAGAACTGACGCAAGTGTTTCCCCTCCTTCTCCTCTTCACAGATGGAAACACTAATTGGTTTCTTCTTGTTACTTTCGGTATCGATGAAGCTCATTCTCACTCTGCATACGTGTCGATCACAAGGCCCCCTTGTTCGTACTGTAAATTGCATTGTGGGAAATGTGGGACTCGGTTTAGACGAAGCAGACAAGTCTGAAGTAGATCATTTATTTGTGTAAACATACTGTAATTACACAACGGACATGAAAAGGCGAGTGCGAGGTGAAGATGGCACATGTGGGTGGAAGCTATGATCTACTGCAGTGTGCGTGTGCGTGTGTGTGTATAGGTCGTCTTTAGGTGTGTGTGCTCGCGCGTGCGTGTGTGTACTCAGATTCCGTTCTGTGCTTTCTGCATTCGTAGACACACACTTTATTCACCTTGTGACTTTTTTAGTGAGCAGATAAACTGCCCGCCTCACCCGGCCCACTTAAAACACGTCCTGTGTGTGTGTGTGTGTGTATTTTCATTCATCCCGAGGTAAAAACGAATATTTTGCCGTCCCTTTATCAAAATGCCCGTGTGGATAAATGGTGCCACGTTATTGCAGAGAGATGCTGTCAGTCACTCACTGAGCCGTGAGTCATCACAACCGAGATGAACAGGAAGAGCAGTGAGCGCTGGAACAAGGGATGGAAATGATTTGGGTTTTTTCGATGGAAAACGATGTCACTAAATAAATGAGGTCATGCATTATGCAGTTCATGGCAAGTGTTACATCATCTACCAACAGGGTGAGAAAATGAGAAAAACTGTAAGTGCATCGTTCATTTGGACCTAATTGTTCTCCCTTCAGATATGTTTTAAACTTTGCAAAAATATTCTATATGTCCAGGTAGCGTCTTATATTTCTGGCATTGGTTGATGGGAAACATATAATATTTTCTATGATGTTTCCGTGTGTTCTCATCTAAAGACGCCCTAAAGACGCCACAGGAAGACAAAAAAACAGCCATCAACAGTAGAAAATCAACATTTATTCTAGTTAGACAGGCAAAGTGAAGATATGGTCATACTTCATTCAAACAGGTTTTTAGGCACAGGGACAAACATTTAAAAATATCATATATATAATAGCATATATTATTCTATGTAGCATAAAACCTCTTTACCATGACAACGTATGCACTTCATCATTGGCTGTACAAAAATACATTTAATCTTTCTTTCTCTGCACATCATGTTTGTATTTGTCTTTGTCCAAACGCAAATGTAGGTGCTGCTAATGTTTTCCATACTGGTTATGAATGTCTGCATTTGTGTATGTGTATGTGTGTGTGTCTGTGTGTGTGTGTGTGTGTGTGGTCCTCTTCTTGCAGCTGTGGTTCAGCCAAAGTCGATCCGTGGGCGGTACTCAAGAACCATGGGATACGTCTGAGGGAGAGAGAGAAAAAGGAGAAAGCGTTTCAGAGAAGACCATCGGCCTTTTGGTCTCCACGACGTAAACGTTCACCACATGGCCGCCGGGGCCCCGAGGGGAAGAATTAAGTGCTGGATTACTGAAGAGAGAACATCCTCTGCGTAGGTCATCGTTTATTGTAAAAGGCTTTTGGAGCGTTTTTTTACGTTTAGGGTGCAAGAACAGTCGTAACGATAACAACATGCATCTCCAACCCGATTCCACACGACGCACAAATCCGCAGCAGCGACACTTTCAGCCATAAGAAGTGCGACCGGCGGAGCGAGACACCGACTCCCATTTCGCCTGACGTCAAACTGCAGGTTTTTCCTACACTACGTAGCCAAAGAAGAATGTGCGCCCCTTTCCATTGAGCCGCCCGGGATGCGCAGGAGCCACAAGTGGCTCGCGCTGCTGCCGCTCCATTTAAAGGTTTATCGCTCAACGTATGTGCGATACACAGAGCTGTGTAACAAGCCAGGCCGACGCAGAGGGGTCGGTACACGTTACTGATTGGTTTCCCGGATCCCTCCTTGGCTGTCCGAGCTTGTTCACGACGTTGCTTCTCCTCGACTCTTTAGAACGCTGTCAGGCGACCAGGTAATGAGGGTAATGAGCGCAGACACAAATAATACAATCTGTGCAACTGCGACGAACCGAACGTCGCGTCACCGTCTGCCGTGCAGCGTCCTGGCGATGAAAGATCAGGTCGTCCCTTTCTCACAAGTCAACACTCAGTATTTAGATGGCTCGGCGCAGGCGACCCTTGACCTCTCAGGTCCCTGCGTGGCCTGGCGGCCCTTTAAGTAATCCGTCATTCTGGATGACAAACAGAAATGTCCATCAGGTGCACGTTGCCTCCTTTTGGTCGTGACGTGCTTCCTAAAGGGTCGAGTGACGTGAGCTGCCCCTTTTCGTGGAGAATTCACAGAGTGGGTGTTTGTGGAAGCAGGTGCAGAGGGAAGACTCTGTCTCCTGTTTCTGGAGCCCGTCTAGTGTTTCTGGCAGCTGGAGGCTGCTGCTGCAGCAGAGCACAGCTGCTGTCGTCTCCTCTGGCGTTCTGCGTTTTGCTGCATCATGCCTCGGAAATAAAGGACGCCGCTGTATCCGACCCGAGCAGCTTCTCACTGAGCCGTTTGTGTCTCCGAGAGTCTTTCACTCGGCATTCAGCTTTCCAAAAACACTTGAATAATCCTGCAGAAACGCATTCTTTCTTCTGTCAGCATCGTTGGAGGGCTTTTGTTCAAGTGTTAAATGTCGAATGTAGGACTCTCCGACCTGCTCCAGGAAGGGAAAATACTGAAAGCTAAATTTGCTGTAAAATATTGTTTGGTGCAGCCAGAAGTGACAGAATTACCCTACACCTACTTTTCTATTGTACATTTCCAACGTGAGCATGTGGGTATGACTCAATGTAAATATATCCAACAGACCCCAGTCTGTTAGGGTAGAGAACCACACCTCCTCAACCCTCATCCTGAACACCGGCGTGCCACAGGGCTGTGTGCTAAGTCCTCTACTCCCTCTTCACCTATGACTGCACACCTGCACACGGTTCTAATACCATTGTCAAGTTTGCAGACGACACAACGGTGATTGGCCTCATCAGTGACAACGATGAGTTGGCCTACAGAGAGGAGGTCCAGCATCTGGCGGTGTGGTGCGCCGACAACAACCTGGCCCTCAACACCAAGAAGACCAAAGAGCTAATTGTGGACTTCCGGAAGAAAACTGGCACACACATCCCCGTCCATATCAACGGGACGGAGGTTGAGCGTGTCGCCAGCTTCAAGTTCCTGGGTGTCCACATCTCTGAGGACCTCTCTTGGAACCTCAACACCTCATCCCTGGTAAAGAAAGCACACCAGCGTCTCTTCTTCCTGAGGAGACTGAAGAAGGCCCATCTGTCTCCTCAGATTCTAGAGAATTTCTACCGCTGTACCATAGAGAGCATCCTTACAAACTGCATCTCAGTATGGTACGGCAGCTGCTCTGTCGCGGACCGTAAATCACTGCAGAGGGTGGTGAAAACCGCCCAACGCATCGCCGGATCCTCACTCCCCACCATCGAGGCCGTCCAGAGCAAGAGATGTCTGCGGAGGGCACGCGGCTCTCACCCCAGCCACAGACTGTTTGCCCTCCTCCCCTCTGGGAGGCGCTACAGGGTGCTCCGTTCCCGGACCAGCAGGTTCAGGAACAGCTTCATCCCTGCGGCTGTCACTCTACTGAACTCTGCCGCCCCTGAACTCTGAACTCTGCCCCCCACCCCCACATCTCCCTCAGTGGCTGTACTTCCCCCCTCCACCCTGGCTTGACTGCCACACACTCTAATCTAATCTAATCTAAATATAATGTTTTTCCACTGGGGACCATGACAATTCACAAAAAAATCAATGCTAAAGGAAAGAGGCTAGGAGTGATCACTGGGAATCATCCTGCAGAGCTTTTCAACCTCTAATAATTTCAACTTGTACCTGCTGTCAGGTCAAACAATCATTCGCTGGATGTAAAAGTTATTTATTCTCTTTTCTCGGGAAGCGAAGGGACGTGATTCACGACAGGCTTCTCATTCCTCATTCCAGGAATACACGGCCGCTTAAAGGTACATTACGCAAGAGTTGTATAGTGATGTCAGAGGTCTGTGTGGATTCATGACAACAAAGCCCGTTGCGGGACCTCATCCAACTTTCGGTTAAAAGAGCTTTTTTTCTATGGCGAAACGATGAGTAAGAGCAAAGCAGGGGAGACAAAGCAACAGATTCAGAAAAGGATTTGAACAGATATGTGAAACGGACATTACATGATTAAATGAAACGCTGGCCAACACACTCGCCCCACTTTGTATCGCTACTCAAAAGAAAGAGAATGCATATTAAGCTCCCAGAATATGTGGTTTTCTCTGTTTCAGTGGGAAAACCTCAGCATTATCTCACGAGTTTTTCTTTTCACATTTCTGCAGATTCCATTTCTTCAGGTGCATCAATGAGTCAAGGAACTATTCCTTCCCTTAAAATGGTCCCGCTTCTGAAGAGGCCTGAGTCTCCTGCTACTGAAATAAAAGGGGCGGATGGAACGACTGCCACAGATGCAACGGGAGACCTCGTCTGATCCCGATCCAACCAAACAATGTGAGTGCTCTTCTTAATCTAATCTGAGAGGGATTTGACCTTCGTCTGAACAGAGTAAACGGAGCGGGTAATAGTGGCCGCGTGCTGGAGGGAAAATCAAGACATGCGTAGCAGACGGCAGGATGAGACTGATGAACGACTCGGATCTGCTTTCTCTGACTCTTCGGCCTCCGTTCCTGACTTTCATGCTTTAAATCAGTCTGTCACTCCTCTTCTCCCGTTACTTTATCCTTAACCGGACAGGAGATCTTGGTGTTCGTCCTTCTGACTCACCAGGGGGGGGAACATAAATAATTCTGACGGACTGATTTATGTTTGTTGTTTAGGAGCGTGGGAGCTCGGGGGGAAAAAAAGGGGGTGGAGGAAATACAGCGAAGGAAAGATTTTTCTAATAAAGAAGCTGCATGACGAAAAGCTTTCAAATTCAGTGCTTCAAATACATTGAAATGCAAAACCTGAACCTCCAGTCAATGTGATTCCTGCACCATATGGTACACGTATGGTACATGCAGACCAGAGAGAGAGACTGACGGGGGATTTCAAAGCACATGTAAACATTTGGGATACTGTGCTAAAGGTTTTTTTTAAAGGTTTAGGCTGCAATAACATCACAGCATCACACCTGTATTTCAAATACTGATTAAAATGTAGCCATTGAAACAATGATGAACTTTCTAACCAACCATCAAAGAACTAACTAATCCCCTCTACTCGTCCCTGGTCCTCTTCCTCCTCCTATCATCCTCCTCTCCTTGCTCTGACCTGCTATCGGATGCCACCTGTCCACGCTCCTCAGTCGCTGTACG
This sequence comes from Gasterosteus aculeatus, assembly GCF_964276395.1. NCBI lineage: Eukaryota > Metazoa > Chordata > Actinopteri > Perciformes > Gasterosteidae > Gasterosteus > Gasterosteus aculeatus. Next base: position 16,952,397 of record NC_135693.1, on the reverse strand, counting down.
CGCACACACACAGAATATTCTATAGACTTCCATTCTTATCACTAAACGAACACGCTTCAACCTCACAGCTGATCTTTACTTGAGCCTAATTCTAAACCTCTGCTGTGGTTTGCGTTTAGTGCCTCTGTGTAGAGTTGAGTACCCACAATGTGTGCATGAATGCATGGCGCACACACACACACACACACACACACACACACACACACACACACACACGCACGTTTCTTTCCCCCCCCCCCGTGCATCTACACATGAGCATGCAAGCACGCACACATAAACAGGAAGTGAGGGGGTCTTACATTCTCTCCATGTAGCCTCCATCGGGTCATGTAGATGAACTCCAGAGTGTGATCTCTTCCCATGATCTCTCCGTTGCACAGCACATCCAGCTGGAGACAGCAGAAGAAGGAGAAAAAAGATTTAAGAACAATCAGATAAACTATTTAATTTAATAAAAGGCTCAAAATGACAGAGCAAGATGCCGTGCAAAAGCCTGAAAGGATGATGTGTCACATACGTTGACAAAGGAAATGAAAAAGAAATCTTAAATCCAGTTGCACACAGTGAAAGAAGAAGGGAAGTTCTCTGTGGTTTTGAGTGGGAGGCTGCGCGGTGACTGTTTGAAGCTCCGGCTCAAGCAAACGTGGAAGCCGTCAGTTTAGAATCCAAGCTGACTTTCATTCTTTGGATGTTTGGTTTATTTTCTTAAAGTGGGATACTTTATACTTTATTTTATTTGTATTTTTGTGTTATCAATTATATACCAATGCTGAATTTTCTGTGGCTTAAAATAATAATAAAACTTTTTGCTTCCTGCTGAATAACAATCTTTTTGCATTGTGTAAACAGTAGTCAGCAAAACAACACGGACAAGCGCTGGCTCTAGAAACTTTACATAGATGTTAATTACAGCATAGAACTCATGGGAATTTTCATTTGTAAAAGTAATAATGTAGTTTTCCAAGCTTTGAAAGATGTTGCGTTTTGATAACCAGCCAACCAATTTAAATTATACTATAGTTTCTGATGCAACTTATCAAATTGAATCGAGATATATACAGATATGATATAAACATATACACACATCATATGTGTGCATTTCCCAATAATAAAACATAACTAGGTTTTTTGTTTGAGTTGTATGATGTGTTCAAAGACGGCGTCTCTGTTGTTTATGCGTGAACGTCATTTGTTAATTTGCGAATAAATTTCAATTAAGGGAGCTCAAGTGCGTGCACCCTAATTTAGATGGTAATTGAATCTGTTCCTTACCTCATAAGAGCTCGGCAGCTTTAGTTTAAGACTGAGGAACTTCTTAATCGTTCCCACTGTGACTCTACTGGAGCAGCGGATGAACCTCTTCATCAAATCCTAAACGGACGAGAGACAACGCCGTTAGACTGTAACCCGAAAGATTATTGTACTTTTTTCCAGGAAAAGACCCCAAAACAGATTCCAACCTTTGCGAGAGATTAAGATCCCCGCAGTCTGTAAAGCTTTGAGCCATTTTACAAACACAGCTGCATTCAATACGCTGACTTACTGATTATCCAAAGACTTGTTGATGAAAACATTGCACACAAGGAAACACACACACACACACACCGTGACAGTGCTCTCCCCCGACTGTCCCCCGTTGCGCAGGCAGTCCAGACAGATGGCTATCTGAGGGTCGCTCCTGTGGTAATCTTCGTCGTCGCCGTCGTCACCATCATCACCGCCTCCGCCACCGTAATCGCCTCCGGCATCAGGCCCCCCGACGCGCTGACACACCACAGTTTCGGCTGCGGGACGAGACAAGCGTTCACGCGCTCAGGCAAATGTTACAGAGCCTAAATAAGTGACCCGTGACGTCCTCAAATCTTCTTTGAAAATTAGAAAAGGTTGATTTGAATATAAGTTGAAGTTTTAAAATGTCATCGATGTATGAGAATACTAAATGATCTTCCACTACAAAGCCAGCGAGGGGGTTATTTATTGTATCATGTGCAGGATCACAAGGTTGAAGTGTGACGGGAAGCTCACCTTGACCGTTTTCTCTGGGTTGGTTCTTCTTCCAGAATTCAACTTCCTGCTGTTCCTCTCCTGGTTCACACGAACAGACGAGAAGAAGGACATATAAAGAGGCAGCGCGGAGAAGTGATTCTAAAAAGAAGATGCTGCATTGGCCGGTGCACTGATTGATATCTTGTGTAATACACACACCGTGTGGTTAAACCGTGTGTGTTTTCTGCTATAAACTTCACTCATTTGACAATAAAAGATATAAAGCACTGCATAGCATATGGCTAATATATTTTTTTGTTATAGCAAAACTACAACTACAGTCCAACTTAAACAATCATCTTTGTTGTTTTAGTGAGCCACGTGTCAATGATTGAGTCATTTTATTACACACAGTGTTTAAAGTATATTATAGCCTCTAATGAACAATGAAATAAAAATGGTGTCAATCAGCTGCCGGAGCGCTCCGTCACCGGAGGTGGAGTTATGGAGTCGTAAAATTCTGGCACCGTCACAGCTTTAGTTGGACGTTTCGACTTGGCTTCTCTTCTGTGATCAGAGTACTGTTATTGACTAAAAGAAAAGTCCACCCCCCCACGAAGTGTTGTATAATTAAACATGCGCTGCAAACCGAGAAGATCAATCGAACCATCTGGAAAACTCACTTTCTCTGAGTCCAGGCACCAGCTTGAAGATGATCTCCTCCAGGGTGTTGTCCAACCTGAGTGATAGGAGAGGAGAGAGGGATCAGCTGTGCAGAAAGTCAAGAATTTATAAAAGATTAGAGAAAAATAAAAGATATAATAGAGAGGAGGATACGTTGGTTCAACAGGTGAGTAGTTACAAATGAATGAAGAATCGCTGTTAATAACACAAAGAAACAACCAGAAGGAAGATAAGACTGAGATATGTTAATAAGGAACAGATGAGATGGTTAAAAAGTAGAAAGAACACAACGTAGCAAATCAAATGGAAATGAATGGAGTGAAATGTGTGGCACTGCATTGAAACAGAGAAACCAGTGAAAAAAATAAGAAATGAGCTCATTCAAATAACAGAGAGGACGAGGTACCTGAGCATCTCCAGGGGGTTTGTCTCATGGACCTGAATGCCACATTTAGGACAGTCATTGCTGTCCTCAAAGTGCTGCACAATACAGCTCTTACAGACTGCAGGAGAAACAACATGAACAGGATTTATTGGGGTTCGGTTAGTAACGGCTGCTCCTCGTCAAGACCGCTCAACGTCACGTTGTTGAACGATTCCGAAGCACAAAAGAAACAATACCGGCCACAAGCTAGTTAGCGTTCAATCTTGCTCATTAGCAAGTTAGCTTACTCGTTAGCCTTCAAGGTGACGGGCTATTATTGTGCTCCCACAATGCACTGTGGGGCACTTCTAAACAAACTACATGGTGTCAAACTGCCTCGGTGGATTTGAGCTTGTTGAAATGTGTCGTGCCACAAAGAAAAAGGCGTTTGTGGTTTCACTCACAGGTGTGCAGGCACTCGGTGACCGTGGTCGGCTTTATCAGGTAACCTCGGCACAGGTAACAGGTGATGAAATGGTTAAAGTCCTTCACCAAGTGCTTCCTTCCCGTGGCAGCCATGTTTGGAGTCTTTTTTTTTAACGACGTATACTAACCAGGAGTCACAGTTCAAAGCTGAGGTTAAAGGTCACCGTGTGGCTTTAGAAGAGTCAGTGCATTCACAGACAGGAAGGAAGGGACGTAAGCTGCGTGTCAAGGTATCTTCACCAACACCGGCTAATGTTAGTCCAGGCTAGTGGATGTAAATGTCCGTTATCCGCAAGTTACGAGAGAAACGAGAGAGCCTGCTGTGTGAAATCCTGCTCCATCCTTGATCCGATTTCTATTTTGTAATCAGTTTTCCTTTTGCAACGTCTCCCACACAGATCTTATTGCATCCTCAATTAAACATGTTTCTCCCATCGAACAAAGACCACAGGTTTGTCTAGTCTGTGTAATCCTGTTTCAAACAACCACGTTTGTTCCCGGTGAGTGAGATGTAGCGCTTCCTTCCCTGTCCCGGCCAAAGTGCCATTTTTAATCCACAAGGGGTCAGAGGTCAGCTGACGACATTGAGGCCAAAGACTTCTGCGAAGTCCGCCTCTTCGCAAGTCAGTTCATTCGTCTTCATGGTGCTGTTGACGTCTTCCTTCTTCTTCTTCTTGTTTGATGACCTTTTGACCTCAAACTGAAGTTACCTAGTAGAGACAATAATAATCAAACATAAGGAAGTGTCCTGATTAAAATCTACACATAAAAAAACATGAATTGAAAGATGCAGATATTCAAAGACACATACACAACATTAAACAATTTAAGACCCAATAAAAGAAGCAATCAAAATGAATATTTAAACTAGAGTCCCATATAACTGAATAACATCACCCATTAAATAGACCTATATTTGTATAGTGACTTTCGAGGGATGACTATTTCTCTCCGACCGCAATTGAAAATTCTGAGTAAAAAAAAAAGTCATGGGATTGTTGCGGTTTTGATTTAAATGCATTAGTCTCTGGATTACCACCCCTATGAATCCAAATCCATCCCCATTTGGATGGATTTGAATGAATGTTGGCTGCCCTATTTCAAACATCTTAATATACAATACATAATACAATACAACATTAAGCTTCAGAGTGGTGGACGAAATTCCATTCAGAAGTGTCGTCTCTGGTGTGCAAAGCCTTTTATTCTGATGGAGTTCGCATGTGATTTTCACAATGAATGCAACCAATAGACTAAATTAGTTTTTCGGTGGGTTCACCTTTATAATACTAAAATCTACTAATGTATTAATAGATTAGTAGTAGGGGGATGCCACAATATTTAATTGAGCCAGAAGGCAACACAATACAGCAGGGATAACTCATCAATAATGGACAGTGATACGAGTTACAGTAGGAATACTAAACAAAATAAAAGCCCAAAATGGGTGAATCTCCCCAATTATGTGATACATCTTTAAAAATGTTGACAGATGTCAACACTTCTTTGTCAAATGAGGAAATATCTTTAAAGTTCCTGCAACCCCAACAGAGACTGACTCACCTGTCCCTTAATCCATGCTGAAACTAAAGAAATTAAACATTTCCAAATGAATACAAATGTTATTCCCTGTATGTATTTGGCTTTATATCCACCTGCCCTAACACCAGAACTGGCTTCTTTTAATTGAGGGTATACCTGATTCTCATGTGCAACTTCTATTACTTTGAAACGACGTCACGCGAGCTGCACGTTGAGCGGAGCACGTCAGGTGTGTTCACAGCGCTGAGCGCGCGGGGATGTGGTTTCAGGCGGCTTACCCGCAGCACAAACAAACTACACACGGAGGAAATGTTGTGCACTCCGCTCCAGACGTCTGCTTTTTTTTTTTTTTTTTTTGCTCGAAAAAAAAATAAATAATCCCCAAGTGCGCAGCTCTGAAAACCCTCCGGTCGGTGTCCGTCACCGGGGCACGGTCCTCTAATCACGCGCAGCCGATCCGCTTGTCGCCTCGCCTCGTAGGCGCGTCACGCCTACGTCACCCGCGTCAAAACAACATCAATGGACGACACGCGGACATTACGGCGACATACGCCGATGCGTTAAAACGACGTCGCAGCTCCACCTCATCTACGCTCGCGCGCGGAACGTATCGACGGTAAAAGTTGCGGAGCTTCGTCTCACGGCCTTTTTTTTTTTTTTTTTTTTTTCTTTTTTAAAGAGGCACCGACGGGAAGCGCGCGCCGCGAGCGCGGGGGTGTTCGCCGTTTGCGTGAACGTACCGTGATCCCGCATGCGAGTGTGCGCGGCGACGCACTTTGCGTTTCAGGAGAGAGAGAGAGAGAGAGAGAGGGGAGAGGAAGGGGGAGAGGGAGGGAGAGAGAGAGGGAGGGGGAGAGAGAGAGGAGGTCCAGCCGGCAGCGTCAAAGTTTGGCCGTAACGTCTCGCGACCGACGTGCGCGCCGCGGATGAATTCGTCATCCGCGCAGGAACAATAAAGAGATAACACCACATTCCTCACCTGCGCCCACACTTTCCCTCTTCTAACCCCCCGCACCCCTCGCTCCCCTCCCCCCCACCCCGCGGAGTTACGGATACCGCGGATGGGCCGGAATGTCCACCATGACACTTCGTGTGCGCTCACTCTGGTCCGTGCGCCGGCCGAGGAGGGAGGACGCGGAACTGTTCGGCTCGGATGCGCCCCGGTCCGCCCAGCGGGCGGGCGGTCGGTCGGTCGGGCGGGCGGGCGGGCGGGCGGCGCGGGGAGAGAGAGCGGCGGTGGGCGGGGAGCCACCAGGCAGCCAAAGCAGGGCTCGGAAACTGAAAGCGGTTGTGTAACTCGGTGACTATTGGCCTACAACGCGCGCGCGCGCGCGCGCACACGCACACACGCGTTGTCGTGTGTGTGGTGATGAGCAGGGACGCAGCGCGGGCAGCTCAAACAAGTTGGGTTTGGTTTCATTTTCATTTTTGAAACGTTGCACATGTGGTACGTGTCATTAACATGAAATACACATGTTCCTACCACCGGTCCTCATCCGGAATCAGGAAACATTTATTGCCAAAATATGTCAAACATACAAGGGATTTGTCTTGGTTGGTGCGTGACAGTAGACAGTGTGACAATAGACAACAAGACAGCAGTGCACAAGTAATAAAATAAAATGCTAATGCAATGGGTTAGTAGAATAAGGCTATGGGTTAGTATGAAATAAGAATAAAGTTAAAAATTAAAAATATTTAAAAGTTAAAAAATATAAAAAAATAAAGTGCACTATCGAACAAGTGACAAAGTGAGGAGTGAGAACAAAGTGAGAAATGACAGTTAAAGTGACATGTGCAGTGTGAAGGGGAGTGACCGGTCGAGAGTCAGTCAGTGGGGGACTGGGCTCTGTTCATGAGCCCGACTGCCGACGGGAAGAAACCGTTGGTGTGGCGGGAGGTCTTAGTCCTGATGGACCTCAGCCTCCTGCCAGATGGAAGGAGCACAAACAGGTTTTGTCCGGGGTGAGAGGGGTCGGCTACCATCTTTTTAGCTCGCTTCAGAGACCTGGAAGCGAACAAGTAGCATCCGATCACAGACAGAATGAGAAGCAAAAATGTATGATAAAAGTATTAATGATGCAGAAAAAATAAATAATAGGCAGACTTCAGACCTTATGGAAGAACCTACTTGTCTGAGATGCCTTATTACCATTTAGTATTTACATTATTCACAGTCCCAATGAACACGCGATGGCCCAATATCAAATAAAGCGCTACCCAATTAATCTTTCATGGGAGAGTTCGCCGTGCTGATGCCTGACTTTGTTTTGAACCGTCTCTCTCGCTCCCCTTGCTAAATATTTGAGCAAACACCAGTTTGTGTTTTTGAGAACATTACGTCACAGTTTTGAGGGTGAAATCTCAAAACTAAATCACATTAAGCGTTTGTCATCATGTAGAACTTTCCCCCACTGTGGTCAATTGATGAGAGATTAAGTGCAGGCGTGATGAGTCTGCAGATGTGACGGCTCTGTTCTGCTTTAAACTAAATACCAATGCCATCGAAACATACTCGCAATGACGGCGCTGATGTTAGCATGTAGCCCATAGCGCTGCTTTAGTATTTACCATCTTTGGTTCAATCTGCAGGCCTCACGTGACGTCGTACCTGACGCCACGTCTTGTTGGCCTGCAATCCAGAGTACAAACCTTCTCTTCTTCCTCTTGTGCGAGTTTGACTCAAAAGGAGCGTAGCGATGCCTGACGTTTTTATTTTTTTTACTTTGCTTTTAGCAGAGTCGTTGGTGCAGCACTGACACGCATCCAGCGAGGGGCCGCTGGCGGGATAACGGAGCCTTCAGTGACATCACCCTGTGGGATACGACCTCCTGTTTTGGGAAGTGGAATGTATCACCACGGCAACACAGTTCCCTTTCACACAGCCGGACAGTTCTTTGCATTGTAAATTCCCAAATGACATTTTTTCCCTGCAAACAGTGTTTCTTTTGCTCTCGAGGGGCAACGACTCCGCATGGTTTGATGAATCCGTTCCCGCCCGTCTCCGGAGGCGCAGATCGCTCCCATCAAACTCGCCCGCGGACGCCATGCGTTAATTCCTACCTGCCAAATGAGCTGACTAAATGGGAAATAACGACTTTTCACCAAAGAGAGTGACTCGCGAGTCGTCCCCGATGAATAGTGCGGCATTTTTGAAGTTATGAATGGTAACTGTTGATGCAACGCTTCCATTGCCACAAGCCACACAGACAGAGGCTCTAAAGTAAGAGTGTTTGTTTTGGGGATGAAGGGGCCCGGTCTGCACGGGTACCCCTTTCCAACTTAATAACAGAACATTCTGAATGCGCCTTCTCTGCCTTACAGGTTTCCAGTTGCTTGGACTTCGACCAAAGCTTTTATCGTCCCAGCAATGAAAAGGTCTGCAGTGCAGGACGAAGAGCTGATGAGGGACAGGTGAGCCAATTACAGACAGGTGAGTATGATGACCACCCAAGCACAGAGACAGGGACACGGACAGGGACACGGGAACACAGGGAAACCATAGCAACCATAAGGGATCTGGCACACAATAGGAATATAGGTTAAAATAGGAATATAATAAAGCATAAGTCATTAGCACTTACCTGTTTTATCATGTAGCACTTTGGGATTTTCTTAAATATAAAGTGCATTACAAATTAAATGTATTATTATTATTATTATTAAGTGGTAACACGAAAGCTTTCTCATAATAACAGACGGGCAACTGAAAGTAAAATAACAAAAACAATGGTTGTTAATCTGGGACATTGTGACACTGTCCATGGAGAATAATTATGGCAAAAGTGGCAATAATTAAATGTTTAAAATATATTGGTTTAATACCAATGATGTAATGTTTCGCTGTTCTTGGTTCTTGGTGCTCTCATTACACAAATTAGTGCCAATTCGTAGGATTAGTAGCGAAGCTCATGTCCGTCCGAATTAGGAGAGACAAGAGGTTACAACTGAGAGAACAAGACAGGAGACGGTTCTCAGGGAAAATACACATAGTAAGACATAGCGACATACAAGAGAAAGGGAACCGAGAGACAATCAAAGGGAAAGTGACAGCAGGGAAATGTTATACTGTACGTCTACGATAACGAGAAGTGGAACCAGACGGAAAAGCTGAAACGTGGTGAAAGAATCGAGGGCGGAACTGTTGAAAAGAGAAGAAAAAAACACAAAGAGGAAGTGGGACAGACGGAGGACGACAACGAACGTGACGGGACACAGATACAGTAGCTGGATATCACCAGAAGACAGCTGCAAAGAAAAAGAGACGATTCCACAAGACAGATAGAATGTGTGTGTGTGTGTGTGTGTGGCAGAGACTCAGCTGTCTACTCTGGATGCTTTATAACATGGCAACAGTTTCACCAGTTATTTTTATCTGTTTATTTAAATCTCACCCAGTCACACGTTATTGTGCAACGGGCACGCTAGTCTACATGGATACAGAAGCTAAATGTATGTACATTGTCAAATATTACACATCTAAGTGTCCAATGGACCCACGCTGACATCCCTGCGAGACATGTTGCCAAAAGACCAGATGATGAACAAAGGGAGGCTGATGGCTGATTGAAGAAAGTATGGACGTATTGGTACGTGCCAACCTTCCTCGGGGGGAATGTAAACGAGTACATAGTGAAGAAGAATCGGTCCTCCTCATCTCTCTCGTCTGGAGTGTCTTTGCCCGGCAGCCATTGCTGCTCCATATCATCACTGTACAGGAACCGGGATCATCTTTCTTTTCATTCCTCTCCATTCGGATGAACTCGGTTTCCTCATTCTTCTCTTTCAGCCCATTTGGCCCCCGTCTCTTTCTTCTCATGCTCCCTGCTACCGTTTCCTCTTTCGTCCTTCTGTCCCGCTGCATCTTCTCCATTATTTTCCTCATCTTTCAAAATCTAAACCTCTAATTTGAAAATAATTGTTTTTCTTTTCCATGTCTTTAATCCCCATCTCTTCATCCACCATCCATCTTTACTTTCTGTCCTTTAGCAGGTGAGCGACTGCCTGACTGACTCATCATTATTGCACTTGGATTGACTCATTATTTAAACCCTCATAGTCATTTTGCCACGTAAATGTATGTGTATTGTGTTCATTTGGTTCGAAGCTTATTTAAACCCAGCTTTGAGTCGTGTTGTCGAATGAAGGCCCGACCCTTCGAATGAAGCCAGCGGCAGCTGGACAGCAGCTGAGTCCCAGTTTATAAAATATACTGGGATTATTTTCAGGGTGCGACGGGTTCCTTCAGCACTGAAGCTCTGCTCCCAGAACGTTGTCCTCCACGCTTTCCCTCGGTCACTTTTGAGGAGAAGACGACACGGTTGAATCTTGTTCATACGTCACACATCGAACTGGAAACACACCTTTGTTCACTACTAGAACAAACAAAACTGGTTTTGCAGCCACATTCTTACATGATCACACAGGTGGTTTATGGCGCCTAATGTCAACTTCATGCATCACATCAAACTGTTTCATCAGAGTAGTGAAATAAGAATAAACCTTTCCAGGAGGAGTCGGCTCACTCCGTCACAATGAAAATCGTCTCGGGAGGCTTTCGGATCAAATCAAAGGTGCTCCTTGGAGTTTTTTGTGACTTTTTAAAAGTTTGAATTGTTTTGCGGAAAAACAGATGATCACAAACCAGTGTAAACAAACCAAAGTTTGTGTTTGTGTTATTCCTCCGATGGTCTGGCGCTGACGGCGCTGCAGAGGCGTGTCACATGACGCCCTGGCAGCGTATTACATTATTAATCCGCCCATTAGCTCGGCCCACCCTCCCTCCCCGTCTTTAACCTTGAACCCGGCGATCCGCACTGATCCCCCTGGAGCTCCCGTTCGCCGGTGGCGAGCCTTTCTGCACCTCGCGGCCTTCCGGCGCCGCGTTTGCTGCGCCGCTTCCACCTGTTCCTGGCGAGCAGTTGGCACTCAGTGAAAACACACACTCACACAGCCAAACTCATGCACATGGACACAGACACAACTAAGACAAGTTTTTAAAGGAGAGCTTCACATTCTGTCACATCTATCTTAAAACAATCCTCGTGTCCCCAAATGTAGATTGGAGGAGTCCACAGTCCTCATTATGTTTAAAAATAAAGACAAGCTTAACACAGCGTGTACTGTGTGGGAGGGCTGTGCCCTGTAGACATTCTTCTTTATTACTCTCTAATTTATATTATAGACCGGACATCTTCTGGTCCACGCAGCTTTCTGCGTGTGCTGCAAAGGGATTCACATAAAGACTTTTCTCCCAGAGATCATCTGATGTATTTCCCTCCACAGCTGGACGTCCATGTGTTCATCCGCTGCGTGTTGGGTGGAACTTTGTTTGAGGCGTGAGGGAGATTAGAGGCGGGTTATGGATTGTTTACAATCAGACGTGTCCGACGGAAATAACTCGTGTAGGGTATTGTGTGGCAGCATGTGTGTGTGTGGTTACAGCAGGTGCTGGTTTGTTGCACTTGACCTTTCCCCCCACTTTTATGAGGATGATCACATGTACACACACACACACATTCACATTCACCCTCCAGCAGTGAGTCAACCTCTATGAGCGCTGATGTGTTAATGTTAACCAGTGCTTTTCTCAAAGCGCTTTAAACACTTCACGGCATCATTCACCACCGGCCCCTCAGTCACAGTCAAACACGTCCCGTCCAAGGACACGTCGACATTGAGCAGCAGCGGAGCGATCCCAGCCCGTCCGGGAGCATTTTAAATGCTTAAACTCTACCAGAGCTCACAGAACAAGTTCGTTTGTGGGGTGCGTGGCATTAAAAAAAGAGGGAAATCAAGGCCGTTGTTGTCGGCAGATAAGAAAGTCTCATCATACCAGAGCGTTTGAATGGGAATAACGTTGCAGTCACTCCTCGATCATGATGTTGCACTCGGCCGTTTGCTGTGTGAAGAATGAAACAAAGGGAGATGTACTTTCACACCTCTGCACGACCAGCCGGTAAAACATGCGTCAGCAACGGAGTTGAAGGAGCCGACGGGCACTGAATCACGCCGAGGTCTTTAATGTGAGTCAGAAGTAACGAAGACTCGAGTTCTCGGGAGTGTTTACTGGCTTTGTTATATCAGCTCATCGTTGACGTGGACTTTTATATCAACCAACCAGATTCTGCACCAGCTTCCTGAAAACCAATCACATGTCATCCTCTCGTCTGCTGTCACTCCCTTCATAACCACCAGGATCTGTGCCCCGTTTTCCTCCCCCCACCAAAGCTTCACCACCCGTTCTAATTCAATAGTTCACTAATTGAATCCAATTAAAACAAGTTAGTAAAAAGCCAAATCAAGCCTTAGACAATAATGAATATGCATTTAGTATTTATTCATATTCAATAAGTTTGAGTCGTCCAGGTTGAGGTGTCGACCGATATAAAGGTGTGAATGTTGTGAACATTGATTATCAAATCATTTGTTGCATTGTAGTTATGAGTTAAGGGACAACACGCATTAATCATAAATTAAAGGGTTACAGGGTTATATTCCACGAGTACACAAAGCACCTTACATGAAGACCAAGCACTACCTTTCTACCAACAGAAGTTTCTTTTAATCTCATCTCGTTTCCCCTGTCATGTCTGCAGCGGCGTGACAAATCACCTTTGAATTTCAGCGCTGTCAGTCACAGCTCCCCCAGGCAGACGGATGGAGGGCGGTCTGGGGGGGGCGGCTGGGGCCTGAGCTGAGGGCTGCTGAGCCCGCGGCCGCTCCTCGGAAAGCAAACAGCCTCGTGAGTTACGGCCGGACGGATCGTCTCTCTGAGTGAAGGATTATCTTCATTTGATGACACACTCATAAACAGTTTGCGAGGTGCTGCACGGGGGGGGGGGGGGGGGGGGACACAGTGCCTCTTCAATTCGGGATGTCGGGTGGGAGGAGGATTTATTCGGCTAATAATAAACTTGATTTATTTCCAGAGAAGGAATTCTGCATGTCGACTATTTATAATTACAGAAGCCTTTGAGGCATCTCTCGTGGTTTAGAGCCAAATGTCGGACAAGTCGCTGAGCAAAAGGAACTCACACACACTCACACACACACACACACACACACACACATGCAGTTTTAAGATGATGCCTTTACACTCTCCTTTAGCCATCTGACAAACAAGAGGGACGGTTATTAGGTGTGCGTGTCCAAGAAGGACTGGCCACTGAAATAGGCCCACGGTACTTTATTTTGCCGATGTGCACCTTTCTTTATTTGGGCTCTCTGTTGGTGCCGAGCGAATGCAACGTGATATTTCTGTTCGTGACCGTGATGTGAAAGCTGTCAGCAAGCGAGTCACAGACTCCATGACGGCACTGAAATAGCTGAATCAAAAGGTATTGCTGATCACGCGAGTAGATGACTTTAGAGTCAGGGTGCTCATGCTCGTAGGGAACAGGCCTTAATAAATACAAAGTTTGAATCACACATGCATGCTGTTTAACGTCTAACATGTTTTTAAAACTATCGGGTTGAAGCTGAGTGCAATTAGTTTTCTGTGGTTGTAGGTAGAAAGGATCTCCGCACTTCAGAACTACTGTGATCCAATACAGTAATTTTCACAACGTTCTTCAGATTAACACATTTTTTTTTGTCTCTTTTGTCAGATACGGGAACAAGTTTGAAAATCGGTCACAGCGTGTTTCCAATCTGCTGCGCATCCAATTATTTTGTACAATTGCAACATCAGGCGCCACGAGTGTAATGAAAGTACAGCAAAGGTTGGTTAAGTGGCTGCTGCAGAACACGAGGCCTCGTGTGTAAAACATCCCCTGTGCTGGATGTTAAAAGTGCTGTTTTTGTGTGACTGACTCTGAAAAGATTACACCTTATTTGTTATCTCTGCCACACGCAACGACGGTCCGTCACCCTGTTGAAAGGGTGGCACCTCGGTTCGGCTCCGTCCTCACATTTTTCAATAAAATGTCAAGTTACAGGTTCTGATTTTAAGATTTATTACCAGTGGAGAGAAAGTAACACAGTCGTAATGCAACTTGTCGCTTAGACGTGACACTTGTATTCCACTTATTTCTTTTACCAAGTACATTTGAAAGAAATGTACTTGGTATGTGGATTACTTTCAGTGGCAACAAACAGCTAGAATTTGCTTCTGGGTAAATATTGGATTGGCGCCTTTAGCTTTAGGCAACAAACAGTTAATATTATAGATTTGGTAGACGTCTTCCTGCCTCAAGCCCCTGTTGACCTTTACAATATTAAAACCAAAAGTCTTAAAATCCATGCAGGCGAATCACAGATATCACACTCTTTATTGCACCCATTCCTTACCCAATAACGTGCACCTATATTACCCACAATGCAGCTTGACTGGCGATAGTTGTGTCACAGATTGGGGTGTTTTATTTGAGTGCAGCCTGGAGCCTGTGGCAGCAGATGTGAGCAGCTGTCAGAGGTTTGGTTTGCTCACGTCTCTCTAAATCCAAACCTCCAGATATTTCTGCCTTAGATTTTCGACTCAAACCAACAGTGACATCGCTCGAGGCGTATTGGACATCGCAAAGTCCACTCGAGAGACACAAAAGGCTTCACGTGTTCTCCCCCTGAGGGGCCGTTCTCTTCTTGAGGTCATCGTATTGTTTTAATTCACTACAAGATGTTGACCTTGGTGAACTAAAGTAGCACACACAGGGACTATTGCCTCAGAAACTGCTCGCCTGTATACCTCAACTATCTCTTTCTCAATGAACAAACTGACAGCGGTGATTCCTGTATTCCTGCTCACCATTAATTCCTCTAAATGTGTCACAGCTGCACCGTGTCCTTCCTGCTCGAGTGCACAACACAGGGAGATGTGAAAGTATTGTGCAACAACTTTCAAGGTCTCCATCCGTCCACGAGAGTTTCCCCCTTCACCACCTATTTCCGTCACACGGTCCGTTTTAAGAATAGCTCTCAGCTATGACTTCACTGTCTGAAGTGGACAACAGGGCTGAGTGGTGGCCTAGTTCTGAAGGAACCGCCTTGTTCTTAAGCTTATTTATTTCCGTTATACCCGATATTCTGGAGAGGCCACGATTCTTTTTGATAAGATTTTTGTAAAATTAACTTTGTTTTATTGCCCGTGTCTGTTGGAAAAACCCTTTCGGAGGGTTGCTTTCTTTTAAATAGTTTTAGCAAAAATGTGAAAAGTAGTTTTTTTATGCATCATCATTCTCTGGCACCTGATTGGTGGACGGTGAGGTCACGCGGCGTGTGACCGCCGCTGCCCGTCAGCCGTCATCACTGCGAGATGTGCGATGTCACATTTCCAGCGCATTTAACGGCAGCAACAAAAAGCATCTGACGCGACGTCAGCCCCTTGCCACCTGTCAATCAAACTCTCCCCGGCGGCCCGCCGACCTCTGACCTCGAGCTGTGACAGGCCACAGTGAAGTGGGAGGATGTTTCAGGAAGGGTGACTATTTATCTCCTCGCAGTGACATCACTGCATTTCTGTGAGCACATGCCGGGCGTGACGAGACACCGCGGAGGACGCTCTATGTTTGGGAAGATGAATCACTCTGAGCTTAATAGAAAACACCCAAAAAGGTTCACTTCAAGAGGACAATAACCATAACGCGTGTAATTTCCTCCTACGAGTGTATTTTACCATACATACGCCTAAACGCCTGCTGGTCGCTCATGTTGTTCTCCTCATCGTCTCAGAGCCCACGAATGTGAGGCAGAGTGACCCCTCGTACCGCTTGTCTCTGCATGGGGACGGAGACGCTGTCCCCCACCAGCAGCCCATACTGGGCAGAGCCGGTGGTGGGAGGGACTGGGTACGGAGGTGGAGACGGGCCGCAGTTGCCGGTAGAGCCGAGCGGGCCAAATGAGCACACGAGGACAGTAGCGGGGTCGGCTTGAGTGACAGGGGCCCCTCTTTTATTTTTTTGTGCCGAGGTGTGACGGATCTATATAAGAGGCCGAGGCTCCGACCGCAGGCAGAGGAGACACCCGGAGAGACACTGACCAGATGACACTGATCATCCCAGCGGACCACCAGGGGACTTAACGCGGCCTTCAGTTACCCACAGTGCTAATAAACCACCACGGCGAGACGAGGAGCGGGATGGGACTGCACAGCGTGGAGGAACTGGTGAGTGTAAATTAAGTTTATAGCAAATATGAGAGGAAGGAGAAAAAACAGATCGGTACCCTAAAGGATAGGATATGATATGTGGAATTATTTTAAAATAATAATAATTTTTCTCTGCTTGCAATTGTAAAACAAATGTCTTTTTTAAGAAAAGGAGCGCTTTGAAATACTGTTTAGTGATGCTGTGATGGAAACGGACCACGCTCAGAGTAACTCATCTGTTTGTTTTCATTGTTTTGCTATTTACATGTACAGTGTGCATCATGTTGATTTGTATTAATACCACGTACCATGTGGCGTGGCGTTGGGTGGGAGGTAGAACAAGAAGAAGACAACCTACTTCTGTTAGGGAAACTCATTTCAGCACTAATGTGGAAATACAGCAATCCTTAATTACCTAATTGATCTCTTCTTAAATCACCTCATTTAACTGCTTTATTACCTTTTACTTTGAAAGCTACTTCTGGCTGCTTATTTACAATTCAACTTAGATGAAGGTAAGAATGTCATTAAGGTCCTTCAGCCCTCGCTGATGTTGCTGCAGTTAATCCCTGATTGATCCCTGATGACTAAATGTTAAAGAGAACACGAAAACAAACAAAAGTAGTTCAAAAAATTACATGAGCGGACAATTGCAATCACATGTGAACACAAACACAGTTGTAACAGTGAAGTGTTGCTGTGTGTATGTGTGTTTATTGACACGCGTACACACGGATTGACAGAAATTACCGTCGGGACCTTTTCCCCCCAACAAATCTTAAAGTTGTGTTTTCTTTCCCTTCTCAAAATGCAAATTCATTGAACTTTCAATAGGAAAAAAAGTATTAAAACAACAGAAATCAGTTGGCTCGGCGTGTACAACATCTCCATCTCTTCTCGCCCTCAGGTGTCCGGTAAGAGGTCAGAGGGCAAAGAGACAGACGACTTCCAAGGCGGCGTGTACGAGGCGGCTGTCAATCTAGAGAAGCGGGATGACCGGCGGTCCCACGAGGTGGACGCAGGTCTTTCAGAGGAGGCCGACAGCGGCAGCGAGCAGGAACACGTCAGTGTGGCAGATCTCCACGTAAGAACACGCGCCCTCTGTACCGACTGTTTGACATGGTTACTCCAATACAACAAGTATCAGCAAAATGGACCCAAAGAACAAAATATAAGGACTGGACTACGTTTTACCATTGAATCCATAGTATTGATGCATTACTGAGTGAGCAGTAGCACTGGTCTGGAGGAAAGATAAATAATGGCCAGGACCACACACCTCATCGATCTCTTGGTCTACGCTGCCACCTGCAGGCAGTGGCAGTCAGTTGCAGGAGTGTAACGTTCTAAACCTTTAGGATTTTGGTCTTTGCGTTTGAAGTTGATCAGAACATGTACATGTGAGTAGTTTGTATTTAAAGTGCTCTGCGTCACGTCTCCGCCCCGTCAGACGGATAAAAGCGGCCGGCTGAAGTTGGAGACGGTGGACGACCTGTTCAACATCCTGCAGCTGAGGAAGAGGAGAAGGGAGAGGAAGGCGCCCGTCCATAAGAAACAGCAGCCGCAGCCGGAGAGCGTGGTGAGACTACATTGATGGAGTGCAGGTGTTATTTTCTCTGACTTCTACTTTCACTGAGAGCAGAACACTCGACAAGATCACGACGCTTTGCTCCGAAATGGTGGAACGAGCTCTCTGAAGACATCAGGACCGCAGAGAGCCTTCACATCTTCCACCGCAAACTAAAGACACGACTAACAAATTGTAGCACTTAAATTGTACTTACAATGGCTCTAATCTATAGCGAATTGTAAAATGGCTTATTTGATGAAATTGCCCTTTCTTGCTCTTCCAATGTCGCTTTGGATAAAAGCCATCTAATGTGATAAAAAAAGATGAAAGAAATTGAATTGTACGTCAGAAGCTTCACACTGAGGTTTGAAATGAGAAAACTGTCCCTTCACCTTTGGTGGATGTCGTGTGTGTTCAGACTGTAAAGCCCTCTGAGGCAAATTTCTCATTTGCAATTTTGGGCCACACAAAATAAAATGAATTGAATTGAATGTGTTTTCTTTTGTATTTTCTAGCCAGAGACTGTGGATGATCAGCTGTTTCTGACGGCAACCACGGAGAACAAACTGCCCGTGGTGGAGAAGTACCTGACCGATGGAGGGAACCCCAACGCAGCCGACCACGTGAGTGTTGAAACATGCTAATTTCTTTTTTTAAGCATTGAATGCATCAAGCTCTTTTCAGCCAAGCATTTAATCATCAGTTAAATACACTTGACTTTAAACAGACTTTAATCCATTCAATGTCCAGTTCCAGAGAACAGCTCTGCACAAAGCCTCATTCAAAGGACACGTGGAGGTCATGAAAAGACTCCTGGAAGCCGGAGCTTCCATCGGGAAAAAAGACAAGGTGAGGGGGATTAAAAAGCGCTCATCTGCAGCTCACGCGACACACGGCGTCAGTCTAACGGCTCTGTGTGTGTGTGTGTGTGTGTGTGTCTCAGCTGGAGGCCACAGCGGTCCACTGGGCCTGCAGAGGAGGCAGCCTGCCGGCCCTGCAGCTCCTCCTCGACCAGGGAGCCAAGTTCACCGACAGAGACAAGGTCGGTACGGACGCACGCAAGCTTTTCAATGCACAGCAGAGAAAAGGCATCTGGAGTGAACTGAGAAAACTGAGAGTCTCTCTCCTCCCCCTCAAGTTGCACAGCACTCCCCTTCACGTCGCCGTGCGGACGGGACACTGCGAGTGCGCCGAGCACCTCATTCACTGCGGCGCCGACGTCAACGCCAAGGACAGGGTGAGCACCAGACGCGGCGCAGGGATCCCCGCGCTCCTCGCGCCCCTCACGCCCCTCACGCGGCCCCCGAGCGCTCAAAGTGATGCTGAGTGCTCTGTTATCCCCCCCCCTGCAGGACGGAGACACGCCCATGCACGACGCTGTGAGGATAAACCGGTTCAAGATGATCAAGCTGCTGATGATGTACGGGGCCAGCCTGAAAAGCAAGAACTGTGTAAGTTCAGAGCGGCTCGGCATCCTCTCTGTGTGCTTAATGAGAGACCACTGCGGCCTCACTTGTCTGCGAGGGGCGACCTTTGGATGACCGGCGTGTTTGTTTCTCCTGCGCAGGATGGAAAAACTCCACTGGAGACACTGAATTCGTGGCAGAACGGCGCCAAGAGCCTCCTGTGTAACTTCAGCCAGTAGAATCCAACGCATTCCGCCGACGGCAGGGAATCAACGTGAGACCCAGAAGATCTTTACTGATCCATTTATTGTTCAAGAGGCACGCGTGTCTTTCTCACCCGGTTCCAGCATTTTGAATGTTAATGGCCGAGTTCCATTTCTCACACTACATGTTTGAGCATCTTACGGCCACGTGGGCAGCAGAGCCCTGAAGGAGCCTTTGATCAACAATGTGAAATCTAATCAGGTTGTTTATAATGTGATAAATAGCAGAGATAGATGAACTGTTTGCCAAATATTGCTGGACAATGTCTCGGCCGACAACAGGGAGATGTTTTTTTTTCTTCTTTTCTTAATGTTTAATTTAAACTGGGTTGAAGTGCATCGAGAAATCATGTATTTATTGATTCATGATCATTGTAATCAATTAACCTAAAGTGTTTTTACCATAGACATAATAAGCAAGTCACTGTAGGGGTGAACCGAGTGTTTGAGGGTTTCGTTCATGTTTATGGTTAGATTTAATTATTTAATTGATTTTCATTTGCTCAAACTGGAACGTAGTGTGTGTTTTTCTCTGGTTCACATTTCCCTCACAGTTCTATAGGAACAGTTTGTGGATTGAACCAAGTGTAAGAAAGTCCTTTATTTGTACAAAATGGCTCCAGCTCGGTGTAAATTGTTTAAAGGGCAACGGGAGGAACTGAGCCTCACCTTGCTGGCAGGTTGTGCGTGTTACACTTAAACATTCAGAAGACTTTAACCAAGTTCTTTAAAAGTTCTTTGGTTTTATGAATTTTAAGATTGAGAGTTGAGACACGATGAAGAAGGTTTTTGGATCAGGATGGGATAACCTCTCCACTTACTATTGATTAATTGTTAATGTGTGTGATCAGCAGTTTTACCAAATACCTTTACTGCGTTTTTTGAAATGAGCAGCAAGTAAAAGAAACGCTTGACCTACACACAAGTATTTTGACTCATCTTAATCGTGGCTTGAAGTAAGTTTAGTTACTTTTTTTTCTCCCTTTCAAATTTAAAAAAAACCCTCATTGTGAAAAAGAGCTTCAAATTGTTATCTGCGCTCCTCACGTTTTGTCTGGACGTTCAGTCCAGACGACCTTCCGACAAACCCTTTTGCCAGTTTCTTTTAAAGGTGTTTTAATTTGAGCGTCACCTTATCAAAGGTCACCTCAGGGACACGCAGGCCTCAACTGGCCACAGCTGACATCACACACACACACACACACACACACACACACACACACACACACACACACACACACACACACACAGTGCGGGAGGGACTAAGCTAAAAAGTCAATGTTGGTTCAGAGGATGTTTGACAAGTGTTTATGGGGAAAGAAGTCTTTACGAATCATGTTTTATGGTCAAAGACGTAC
The DNA here is from genome assembly GCF_964276395.1 of Gasterosteus aculeatus. Lineage (NCBI taxonomy): Eukaryota > Metazoa > Chordata > Actinopteri > Perciformes > Gasterosteidae > Gasterosteus > Gasterosteus aculeatus. The sequence goes on along the minus strand of NC_135693.1, from coordinate 16,931,655 downwards.
GTGCAATTTGCCTCGTGTTTATGGATGTTTGAATAAAATCTATTTTCAATTTAAGCTTCTTTGATTCAGAGAGAGAGAGAGAGAGAGAGACAGACAAAGAGAAATGATTGAGGGAGTTGAGTGAATAATTGCCCTCTTTTTCTCATATTGGTGATTTCAACTATTTATTTAAGTACCAAATCTCTGCTCGAGTTTGATTGAACAAGCCAAAATAAATGTATCCCAACTGACAAAAAAAACCAATCCATTTGAATGAAATACTAAAAAGAAGAGCACAGTTACTTTTATGCCAATTTTTTAGGAATGAATCATTTATGTGCCCTTTAAAAATGATATGTCAAAATGACATTAATACAAGTAGGTATATATGGGAAGAGGTTTTTATTTTTCCCAGACCCCCTTAAATACATGTCTCTTGTTTTGAGCTTCATTGTTATTGAATGTTACCATATGTGAAAGGTATATCTCATGCATTACACATTAACAATACATGTAATTAATCTCTCACACCACAAACGCACAGGTTGAAATTGGAGAAGGATTTTTTTTTTTTTTCTAAATATGAAAACCGTAAACATGTTCAAGTGATTTTAAGGAGAGCGTAAGTAGCTATTGGAAAATTCCAGACTGAAAACTAATTTTTATTACAAAAAAATTACAAAAATGTCAACCGTTTCCAATGAAGGTTTCCCAGATAGTTGTGTGGCAGGTCGGGTCAATGGATGTAATCTACGCCCAAAATGAGAAAATGCATCGCTTTCAGTCCCTCGACCATGTTTATTAAATCCCTTACGGCGATGCAGCATTAACTGCAGTAGTGTTTTGATCAATAACTCAGTACCAGTAACTTATTTGCTCCAATTACAACGTTGGGCTTGAACACCACGACGTGGAATTCCGCTCTTAATAAAGGACAAGTGATTTGGATCAGCAGCCATCATCATTGTACTGCAGACGCACAACCGCTATATATATATATATATATATATATATATATAGTAAGTAAGGAACACATGGGAGAGGATTTAACTGATGAAACATAGCGATCGTCGGTGCTGAAAATGAAGCAAACCTACGAGCCTAAAAATAATTTAAATTATGTAAAGTTGTCCATTAAGCGTGTGGACGCTTTGATTGAGGGGTGCAGTCGCTCTAAGCGGTTCTCTAACAGCTCATTAGCTCTGGCACTGGGGCACCCGGCTATGAGCAATGTGATGGAGGAAAATTCTTTTGTCAGGCGGAAAGTGACTGGAAGTCTTCCCTGTCCCTGCGCATCAGACTTGCCCAACAAGTCATCCACCATCCAGCTCCTTCGTAGTTAAAGTTTAGTATTATGCATCTTCTCAGCCAACTCTAAGCCAGAGAAGCAACATGTAAGGCGTGGGAAGGCAGGGAACCGACCATTAGGGCCATATCACGGGGTGGAAGCTCACCTGGGCCTTTCTTCCCAAAGAGACCGACCCGAGAGGCCAAACTGATCGGTGACGGACTCGGTAGGTTCTCTTTCTTCTCTTTTTTTAAAAATATGCTTAAAAAGCATTTTTTTAGTGACTTGTAACGTGATATACTTTGTAGTTCATGTCATTAAATCCAAGGGTTGTGATTGAATGTGTTTGTCTGACATTGTTGTTTTACTTATTACAGCAAAGCCCTTTAGTTTAAACCTAAAATTTCATTTTAAAGCCAGATTTTGAGTGCAGAGTCTCCTTTGTCTTCAGGTTCAATATGGCCGTCAACATTCCCGGGTTGACGGCGATGCTGCTCTTTTACCTGCCGGTGCTCGGGGTCGGCATCTGGGCTTCTGTCAAGTACAAAAGAGAGGCGAGCAGAAGTGCAGCCGACAAGATCGAGATGGCCCTGCTGGGGAACCGCGGCGTAAAGAAGGCTGTCGGGATCTTTACGATGAGGCGGTGCACGCTGGAAGCTGCTGTTGCAACAGAGCAGGTTTCCAGGGTTTACGTTAAGTCCTGCAGACAAACAATAGAGATAAGCGGCCCATTAACAACTAATTAGCAAACTCCAACATGGAATTTGCATTTCATGTATGTAGCAAACAGACTTTTGACAGGTCGGCACACAAAAATGAATTCATTTAGATTTTCTCCAAAATGTACAGAAACTTCAGTCTGCAGGGACCGCGTGCTTTGTTGCAGCTCTCACTATCTTGATATTTGGAATACCACCCGTACTATTTGGGGCAGTGGCTGGTAAAAAGAGCTTCTGAAGATATTAAACATTTTTAACTTCATTAAAAACACGCATGTAACTTCAGTAAAAGCACTTTGATTGTGTGTGTTTCCAAAGATAACTGAAACAAGCCACATGTCAATGGAGAAAAGAAAATTGTTTAGTAAAACAGACTGTGTGTGAGAGTTTTTGTGACTCTTTGTGGAAGAGGGAGAGAGACGGAGGAGGACGAGGAGCTCCTTGAACTCAAACGCAAAAAGCTCAAATGGTAAATTCCGGTGAGCAAAGCTGGTCTGACGTTTGCTTCATCGTCTCTTTGCTTGCCGCGTCAGACTGGAACCTCACTTCTTACGGCTCTCCGTCTCCGCTGGAACGTGGCGAGGCAGCCACGGTCCTAGTCCTTAGCCACCTCACCCCGACCGTCGTCTCCATCGTCGGAAACCGCCGCCATTTCTGCCGCCGCCATGTCGTCGGCCGACTTGCAACATCTACAAGACTCTCCTGAGGCCGCAAGTGAGAACAACTAAGATGGTTTCTTGAATTCACATTTCCAGACAAAACATTTTCCTGCTGTTTCCTTTTCATTTAGGCCTCGCAGAGAGAAACCCAGTGGGCGATCCGAGCTGCGGTGGTGGTGGCCGGCTTGATGGGCGCATCGCTCACCAACCTTAAAAACAGCATCATCCCGTTGGTGAGTGGAGAGCCGTCTGTGGGTGCAGCACCAGTCATACACTTTCCGGGTTACACTCTGGAGGACGGCATCTATGTTCAGTACTCCCCAGTGAGGACCATCTCCGTGCTGTCCGCCATCGCTGCCAACTTGCTGTTCTCCTACCTGGCCTCGGCGCTTTTCAACAAAGGGCTTCTTCCCGAGAAGTGGGACGTGTGCAGAGTGGAAGACCAGAGCTCGGCCCGAACGCCGACACCGGCCGACCACAACAGGAGAACCGAAAGAGAAGGAAACACTCGATGAAATGGAATCTCCCCGAGACGCGTCACGGCCGATGATTACCACCACTTGTTAAAAATTGTCAGTGCCGCAATTCGATATAAGTACCGCATTAATATTATTGACATGCAAGGGGTTTCTTTTGGAATGTTTAAGCTGCTGTATTTTATTTTTTTATGAACAGGATAAAAGCTTATCCTGGAGGAGGAGGACTGAAAAAAAATAACTGGACCAGGTGTGATCACGTTGCTTTTGGCTGAGGAACCAGTGATTTATTGTCAAGCTTTGAAAATGTTGTTTGGGTTTATAATAACAGGTTTTCAAATTTGACAGCAATCCCAATTAATCATACAACTTGGAAGTCCAATTAGTCCACAGCAGCATCAACGCTATCGTATCATTTTTGGGCATATCTTTCAGAAAAATTAAGAAATCAGTCAAATATTGACTTTGGAGGTTTTTAATGCCTGATGGGCTGATTTATTCATTAATACCCTGAAGTGGCCTTTCTCTGTCTGAGTATCGGAGTTAGCTAAAATCCAAATTAAAACAATGAACAAACAACACTATCCATGTACGTTGTTGTGATTATTAATGTATTAACTCATGTCTATCCCGTCGTCCTGGCTTCTTTCAGATAAACGTATATGCAGATTGAAGCGAATAACAGTTGTCCACCGTGTAACACTCCACACCAGCTGGTGGCGGTAATGCGCGTCCATGTTTTATTGTGTAGCCAACGGCCAGAACAAAGAAGGAAGAAAAACGAAACTACGCATGCGCAGTTTCTGCTCGAATCCGATTGGTCCGTTTCAAAACTCAGACCGCGGCCGTGTTGTGTTTTTGTCTTAGGTTAGCTAACTGTTAGCACACAAAAAATACTGCTACCAATACTTGTTCCTCACCTAATGTTCCACACATAACTGCCAGGTACGTGTTTTGGTTGTCGTTTACTTCTTTTCCTAAACGGTCTTTGTAACAATAATTGACGTCTGAAGTTGACAGGTGAGGGGTCGCTGACGTTAGTCATCTCAACGTCTCCAGGTAGCTAACTGAGCTCGTCCGCTAGCTTAACCAAGAGACGTTTAGAGTTAACGATTCAAACGTTTGTCAAAAAAAACGTCCAACCGTTTACGAACTGTTAAACACAGATAATAACGTTAACTAAGTACCGACACAACGGGCCTTCGGCTGGAAGCCAATCGTACCCACGTCGACACCTCGCGACATTTCCTTCTGACGCGTTAACGTCGGACACGCGACGTGGTTACACTTAAACCAACTTTTTGCCTTTTAGCTAACGTTGATTCAAGAACTGTTGATGAATAACTCGTACGCCAAATTGACGATGAGCCCTCGGAGGTTTGCAAAAGTTTTGACATGAAATGCAACTCTCTCTGTGCCAGATTTTTGAAGGGCGTGACTGAACGTTACTCTCCGTTTACCAAGTGCTTTTTTTTTAATGTGAGCTAGTATTTGATCGCTTTGCATTGTTTGATTATTGTCACTTTTTTCGATTCGCTTAAATCCATTTGTTTCAGGATGATGGAATCATGCCTGAACAACAAGGCCGACACACGGGAACAGGTAGAAGTGGACGATTTGAAGAGAGATCTCTCATCGGAATTCAGCCCAATACCAGACCTGCAGGTCTGTGTTGCAAGAGCCATTTTCTACACATTGTCACTTAGACATCAACGTTATATATGAAATATATATTTTTACCCAGAACGTGGTTTCGGGGTTTGGCCCCCCCCACCCCCCGTATTTTATGTTAAAAGTGCATTCTAAAAGATCTTACAGAGAAATCTTTACAGCAAGCAGAGCAGACTTTGAAAACTGAGTTTTTTTGCCCAAATGTAGTCCTTCACTTTTTTTCTTTCTTTTCTTTCTTCCAATCAAATCCTGACGTGATGTTGCAGCATTCCAGCATTGAGGAGCGAGAGCACCTTCAGGTCTACCTTCGTATCCGACCCTTCAGCTCAGAAGAGAACAATAATGGAGAGTCACAGGTAAGAATGCACAATGTACACAGAGTTGCCAGAATACTTTTTATCTGCAGGGTTTTGTGATTGTCAAAACTCTGTTACTTAGAAAATGATGATTCAGAACAGGCTTTGCTTTTCAGCTTAATTATTCTCCAGTAAATATATCTGAACTTCTCTGATAACATTGTTGATGCAGCGTATGTCCATTTAAATACATTAAACACTAAATTGAATCTGCATTGCTCTTTCTTTTTTAAACAGGACTGTGTGACCATTGAGTCCCCAGACACAGTTCTGCTGAGGCCTCCCAGGTTGTCCCTCTCGGCGAGGCTTAGTGCTGACAAGTCACTTCCACAGACGGGCCAGCGCTTTCAGTTCTCTCAGGTTGGTGTTTCCTGGCAGATGAGAGAGACAACAAAGTTTGATGTGTATCAACGTTTCCTGATTTTATTGTCATCAGAAATTTCTTTTTAATATATCGTTACTTGTATGCAATACATTTTGGCATGCCACCATTTTTTTTCTTGAGCTGAAAAACGGGTCTAGGAAAGGGGCATAAATTGGCATAAAAAAAGTCTTGGTTTGTAATAAATTCCCACTTCTTATCTTCCTTTTAGGTGTTTGGTCCTGAGACAATGCAGAAAGAGCTTTTTCAAGGCACAGTAAAGGATTTGGTGAAAGAGGTTCTCGAAGGGGGGAACTCTCTGGTTTTCACTTATGGAGTCACCAACGCTGGCAAGACATTCACATTCTTAGGTGGGCTTCTCTTTGTTATTGTAGATTGTATTGTAGTTATTGCTTTCTTTGGACCACACAACCTAAGCTTGGCTTATTGTCAAGAAGTAAGTGAACTGAATTACTGCTCTGCCTTTGCTGAACCTGAAATGAAGGTACATATTGCCACCTACTGTGATTTTTCATAGTCAGCTGTTAATTAATTAATTATTATTAATTGATAAGGATTTATCTGGCCTGATTTAAATCTTGCATCCCTACGAGTATCTACTCTAATGATCTACTCTTGTCCCTCAGGTCCAGATGCTGATGCTGGTGTCCTGCCCAGGTCTCTCCAAGTCATTTTCAGCAGCATTGAGGAACAGGTTTTCACTGAGATGAGCGTCAAACCTCAGCGCTGCCGAGAGTTTACGAAGCTCACCAGGGAGCAGCAGATTGAAGAAGCGACGTACAAGAGAAACTTCTTCAGTCAATTTAAAGAGGTGACCCTTGTAACCTAGTACCAAGCTAAACTCATGTTCATTTAAGTTAAAGATTTAACATCCACGTAAAAGATCCCTGTCACTTCCAGCCCATGAAGCAAAAAAACCCTCACATTTGAATATCTGGTTGCGCATTAGGAATGTCAATAACAGGATAGATTTATACAACGAGACATAACTACTTGGATTGGTAATCAGTAGTCAGATGAGCGCCCAACCGCCAAGCAGATGTTTTTACATTTGAATATTATTTTTCACATTCGAATAGTTGTTTTTAACAACTATATATATATATATATATATATATATATATATATATTAGAATATAGAATTCGTTGACAGCCTTATCACATGGTATGAATAATTTCTGTCATCTGCACTTAATGTGTTGTAAATATGTTATGATGTTCATTCGTTATACATGACCTGGGAGTGGAATCCCTCCTCTGTTCCTCTCCTCAGGTTTTTGGCTATTTTTTTTCTGGACTGAGGTGAGGGTACCTGGATGGAGGATGTCTCTTGTGTAGAGACTATACAATTTGTTTTTAGTAATTACTCATGTAAAGCACTTTGTAACATTGCTCCAAAGAGTTTCCAAAAAGATATACTTAATAAATAAATACATAAGTTATTAAAACTGATGCATTTTTTCTTTAGAGTGAGAAGAGCAATTCCAGCCTGTTGAACTCGACCAACAAGACTCTTCTTGAAGGCAAGATATAGATTTTTCTTTCGATCTATTATTGGTTGTTTTCCTGCCATTTTGTTTCTTTTTTTCTAAATGCAGCAGCCTAAAATCTTACACTGAAAGCACCCGTCCACTTTGATCAAAATGTACCGCTTAACATTAGGGCAGGAATTTCAAGATATCTCACTGCTTTCTCTTGTATAGAAGAGTAAAGCACAAATGAATACCATTATAGAGTTATTCCATGCACTGTTGAGCCTGTCACTACAGGGGAATGACTTTCCTCGTATGCCTTTGTTCCAGGGTCCTCCACGCTGGGCATGACCGTAGAAGCAGGGGACAAAATCAGCCTGGCAGTAGAACCCCACACAAAGTTCTCTGTTTGGGTTTCTTTCTGTGAAATCTACAATGAGAACATTCACGACCTCCTCGAGGTGACACCCAACGGAGCGACCAGGAGGACGGCGCTGCGGCTGTCACAGGACGTCAAGGGCAACGCCTTTGTCAGAGGTCTGAAGGGTCGGGCGGGAGCAGGCAATGTGTTCCTAAAACAATGCAAATTATTTAGGTATAAATTCGATCTGTGTAGTAAGTTGTCTCGTAGTCGATTGATCGGTTCCCATCAAAGTTGATTGATTTTTTAATTTTTTTATTTAGGGACCACACCAAATTTACTGCACCACTAGCTCTCATGATTAAAATGTCTCCCTGTGCTGTACTTATGGGTTGGTGTACTTTTCTCTTTTTGACCAGAGGCACCCATTACAACCTCTTAAAAAATGTAATTTGCAAACTTTGAATGAATGCCATGTTGCTCAAACTAATGGTTAAAAACAATTTGGTATTCATCAGCTTTTATTACTGTGCCGTAAAGAAATGACTGCTGTGACCTCTCAGTTTCATACGAATCTCCTGCTTTATCAAATGTGTATTTAGATCTGCGATGGATTCAGGTGAGTAGTGCAGAGGAGGCTTACAAAGTGATGAAGCTTGGCAAGAAGAACCAGAGCTTCTCCTCCACCCGGCTCAACCAGCTCTCCAGTAGGAGGTGAGGGTGTCAGCCAGAAGCGTACACAGATACTCCGCTCAGAGCTCTTTCTCTCCTGAGAGAACATGTTTATTCCATCTTAATACAAAGTTACTGAATGAATGCTCCATTTTCTATCCCTGCAGTCACAGTATTTTCTCCATTCGTGTATTGAGGATTGAGGACATTGGGTCTCTGCGGGTCCACGCAGTCAGCGAGTGAGTGTCTGAGTGGCTCATTTAAACATGGTTTATATATGTGCAACCTTCATTATTTAGTTTTTTGAAGCATTAAGTGTTGAACGTGGATTTTCCGGGCCTGCTTTATGGGTCCGGGTTGGATAAATGTGCTTGTCCTCAGGTTGTGTCTGTGTGACCTGGCTGGATCGGAGCGATGCGCTAAGACCCAGAATAGAGGAGAGCGTCTCAAAGAAGCCGGAAACATCAACACCTCCCTGCTCATTCTGGGAAAATGCATCAACGCACTGCGACACAATCAGCAGGCCAAGTGAGTATTCCCTTTCTTCTCATCTCATGTTAATGAATTAGTAGTCTTTGTGGAATATAAAAGCGTCATCCCATAGTGTTGCTTCACTCTGCCGGTATTATTGCTCTTGAAACGAACGTTTGAAGCGCGTTAGTTGTAACACTTTTATAAGGATATACAGGATTTGGTGGCTTTTTTTTGTCATTCTGCCCCTTTTGGGTGAAACATTGAATAAAACATTCTACACAAGTTACAAATTCTACAAGTTAAGCATCAATTTAACTTCAAAAGTGTAGCCGCACAAACCGTTCACAAAGCACAGGAATCAATGCCGGCTAATCTGGTCCCTCCCTCAGGCTGCTTCAGCACGTTCCCTTCAGGGAAAGCAAGCTGACCCACTACCTGCAGAGCTTCTTCCGTGGTCGAGGAAAAGCCTGCATGATCGTCAACATCAACCAGTGTGCCTCCATGTACGACGAGACCCTCAACGTCCTCAAGTTCTCCGCCGTGGCACAGAAGGTGCAGACACGTTTTCATCTTCTCTCTATGTTGTGCTTTGCTTTCTGGGAGTCCCCCCTTTCCTATGCGTGTAATTGTTTAGAATTATGTTACATTTTGTTATTTAATATATTATATATATTTTTTAATTGTTTCCGGTCCCTTTCCAGGTGGTTGTCCTGTCTACCAGGCCGCCTCCCATTGTCCTGCCCGAGAGGTCTGCTGGTGAGATATCCTTCATCATCAACAATGCTGAGACAAAGACTGCGCGGGGCAGCAGGAGGAGCTCTGTGATTGGCTGGGATACTAGCCTGGAAGACGTACAGGTGGGGCGGGGTCTGAGTCACATCATGAGGCTTTTGCTTCATTACCATCTCTTTAATATGTTGGTGCTCTTTTTACTTGGATTATCAGTTGAAATAGTTTGTCAACATTGTTTAAATTGTTCATCCAGGAGGATGAAGATGATGAGTATGAGGAAGAAAACAGCCTGATGGAAGTCACAATGGATCAAACAGCCATTGAAGAAGAAGCTGATGAGAAAAACCAGGTCGGTCCCTAAAGAATGTTAGGACCCATTAAGGCCAAAAATTCCATCAAAACTTTATTTTATATTGTTCTTAAATTGATGAGCAAGATTGAGTGAGATTCTTTTTTACTATTTAGTCATTTTGTCTGAATCACAAGGCCTTGTTGTCTGAGCAATGAGCATTTGTTTTCATCTAATTGCTAAAGGCAGGATGCTCAGTGTGCTGCTGTCAACACAACCCTGAATTCCCTGCTGGTGCTGTATTGTTTTTGTTGCCTGTTCCTTTTGACAGATAGGTTTAGCTTCTTAACTTCAAACAAATAGGATATATTCCTAATGTTGTCAGTGGTAGAATATTTATTTTTTGTACATGAAAACTCTTTCTGACAGCGTTTTGTGTCCCATCCCTCAGAGGCATTTGGCGCTGTTGAAGCAGCTGCAGATGCAGCTGAAGAAGGAGCGAGCGGAGAGCCTGCTCATGGAGGCGCGACTCCGAGAGGAAATCAGCAGGGAGTTCTCGGAGATCTTCTCCGAGATGCAGATTGACTACAAGTGAGACTCGCACATATGATGCTACCAGGGAAGCTTGGGGCTTGAAAAATGAGGTCATGCAAACGCGCGCCTGTGTGTGTCTTTAGTAACCGCCTGGCGAGGGAGAGCGATATCTTAGAGGAGCGAGCAGAAAGGAGGATGGAGATCTTCAAGGGCCTCATGGACAAAATGGCCAGAGCTGGACCCAGTCTAGAGGCCCAGGTAACAACATTCCACTCCTTGGGTCACACTTCATATATTCTGTTTGAGGAAATACTACGAATGCTAAAAATGATTTCTGAAAAAACAATTATGTGGATTATCTACACATTATGTGTTACCTAATGATCAAAATTGGAAGCCTGGTTGGGACGTCTGGGGGAATTCAGCCAAACAACTTTTCTCGTTCTGGTAGATTAATGTGAACATAACAAACAAAGCGTGAGTGTCGTATGGTGCTTGGTGTGTCTCTAACTCTCATCCTTACCAGACCCGTGTCTGCCTGGTTGGCACTTTCTGCTTTGCTCTCTGACCTTGCACTTCTCAACCAGGATGAGACAGTGACTCCCTAAATGAGCACTAAGAAATATCACTATGCAAAAAGTATTTGCTTACTCGAGCAATTATATCTTTAGGTATGTGTGGTGGAGCCGTGCCATGGCACCACATCTGGATGTTATAACTGGAGATGGGCTCACTAATCTCCGTGACTGATTTGTTCAATTCTTCCTACTGGCCTCAGGACACATCTCTGGACTCCCACTCGCCTGAAATGGAAGGCCCAAAGCAGGCAGCTGAGCCTCCTCATGCACGTCTGGGTTCAGTCCGAGCAGAGGCTCAGGGAGAGAGGGGAGAAACGGGTGAGGAGCTGGAGAGAAAGCTGCTGCAACGGAGTGAGCACCAGCTGAAAGTCCGAGGGCTGATGCCACACAAACACACAAACGCAAATGAATCCATCGAGTGGACGTGGAAAAACTGCTTATCTGCCTTCACATTGTAGTTTAAAGGGCTTCTGTTAGACCTAGAAAGCATTTAAATAGCACTCCACCCATAAACCGATTCAACATGCTGACGCACCATCAAATGTATCCCCCACACACACCAATTACTGGCCAAAGGAAAAAAGCCCACTTCAGCCCACTCAAGTTCCTGCTGCTTTCAAGCTGTCTGGACGAGAAAGCGGAGCCGCATGAAACAATTCCAGAAGTAATTGGCATTTATGTTGGCATATATTTGATGGCATAAGAGTTTCCTTTTAGTCTAATAGCCTATTTAAAGCTTTTGCTTTTTGGGAGTCTGATGTTTATATGTTTCTTGTTTTATAATATGAAAATATTTTAGTCTAGTTGATGAGCATTGTAATACTTAATACATTACTTATATTATAAACATCACTTTAAATGGCCACCAGATTGTAATGTGTGTGTGTGTGTGTAATATATATATATATATATATATATATATATATATATATAAATTAAATATAGTCTTTCAGCACATTTAGTAGGTGGTCGAATCCATGGCTGAAATGCACCATTTTCAAAATGATTTGTCCACATGTTTCTTCACAAAGGTTGCTTGATGGGTATTATAAGCGAAATTGTTAGATACCAGCGATGTCACCTCTGGTCTGCTTCTAACATTGTGCTGCATTTATTTTGTCTTATTTCCTATGTGAAGCCAGTGGATTAGAGCGTGAAGAGAAAAGAAGGCTTCTCTCTGAGCTCCAGGAGAAGTCGTTGGAGATCGACCGGCTGGAGAAACAAGTGAGAGACCTGCAGAAGTTGCCGGAGGAGGGGAGTTCACGTGAGGAAGAGCGGCTGCAGGTAAGACACCGCCGGAGAAAGGAGAACACGTTGGTGGGACCGCTAATTACATCTTAGTGTTGGGGGAGAGTTCATCTAATGCACACTATGGCTCTCTCATTAACTCCGTCACCTACATTCTGGACCAAACTGATTCACAAAGCCAGTATTTTATTGTCTTTTATCTGTCTATCAAACAAGGATTGTCTATGGCCACACTGAGGGGGGTGGGGGTCAAAGTGTCTATTCCTCCACTCCTGTTCCCCCGCTGAAGTCCTTGTCATTCGGCAACACAATCCTCTCTGATGTGTATTAAACCTTCTCTTGAAGCCAAGAAGCAAGATACTTTAGATTTCTCACGACGGCGTTATCTGCTCATTTCCACCACAGTAAATACTCATTGCTTCTGTCACTCAGCAGGCGATTGCTGTCGAGAAGGAAAAGAGAGCCAGAGCCGAATCTTGTTTGGATCACCGGACTCTGGAAAGAGAGGAGGCACTGGCATCCTTACAGGAAGAGATTAAAGCAAAGGAGGAGGCCCTTGCCAAACTCCGGGAGCTCCAGCAGAGCAAAGAGGAGGTGCAAGCATCCCTTGGAGAGGAGAGGGAAGGTAACAAGAAAGCCACGGCAGCCCTTGAAGCGGAAAGGAGAGCCAGGGAGGCGTCCATGGCAGCCCATTCAGAAGAGAAGCAATGCAGACTGGACATAATTGCTGCCCTTGGTCGAGAGAGGAGCAGCAAAGAGGAGGCTCAGTCTGCTCTGAAGGCAGAGAGAGAGAAGAGGCAACAGGAGACCGATGCTCTTCGCCAGGAAGTCCGAGCGCTCGCTGCCAGACTGGAAGCTTCAGAGCACCAGGTGGGCAACAACGATTTTGTCCCATGAACTATGAAACAACGCTTTTCTCAAGCTGTTCTATTCACGTTAAATTGTTTAGCTTTCTAGCATGTATGTACAAGATGTGATACTTGAGTTCTGAACTGACCTCAGCGTTTTGAGTATTGCCGTGAGGTTGTTGAGCATTTGTCCTGTAATGGTGTGTTATCGGTGTTTTAATGAAACCATCTTGCTGCTAGTAGACTACATTAAGGTATACATTTTTGTAAATAACCACAGGTGACCAGCAGCACAGAGCGAGCTGAACAAGTGTTGATCCAACAACAAACTGCTCAGGCACAACTGGACAAGTGCTCTATCGAAGTCCTGGAGAAAGCTTCACAGATCCACACGCTGACCCACGAAGTTCAAAGCCTGAAACAGGAACTGCGGACTTCAGCGACATCGTCTGACGCTGTTAATGATCAGCTGACAGAGGAAGTGTCGGCGCCAAGGATTCATCTGGCTGAGGAAAAGGAGAAAAATGAGAGCAAAGACAGAATAATGCTAGAATTTCACCACCAGCTCGATTGCCAAGAAAACGCTTTAGAAGCATTAGTAAATGAGTGGAGGGCAAAGCGTGAGGAACCAACTTTGTACTTAGAGAATTTCAAAATAAACCTAGAGGAACAAAAGGCAGAGGCACAACAACAAGACAAATTAGACTACGAAGCCATACTTTCCAAACAAAAAGAAAACCTCTGCAAACTTCAACATCTCCTACTAAAGGTGAGAGAGCAGGATCAAGCTGAAAAACTCAAGGCCGAAGTAGAAGAAACTAATTCTTATAGTTCTGCTGCCAAAGAGGATCTGAAGAGGTTGAACTCTGATCTCCAGACTGAAATTGCATCCCTGAAGTTAAAGCTTTGCAACATGGAGGAAACTCGCTGCAAAACTGAAGCTCGGCTCGCCTCGTCAGAATTTGAAGAGGCGCTAAAAGAAAACAACAAACGGACGGAGGAGAAGCTGGCCGAGGCGGCGAAAGTGTCTGCAGAGCTGCAGGAAAAGCTGCTGGAAAAGGCAGCAGAGGCAGCATCCCTGCAGAAGAGGCTGGAGAAGGCGCAGGAGCAGCGGGAGGAAGAGGAGATGCAGGCGGTCCAGGAGGCTCGGCGCAGGGAGGTGGAGAGGCGCAGGGAGCTGCTGGCTGTGGCGCACGAGGCCATTGCTCAGAAGGACTCCGAGCTGGAGAAGAAAGCCGAGGAGATCAGCAGGTACGGCCGTTTCCTTTGCAGGAAGATTAGATCATAATGAGAATTGTTGATGGAAGATCCTAGCCAGCTTATTAAAGACGTTGTGCTACACAACTCTATTCAATTTGATATCTAATCAAACCTCCACATCCATCTGGATGCAGTATTCCTATTTATGCTCCGCCGGAACCTGATTTTGCTGTTGTATCTGTCGCCCAGGACGGTTTATTCAAGGTTAACGATTAAAAACTTTAGTTGAGTTCTTTTACTTTTTAGTTTGAGTCCGGCCCGAAGATGAGAATCTTACTGTAATGAAGGATAATAAAGGAGGAAAACAATTTGGGTCTAGTTTGGATCTATTCTCTCACTGTAAATACATTTTCTCTTTATTACTGTGCCTGTCACCTCTCCAGCAGTACATTGGGCCCGGGGAGTGCTTTAATAATCCAGCACTCCATCCAGCCGCCGCATTAAAGAGCAATAGTGCCGCCCTGGACCAATATATTCTGTCCTGTCTAGTTTAAAGAATTTGTTGCAGTTCCTTGTTATCTTGTCTCGCTCTCCCAGACTAAAAGAGAACAGCAAGCAGGACTCTGACAGAGTAAAGAGCCTCAGCCGCGACCTTCAGAGGAAGGAGGACGATACTTCAGACCTCCGAGAGAAACTAGCCGACTACAAGAAGCAGGTCCAGCAAGTCCAGAAGGAGGTGCATCATTTATTTATGTCTCGCCTCACTACTTTAAACCAAAGAAATGTCTTTCCGACAAGGTCAGCACGTAATTTGCCAATAGCCGCTTTTACACATTTTTAAATAAAGTGCTTGCCTTAGATGCCCCAGCTTCTGTGTACAGGGCCTCTGCAGAGGTCACACTGTGGCCTCATGCCTCACACACACACTGCTACAACGTCGAGGATGTTAACGGAAGCCGACACGCACCATCCAGAATATCTGAGCCCACTGACACAGCACTTCATATTCATCATTAACATACGTATTTACATAAGTCTACTATTATAACATTTTCACCCTCGCTTGAGTAGAGTAGATTCAGTGATCAAGACAAATTTAATTAAAGGATACGAGAAAACAAACGTTGGATCACTGGCTTCTAATTGGACACTGATATGAACAGCAGATGTGATAACATTGGTTTTTTTCTGAAGATATCTGCCATGAGAGAAGAAGAAAAGCTTTTGAGGCAAAAGCTGGCTGACCTGGAGAAAGCCAAACGGCAGCTTCAGTCTGACGTTGCCAATAGAGACCGAACCATCCAGCTGCTCAAAGTGGTGAGATGATCTATCAAATCCAAAAGTTATGAGTCTAAGTCCTACATGTTAGTTTATTGATGTGTCCGCTTCCTCGGCTCATCTCTCTCCCTACTGTAGGAGCAATCATCTGACACAAAGTCCGACCAGCTGCTCTACCAGAAGGCCTGTAAAGGTAAACCAGAGGGAAAACGTTTTGTGGTGTTTGTGGAATGATGTTTTTTTCAAATCATCCCAGACAATATTCTTAATGAAACGAACATTGTTGGTATTGTAATCATTTTGTGTGTAACAACTTAAGAAATAGTAATCTCCCAAAATTCTCAGAGCTGAAGGTGACATCTTCATATTGCTAATTCTTTCTTGATAACACTTAAAACTAAAGGACACCCACTTGTTAACTTGCCACAGCCTTCATAGTTACAAATACTGGTATGGCTGTTAATGTGAATATTCACTTTGAAAGGTCCTCAAACTCTGAACTTGCCGTCTTCCTCTGCTGTTACCCGTTTCTGGCCTCCCTAGGAGACCAACAGTGTGCTGGTTGACTATGGCGTTCTGTGTGTAAACCTGTACCGTTGTGTGTGTGTGTGTGTGTGTGGCCGTGTGTGTTTTTGTTCCTTTTGTAGAACTTGAAACCAAGGAGCTTGTAATGGAAGACATGCGTTTAGCTCTGACTGAGCAGGAGGAGACGCAGGACCAGATGGAGCAGGTCTTGGAAGAGAAACTTAACCTCATCCAGGAACTCACTAGCGGTAAGGATTCGTTTTCTAAGGGGTTCAGCCCACGGACAGCTTAGTCTAATCCTCTTGTGCTTGAAAGCTGCAGAGAAACCCAAATGTTCATAGAAGACATTTAATGAAACTGAGACTTGAGTGAGTGTGTTTCTTCACAGGAATAACACATTCAGTAAGTCAATCAATGTAGAGTGTGAAGCACAACACACCGAGCTACGATGCAAACACGGAAAACGTTTATCTGATTGCAATCCAATTATTCATTTTTAATTTACACATTTTTCTCTGATTTCAACCGTTACAGAGGTGGAGAAATTGAAAGGGATCTTATTGCAGCAGGACCGACGTGGAAACGCCACACACCTTGAGGTAGATACTCCATCAGATGACCTCAAACTTGCCAAGCAAGAAACCGCACAGGTCCAGGAAAGCTTGAAGGTAATGAAATTTATTTTCAAATGTCGATTTACGTAGTCGCTCCCGAATAACCGACAATGACCGTTTTGCGTGCAGCTGTGTGCAGAGAAACACCAGGCCGAACGCAAAAAGTGGCTGGAGGAAAAGCTGTCCCTGATTGGCCAAGCCAAAGAGGCTGAGGACAAGAGGAACCAGGAAATGAGGAAGTTTGCCGAAAACAGAGAACGCCACGCTCGACAGCAGAGCCAGTTGGTAGGAAAAGGATCCTATTTAAACACGGTTAATGACCCTAAAAATCAAATCCCACATATGTATTGATGTAGCAGGCTTGTTTTTTCTGTTTTAATGATCATAGCAGCCTTGGCGGTGTTTGACTGTTAATATTGAAGAATACTTTCCTCACTCAAACTTTACATAATTGGAATTTCCCCCACATGGTCCCCTCGCATGTCATCTCCATCTTTGTCAGGAGTCCACTTCATCCCAGCTGGCTGAGAAGGAGCAGACCATGGAGAAATGGAGGAAGGAGAGAGACGCCCTGGTAGCAGCTTTGGAGGTCCAGCTACAGAAGCTTCTCTCCAGCCAAGCAGAGAAAGACAAACTCATCCAACAGCTTCGACAGAATGATAAACAGCCACCACAAGAGGTCAGTATGACTTAACAACGCATACAGGGACCACTTACTGAAGAGGGAAGCTGTCACAACTGGCTGCTACTGGCCACTTGTTTCCATCATCCATCGAGGCAAAACATCTGCCGCAAAATCCTTGAAGGGGAAACTTTACTGGAAGTTTGAACCACATCAACACGTTTTGCCCCGTTTCATTCCACGTTGATCGACCCCTGGGTGGGATTCACGGGGAGAGCAGACCTTTCTGAAACTTCTCTCACCGACACCTTACCCCAGGAGGGAAAGGGCAGCTTTGGAACCCAGTTAGTAACATAATTCAACCAATGAAGATGAATAAGAGTTCGGTACCTGGTTCCTCTAATGTTGCACAACAGTTTATTTAGCACAAGAGAATATTCCACTTTTGGTCCCCAAATTCCCATAATCTATTGCATTAATTGACTAAAGCTCTGGATCACATTTTGGCTAAAGAGCATAACAATGGAGGGCTGGCAACAGGAAACATTCTCAGTGTCCCTTCTGCCTGTTACAGTGTGATGGCGCTGGTGATGGCGTCCGTGTGGCAGAGCTGCAGGCTGCTCTGTGTGAAAGGGAGGCCCAGATCCTCCGACTGAAGGAAGAGCTCCAGGCCTTCGCTGCCACGCAGGATGCAGGCACACAGGTCGGTCTCAAGGCAAACACATAATTACTCACTGGATTTAAAGCCCCAGGCCTGCTAGAGAGGTGGTCACCCTGCATGTATTTCTCCTACTGTGTTCTCAGGGTGCAGACAAGTTTAAATGAGTTAGCTGAGATAAATTCAACTTTGTCAGTTGGCATGCAATTTCATGTGAAAGAGTATTCTACTTGTAATCATGATTCATGTGATTTTCTTTCAAATTCCGCCTGTGCCAGATTGAAAGCCATGCGAGCCCTGCTGCAGTGGTCGGGAAACCACAGTGTGACACTATTAACAGGAAATCAGGAGGAAGGAGGGAAACCAGGGCATCAGTAAGCAGTCAGGTACGCTCACAAGAAGATATGGAAATAGAAGCGATGAGAGAATCGGTCAAAAACTTTAATTTTGTATTTTTCAACACTGGTTGAAAACATATTTTTGGATTACAAATTTAGTTTCATTTTTTTTACATTACTAAGTAGTGGTGCAATGCAAAATTCCTGTTCGGCATCATAGATCAAATCAGCACAAAAGAAAAGAAAATGTATAGATAGCTGATCTTTTTTGTTGCCGGACAATACTAATTACCGATGGATCTAGACCCGGGGGCTCAAAGTCGCAGGCCAATTGCGGCTCTCAGGCCGATATTTTGTGGCCCCTACCTTAATTTGAAAGTTTAATGTTAGTGCGGCCCGCCAGTTTTATATTCTAGCAATCCCGCTAGCAGCCACTTACAACCCCCCCCCCCCACCCCCCACCTCGTCTTCCTTTCACAAGCCTGTATTCTCACCTGGACTCATTTCTCTCCTGAGTGGCCAGGAGATGACCTTTAACCTGCTGCCATGTGTGGTCTCACAGGGCTCCGCTGGCTTTCCGTCAGTGCTCGAATCCTCTGAGATTTCCACGGAGAACGGCAGGACGAGCCGCTTCCCCCGCCCGGAGATGGAGATCTCCTTCAGCCCTCTGCAGCCCAACCGCATGGCTTTGAGACGCCAGGGAGAGGAGAGCGCTGTGACCATCAAAATCACACGCTCGGCACGCAAGAGGAAGAGCGGAGAGATGGAGAAGGTAAGATCAAAGAGAAGCAGCGTTACCACACATCCACAGGGAGCTTGAAGTTGTTTCCACACCCAAAGCAAGAGCTAGTTGAACGTTGTTAATCATCACTGCGGAGGTTTGAGATATGAATCGATTTCCCTCCATCTGTCCAACTATAAAAACGATGCATGTGGAATCATCCCACTGTAAGAACCTACATTTGTTCGCAGTGCTTCCCTTCAGATTTCCTAAAAATACCCTGGATGAGTAAAACGCACAGGCACCTCGGATGTTGGCCTTTTCAGTTATTTTCAGAGATGTTTCACAAAATATCAATGCAGCACAGGCAGTGAAGGATTCTCTTACAAACCGCTTTTGAGCAAGCTGATTGAAAATTCTGGTTTGGCTTATTCAACACGACGCATGCACTTTGCATCCTGCGAGGCGATGCGCTACTAACACAATGTCAACAAGCAACCTGTGAACTAGGCGATACTCTGGATGTTCTGTTAAACCAATTGTAAATCCTGCATTGTATTCAACTAATCCCAGATTAGCCAAGTGGTTCGGCAGATAGGAGCCGACTCAGACGGACCGCAGAAATGTGAAACTGCACTGCAGAGATAACGGGCCAACGGTAGTTTTCAAGGCACCGCCTCACTTGGATTTGATTTAATTCCTATTGATGAACAGGAGATTTACAGCACCAGTCCAAAGTTTGCGCACGCTGTCTCATTCAATGGACACATTTAGCAGCCATTCTATTTGTACACAAGAATATTTCAGTTGTGCTCATGAGGAATTGACACTCTGTGTAATACATGGAACAATAACAGGACCTCTGCCAAATCACACAGTTCACAGACCCATCTGCCCTTCTGGATATTTTATAGTTCCTGCCAGCCTAAATAGGGGTGGACAGAAAACCAATTTAATCTTAAATAAGAAAAGATGTTTTGCATAATTCAATGCTATATTTTTGCTTCATGTGCATGTGTCCTTAATTTTGAAGAAATATTGTTATTTAAACCTGAAAAAAATTAGAACTGGTAACACCGGATTTTCCTCTGGATATAAAACACACAGTACAATCAGTCAAAACACTCACTGGGGTAACATCCACATATGGGTGAGGCAACAGTTCATCAATCATAAATATAACTTACAGGGAGGACTGCTCACTTAAGACACACACACACACACACACACACACACACACTCACGCTCACGCTCCCTCTGAACACACTGAAGCTTCCCGGTCGGGAGAAACGAGGTCGGCTGCAGTTCACTTGTCACCTCGCTGTCCCTCTGTCACTGTCTACAAAGGTTAATGCTGGTTGCAGCTTGTTCAACTCCTCTGTTTCAGCACCTTTTTCTTTTTTCTTCTTTTTGGCAATCAAACACCTACATGTTTCCACAAAATGCCCCAAATAGGAATTGTCAGGACAGAAGTGAAGTACAAGATTTTCCAAAGGCAATGGGGATTTTAAACTAGCTTCACTCATCGACTCTTTTTGTTGACTCTATTTATTTGCCTTGTTTCCGCATAATCTCAAGTGGCGAGGTGCTTGAGATGTGCTGATTATTCTTAGGCATGAAAACGCTGCATACCGGTGATTGACCGATGTTAATTTGATGAAAACTGCAATGCAAGTCATCAAGACAATTTCATGCACGATGAAATGATAATGCAAAGATATTAGAGGGACAAATAAAGGAGGCGGCATGCTCGACGGTTGTGACAGAGACAATATTTGACGAGTGTAGCCGCTCTTATGTGATCGCTTGATAAATGTTGCAAACCGTTTCACCTGAAAACTAGTTATTTGTTTGATATTTAATGAAAAAACAAAATATACCGTGTTATGTATATAATAATAATAATAATCTATAACAAGATTTGAATGATTTTTGCTTTTATCCTTTCAAAAATGTTTGGTCAGATTATAATTTTAGCCAGCTGAGATTGAATCTATATTCTAAATCTAACAGTGGTGTTTCAAGTTTATGTTCAAAGGAAGTCCGGATATTGAGTTGAAAGTGTTTTAGGTTAAATCCGATGAGCATCATCGTCCTATGTTTATAAGCATAATACTGTTTGCATATTTCCTTTGTACATGTAGTGTAACAATATTAAGCTCCTCAATGAGGTCAATATTTTGTTCCCTTTCCATTTAGGTGCATGTTTATCAGAGTGTCAAAATCTACTTTTGATTGCAAAGAAAATTCTAGTTTGAAAAGTGAAAGCTGGTTATCTTGATTGCAGCAGCTGGCATACGACGCCTTTTTTTAATTTATTTATTTTTTAACCGAAAACGGTAATTACTGACGATATGTAAATGTCCTTCAGCATCAGTTCTCCAGATGCATCTTGAATTTGCAGTGATGGAAGGTGAACCTCGCTGAATAAAAGATGAGGACCATTTTGGGATGATGCCAAAAGGAAAACTGTGTTGGCAAGGCAGGAGGAAGAGAAAGGTTCATATGAGGGGGATATTTTAGAGACTAGAGTCCGCACTTTTATTTAGTATCAAACTTTAAGGAATACCAATATGTTTTTTGTACAAAACCACTTCTTTGAATTTATCCCCAAAACAGATCATCCATGACTATTTTATAATAAAAAAATTAAAAAAGAAATGACTCATTTAATTCTGTGAGTTTGTGATATTTGTGGCTACTTAAGCGCCAAGTCTGCATTAAAAATGAGTTCATTATTAGCTTGACATTCCTTTTTATAATTAGAAGTTAGGTTTTGATTTAAGTTGTTTTAACATCAGCGTAATGAGTCGATCTCGAGAGGCCGTGAGGAATAGTTGTTTTATAATATTATTGTTAATGTGCCTCATTCTTTCTGCTGTTGAGCAGGAAGGAGGCCATTGTTACATTGATGATGTGACTAATCACTTAATCCCCTCGTTCCAAACCTGTGCTCGGTTTTATTGTATTCCAGATTTCTGAAAGCTCCTCATGAGACTTTGATTTATTACACTGGCAATTAGCTGAACGCCCCTCGGGCCCCCCAGTGGGACCAGGCTCCTTCGCCGGGTATGACAACATGTTGTCTTTCCATAACCAGCTGTGGGGGTATTTACACGGAGGGGGGGGGGGTTCCTCGCGATAAGGTAATTCCACTAACGGCTGCGGCTCTTTGGACTGACCTGGGATCAGCAGGGAACTGGAACAGAGGTTCGATGTGGATGCTCAAAATTACATTTTTTTTTTTTTTCCCTGCATCTTGTTCTCCCAACACATTCCTCTACTCGTATTGGCGCATTGACCCAGTTTCCGTTTGGAAAGAAGTGGTCCCCTTGTCACCAAAAATCCCGTGAGGGGGTTTGAAGTGTCGAGCTGAGGGTCAAAGGACTGTCAACACATCCGTGACCCTGTCAGCCGTCACACAGTAGCAGGCCAGTAACGTAGGCTGAATTAAGAGACAAGTGAGACAAGGTGTAGAGAAACCGAGAGAGGCAGCTTTCAACCACGGGAGACGTGGCCCAAAATATATTGAGGAAACGAGTGCCAAGGGAGGTGGAGGCAGCACGTAAAGAATCCACTCGGAGAGATAAGTTAAGGGTTAGAGGGAGTAAATGTCAGCCAGGGAGGTGAAATGAAAGACTGGTAAGTAGGACGGATGGACAAAGATACCCGAGGGAGCACAGCAGTGAAGAGGAGGGTCTGAGGAAGAGGGAAGAAAACCGGGTCGAGAGAGAAGCAGATATGTTGTTAGGGGGTAGATGAGACAATACAAAGCAATGGAGGAGAGAAGAAGGGAGCGGAAGAAGCTCACACAGCGGGAACTTTAGATCTGAAGTGAGTGTAACCGCACAGCCTACACTTGATGTGCACATCCTGAGCACAGACCGCTCCATCACCCAGTCACACCTTTGAAATGAAGAGTGATGATTGGAACCGCTGGAAACTCTGCAACTTGTCACATGGCCAGTTTGCCACATTGTTGTGTAGGTTGCTACAAGATGTAGCCATAGACTTTCGTTAGAGAACCACGCGTATTGCTCCGTCACATATCTGCACTGACCAGTTATTGCAATATGGGAAACCTTCGAGCAGTCTGCAGATACGCTGTGTGTGTGTGTGTGTGTACACACACAGAACCTCCCGGGAGGACGTCACACTCTCCACGCTGACTCACACCTCTTGTTCCCATCAACAGCATGTTGTGGATCCCAGCTGCTCCCACCGTGCCGTTACACAGCTGGTCACGCAGGCTCACTGAGAAATAAGTACAGTGAATTCACCATCAAATTCTGCAGAATTTATTTCTCTACACGTCCTGGTGGAGCGTCCAGCGGTCGGAGCTACTCGTCTGACGTGTGTTGAGATTGAGTCGTGGTTATAACTTTGTAACGACAATGAATAACAAACACTAGTTGTACATTTATAAAACTGGCCCAGCAGAAGCAGAAGCTCACAGCAAGAAGTAACTCTACATGCTGCGCTTTCATGCTACATGAAAACACGGGAGATGCACCAACACAACTTGTGCCCAAGAGAGGAGCTGCGCCTGTTTGGAGGGTTTGGTTTTTTTTTGGAAAATCCAACCCGACCTCACAGAACGTGAACGTTGGCCGTAGGTCGTTCACGTGCACACAGATATGACTCCACATGACGGATGATCTGTCTGCATACTGTGGAGTTAGTGTCACATGCAGCTTGATAGAGCAATGTTACTTTTCTCCATCTGCCCTCTGGCTCAAGACGAGAATCTGCATAATCGTAGTTCTGTCATATCGAGTTATTGTCGTAGTGGAACATAACGATTTTCTTTTTCTGTTCCTGCTGATCGTAAAAAGCTTCTTTTGAGACTAATAATTTCTACAGTGGGAACGTTATGTTGTACTAAGTTACTCAAATCCAGTGTTATTTGAAGGTACGCGGAATGTGGGCCAGAGGACATTTTAAATCTGAAAAACATGTCTCTGTCCAAGTCCAGTCCATCCTTCTCTCGGGGGGCGGGATTGTCAGCCAGAAGGATCTTTGCTTATCCTTGATCCAACCGAGAGTCAGCAGGCGCACGGAGCCGGTTCCCCGTTGATTAATGAGACACTTGATAGAGCCTCGCGCGGGTCAGGGGGACCGAGGAGACAGACGGACACTGGAGTCCTCGCCGCTGGCAGCAGCCAGCGCGGATTTGCAATTTCTCATGTCGGTCAAATGTAAACCGCCACCCATCCATCTCCATCCGTTTCGCCCTTCATTAGTTGAGAGTGGGTGCGTTTCTGATTGGCTGCAGTTGTGACGCGTGAATCCAACTGTGAGGGAACGTCCTGAAAACGTACTGCATCGATTTATTTACCTACTGATGATGGAATTAACTTTAAGATGGTGAACGGGGAGACATTACAAAACTAACCCAACCTCTCGGTAAATGGGAATACGTTGCAACGCACCGTTTACATGAGCAACACCCGTCTGCAAACACACGCAGCCTGTTGGTTTTAAGCGTTGAACACGGAGCAGTGGGACCCCGGTGGTCCAACAAAGAAGAGACTTCATACCCAATCCCATCAGGACCTGCACTAAATAAATGTCTGCAATGAGACTAAATGGCTAAATAAACGTTTACAATGACAGCAATGAGACCATGTCGTTGGTCTGTGAATGGAGCACCAAAACATAGTGTTACTTCTGTGTGTGTGTGTGTGTGTATTTGTTTCCCCACTTAACAAGTTAAGTGCTTTGCAAAGAGTGAACAAACAAACTACTACTGCTACTCTCCTTGTTATTATCCTCCCTGGTCAATACAAAATGCCAATGTTAGTTTATCACATCGACCCAAAGCCTTTAAACCAGATGGCTGCATTGTTTTATTTCTTGAAGGGCTTATTTGGCAGCTCTCAGCATATCTATGATTGAGGGTTTGCAAGGAAGGTGCCAATACCCCATTTCATGCAATCTGTTCTCTGCAAGTTCTTCTAGTTTACTGGAGTTGTTGTTTTCTCAAGTAATTATATTGTCAAACTGAGTGAGTCTTAAGGCGCTGGCGTGCTTCTGCGTCTGCGGCTTTTCGCGCTGACGTGTCGATGGACTCGTTTCAATTCATGGTTCTAAAAGGCTTCCGCGGGTTGCAGAGCAATTCACCGCCAGAACGACGGGGGGAATAATGTTCTTATTTAGAGAATGCCGTCTTTGTGTGTGGAAGTCGTTGGTTTGTTTATTTACTGCGACCTTTGCGGCGATCCCCCTCCGTGAATCGGAGGCCATTTGCGCGTCCTTATAGTCCGCCGATGACGGGTTGTAGAAGTGGTCATATTTACGCATTTCTTCCCACAAAAGCTCTTCAATCTGATTCATTCTCTCTTCAAAAATCTTCCTTTTTAAAAATAGCGTATTGTGTTGTGAAACCTGGAAATGTGAGACTCCATAAAGGATGTAGTTGCTGACCAATCGCAGCCTTGCGGCCTGCGAGAGGCTGCGTAGCTTTTGACGCTATTCTAGAAAATGGGTCGACGCACGCGAGAAGGATAAAAAAATAAATAAATAAAAAAGCATACAGGGGGCGCTCGCGTGTGCGTGCCGTTGCTTTGAAAACGCACAACCATAAACTAGGCCTTAGAGGATGGCGCTGCCACCCTGCTGCTGCTCAGGCTTGGGCGGTTAATATTTGTCCTAATCGTTATAGCCGAGAAACATTCTTCAAGCAGCAATTTGAACCGTGCAAAGTGGGCTCTCTGTTTGCAAAGAGAGCAACGATACCGATGCGTTTCACACCATTTCCCTTTCTCCTGTTTTGATTTCAGTAAATGGTTTTGCAAATGCGTACTTTAGTGCACTGCTTTTAACGAGGTTTTCTTTTTCTCAAGTCTCCCATTTTCAGGAGGAGTAAACGACCAGCGACACGTCAGGTACAAAAACCATCGTATTGTCATTCCTCCGTAGCCGTTAGCAGTCAATGACTCAGTCATCATTCGTCATCATTTAACTAGTTTAGTTTTCATCTCCTCCTCAAAATGTTCCACCTTCGTCCTTACTCATCTTGATATGTTAAATCATTTTTATGAATAAAAGTATGCAACAACTTCCTGTACGGCAGGAATGCAAACGCGGAGCGTCTTTCTAGCAAGAGGGCCGCAGGCCTGAATGAAAAACCCAGCAGAGTACTGAGGGACCTTTCGCCAGAGACAGACTTGTTGTCCTTCAGCAGCGTCTCTCCCCTCCAGCCTGTTCATTGGATCCTCGCCAACAGTAGATGCAGGAAAGGATGCAGGCGGGGATATGATTCATGAAGCTGCACGTGTTCGCCCGACCTTCCCTGCATCAGAAATGATTTGAAAACAGATGGCATAATCGTCTCGCTGCCTCTCGTTCTCAAGTAGAGAGAGAGAGAGGCTACATTTACTCTTATAATGTGATTATAGCCGATAAGACATCAGACAGTGAGGATGGCTACTGGCCTCGCATGTTGGAGCTTTCC
The DNA here is from genome assembly GCF_964276395.1 of Gasterosteus aculeatus. NCBI lineage: Eukaryota > Metazoa > Chordata > Actinopteri > Perciformes > Gasterosteidae > Gasterosteus > Gasterosteus aculeatus. Next base: position 16,905,505 of record NC_135693.1, on the reverse strand, counting down.
ATTATTTACCTGTTTCCATCCTACAGAGCAAAGTGACTAATGCTCCTTGACACCCTGTACAATTATTCTGCAATGTCACAGATGCCTTCCGGGGTTCTCCTTCAAAAACACATTTATTCCACCATGCTAATGTGCTATAACCTCTTGGTACGGTATAAGCTTGCTCTCCAACCTTATTTTTGTGCCGTAAGTTGTCGAGATGGGGCAGAAGTTGAGTATAGATTCTTTCCCGTCTGCATACCTCACTCATGATTATGCATGGGCATTTTGGTTGATTCAGGTTCTTGTTCAGGGACCCTTGAGCGGATTAACTCTGGGTCAAATTGTTAAATTATTATTATAACAAGGTCGCTGATGTGACCACGCTACTCCCAGCTGAGTGGGGAGCAGCTAATGAAATCAATTAGTCCTGTACCGCTGCATTTCCCCAGGGGAACCATGTAAATGGGCCAAATTTGACCATGCAGGCTAATTTTCATCCGCGTCCACTGCTTAGTATGTGGTGCTCACTCTTAAAAGATGAGATCACCTGCTGTGATTTGTATTAATACAAGATTCCTGTAATCTGTTTCTCTTATTTAGTATGAGTCATAATGTCATAACTAGGACTACTCATAAATGCCACACGAGCAGTGTTCCTGCTTTTATGTGAAGGAGACTTTTTAGTCTTCTCGACATCTTCTCTCATCTTCTGAAGTAATTACATTGTCAATCAATGTAATAATGTGGATTGAAATGGTCCCCTTTCAAGTGGAGTGCTTGGATTTCATGTGTGTACAAAGCGGGTGGCGATTTTGATGGTGAATTAGTTTCTTATCTGATGGGTCTGACATCTGTAGGCAGCGACACGCCGACCCATTTCATCAGCCAGTCCATTTTCCTCTGAGATAATGGACTGTTGGCTGGAACATGTAAACTGGCCCATTGTGGACACAAGCAAGCAAAAAAAAAAAAAACAGCTGCTCCTGCTTTTATCTTTGCACACAATCATTTTTTTCTTCCCCTCCATTTTGTTCTCTTTCAGTCCTTTTAACCTCTTTCAGCTTTTCCTCCAGCCGCACATAAAGCCTCGTCTCTCGCAGCGGATCATTTCGTAACGATTTATTGACAATGTGGCGTCTTTTCTTTAGAGGAGACGTGGCCGTAACCCCAGAAAGTCTTCATCTGGATTTGTAGTGATGATGATGATGATGATGATGATTTGGATGTTGTGCGTCGCTGGTGTCTTCTTATAGGAGAGCATTCTGTCGTTTTGTTCTCCGCCTGTATTCTAGTGGGCAAAGTCGCAGCGTGTTTAGATGACTCATCGTGATGACTGTGGCCCTTTTTCATAGAAATGTCTGTGTCATTTCTTAGACAATTACATTATATGGAGAACTAACTTTTGACTTCTTGTCAGCGCATTTGTGCAACGTGTGTGTGTGTGATATATATATATATATATATATATAGGGATATTTGAGGTTATTTCAAGACATTTGTATAGTACATTTTTCTGCTAATAAGAAAGGTGTCAAAGATATAATTGATGACTAACTCGCTCCTTTTTGATTGGAAACACAAGGCTCTGTTTTCATTTCTTTGGATCATTAGAATTGTGACTGACTAGAAAGATTAACCAAAGAACGAATACCCTGGGACTAACATTGAATTGCAACGACTACGCAAAGTATTTGCAAATATGTGAATATCTAAAAAACACAACGTAGTTTGTGTCAAAAAAGAAACCGCACAGCACAACTCCGCTCCTCGCTATCTGTCTGCATCTTACTTCGTCCCGAGTCTTGATTCCCATTATCTCTGATTTACTTTCTCCACACGCTCCCACTATCATCTCATCTAATCTCTCTCTCTCTCATCCCTCCATCGCAGACACTTCATCCTGTTTACTTTCTCCGCACTCAAACTCCAATTCCAGTTTTATCGCTACACGACTCCTCGTTACCCGAGCGCTTCTTTCTTCTTCACAAACACACCGGCGCCCCATTGTGCCCTTTCTACAAACACCTGTTTGTCCGTACCGATCTCTTCTTGGGCCCTCGTCCCTCTCGGTTCCAGTCGTCCTCCCCTCAGATTATTTTTAAAACCGTCCACTGAATCACCGATGACTTTCCGTGTTTTGACCCTTTTCCTTCAAAGTGGAGCGTTCAGCGAGCCCACTCGGTCGGTTAGCCGCCCTCCCGTCCCCGCCGGCGAGGCGTGAGTCAGAAATCCGTCCAGGGATTCACTGCGCTGCCGTACTTTTTCAAGAGAACCTTTTTTTTTATTTTCATAATTACATAAATTCCTTGCCGGCTTCCGGACGGTATGATCTCATTAATACGCCTCCGCTGTACAAAGCAAATATGTCACTCATTTGTTTCCCCTCCTGTAGAGTTAACGAAAGGTCTTCCACACATGGTCGACAATAGCGCCACTGACTCAGGATCTTGTTCTCAGACAGCCACACGATGCTTTTGGGCAGGTAGCAGTTAAGCCCCGAAGGAACGTAAATCGCCCTCAATTGGCGCTTATTCTAACCCCTCTAAGTATTTACTGAGTCATCTGTGCCATGAACTCAGCGAGTGGGTCCTCATTCTGTGTGTGCTGTGTGTGTGTGTGACAGGAAGAGATGGAGGCAGAAAACAAGAGGAACACGCGCACCAAGCTGACGCCGAAGCTGACCCCACACCAAGAGGAGGTGACCACCGCACAGTAACACACACCGGCTCATGCACCAGCATGCAGACGTCCTCTCGTATGTCCTTTGCATGTATTAAGACCAATAACCCCAAGCTACAGCCTCAACGTATCATAAAGACTTTCAGAGAACATATAGTAGGTCACTGCAATCCTGAAGTCCTCGTATTCCTACGTGAGGTCAGCTTGTTTGACCACGTGCAGCATGTTACACTGCACATGGGAAGAGACTAACCACAGCTTACCGTCTCTGATCAGAGATCCTCTCCAGCTGGTCGCCATGACTCCAAGAGCAGCATCCGCAGCAGAAAGGAAGGAACTCTGCAGAAGATCGGAGACTTCCTACAGGGTTCTCCCACGCTGCTCGGAAGTAAAGGTCAGTGTGAGATTCTTCACGTTGATCTGAAGCTGCATAATTTCAAACAAACAAACCAAAAAAAAAAGTTTAGGCAACAAAGAGAACTTTTGTGCGCAAAGACAACGGAGGAGAAACCAGGACAAATCTTTGTCTGAGTGATTTAGAAACCATCGCAGGTTGGACAGAGGAACCGGGCAAGGGCAGCCGGGTTTGGGACACTAATGATGTCCTGAAGGGGAAAGTTAAGACGGGAAACATATCGGTATCAACGGGGGACACTTTCACTCCGTCAATTATTAGTCGCCCTGGGGTTCTCCCTCCCTCGCTGCCTCGCTCCGCTGTCAGTTATTGTCGGCTATTTCTGTTATTTACTTCCACAAAATCCTCAGTCTTTTCCCCTTTACTCCACCCATTGCTACTGGTCATCCTTCTTTCTCCTCGCTTTCATATGCTTTTAATCCTCTGATTGTTCCTTTTCCCGCCATGTGAACAGGATATTGAAGGATAAAATAACGTAACTTTTCATTCCTCTGGAAAGATCAACACCATCCTGCTGGTTTCGTCCTTTGAGCAGTGAACTGTCTTTAGTAATCAAACTAATTAAGAAAACCGTAAGACATGAATGCACATCTTCATCAAATGGTTAACCAATGTGAAATCGTGGCATGAATACAACAAATATTGATCTTAAGCCGTCTAAAGCGTGTATTGACCATGTTCCGCTCGTCTCTAATCGTTTGCGTCCCTGCAGCCAAGAAGATGATGAGTCTGGTGAGCGGTCGGGGGGATGCGGCCTCCTCTTCGTCGCTCAGTCTGAGAGCAAAGAAGAACAAAAAGAAACTGTACAGGCCTGAGATCTCCTCGCCCATGGACATGCCCCCCCACCCAGTAAGTGTCATTAAACATGCGTCCAGTCCTCACAGCACTCACATGCTCAGCCTGAGTATATTATTTTGATAATATCAGATCATTATCTTGATATTATGGATACACTATGAAGTATTTACAATCATCTAACCTCTTTTACTTTGTTAAATCATTTAAAAGATTGTATTTTTGTTTTTAATCTTGGCATTTTCCGTTTTGATCATGTATAATTCGCTGCTCAGAGCTAATGTTTGCAAGTTAAACAGCTCATAATAAAATCTCTAATATCTGTTTTGTATTGCTGTGATAACCTCTCCTTCAAGAACCGTATTCAAGTTTCTTGTCAAATTTGCTTCTTCCCGAGATTACATTTGAATCCCATCACAATAGCAGTGATTTAGTTTCTTTCTGCTTCCTCGTAGTGATTTTACCGAACGAGGCATGAATGCACCATAATGGCACTGAATGGAACAGCCGTCATAATAATGGCCGTTAGCTGTTGTTGTCGCTCTTCCTGCCGATTTCCACACGGATTTGTTGTGCACGGTGGGGAAATATGAGAGCCGGACGAGCAGACAACATTATATTCATCAAGCGAAGGTAATGATTAGTATGTCAAATGACATACTAATCATTACGTTACCTCGTTCTCGTTACCTCGCTCTATTAATCCCAACTAGAACAGTGATCGTACGACTCGCCTACAGTTAATAGAAGATGTGCACATTTTAAACAGACGCTTCTCTCCTTGTAGATAATCAGCAGAGAGCCGGAGGAGAAGGAGAGTGACCATCACATCATTAAGAGGCGCCTTCGCTCCAGGCTGGTGAAATGATACTCCGTGTGTCAATCATAACTCAATGAAGGAGGCATTTAGATGCCTACACGCTTTCTTTTTGTGTCGTGGTGGCTGAGAAATCCCCAAACTTAACTTAGAACTCGGTTATCTTATTTAATCTAAAAATGTATTTCAAAGTCACTGCTGTACTGTTTATGTATATGTGGGCTCAGAGCGGCCCGATGTAAGATAAGCTAAAGAGACGCCAACTAAATCGATCCGCTGAACAAAACTGAACCATGGCTCGTACTTCAGGAGGAGATATAAGCTGAAACAGTTCATCCATCAGCGCTCTGCCTACATGTACAACCCGAGCCGGACGGTTTCCCTTTGCTTTCAGTCTTAATGCACAAACATTAAGAGTCTTAATCTCCTTTAGATAGTAGGCACTATATAGGCTCCGTTAGATAGTAGGCACTCTAAGTTTGTATATCTTCTCCACTTTATAGACAAAATACACTGATTCTTTATTCGGATGTGCAATGTTTTGTGTTTATTTGATGTAAGCTACAACAGTTATATTTGAGTTTCATCTTCCAATCCTCTCCATCTTTTTTTTTTTTTTAACTGATTTTCAACCCACCACTTACTTTCTTTCAGAAAGTGTTTGTTGAAGCTGCTATTAGAGCAAAGAACATTTTTTCTTTTGTACAAGAAAATCCTGTCAAACCTCAAAAGTAAAAAAAAAGTTTTTTTTCTATCTCCGTTTTCTGAAATTTGCACTTGTATTTTTTGCTTATTTTTCAAAAGATTTACTACATACATACTACTACTGTCATACCATCATGTTTTTCTTTATTTTGATTTGTTCTGTAGGTATAATTGGTAATTTACAAATAAACATTTGATGCTGTTTTTCTGTTTCATATTTTAAGATCAATTACTAGCGCTGTCAATAGATTAAAGAAAATAAACTATTAATCGCGATTAATTAAAATGAAAAGTTCACTCTAGAAAGCGTGTATTTCTTTTAATTGTATTTTAAACACAAAACTACACACATTTGACCCTCTTGGAGGCAGAATTCCACCGCGTGGAAGGCGTTGAACCAGCGACTCTTCCTGCCGTCCTCGTGCTCTTTGCTCTCACCTCCATCATGTGACGGATGTGTTTGAAGCGCCAACAATCACATTTAGCCAGAACGTTTTCACACCACGGCCTTTAGGGACACAGTGGTGGTCCTCCGCACACTGTGTACAAGATAAGTTATGTTTTATGCTCTGAGAATATTACCATCAGGATCTTTTACCCCCTAAATATTATAACAATAAAAATCAACATAGTAATTAGTTACAGAACATTTGCTGTTTGTTTTAGCTTATATTTGTCTGTTTTGACATTGCAGTTGAAAACCCTTGTTGCAAAACAAGGGTTTTTAACCCCCCCGTTGGCTTGTGTTGGTCGGTGGACTGCAGCTGAGTTGCTCTTGTGAGTGAAGAAAGTAAACATATTTCACTAAAAAGTATTGAGAAGTATTCACGGAACAATATTAAACCGAGTGTTGACCAGCGAGGTCACCGACTCGACTTGTATATCGTCACCTGTTGGATAACGACACAGAGTTTGTGTGTAATGTTTGTCCTTAGTTCTCTGCAGCCGTTAGTTAACTTCCAACCACCGGCAGCTCTTAGTCGTAAAACAATAAAAGTATAGTGTACTATGCCATGAAATATATTATTAATGTGTGACTAAGATCATATAGTCACCAAAAACTGCCATTTAAATGTCAGCGCACGGAGCCATGAAACCGGTCACACTGTATCGCGTCTGACGTCTTTAAAAGCCGTTCCATCGTGTAACGGACGCCGCTCATCTGTGATTCATTTATTAGTTACATTATTAATTAATCACAATCAAGCCGTGGATTAATTACACAGTTTAACATTAATCTGTGTGAAATTGTGTTTAATAATACACAGTGGCCTTTGTACGCTCAGATCTAAGCATTTTAAAAATGAATCATTAACACGAATAAACCGTTTATTTACTTGTGATTTAGTCGGTGTTTTTTATGAGGGAAAGAAACGCGTAAAAGGTTTTTTCCGGGTTGTTAGTCTGCAGCATATAGAACATTTGCATCCATAATCGGCAATTAGTATTGGCAGCATACATTACTAAAAGGTCACAAACAGGTCCTAGTTGAATTAGTATTAGTACATTAAATAAATATTTTATATAATTTATCATAGAAAGCTTTGTAAATCATAAAAATAACAATTTATCATAACACTATTAAAAAGATCCCAGAAGTCTTGTAGATTTCATCCTCAGATCCTCAGACTTGGTTTGACGGTTAATCGAGCGTTTGATGAATCGATCCGACTGCAGGATGAAGCTTGTTACACTCGGCATCTGGAGAATGAAACGGCCGAGTCATGAAACTGAGGCTGGAGCACAGACCTCATTACGCATTAATCTGCACGTGGTTCCTGCAGTATTAATCTATGAATACCAGGTTTAATAGAGCTGCCGTCTGCATTTTTCTGCCTCTGTGTCACATTAGTGCTGCCAGAAACCTTCCAAGCAGCAGAGCGAAGAAACCGTACGAGTGTCACAAAGACTTTAATCCAAAAAGACATCATTAGCAGGGCGTCATAATCTCCATACAAAACAGGGCGGAAACACAAGGGAGGTGAGGAAAACAAATCAGGAAACAGAAGGACGAGGCTGAAAAGCAGCAGAAGTTCAAATAAGGAGACATCCGACGCAGCTCAGTCTTTGCTTTTCTGGTTTTATTTCCGCTCTGGAACTCAGAGAAAGGAAAAGCAGTCGTGTTTTTGGTGAATGATGGAGAGGCTGCCGTGATGCAATTTTAGAAATCACTTCCCACACAGCTGGGTCCTTTGTGCTGTCTGAACAGTGCATACTGACAGTGTGTGTGTGTGTGTGTGTGTGTGGAGCTCAGCTTAGTTTATTTCTCAGAGCAAGAGCTGAGACAAAGTACTAATTAAGTATCGAGTCTTTGCACTCGTTAAGTCGAGTTTGGAGTCCTCAACGAGTCAAACAGGTTCTTTTGTTGAATATTACTCCGTTATAACAGCAAAGAAAAGGTGCTCAGCAACGTTCTCTCACTTCTCCTGCTACTTGATTGGATTTTGGGGAATTAGGTATTGACTTGGCTGGAACTATTAGCTTTAATTAAGCAATAAGGTACTAGAGGCTGTACTTTATCGTCCAATAATGTAACAGCTCGAGGGTGTTGTTAGGCCCGACACGCAGCCGAGTTATAAATAGTAAGTAAATAGCTGCCTTTCAGCATGAGTAGTAGTTATATCTCACTACTCTAGAGAAGAAATAGTCCTTGTACGTGCACGCAAACAGCATCGGGTCTCCTTGCAAGATCTCGCATCATCTCATTCGCCTCACATCGCTCGTGACGTCCATCTCGCGTTGCCGGAAAACGATCACTTGTGGTGTTTCCGGTCTTTTTTCATCGATCGCCACCGAGCTAAAAGCTGAAATGACAGCGAACGGTGGCTGAAAATGTAACCGCTGTCATGAACCGACTCAAATCGGCATCATTAGAAAGAGAGCACACAAACACAATTAGACAACAAACAGTGCAGACTCAGATCAATATGAGATAACAACGTAAAACAGCACCCCGACAAAACAAAATGTCCCAATATGCAAAAGAAAGCTTGTTAACATTCCCCAAGAAGTCCAGAGTGAAAACACACACACACACCTCCCCGCAGTGAGGCAGCTTGAGTTATGGATAATTGTCATGTCAATTTGCAGTTAGCTGAAGCAGCTGCAGGGACTTCCAGGGGTTCTGCTGGAGAGGATTGTTTTCAGATTCAAGATTCGGGGGAAAGCCGCGAGAGGGAGAACCCGACAGCCACCCTCCGCCTGCCGCATCACAAGTATCTGCAAAAACCCAGATCATCTACTTTAGAAGATCCTCAACAAGGGATTATTTCCACACTGGGCTCTATTTCCCGCTCTTCTGTCTGGTTAAGACGCGGGCGCTTTCCGTGAGCACAGACGTGATCATGTGCGCTGTGATGATTAAAATGCTTAACTGCGCTCACGCAGCACGAGGCCCCCTGTCCTTCATTCTCCTCTTGGTTCACTTTGAAAACACGAGTTGGGATTGAGCATCACTTCCGGGTGACACATGTGCCACTAAACATGTGGAATAAAACTTGAATCACGTTGGATTGAATGTGCTTCCAAGTTTTTGAGGCGTCTCTTGTTTTCTGCAGGCAGCCGGCGTGTCGCTGCAGGTTATTTATTCTAAAGGGAGCGACACCACTGAGGCATTCGAAGGAGCAGTTGACGCTGAATGGTCGCGTAGAATTATTTCTGGCTCGACGGGTCTCACAGATGGTTTCACCAGGACACATCGATCACACCGCCTCTACAAAGCTCTGCTTTTATCGGACTCTTAAGATCATATTTACTTTGACAGTAGCAGTATCATAAAAGATATTATCAGCATTTATAGGTCACAGAATTCAAAATACTAAAAGTTGCATTCCGTATTGTCCATAAAAGCTTAATTTGTTGATTTCCTGTCAACCATTTTTCTTTACACACACATTGATTGTGTCTTTTGTTGTCTATTATGAATGTTTGCAACTTGTCAATCAGCGATTTGCTTAAAAATAAACAGCTTTACACACATGCAGATGTGCGTCAACACACTCAGCAGCCCGGGTGATTAAAGGCTACCGGCAGACAGCCAACGGCTCCCATCTGGACCAAACTGCCCCAAAAAAACCTCAATGTCCTTCCAATTCGTTTTATCTTCCCTGCGGGGGCCGTGCCGCCCCCCCCCCGGGGAGGGGAACCGGGTTCACACAGCGGCAGTAACGGCACGAAGCCACAGGATGAAAGTAGCTGTCAGGGGAGGTCGGAGGTGCTCGCACAAATATTTGCTTGACAGTGTCCAAACTAACAGCTCTTTTTATTCACAGTTTACCGCACCGGACGATAAAGTTTCAGCATGAACACGCAGTGTGTGATGTGTGTAATTGTGACCCCAGGTCCGTGTAAACTCTGTCACTCTCTGGTGACCGCGGTTGTTGACATTCAGGATAAGAGAAATCTACCTTTTGGCCCCTCAAACCAAATCGCCTTTGCCTTCAATAATGGCTGTAAAGAAAAGAGAAGAGAAGCGGAAATGGATGACACGGAATCTGGCTGAGTGAAAGGACACAGATGTCTCCGGTAGTCTCCGATGCATGTGCACATTTTTATCAGAGATGCGACCAGGTCATTTATGATGTCCAGCTGTGGGACACGGAGGCCTGACTATTCTATATATTCTATATAAGTACAGGGAAAGAAGACAGCCGAAGGTTCCTGTCCTGAAGTCATTGAAGCTTTAGCAGCAGACCCCCCCCCCCCCGCTCACCCGCCACCGCGAGAAAACTATTAGATGCGACACTCGGAGGACGGTGCAGCTCGAGACGTTGTGTCTCGTTGCTGTTCTTTGCTGTCACAGCTCAGAGGACGTTTTCTGAGCTGCTCTCTGACGGGCTGCACGGCAGCAGAGGGACGAGCGCTCCGCAATCCCACCACGGCCCACAGAGTCCCCACGTTTTTCAAAGACAACGTGAGTGGGTCCGAAATGTTCCCCTGGCAGCTGTCAAATGCTCAGAATGCAGAACCTTTCATTTTCCAACTGCTACAGAAGAACCAGACATGTGATCTGATCTGTGCGTTCCTCTGGTTCCCCTGAGGTGTGAGTGCGTTCCTCTGGTTCCCCTGATGAGTGGTGCGTTCCTCTGGTTCCCCTGATGAGTGGTGCGTTCCTCTGGTTCCCCTGATGAGTGGTGCGTTCCTCTGGTTCCCCTGAGGTGTGAGTGCGTTCCTCTGGTTCCCCTGATGAGTGGTGCGTTCCTCTGGTTCCCCTGAGGTGTGAGTGCGTTCCTCTGGTTCCCCTGAGGTGTGAGTGCGTTCCTCTGGTTCCCCTGAGGTGTGAGTGCGTTCCTCTGGTTCCCCTGATGAGTGGTGCGTTCCTCTGGTTCCCCTGATGAGTGGTGCGTTCCTCTGGTTCCCCTGATGAGTGGTGCGTTCCTCTGGTTCCCCTGATGAGTGGTGCGTTCCTCTGGTTCCCCTGATGAGTGGTGCGTTCCTTTGGTTCTCCTGACCTGTGGTGCGTTCCTCTGGTTCTCCTGAGCTGTGGTGCGTTCCTCTGGTTCTCCTGAGCTGTGGTGCGTTCCTTTCGTCCACAGAGCTCCTCCATTGAAGAAGAAACACTTCACATTTCTTCATTATTTATTCTCCCAGATGGGGAAATTGGCGGCTAGAGCTGCATGTGGGAGTGAGCCGGCGTCCAGATGGTTGCGTCTGGTCCACCACGCAGATCTGGATTTTGGCATTTGAGAATGTGTGTGTGTGTGTGTGTGTGTGTGTGTGAGAGAGAGAGCGTCGCTTTTATTCCACCTGTCTTCTTGCCTAACCTTTGAATACGGAAAAAAGAGACACAAACTGGTTAATTGATGGAATACGTGTGAGTGTCCTTGTGTCTGAATGTGCGATTAACACAAGATCCGTACTAAATTGGCTTATTGATGAAGTATCAGCGTGTTTGTGTGTTTCTTTTAAATCGGTAACAACAGGACGTAATTGAATTGTTGGATCACAGCGAGCGTTTGTGCGTGACGTTCTAATAAAGAAGCCAGTCGACGACAACAAGAACGGAGGACACAACAACGGGAAACGTTTCAGTCGTGTGCGTTGTTGGTCCCACTGGGGGCTCGATTATTAATAATCACAAGGATCTCCACCATCGTGCACCCGGCGGCCACCGAGGTGTCGAACACAGACTCAATATTCAAGATGCGCTGCATCCAAGGAGACAATGTCCCGCTCCAAGGAGACATGTTGGGAACGACATAAATAAAATATACTAAGATTTCTTTCCATTTTCTTCCAAACCAGACAAGGGCATTTTTGACAACATTCAGAAGGACAAATATTATCAACCTTTGCGTTTGGTAAAAGGCCCAGAAATAAGAACCCGGATCACTCCTGAGACGCGCATCAAAACGTAGAAAACTAAATAGAATTTCTGTATTTGATTATTCGAATTATAACAACGACCTCCAAGTGCAACGTGATCTCCAAAACCTGTTTGTAAAAACGTGTACGAAAATCTTGAACATACAAATTCGTAACAATACATACGAACTGGCGGTGGTTAACCACGCCCCTTGAGCGAACAACATGGCGGACCATGTCGGATTCTTGAGTGAACGTCTCTCCGCCATGTTGGATTTTTTGAGGGGGTTAGGGTTAGTATTCTATTCTTACAAGTTAACATTGATTTCTCATTAAAAATGCAATCATAACACGTTTATTTTACATGGTTAGATCCCCGTGCAGGTCCCCGTTCACTTTGAACAGGGTGACGTCATCAGTTGCAGTCCGTATTTATTTCGTATGTATCACTACGAATTTGTATGTCCAAGATTTTCGTACACATTTTTCCGAACAGGTTTTGGAGATCGGGCTGCCAAGTGAGGAGGAAAACGAATGCGACACCCTCGCTTACTTCTGTGACGGTGACGGAGCTCCGTCTGTCGGCGCCCATCAGCCTTTGGAGGTCGGTCCTGGATGCACCATGTGACCTACACGGCGTCCAACTCAATTGACTTCAGCACTTAAGGACAGAAGACAAAGAGAAAGCCTCCGTCACATCCCCTCACCACCACCACCGCCCTCACCCCCTCCTCCAGATGTCCCTGAGAGCTCTTCCCCATCACTCCATCCAATATTCAGCAGAAGTGCCCCCGGTCGGAGGCGAGGTGTGTGGGGGGAGGGGCGGGGGGAGGAGGGGGCTAAGTGTCCCGAGCTGCTTTTCACCGGTCAACCCACAAGAACATTTGACAATCTTTGTCATCTGCCGGGGAAGAACATTCATTTTGTTTTTTGCTTTCACTCTCGAAGGAGTAAAAAGAGAGTTATCAGGATAAACATATTTCTCTGAAAAGAGGCCGTGACTCATTCATTCGACCGTTTGCAGACAGAAGAAACTTCCTCTCTCCATCTCGCGCTTCCAAAGGTGACGGGATGTTAATTCAGACGAGCACGAGGCTTTCGCTCAGCACCTCGCACTGTTTAAGTCTGTCAATTATGAATATATTTTCATTTATTTGCAGACATGCAGCACTATTAGTTTAATTTCTTACATTTTCTGTATTTTTATTGTAGTACTATTGGCTAATAATCACTATTATATTCCTTACAACTTTTTAATTGTTATAACATGAATATATTGATGTTTCAAGCCTACATGTTGCTTGAATCAAATATAATTCATACAATACATGATACTGAAACAGAATATTTGACCAACTTTCCTTCCTTTCATGGCTGAAGGAACCCAAGCTGCTCTGACGAAACCCCCCCTCACGCACTCGAGACCCAATTCCACCGAAATGTCCAATCTGACTCGCCGCCCACGCTGCCCTTCACCGGCGCTCGGTGAGGAAAGTTAAACCCACACAACGAGACCCTCGGTGTTCATCTCCCCCCCACCTCCAACAAACCACACGTTCCATCCGACAGTTACTTTCTTTGAAACATCAGACAGTAAGTTTAAAAGTAACTGGGTTTCTACTGACAATTCAACCAAAACTTCAAGTTGAGATGCGATTAACATGTCCAGATGCTGCTTTCACACAAAGGAAACCACTGAGGGTTCCAACAGGGTTTACTATTTTTTCACTGGTCTTCGTCGTGAAACATCATAACCTCCAAAATACGCCTGACAAGTCTAGATGAAGTCCCTTTCCTTCAATTGTGACGTTGCAATGTGAGATATTTCCTTTAAAACATCACCGCTCCCACCCCTTGAAATCCTTGGTAATGGTTGCATTCATTGTTGGTGTTATTACAAGCACTAAAAGTTTGTCCAGTCAGATTTCATCAGCAAAGTCAGCCGATGTGGAACGTCCTCGTGTCTCATGTTCTGCCCCTCCACTTGCTGTTAATGAGCCATAACAAATCCTTAGGTGTCATTTCCCCAAGAGCGAAAGTTCTCGCCTTTCCTTCTTTTGATGAAACTTGTTCTTCCCCTGGGCAGTTTGCTGTTTTTATGTTTTTAACATACAGCTTTGTGAGGGAACAACATCGGACGGCATCGGAGTAATCCGGGGTTCTGAACACGCTCCATAAAACTCTCCCTTTGAAAACCAAAACGTTGCAGCCATTTGCTGTGATTTCATTGGAAATCTGCCCCCGGCCCTTTTCCCTTCCTCTGACCTTGCTGGCTGCTGGCGTGAATGAAAAGGTGCCACACGCTGCTCTGAGTGCATTTAGGATTGAGATTGTCTCTTTCTCAACTGCACAGGTGTCAGACGGAATAAATCTATACTTTTTATTGCCATCTGTTCAATTATATAACGCGCGCAGAAGGTGTGTGTGTGTGTGTGTGTGTGTGTGTGTGTGCGCGCGCGGCCTGCGTCCTCGTGATGAGCGTGCAGGAGGACGGAAATATAGAAAGAAAGCAAACGGTGTGCTTGTGCACAGAAAGAAACGCCTGGATTAAAGGAGAGGCGCGTGCACGGATCAGGCCTCCTTGGCTCCTCCCCCTTTTGTCGCCTCCTCCAAACCTTTTTGATTGGTTGAATTTAGTGACGGATCTTCCGTTTTTGACTGTCAATTTTCATCAGGTGAAGTAGTTTAGGTTGGATTTTTGCAAACGCCGGGTTGCGTGTGGAGTGTTGTCAATGGTAATTGGTTGGGACATTTGTAATACTGGGGACTGAAGGTCGATGACAATAAATAATTGCGTTTAAACTCAATTTGAGCCTCATTTAACCAGGTTAGCCCCCAACAGGCTGAGCAGCATATTTAATTAGAGACAGAGCAAGAACCAGATAAGATGTGATACGATAAGGGAATCCTTCGTTAGTCCTGCAGCGGGAACGTTTCCGGGTTTGTGACCGGCGCCTTTCAGCTTCAGTCACAGCGTGGAGCCGAGAAAGAAGTGACGGAGAAGTCAAGTCAATCAACTAAATAACCCTTTTTTTCTGAGGCTAATGAAGAGCGTCACTGTCACTCATAAAATAACAGCATGAGGCACGTGCTGCATTGCCGTTTTTACATCATTCAGCTCACATGTATGAAGATGTACATATGTGAGCTTTGCCTCAGATATATATCACATGAACAATGTCGTATTTCTTCCCTCCGGGAAGATAGTAAAACCATTTTCCTGTCATCGCTTCATGAATAAAATGAGAGTAAAGAGACATCTTCTGTCTGTCAGTTTAAGCTCGGATGATTTTCAGTTGACAGTTCAGTGCGTACATTTATATTATAAAGCCAACCGATCACAGGTGTACCCGTCCAAAGAGAGATTACAGGAGTTCAGAAGGCAGAAGAAGACATGAGAATAAAAGCCCTCACATGTGCAACCGTACAAACGCCCCGAGTCGACTCACCAGGGAACATAAGCACTGGCGTGCGTGTGTGTGTGTGTGTGTGTGTGTGTGTTGAAGTGTTTCGCTGCTCTGATCATTGCAGAATGAGCGTCATCGGGTTTTGGACTTTTGACGGGTTTTGATTGATTGACCGAGAGTGTGTTAATTATATTATTAACACAATCAATTTGAGAGTTTGTTTTCCCTGGTCTTTGTTTTGTTGCATAACTGCACCACATAATGCACATTACGTCTGAGCTGCAGAATTTTAGCTCACGGTGCAAAACCTTCAACCTCCTCCCTTGAGTCCTGTTTCCTAATGCCGATGTTTCTCATTTCCTCTCTGTCCTGCTCGGCTGCGACTGATACGACTGTTCATTCACACGCAAACACCTTCTTTTGTGTTTTACGAAAACCCCAGCTTGGCCAGCTTGGCCTTTTCTTATTTATCTGGTGTTATTGTCTGTTTGTTCATCCAGTCTATTGACATTTTCCAGCGGCTTCCTCCTGTATAACTGCTCTCCAGCTCGCAGACGCAGTTTCCACTTTGTCAGTATCGGAGGCCAAAACGGATTAATGGACGGTGCGTGTTTGTATGTGTACCCTTATCTCGCTCTCTGTGTGTGAATAATTCATACGCGCGGTCTCGTCTGCGCCCTTGAAGGAGGAGTTGTGTCTCCGGATCCCTGACATTATTTCCCAAACCTTGAATGCACCAAATAATTAAAGTTAAAGTTAACTTTGTTAGTGCGGCTTTACCTCAGTAGTGTCCCATTGGGGGACGCGTTGACTCCCCCCCCTGAGACGAAACCATGTGGACATTACAGCTGCAAAGCCACGCGGAAGGATTCTGTCTGCACCTGCAGCCGGATTTACAGCTTTGAAAAAAGAAGCGTGCAGCCGTTTGTGTCTGGGCCGAGGGAACGTGTCGCAGTGCAGGGAATTGGAAATCACACGATCATATTCAGCCCTGAAACTCTCAGGGTAACACAATTTCAATCCCAGTTGATGTACACAGTGGCATGAATGCAAAGAAAAGGGTGAGGGGGGAGGGGTGAGGGGGGGAGGGGGTGTCACAGCCAGAAGGGAGAACACTGAAATGAAATCTCGACTCAATGCAAACTAAATGAAAAAAGCTTCCAAGTTGCCGACCCGTCAGCCTTTCCTTTAACACAAATGTGTGAAATATTCAAGCTTTACCGAGAACATGAAATATGAAATGGAATGATAAATAAACCGGGACCAAAAAAGTCCATTTGAAGAAAAACAAAATGCCAGTTGAATAACAATAATCACTATGAAACCTCCTCATTTGATAACTAACATTCAGACGAATGTTTCGTTCTTACAAGTTCTCTAAAATGTGATGTTTCATTATGCAAATAACGTGTCTTTCCTTCCACGTTTGTTGTCGCTGTGATCGTATCGGACAGTAACTTTTTGTTTTGTACCTTCGTCTAGAAATCCTCAGAGACACAGAGCATCTTTGTTAAGTTTCTCACATCTAATTCGCAAAAACTCTTCAGTTTTCCAGTCGTTGTAATGTGATCCAATGTAGCGTCTCTTCTAAAGCTGCCAATCGCTTTAGTTATTCTCTAAAATGTCTCTTTTTTTTTCTTACAGCCTGCTCTGCGATGTGTGATATATATGCTCATAATCTGAGGAGAAGAGATGATTCTCTGCTGATTGGACACTTCAAGTGGGCCACATGTTCCAAGAAGATTTGAATAAATGATTCCCCCGTGCTGCTGGGTCCCTGCTGTTTAAATGTGCAGTCCTCAGTTATATGAAGAAGACCAGAACTAAACACACACAATAAGATTGAACTGCTCAGGGAAATTTACAAATTGTATTTTTGTGCATCTTTGTCACCTCCTGCATTTACTGCATTACAAATGAACCGCGGGTGACAGTTCTCATTTAATGAACCCAGAGCCAAAAAGGATGTGGAAAAAAAAGAATACATAAATGTAATCAATCATAAACCATATCAATAACTGCAGAGCGGAAGGAGTCGTGTGCTGAATCGGAAATCTTGTCCAGGCTGCTTTCAGCATCCAAAAGCTCGAGGAGGACTGCTGAAGACTGTGACTCCCAAAAGAAATCACTCTCACCGCTGTTCATCTCGTCTTCTGATTGCATAAAGGGCCGAGTCTGGATTTCACCTTTGGTCTGACTGTGTTCCAGCAGAAGAACAAAGCGGCGTCCGGGGCGAGCTGCTCTAACAAAGAGGAGAGTGAGTCAGGCAATAAACCCGATGGAAGCAATCAGCTGTCCGCTGTTTTTTTTTTTTTAAGGCATTTTAGGGAGGAATGGCAGTCGCGTCACAATAACCTTCACAGAAATGCTGGCGTTTGTTAAAAAAAAAAAAAAAAAAGTAGGTTATCCGAAGAAAGTGCAGAGCGAAAAACAAATTTAGAAAATTGCCTTGTCTCTCCAAGCAGTGGAATTAGATGCGAAGTCAGCCTAAAGAAGCGGAGACCCAAAATGCAAAAAAGACGCCGGCGTGCTTTGAGTTCTAAGTGAGCGTGCACGCCAGCCGCTTCGACGACACCACTTTGTGACACACGGCGACAAACACAGCGCTTTATTAAATCCGCTCCCCACGCGGCCACATCTCAGCTCCTGCACCTCAACGCCTTCGCTCCCCAAAAATGAAGATTTACCGTTGAGGAACCCCAACGGGACCAACGGGGCTCTTTGATAGTGAGCTTCTGGCTCTCTCAGGAGCAGGACCGCGCTGGCCCGCGCGACGATGAGCGCCAACGTCTCGCTTCCGACCCCCCCGGAATGATGCAAATCGAATGACCCCCCGGTGTGCGTTCCTCTCTCTCCCTTCTGTTCTCGCCAACCCAAGGACGCTCACTCCGTTTTACTCTTTGAAACATTCAGCAACTTGTAAACCAGCGCAGACGTTTTCTGCGGCCTGTTGAAATACCTGATATTGGCTGTTTGTGTGTGTGTGTGTGTGCGTGTTGCAGCTGCCTGGGTTAATAAAGTCAATGACGGCCAGACTGCTGAATCCAAAGGAAAGGTGTAACCAGCTTAACGTTCACTATATACCACTTCGGCCAACGCCGGCGTTCAAACAGCTGTTAATGCTGAAATAGCTTCTCAAGCCTCTGGACCTTTCAGCTAAATCACAATGAAGTAACACTTCGGCAGAGCAAAAGTACCTCGGAAAAGCTTTTGAAGAAATGATCCCCCCCCCCCCCCCCCCCATCGATGCCCTGTCATTTTAAACTAATAGTTTTGCCCTTGAGTAGTTTCCAAGAGCTGGCTGCAGGGTCTATAAATTAAACCTCATCAAAGTTTAAAGAATGAGAGAGATGTTCAATAAACACTTTGCCCCGGGCAGGAAAAAGCACTATTACCACATTTCACTGATTTCACACGTTTTCACAGAAAAGAATGCATTTTGATTATGACACCCTTTTATTCCCCGTAGAAAGAAAAAAGATTTTTTAAGCCCCCGACAAGAACTGCAACCTAAGCCACAAAACAAGTTGTTTATCAGTGCCTTTTTTTTTCTTAGCAAGACATGTTTTTTTAAAGTTCTCCTGCAGGAATGACGTAATTTACTTTCCTAATCAGCGCGTGTTATTAACTATTTCTCCTCCTTTCAAATCTTAAGAGCTAATCACTGCACCAGGTAACCGTTTGTCAGCGGAGCTGTCGCGCACGTGGCTTTAAAAAGTCCCAAACACGTACGGACTAATTACTATTCTCCTCACTCACAGTGATAGATGCCATTAATCAATGCTGCAGCGAGTCCCTGAACATTGGGTCCTTTCAAACTTAAACTGTGATCTGAGCCTTCCCAGGAGCATTAGCATAAAATATGTTTTAGTTAATATCCTTTCATTTTAATTGAAGCGCTGCATTCGCTTTGATTTCCCCACTGAGCTGCGTTTTTCACCCTCAAGCTGTGCCAGAACACATGCAGGAGTGAACAGGGCGGAATAATGAAGTTATTTGTTTTATTGTATTTGGCCGTCCTAAACACGACAAATCCATCTGTGTGTACTATTGGCGCAGAATAATAGACAAAGTGATTTACTTTCTCTTCAACTGTTTAAAGTCAATACAGGAGAGATTTGTTCCAATGTCATGATGGATTTCTTTAAGTGATCCTGTGTAAAAGAATAACGTCTGGCAACGCGATTTTTGCTCACGCTTTGCTCCTTCCAATATAGTCATGCAAAAGATGGATGAGTGCCGAAATCGTCAGAAATTGAGATTTGTTCAGGTGCGTCTTCAGCATTGAGAGCATCTGGTGGAAATAATAAATGCACCAGAAGTCTAGAGGGAAAAATGAGATATGTCTTTTAGATTTTTATATTACATTACATGTCATTTAGCTGACGCTTTCATCCGAACCCAGAAGAACACAAAATAAAAAAGGGCAATTTCATCAAATAATCAGATTTGCAGCTTGCCATAGCTAAGAGCCATTATAAGTACAATTGAAGTGCTTTTTAGTGGTGTGTGGTTGTGTTTTGAAGGTCTAGTCTGAAGACACACAGAGGAACAATGACAACCTGAACACCTTCACACAAAAAGCATTAAGCATGAGTTGTTTCTAAAGCTCTGCAATCAGTCTGTTTTACTGCATTTGAGCTTCAGATCCTTCAACTAACCCGCAATCATTAATGGAGTCCCTCCAGACGGGCTTATCAGCACATGCACATAAATAAGTGTGCAATGTCACACCTCACACACATACACACACACACACAGTCGATAATTAGACGCATCCATACTAACTAAAAAAATAATTACTTAAAATGTTGAGACGACACTAAATGATTTATTCGCGAAGTAAAAAATTACCAAATGCGTCTGAAACGTATTCATGCACCATCACATGGAAACAAAGGCGATGTCACAAAGCCTGACAGAACAGTGCATGCTTGCAAAATTCACACAACCCAGAAGCACAGATAACAGAGAGAAGGCCAACGAGGGAAAAAGCGTCCTGTCGGCACTCCGTCATTGTGTACTTGACGTAACTCCTAATTAATCATGTTACCACTAATGAATCATTTACCCACATTCACGAGCAGCGTCCTGGGATGGAATGACGTACAATGTATTCGCACAAAAACAACGTGTTAAATGCACACTTAACACAACATAAACCCAACGAGCCTCTAAGAAGGCGGCGCGTTTCTTCCCTCCTGCCGGGCCGACCCGTGGCCGCGCTGCCTTTGTGCTCTTTATGCTCTCCACATAAATCAATAGCTGAGGCCGCTCGGCTCGGCGCCTCTTCTCTCACCCGAGACGCGAGGCCCCCGCCAGTCGGACGTCAGCTCGGCGTGAATCCAATCAACGCGAGTCCAGTCGGATCTGTTCAGGTGGTTCTTATCTCCCTCTGAGGGGGGGGGGGATGGTTGTGGTCCGTGGGGACTGAAGAACTCGAGTCCAATCACGTCCTTTTCATCCGCAGACCTTTCACAAGGGCTCTGCCTCAACGTTGGGGTTGAACTTTGCCGACCCTGGAACACGTCAGGCGCTGCTCCCGTAATGTCATTTAGCAGTTTCGGGATTTGGAGGTTGCGCAGTTTGAAGGTTCACCTTCCCTGTGAGTGCAGCGAGGTGAAGTAGGAGTGTCTTAAACAGTTTATTCACACATGCCACCGTTTTTCTGGGACATTTTGGTCTGCATGTCTTTGATGAAATCGTCCTTGTGAAGCTAAACGGGAGTTTTCTGTATCCTTTAATGCTTTGGATGACATTTCTTAAATGGTTAACAGACTAAAATAGAACCACTGTTCCCGGAACGTTTTAGACAACAGGAAATTTCCTTTATGAGATTCAAGTCGAGGCTTTTCATTTACATACATAGCACCACAACACGGCGTGACACTGAGACGACGGGACCTCATTCGTCCCGCCTGCACTAATTTTCTGAGAGCCTTAGGAGCGAGTGAGCCAATTCAACTTAAAACACATTCTGCATGGTGACGGAGGGAAGAGGAACTGGCCGAAGAAAGAAAGAGGGGAAAACTTTAGAATTCAGCCTTGGGACACTCTTGTTACACTTTGATGAAGGTCTTCTGCTCATTGGACGTAGGAGCGACTGTGGTGTAAGTCATGTGATCCCAAAGGAACTTGTCTTTTATCCGGAATAATAACGTTCTGGAATAATAATTGTCACAGCGGGGAGACATGTAATGTTGCTTTTACATTAGTTTTCTGTTGACGTGCAGCATCACGCCAGTCCTCCGCACTCTGAGCATCAGGTACAACAAAGTCCTCCATCCCTGAAGCACACGCAGGTTCTGTTCTGTCTGTGGGCCGTTTCCCTGAATTACGTTTCTGCTCGGTGAACAATGAAGGAGAGAGAGAGAGAGAGAGAGAGAGAGAGAGAGAACAACAGCGTGATGCTGCAGCGTTGTAACTACAAGGGTCCAGATGGGTTCGTCGTAGCTGTGTGGTAACGAGCATTCAAGTTGTCACCTCCCATAGAGCAGAAATAATAGAAACTTCATAATCACTGACTTTTCCCCCCGTTGAGGAAAACTGTTTAGAAATCTATGCTGGGCCTCATCTGAAGGGGTTGAAAGAGAAATGCCCAAGAAATGCAAATAGCGGCAAACTAAAACCAAATGATTATTCTGTGAAGAGAAATATTAAATTAGTCAACAACAAAAAAGCTGAAAAACAGGAAGGTTTCTTTGAAAATATAAGTACAACTTTCTGCACCAACACGATTCAGCCATAACAAGTGAAAACACTACAGAAACTCTGCCAAGATTCTCACAATATTTACTGAAGTGAAGTGCCACCGAAATGGGAACAAACCAGCATGAGACGATTCTTCCTAAAAGCTCAGATTAAACTTAATTAGGTTTTTAATTTCTTTTTTTTTGCAGCTTAGATTGTGTTTTGCTTCAAATTCATTATTGGTTTCATTGTGATCATTCATTGAGTGAGTTGAAGGCCTTTGTCTTGGTAAGCTTCACTGGTTTATAGTCAGCCCATTAAAAGATTAGATCCAGTTTGGACGCTGACATTCAACAAATAAGTATTTTATATATTTGAATGGATTTAGTGTGTATAACATAATGTTGTTGTTTCCTCAAACTGCAAACGGGGTTCAATAACAATGAATTCTTAATGTTGCCTCAAACTCAAATATGTTACTTTAACCTAAAACCTTCCTCAAATATAAATCATCCTGTTGTTGTTGTAGTGGAAGATTGCGAATTCATTGAAGGATTGTGTCAAGAATGTGTTATTTACGTTGTTGGTGCTCATTTTCAACCAGGACCAGTGCAACTGATCAATAAATCTCAACATGCAAAAAGGAAAAGTTTCTCCAGCCCTTAAAAATAACTCAACCTGTAAAATGTTTCAACGTGCTGACACCATTTAAACCCCTCAGTGATTCCAGGTCGGCGCGGAGGAGCTAACGTGAGCGCTGGAGGACGCACGGATGATTCGTTCAGTTTAATGTTCTCGCTGCATTGATGTTCGACCAAGAAGAACATCAGACGCAGATGTGCATCGTGTGGAGTTTAATATTCCGCTCGATGGTAACTTACAGGAACCATCAGAGGGGTTAGAAGCTGCAGGATGCAGTAAGATGTGGCATCCAGTAAACGGACCACAAATGATCCAATTAGAGAACAGGAGCTGAGAGTCATGTCGATAAAGAAATAAATGTGATCATTTGGCGATCGGCTTCATTTCAGTTCAGACTGGCGGCCATTGTTTCACAGTATAATTTCTCTTGGTAAACACGTTTGTTTATTACGTTAGAAAGTGAAATATGAATTCACGTGGACTTCCATTAAAATGATGTACTGATAGAACAGAGTCAGACTTTTAGATTACATGTCAGGCCCACTCAAAAACGAATTCATCACGTCATTCTGCTCAGATGTTCAATACATTTCATCTTAACTCTTATATCGATCTGGTCAAACTCTCATTTCTCAAAGTGCAGAAACATGCTCAGTCATCTCTCGAAATAAGTTCAACAACCCTCTTTGTTTTCATCGACAATTTGCATTCACACACTGTGCACTATTTCACGATTACAAAAACGAGAAAAAAAAAATATTAAAAGGAAGAACTTCAATAATTGTGTTGATACATAAACGATGCATTTGCTTCCATAAAAGGCTTGAGTCACTGAATAGTATTTTAAAAGAGAACATAATGTGAAACTAATCAAGAGGTGTGATATTAAAGTGTGGAAATAGATGTGTGATGTGTTCATTCATCCAAGTACAAGATAACAAGGACACTGAAGCACTCTGGCAGAAGAAGACTTCAGGCACAAGTTCAGATACAGGATATTCATTATTGAGTTGTTGTTGGAGAAGACACGGTGGTGTAGTGGTTAGCACTGTTACCTGCCATACCGGCGAAGTGGGTTCGACTCTACCCAATGTCGCCTCTGTAAAGGTGGGGTATTTCCAATGAAGGCTTCAATTCACTTAAGTAATGGTCAACCACTGTACATCCCATGTCGAAGAACATTCAAGCATTTGAAAAAAATCACAAAATATTTTGCAAAATATATGAAATTCTTTCTGTAGTCATATGAGAGGCCACGATGGTTAGGGAATGTACATTTGAAAAAATCACAAAATATTTTGCAAAATATATGAAATTCTTTCTGTAGTCATATGAGAGGGCACGATGGTTAGAAAACAAACATTTGAAAAAATCACAAAATATTTTACAAAATATATGAAATTCTTTCTGTAGTCATATGAGAGGGCACGATGGTTAGAAAACGTACAGTTGAAAAATTCACAAAATATTTTGCAAAATATATGAAATTCTTTCTGTAGTCATATGAGGGGGCATGGTGGATAGAAAACGTACATTTGAAAAAATCACAAGATATTTTGCAAAATATATGAAATTCTTACTGTAGTCATATGAGACATTTGAAAAAAACATCTGAATAATTTCTACAATTGAGTCATAAGACATTCTAAAAACATTTAAATGGGTTCCACATTCAACTCCACCCAACGGCGCCTCTGTGAAGATGGGGTAATTCCAAAGCTGGCTTCAATTCACTCAAGTAACTGTCAAACACTGTGCATCCACCATGTCAAAGAACATTCAGTCATTGGGAAAAAATCACAAAATATTTAGCAAAATATATGAAATTCTTACTGTATTCAAATGAGAGGGCACGATGGTTAGAAAACGTACATTTGAAAAAATCACAAAATATTTTGCAAAATATATGAAATTCTTACTGTAGTCACATGAGACATTTGAAAAAAACATCTGAATAATTTCTACAATTGAGTCATAAGACATTCTAAAAACATTTAAATGGGTTCCACATTCAACTCCACCCAACGGCGCCTCTGTGAAGATGGGGTAATTCCAAAGCTGGCTTCAATTCACTCAAGTAACTGTCAAACACTGTGCATCCACCATGTCAAAGAACATTCAGTCATTGGGAAAAAATCACAAAATATTTAGCAAAATATATGAAATTCTTACTGTATTCAAATGAGAGGGCACGATGGTTAGAAAACGTACATTTGAAAAAATCACAAAATATTTTGCAAAATATATGAAATTCTTACTGTAGTCACATGAGGGGGCACGATGGTTAGAATACGTACATTTGAAAAAATCACAAAATATTTAGAAAAATATATGAAATTCTTACTGTAGTCATATGAGGGGGCACGATGGATAGAAAACGTACATTTGAAAAAATCACAAAATATTTTGCAAAATATATGAAATTCTTACTGTAGTCATATGAGGGAGCACGATGGTTAGAATACGTACATTTGAAAAAATCACAAAATATTTTGCAAAATATATGAAATTCTTACTGTAGTCCTATGAGGGGGCACGATGGATAGAAAACGTACATTTGAAAAAATCACAAAATATTTTGCAAAATATATGAAATTCTTACTGTAGTCATATGAGGGGGCACGATGGTTAGAATACGTACATTTGAAAAAATCACAAAATATTTTGCAAAATATATGAAATTCTTACTGTAGTCATATGAGGGGGCACGATGGTTAGGAAATGTACATTTGAAAAAAACATCTGAATAATTTCTACAATTGAGTCATAAGACATTCTAAAAACATTTAAATGGGTTCCACATTCAACTCCACCCAACGGCGCCTCTGTGAAGATGGGGTAATTCCAAAGCTGGCTTCAATTCACTCAAGTAACTGTCAAACACTGTGCATCCACCATGTCAAAGAACATTCAGACATTGGGAAGAAATCACAAAATATTTAGCAAAATATATGAAATTCTTACTGTATTCAAATGAGAGGGCACGATGGTTAGGAAATGTACATTTGAAAAAATCACAAAATATTTTGCAAAATATATGAAATTCTTACTGTAGTCATATGAGGGGGCACGATGGTTAGAATACGTACATTTGAAAAAATCACAAAATATTTTGCAAAATATATGAAATTCTTACTGTAGTCATATGGGGGGGCACGATGGTTAGAAAACATGCCTTTGAAAAAAACATCTGAACATTTTCTACAATTGAGTCATAAGAAATTCTAACCATAGTGGTTGGAGAAGACACGGTGGTGTAGTGGGTAGCACTGTTGCATATATGTGTGTGTGTTCGGAGGTGTTTTTTTCATCCCCCACCATTCAACAACTCAAACATGAATTAAGAACCTTTTAATATCTCACAGAACCATATGAAAAACATGTAGAGCCATCTAGTAGACAAATGTTTTTTAAGAAGGTGATGTTTTTTTTTAGAACCACACCGCCTGGTTTGTGTTTTTTAAACACTTTGGAAATAATATATATGTGTGTAGATTGATTTTAATTTGGAAGTGGGCCGACGGCCGTTCAGGTCACTACTGTCCAAACCAAGTCAATTGCATCGCTTCATAAACAAAGAGTTTTGCTTGAAGACGTTACTGGGATTTCAGGTGGCTTGAGCATGAGCAGGTTGTAGGTTAATGGTGTTGTGTGACACCATAGAATTCACCTTGCTGCATGCTGCTGTTGATACAGCCCTTTCGTATGAGCTAAGTAGTTCAGCCGCGGTGATTTTAGATGCTTAACAGATTAGGTCGAGGACATGGCCCTTAATGTGGGTTGTAAAGTCGACGTGCTGCATGAGATACAAGCAGTTTAACAAGGCTTCGGTATCTCTAGTAAACATAGTATCAGTGTTATCTTAATTAACTTTTAAATCCCCCCTATAACTTAACTTAATAAAACTTAATAAAGCTGCAGCCCCGGGAGCCGTTTCGGCTCATCCTGTTTGTTCCAGGTTTAATTGTCGTTTTAAAAAAGCAGATAAACGCAATGCTGTTTGGCAGCTAACATGGTAATCCTGTATTAGGGCCCCGCGCTGTAGCGCCAAATGCAACAGTTACAGTTGTTTCACTAATCTTCTCTATTGGCAGAAATCCCAGATCAGCACCGCCTCCAAAAATCTAACGGATCTTGTCAGCCAAAATCTGTTTGGTTCGTGAATTTATGACATTTAAGCTGCCGCTGGCTCGACACTAAATCAATCCTGGCATGTTTGCTCAGGACAAAGTGTTTGGTTTACGAGTGCAGTAGAGGAGACAAACTTAGTCTGATGCTGGTTTCATGTTTATCTTACTCTTTAAGCTTAAAATCACAATAATGCTTATTCTCAACCGGCCCCTTGTGGCCTTTGGGTCAGTTCAACGGGCCTCAAGTTGTAAACCATCTTTGCCATGACCTTAAATCCCACAGAATCTTAGATAAACCCGTACCTGAGTGTGCGAAGGCCACTAATACATTTGCAAGTAGACAAACCTTTTTTCCGTGGCCTACTCAGCCGTTAAGGTCTCGTTTGAAGGAGCTTGTCCTCGCTCTAACTCACATTCTCCTCGTCCATCCAGTGAGGACACCGATAACGACGTGCGCGAATCTTCAATCATCACAAATACGAGAAGTCGGTTCAATCTCAACGGTTATACTTCAGCTACTTTTTTCAGCTTCGTCGTATAATTGTGTCTCGGCGAGGCACCAGGAAGCTCACGTGCGCACGGAGAAACCCAACTCCTCCACTCTGTCACTCTGAATGAAGTCACGGCCGCGGCTGCGAAGGACTGCAATAAAGGGAGGGTGGTACGAGTACAAGATTGGCCTCTGGCGGCATAACCATTATTAAAAATAACTCATGCACAATCCTGTAATGTGTGAAAGTGTTTCAGACAGATTCCAAACAATGTGGCGGTCTCTAAGCGCCCTGGAATTAGTAAATTGCTGGTGACAGCAGTGTAACTGGTTCGCCACCTCGCACAAACAATCTCCCTCGGCTTCGTCGGGATGGCAGCTGGCGCGATACAACGGCGTCCTGGTTTACATTTAGTCCCTACCGGAGGCTCGCGTACTGGGATTATTAAATGTAAACAGGATGAAAGGGTTAACAGTCCCTGCTGCTGTGATACAACGCGACCATTTAACATCGTTATGTGTCAGTCTATTTTTAGCAAATGGCTGAGGTTCAGGTTTAAGACTGTTGTCGCTGGATCTGTAAATATCTTTGAGTGTTTACACACTGATGCAAACACCCGTTTGATTTTGTTAACTGCATATTACTCCAGAGATGAAATCAGTCATAACCACCATGTCGCAACCATTTTAACTGTCAAGTTAAAATTTGTCATAGATATTTGTTTGAATTTTAGGTCTATCGCCTTGTTTAATTTGGTTATTTTTAACAAAAGACGATTGAATAAAATATTGAAATAGTAGAATTGATGACGTCCTTAGAAAATTCAGAAAAACCATCATTGGAATAATACATTTAAAAATATATTATATAGTTTTAGGAAATATTTACTTTGGGTTCCAGGATTTATATCCTAGTTTAAATGCACAAAACAAATATCACTAGCTTTTATGATTCCAAGTAAGCAGTCATCATTTTTGACACATTTTGTCTTCGGCAAAGTCTCTCATACTAGCACTAATGCTCAGTTGTTAAATTATTAAGACCTGAAATGCCTAATGACATTAATGAGCCTATGATTATCAGTAGATCAATTACAAATGAACAAATCTCTTTCCAACTCTACTGTGCAAAAACCGTATGCAGCCAGTCCGTCAGGCAGAAAGTGACTGGTCTCTAACAGCTGAAGTCATTTGTCGCGAGTCGTCAATGGGAGCAGACAGCTCACTCCATCGAGGAGTTCTGGTGCTTCCCGGCCGCGTGGTCCAAAGTCATCCGTCCGGAATCCCGCAGAGAGAAATCCCGTTCTCCATTACAAGACTTCTATCAGGATGTCTCTGGGTGCCGATGTTGTTTAGGGAGGAACTGGATGTCAAAACAACAGCTGTGCTTCAGCCAGAGTTTTCCCCTAGAAGAGGAGGAAGTTGTTGTGTAACCACGGTAACGCTGTTAATCAAGTGGATCCATCGGTTCCATCTTCAGGCATTTTTAGGCACATTAGCTTGAAATAAAAGGTTTTCTGAATCACCGGTCTGAAGTAAGGTGGCTGTGTGTGTGTGGGGGGGGGGGGGGGGTTGCTGTCTGGGTCCAATAAAGCCGACAATGATTATTTCATTATGACAAAGTGGGTCGAATTTGTCTAAATATACATACATGTCAATCAGTGAATCTATAGATCTATATATCCTATTTTATTTATTTCATTTTATTTGAATAACTCACTCAAGACAAAAAGTATGACATTTAAACATTACAGTCATTATTGAAGTTGGGTAATGCCTTAGCACAACAACACAAAAACACCAGAGCACTGCTGCAAGCTTTTCATCCCATGTTGTAGACACCTATGCTCAACAATACTGCCCCAGAAGAGAAAGACACTAAATATGTAATGTAAACACACTTCAGGTTTCCCCGTCTCATGAGTGTCTGAGAGGTGTTTGTTCAGAGCACATAGACAGTAATTGAACAATGACATCACCTTGTGATCCCCAGCGTGGAGGGTAAAATCTACTCAGTTACCTCATAAAAACGTTGGCAAATATGATTTGTGGTTGTACAACCCCACAAGAAATGATAAAAAGGATCAGTTTGAACGAGACGTACAAAAAAACTGTTGGTATATATATACATACACGTATATGTGTGTGTGTGTGTGTGTGTGTGTGTGTGTGTGTGTGTGTAGAATAAAAGAAGTATATATAGAAATATACATCGCTCCTTCTAGAAATAACTACTCTCATAATTACCATTTCAGGAGACAAAAGAAATGCTTCCACTCTCGTATTATGCTTTTAATTTGGGTATTCAAGACGCATGCAGGTTAGTTGTATTTCCCACAGCATGTCAAAAGATAAGACGCTTTGGGGAGAAGGGGCTCGATTTTATTAATTACATTATTGATTAAAAAGTTCACAGTAATGACAAAGTTATAGCGAATTCACTAGTGCTTGAAAATATGATTTCTGTCCATGTATGGAGAATGTGGTAAGATTGCATCACTTTTAAATTAAAAGTGGAACGGATTGTAAAAAAGTAGGCAAAACGTGATGAAAGGAAGTAATTTATAAAACAGGAGCCAGCTGTAATTGAGCCCCCCCCCCCTCCCAAAAGGGTTCTTGAAGGCCTTTTCCGCTCTATTTATGATAATTTATTAATTCAAATGTATTCCCTTGTTTTAGTTTATCTTTGCCATCGTCTTCTTTCTCGGTTTCCAGGAGATCCACTGTGACAGATTGTGTATTGTGTTGTGAATTCAACCAAATAATTGTGCTTTATTCTTTTCTCATTTTTTTTACTGTTACACTCAAATAAAGTCTAATTTAAAAATGATCAAATTTAGGTCTCGAAACGGCCGTTCTGGTTTTCAGTTGCGTTTTGCCCTTGTAAAAATGGTTCTGATGGCTCCCATCAGTCCTGCTATGCATCAGTACCACTGTTCCCCGTCACATTGAACATTTTGCTAACAGATCAATCAATTCTCCTTTAAAGACACTAATAAAAAGAAAATAAGCTTATTGTGCAGACAGCTGAGAGAAAATGCTTGTCTTTTGAAACAGACTAATATTAATTTACTGAGAATGGGAATCTAATTATCTCCATCTTCCTGGATGGATCCTCATGGATGGAATGGCAAACTGGCCTTTTTACAAATTCCGGAAAAACTAATAAACAAGCTCACCGCAAGTCTCTTTTAAACTGTTATGGAAAAGCCTGTTGTAGGTCAAAGCTCCATCATCATTGTATGTACAGCGGGTGAAATCAGTATTGAACACCATTTTTCTCAGAAAATATATTTCCAAATTGACATGAAATTTTCACCAGATGCTGGTAACAAAAAAGTGTAAAAGTGTAATAATGTGAAATGACACAGGGAAAAAGTAAAACACATGAAGAAAGGGAGGTGCAAAAAGGTATGGAAAGCCAAGACAACAGCTGAAAACTATCAGTAATTAAAAAGCAATCCAGACCCTTGTCAGTGCAAATTAATATCAGCTGGTTCAGTCCCAACTGATGGCTTACAAAAAGGTCTCATTGCCAAGGTGCCACACAAGACACATCCCATGATGGATAAAAGCAAAGAGCCGTCTCACGACCTTCGCAACCTAATTGTTGCAAAACACAATGTTGGTGTTGGTTATAAGTGCATTTCTAAACTTCTGAATGTTCCAGTGAGCAGTGTTGGGGCCATAATACAGAAGTGGAAAGACAATCATTTCACCATGAATTAGTTTCAACCAGGTGCTCCTCACAAGATTTATGACAGAGTGAAAATAATAATCAGAAGAGTTGTCCAAGAGCCAAGGACCACTTGTGGAGAGCTTCAAAAAGACCTACAATTAGCAGGTACTGTTGTCTCAAAGAAAAGAGTAGGTAATGCACTCCACTGCCATGGCCTGTATGCACGCTCACCACGCAAGACTCCATTGCTGAAAAAAAAAAGCATGTTGAAGCTTGTTTAAAGTTTGCTGCACAATATTTGGAAAAGCCAGTGAAATACTGGGAGAATGTAGTGTGGTCAGATGAGAGCAAAATTGAACTGTTTGGAGGCCATAATACACACCATGTTTGGAGGAGAAATGGCGCTGCACATCATCCTAAAAACACCATACCAACCGAGAAGTTTGGAGGTGGGAACATCGTGGTGTGGGGCTGCTTTTCAGCAAATGGTACTGGCAAACTTCACATAATTGAAGGATGAATGGGAAAATTCACAGAGACATTCTTGACAGAAATCTGTTGCCATCTGCAAGGATGATGCAGATGAAACGAGAGTGGACATTTCAGCAAGACAGTGATCCCGAACACACAGCCAAGGAAACTCTCAACTGCTTTCAAAGAAAGAAAATAAAGCTGCTAGAATGGCCCAGTCATTAAATCCCATTGAAAATCTATGGAAAGACCTGAAGATCGAGGTTCATAGAAGAGGCCCACGGAACCTTGGTTGTGTGGAAGAATGGGCCAAGATCACACCAGAGCAATGCGACTAGTTCCTCCATCCAGGAGGCGTCTTGAAGATGTCATTACCAACAAAGGCTTTTGTACAAAGTATTGAATAAATATCAGTAAGCGTGTTAAATACTTTTTCCCTGTGTCATTTCCCATTATTACACATAACTTTATTTCTGAACTTTGTTTGGTTTCTTTGTATTGTATGTATGTATGTATGTATATATCACTTGGGTTGTTACCGACATCTGGTGAAAATTTCATGTCAATAGCTCCTTTGGAAATATATTTACTGATAAAAATGGTGACCTGTTCAATACTTATTTCACCCAGCGTGTATATGAGTGTGTGTGTGTGCGTGTGTGTGTGTATATATGGATATTTTAAAGAAACCCTCTGTCACTTTGACCTGATATCCCTCACCAAAAGGGCAGAACAAACATCTCTAATGATGTGTTCAAAAGTTCCTTTTGCTTTAAAGAACTGGCGTTCTCTGTGAAAGGGAGAGCAGATTGGCAATTAGATCCCACACTTTAGCCACCCGCCCTCCTCTGTACAACCCAATAAAAGACCACACTCATTATGTGTATGGGGTTGAATCAAATTTGATTTTGTCTACTTTAAAATTCTCTATTAGACCTTCCAAGGAGGAGTTGGTTCGGGTTTTATAGCTTGCCTAGTGGGCATGAAATGACTTTATCCACTTAAAGTTACTCATTAAAAGAAAGACCAGGAAAGTCTCCGGAGAGACAAGTTCGCTTCATTGTGAGGTCCATAAAGACGTCACGTGATGTTAATTTCACTTACAATGTGTGCAAATCCAGCGGGACGAGCGGAACGGTAAAGGGATCTGCAGTGTTTCCAAACACCGCCGCAAACTGTACGGGTTGAATCCTCCTCACAGCGCAACACGCTGAGCGAAGGAGAGCCGTTCACACAGATTCCCCCTCAGACCCGAGGAGCACGCGGTGGAGACACGTCCGAGAGGAGAAGCAGAGGCTTTGCCTCGATGCTGCATGCGGCTCATCCGTAAAATGGCAATAAAAAGCTTCACACTAAGACTCGAACACTCCCACAGACGGTTTTTGGTTGCATGAAAGCGTCTTATTGATTGACTGATTTAATGCTTGCAAGACGTTTTTCTTTCAAGGGCATTGCACACTAGTCCAATCGTGTCTCACTGGGATTCAAGGTTTCTCTTGGAGGGACTTTTGCATGAGAATAAATTACAGAACTATTTACACAGGATTCATTGTCTTCTGACAAGTGAATTGCAATCATTTGGAGATTATTGGTGATCCAAGTTTCATGACACCTATCAGAGGAGGTGTCAGAGTGTCATTGAAAATAGACATTGGCGGAATTAAGAAAGTTTCTGTGTGAACATCAGAAATTCACCCGTTTCCTATACTTTGCCCCGCGAGAATGAAGTTGAAGCTGCTTTAAGAAAGCTAAGCCAAAACTCCTCATGCTTTTCCCCCCCAAAACCAAAATTCTCCATCCGAGAGAAGGAATTTGTTCCGTACCGAGCAGCTTCAGCCTCTGTGATCCACACGCTGCACAGGCTCACAATTTATTCCATGCATTTCCATCCAATCCAGTGGAACGTTCTCCCGGTGGCTTCCGCTTGCACTGACGGACTCACCTTCAAGCTACTGGACCACAGCACGAACACACGGCCTGGAAGAATGCAGATGTGGAACGCAGTGTGGGCGGCTTGCTGCCTGCCCAACAGCCTTTGAGTGAACTAGATGATCCGATGTATCTCAAAAAGCTTCATGATGACTTATTTACTCATTAAAAGTTTGGGGATTTTCGGAAGTGCTTGCTGCAGGGCGAACAAACGAGGGGACGGAGGCAATTTAATGTTTTGTATTGCTTCTGTGGTTGGGAACTCAGCCCAGGGGTGGATCCTGAAGATGTTGACAAGAGTGATGGGTTTTTGGTTTTTAGTGTAGGCCTTAGGGTCGGACGAACGACAATGAAAACAGCCCGGAGCTCAAAGCTAGAAAGTCCGCAGTTTGAAGGATGCTGTGAGTAATGAAAAAAGACCGGCTTTGTTTAACTCTTATGGGACAGAGACACAGTTGTGAAAGAAAAAACGCATAGTCTTCAAAAAATATTTAAATACATGTGAAGCAGCGATTGATGGTAGATGGATGATCAACTTAGTTTGTTCTAAAGGAATACGTAGAAATATGCTTCCAGTTTCTGATCCTGTACCTGCAGCAGTACATTCAGGGCCGTTATGAATCATCGGGATTGGTTGTCGTCATCACTTACGCGGCTTTAAAGGTCTATGAAATGTGCCGCATTGATAGCAGGACGTGACATTGAAACTACATTTGAAGGAGAAGACCACATTGTGCGGACGTCTCACACGGCAGAACGTGGCACAGGGAGGGAACACTTGTCATCGTGGTGACATATGTGGTGCTGCAGACAGAGTGCAACTCGAGCGGATATTTAAGGCACCGACTTCCGTCTCATAACTGCCTGTAGAACCGTGTGTGTTTTTTTGAAGCAGAGGAAACAGGCCAGCTGCGGTAGCGTCCTCTTTAGCCCTCAAAGGTTTAGCTTTAGCTTTGGGTCAGTCACTCAAATTCGTTAGTTCAACAAAGGTGAAAAGGGCAAGAAAAATGCTGTTTTTAAAATACTAGACCAAAGCATTTTGACCAACATTCCAGTATTCTCTATTTCCACATGTTATACCTTCATCTTTCATTGTGTATCTCTTCCTCTCAGGCTAAAATCAAATGCACATCTGGATTACTGGGTGCAACGAATAAACTGCTTTAAAAAGTCTGTTTTGTCGTTAAGAACAATCAATCACGTACTGACGTCTGTAGCTGCTCCCCATGTGGAAGACTTACAGCTAACATTAAAATGTTAAAACAGTTCTAGTCACACTGGGAAAGTTGAACTGGTATTCCTGACAGAGGTGGTTCTCTTCTCCAGTGAAGCCACACTGGATGATTGGGGTTGATTTCGTCTTTGCACCGTGGGATTATCAACTGAAAACCTGCCGGTTTAAAGAAACCGGCAGCCACAGAAATGCTTAAGTGCCCCTGTGAACATAAACTTGATGAAGTGGTGAAGATTTGACTAAATGAAAAAGTAATGGCTGGGGCGGCGAGGAGTGTTGATCGTCCATCTGCTCGCTCCTTTCCTCCCGGACTCCTTTTCATTATTCCACTCTTCTGTTCCCGAGGCTGCTCGTCTCCTTTCACTCCCTCATTATCCTGCCGGAGCCGCATCACGGCCTCGCTCCCCTCCTGCGGTCGGGACTATTTGGGGATGTCATGGGGGGGGCTCGGTGGGCCGTCGGGGGGGTTTTGGGCCCATCGTCCGGCTGACGACGAGTAAGAAGAGAAAGAGACCGGACGAGGACGAGGACGCGGCGGAGGTCGGGGATGAGGAGGCGGGGACGGGCTGGGTAATGAAACGGATGCCTTGGGAAGAGGATGCAGTGGACCTAATGCGATGATCAGCAATCTGAAGGCAAAGGAGGACGTGCTAATGATGAGAAATGGTGTGAATTCAATCCGGATGGAGGGGAAGGAGACGAAGAAACAGCTGCTGTTTCATTACGCTTATTTCTCGCTGGTATTTCCCACTATATAAGTGAGTCTTATTATGTTTTGTTTTTTTCCCGTTTTCAATAGGTAGAGACTACTTATAAATTATTTTGTTTTAAAGCAGCAGATTCTCACAGCTCAGTTGATGTTGGATATTCATGTGTTTTGGAATGCACATCGAAGTCATTGAGGTGGAATTTTCCTACATTTCAAAAACGCTTCAACTATACCGTAAATAATACATAATATGAGCTGCGCAGTGCGTTTCAGAGTTACATTAAACTCACTTCTTTATGGACCTGAACCAGAACCGGGCCCTGACGCCTGTGACAGCCGTGGCCGGAGGCCTTTGGTCTTCAGGGCGTTTCACCTGCCTGTGATCCTGATAAGAGAGCGTGGGGGCCACACAAAGCTCACACACACACACACACACACACACACACACACACACACACACACCAAAGCACCAAACAGCACCGTCTTCTCCCGACCGCCATCCATAGTTTATATATTTATACATGTATAATTATACACATATATATGTGTAGGTATACATTGTATATGAATATTTATACAGAGTCGAGGTTTACCGGATAGATAAAGTCAAATTAAATATGTTTAAATTCATAGAGACAGAGTTCCCTTCATGCCACTCAGCTCTGTCAGCTGTCCAAGTTGGCCGAGCTTCAACAACTTGAGTTTAATGAGGTGTCACTCAGGTAATTTATTTCTCCCTCCTGAGTCGCCCTGCTGTTTCAGAGAAATATTTGCTCAACTCAGAAGCTAATGGATTCGGCTGCTGTCAAAGGGCCTCTGCAGAAGAGCTGGGGGATAAATGCAATTCAAATGGTAATCATTGCCAACACTATAAGTAAACCCAAAGTAGCTTATTTAATTCAAATGGCATCTCAATTTGAACAATTAGCCAGCTCAGGTCAGTCCGGGAGTAGAATGGACCAATCGGTGGCAGCAGACAGTGAATCCAGGTGCGCAGCTTGACTTTCACGTGGAGTCATTTGTCGCCGCTTTAATGTGTTTGTGTGTTGTCTGACAGGCGAGTCGTCCATCGCGCCGTCCTCCGGGGGAACGAGTGCATCCTCTGCTGCTCGCCAATAGAAGTCGATAAGACCTCGGCGCTGGTTTCCCGCAGAGAGGAGATCTGGCAGCGCCGCCGCCACCCGGGCCGTGTTTTCTTGGCGGCGGGTTAAAGGTCAGCGCGGAGCGACCGCTGAGGGAGGAGAGCGTGCAGGGGGTTCGATTCCAACCCCACATTGCAAACCTCACCGATTAACACACACAAGTGTTTTTTTTTTCATGGCAGGGGGACGGATGAGGGCCGCTGAACCCGAAAGTGCAACCGAATACAAAGCCGCTCTGTGATCGCCTTCCTCCTGCGTCTCCTTCCCTTCAGCAGGCAGGACGCTCATATTAAAAATGTGGATGTGATCCATCAAAGTGTTGCTCAAAATGTAATTCAAGCAGTTATGGGAAGTGGGCGTATATTTTACAGCCATTGGTCCTTTAATCATAAGATCGCAACGTTTATCAGCTAACAAAAGCTCGCAGATGATTCCCCAGAGGTGATTTGGACTACAATCATTCTTTGATCACATGTTCTAATCAAAGGCCTTTTATCGTCCGAGATTTTCTAATTCTGTCATCAACAACACCCGTCCCCTTTTTGCCGTGAAGCCTCCACCTCGTCCCCGCAGTGGAGTTCTGGGATAAATAAGTCAAGAGTAGCTTGAAACTTTCCATTCCGTGCAGAAGTCGGCCCACGCGATCAAAGGGAGGTTGAAATTGAAATAGATTGACCGTGCTCCTCAAGTCGAGGTGTTTCTGCAGGGATTCTCCGCTCTGTTTAATGTGAGTGGAGAACGCGGGCTGCACTGTGTGTTGCACGTTGCAGCTCAGTATTCTGAAGCGTTGCGTGGACGTCCTGCAGCCTGAACCCTGGACGTCTGCGAACTGGCACGGAGACGTTGAACCCCTCAGCTTTCTCCCAGTTTGACTTCTTGTCTGGACCTTGTTTGTTTTGTTCCCACTCACAGGGCCACATGGAGGGTTTCTGTAAACAGCAACTTCTGCTCGTCAACAAGAAGAGTCGGAGCAACACAAACTGCGAGTTTTGTGCACTTATTCTGATGAAATACTTACTGCTTTGATGATTTGTCCATGGAAAGCAGTTGATCCATGCATCCTAATCATTTCTAAAGTAACTGAATACAATAAGAACTGCACAGCTGATCCCCTGCTCTGTCTGATCAGTTTTATATTCTTTGATGTTGCAGACACATTTAAGAAAGAACTGGTAATTTGGTCCTAACCCGATAGAGCAGGCAAAGAGGTTACTTATAAATTCAGTCATTTCCTACCCTGCAATATAAGAATAGATTAGGAGTCAGATTGAGACTACCTAAAAGAATAGTTTGACATTTTGAGAAATATGCATACGTGTTTGCTTTCTGGTTAAGAGTGAGATGAGAAGCTTGTGCGTGTACTTGAATATAAAGCTACATCCGGGAGGCTGGATTAACTGGAAATGGTGAAAAAGAGAGTCTATTTCTTGTGTATTTCTCTTCCCTCAGTGACAGCGTGTGCATTGACGTTGCACATAGAAAACAGGAGAAATTGAAAGTTCATGTGACTGCCACTATTTCCGCAATTAGAGGCATTGAAAGTGACGAGCTCCCGTTTGGTGGTTAATTAAGTCACCCTCTCATGGCTGGAGACAGTGTGCAGAAACCCGTAATTATAAACCGGCGTTCCTCTCCCTGCGCGCTGTGTGACATGCGGCCGAGTTCACTGCAGCGGGAAGCTGTGAAGAATCTGCAACGTGCCAGAAACACACAGCGGGTCGGTGAAGACTGAAATGAGGACTAATATCCGTGTGTGAAATTGTTATTAACAGTACGTTTGTCCCGAAGAACGAGTGAATACAGGCTTCATCCCGACCGAGCGAAACTCAAATTTATATGCAAATTCACTTCCTAAATTGAAAATAAAGTTATTCCTTCTCCAGCTCGACAAAGTTGGCGGAAATTTATCACATCAACCTTAAAGCGTTTTTGTGTTTAAAGCCGATACTCTTGTGATCCTATAATTAAATGTCTGGGAAGACGAGTTCGGGATCTCTTCTTTTGATATCTTATCAGATAAAATGGTTTTATACTTTGGAAAACAACTTTTCTCATAGCTGCAATGAATGCTAAGTGATGCCTTCTGTGTGGCTTCTTTCCCGGCCGTAATTATCTTATTATTCAATTAGTCCTTCTTGGAAAAGAGGCCTGGAAAAGGCCCACTCACTCTCCTGATGTTCAATTACTGATGGATTAATTGGTGTTTTCCTCACAGGCGTCTTAATGACACACAGACAAATACATTAAAGAAAGACGAGAACTTTAAAGATCAAAAACACACTGAAGCTTCTGATCAAACCATCACTGGACGTCAGTGTAAGAAAACTGAGTAATTGTGTCAGAAGCATCAGACAGCGAGAAGTGCAGGTGAGAGGAGGACGGCTACGACAGACATGGCTAACAAATCTCCCCGATGTTTCGCAGACGTGTTGCATTAGTCATGTGCATTTCCTCCGGCGCGTCCTCGTCCCTTGCGTGACACGTGTCCATCACGCCCCGTCCTTGTGTCCTCACAGGCGAACCTCCTACGCGGCGCGGCGTGATGTGGTTACCGCTTGTGATGGCGTGACTGTGTATCCTGTGGTAAGGCTCTGACTGACATGAGGACTACACCTTGTGATCACACAACGGGGGAGGGAGGTGTGGGGGGGGGGGGGGGGGGGGGCTGGGGCGCTTTCCCTCTGTAGTGATGTCAGGATCTGTCTCATGAAGCCGTGCGGTGCTTTGCCCTCTTCCCCTCTGCACTTTAGCTCCTTTACCTCCGAGATTGAGCGTGACTTTCAGAATAAATAACAATTATTTTAGTCTCTGATCTGTAAAAAAATGTCCTCGAAGTGGCTGCTACACCTACAAAGTCTCCATATCTTCCACACAGGTGGAGACTGCTGGTCTGTTGCCATCGATTACCAATACCCCAAAGACCTGCTACATTTCCAATAAGATTAAGACGATGATTAAACTGATGAAATAAATTTCCATTATGATTCTTTTGGAACGGGCAACAAATTGTAACTGGCATCTGTTACATCAGCAGAGCTGCAGAGAGAAAACCAGATCCAAAAACAAGTAGATTAAGATGCCAGCAGGGTGCCAAAGGGCTCTATAAATAACCTCATTCACTGCCAACGTCTCCAAAACAACAGACGTTAGGGATGACAAACCTCATCGGAGCAGGATGGTGATGGTGATCCCGGGACAGGTCCTGCATAGTGGGGGGGGGGGGGGTCCTCCTGTTGTTGGTTCTCCCACCTGGATCCCACCTGTATGGCGGCTGCGATGTTATCTAACGTGATCAAGCCGTGTTTCTTTCAACACACACACGAAATCTGGTAACTTCAGTCCGTGTTGACGTCTACGGCAGAACATGTTTTGGCTTCGTTACGCCGTGATGAGTTTTGTACTTCATTTCCTGTAGTTGTTTTTCTGGCTCGGCTCTAGTTCAGCCACCGTGCGGGAGTGTGTTCAGGTTTGACGCTAAATGGATTTGTTCTTATTTCCTTCAGCGAGTTTATTTCTAAAGAGGATTGAAGATTCAAAGAAAACCTGACAACTTGTGGCGCGCACACCTTCCAAAATGCCCAACCAACTGGATTACAGATTGAAAATATTCCACTCTCACACATTCCATCTTCACCTCCAGTAAGCCCCGTCGTTTGCTGCGTTCCGTCTCTGGTTTACGGGGTGATTTGTTTACCCGAGCGACCGTCAGCTCATCAGTTCCTGCGTCTGTCCCCCCGCCCGGTAGAAGAAGCCTCCCGTCCTTCACGCCATGGAGCTGTTTCTCAACGTGGTCGTTGTTCTCCATGAGGTGGATGCTGTCTCTCTTTGTGAAAGGATGCGTCAAGAATCGTTACAA
The DNA here is from genome assembly GCF_964276395.1 of Gasterosteus aculeatus. Taxonomy (NCBI): domain Eukaryota; kingdom Metazoa; phylum Chordata; class Actinopteri; order Perciformes; family Gasterosteidae; genus Gasterosteus; species Gasterosteus aculeatus. The sequence continues at coordinate 16,865,430 of NC_135693.1, read as the reverse complement.
TTACAACAGACAATCTAATTGGAGGCGGGCGTTGCGAGCAGAGTGGTGAGCGCTGAGCCTTCTGGGTAGTCACATGTCAAAACACCTGAGCGGGCGCCATCCAGCTGTGCCAACAACTGCTGTCGAGTAATGTTCTTACCAGAACTATTTTCCCCTTGTTGGGTCTGCAGCGTGTTCCTGCTGAACGCACAATCTTCTCTCCACCTCATCACTGGAACAAACCGGCCATTGAGCTCCAAAATAAGGGCGTCGAGAGCAGTATTATCGGTAGTATCGATAATTGAAGTGATCGAAATGTAATGGTGAACAATACATGTTAGAAAAAAAGATAAGATTTAAAGTCGTCTTCGTTTGACTCTGATTGTCCTCCATTGTCCCTCCAGGTTCTTTCCTTTTGTGTCCTCATCAAAGAAATTGACAGCCGGAGCGCACGTTTCATCGTTGAAGAGTTTAATATGTGCTAAAAGCTAAAAATACTTAAAGACTTCTCAATTACCTGTCAGAACAGGGTAGATTGCCTCCTAATGGCTCGTCTTGTTTGCAACTCCTCCCTCGTAATTGTTCCGATCTCTTGCAGCTTCTTAGAAAAAGATGAGTTTCTCGTTCCCACAACAATTTGATGTCTTAACGACTCAGAATTGAGTGTTTTGACAATCAGTGCTGGCAGCTTTCTGCCAAAGTGTCGGGTTAGTTTCTGCCTTTGAAATGTTACTCTGAGCCTTCACACCAGATGGACTTTCAACTTCAGATGATTGTCGAGCCTCCACCGTGCAGAATGTACCTGCGTCATGACGCCGAGCCCTGAAGCGACACGCTGCATGTTTTAGCGTGGTTTGAAACCTTCCAGATGACTTCTGGCCTTTGCTTTCTCGTGTCAGAGAATAGATAAAGATATATTATTAGGAGATAAATTATAAGTAATTCCATTTGGGCAAAATAATCATCTCATAGACAGCATGATATTACAGCAGATTACAGCAGTACAATAGATCTGACTCTTCCATAACGTCCAACTGAAAGTTTCAAAATGACGGAGAAGTCAAAGTGATGGAATGCCGCTCGGTATTCATATCCTGCTCTTAGCATAGTAGGATATGAGCTAAATCCTTTTCACATATTGGGACGCAGCAGTGGGAATGAGATCACACACCAATGGGAATGAATCAACGTCTCCGTGGGAGAAAATGAAATGTAAGCAAGAGAAATGAGCCGGGAAGTACATCTTGACACTGTGACTTTGACACGTCACTCATCTGCCTGTAAAAAGCCTGAGGTTTTATTTGCGTACCATCCAAAGTTATATTGTACAATAATACCAAACTAATTTGTTGTCTTATGACATTGATACCTGTGGAGATTAGTCCAAGTTTCAATCATTCAGATTATATGTATATTTAAACACAATTTGAATGCCTTGCATTGTTCAAAGTAAAAGTTGTTCAGTGTGTAACATTGCGCAGTAAAGGAAGTGTCATTCAATCATCTATTCATCGATGTAGCGCCTTAATCTGCAAAAAGGCTCATGTGGGGGTCAACATTTACATTTAATGCTCAAGACAGAAGCTTTTGATGAAACGACACATACATTTCAGGACAAAGCAACATCTTGGCTGAGAAGAAACCAGAGCAGGCGAAGAAGAAGAAGATGTGAAATGTGTCATTTTAAGGCATCGCAAGGCTGAATCCTCCAAAGATAGATGACATGAATTATCCAACATCAAGCTGCTCTTATGTGACACTTGTGGACTTTTCCTGTTAGCCTCAGATCACAGAGAACGAACTGCACTACCCGCGACTGCAAACTGATGGAGCCGCCTTCGCTCGGTACTTCAGGATGAGCGATTCGGCCGAACAACGGGGGGCGAAGGGAGAATAGAGACGGAGCGACGGGGCAAAGGGAGATATGAAAGAATGGCTAGTGGGAAAGAATGAGCGCTGCGAGGAGGTTTCCAGAGGCCGTTAAAGAATTAATCCAACAGCATCAAGCAAAGCTCAAAAATACATCCGCACGGCTCCTTGTGCTGAGATTGCTAAAAGGGAATATTATTAAAATGCAAATGTGGCCCATTTACTGAGGTGCAAGAGCTCAGATTGGAATTTCTGTGTGTGTGTGTGTGTGCGTGTGCACATTAAATCATACAAGGGCCTGTAAGGTCTTCACACAACAACACAACGGATTAGACGCATAAACACACACTTTGTACTTCTATTGTGGGAATCATCGTTTACGTAACACAAGCTTTTGCTCCTGGTCCTGACCTCACGGGAACTTAAAGAATCATTCTGGCTCATCATCATCAGTTTGGACCGTCATTCCCGACTGTTTATTAATACCAATATCATTAGTTGTTTTAGGTAAAAGCAGACATCTGAAACCGGAGCAACATCTCGGCAACCGAGTTAATGAGAAAGTGACTCCAGCAGTGCAAAAAAAGAAAATCTATAATCTAAAATCTAGCAATGTGTCACTTATCCCTCATTGCATGGGGAAACTGTGTGGCCAGAAGTAAGTAGGTCAAAGCTGAACCAAGGGGACAAATAAATATCTGATCAACCACCAAATCATCCTTATCTTTGATTGGCTGACGGCTGTTTGAGACAGCGGACAATGAGAACTATGTTGTCACCATCCGTGATAAATCCAGAGAGTGAAATGGCCACAACCATGGCAACCAGCACGGACAGCAGCATATTTCTTTAATCAATGTGGAAAAATACTAATGAACGAAAGTGAAATGATCCCAACGACAGCTAATGCAGCTTCCGTGTCAGAAGAAAATTGCAGACACGGCTCCATCACTCCATGGGACATGTTCGGGAAAAACAAAATACAAAATGACACGACGTCCTAAAGAGAAACCCAATGTCGGGATGAAAAAAATTGAGTGCAACAAAGTAGCAATTCAGTCCCATAATCACCTGACTCACTCTCAGCGCCTGTAGCTGAAATTGGTCCTCAGTCGCATAGAAATGAACCAGCACACACACACACACACACACCTAACTGATCCTGCTCTGAATAAATTACACCTCCGACATTTGAAGGCTGGAGGCGTTCGGGACAAAAGTTCCTCGGTGAACTGTGTTCCCTCGGGGAAAACGTCAGCTCTGAAGGCCCCGCCTTACTTCCTCGCCGCGCTCACTTCTCCAGGTGAGCGTTCACTTCCGGCGAAGCTCAAGAGAGCCGTCTGAATGACTTCTCCTCAAAGGGCTTCAGTCAAACGACGACATTTCAGCTGTGCGGCTGAGCGAGCGAAGCGGGCGGGATTTGAAGGCGAGTCGCCTTTCCCGCTGCTCGGCCTTGTCTTGCTTTCCTTTGCAGGCGCTGATTGCTAAGCATGAATCAAAAACGCCAGCTTATTCCACCGTGGTAATTACTTAAGCTTTTAAGTGTTGCTGTCTCCCAGTGGTAGTTAAATGCTTCCATCATAGCTGTAATTAGAGTGAGATATCCGCCCACCACCAGAAGGTCACCAGCTTGATTACAGGAAGGACCAACGTGTCCATCACCAGCAAAGTGGCCCCAAGCTACAACAAAGTATTCACCACTGTCAAATCTGAATGTGATGATTTATTTGTAATTACAATGTCAAAAGTCTTACTGTAGTTCAGTTTGATATTGGAGTTGATATATTTGTTTTACAATACATCAGTTGTGTTGTTCTGGGAGCTGGTGAGGGCCAACAAGTCCTACAAGGACAACGACTCCTCCAAATTGAAAGGACTAAATACCTATTTATTGTGTTTTCCAATCTGCAGGATCACTTCATGTCAAGTTAAAGTGACATGACGCCGCTTGCTTTTGTCCTAACCCTACTAACCACGTGAGAGACAGATATGGTCCCGACGCAGAATAAAGCCCTTCGAAGCCGATGCGATGGATGTTTGTTGAGGCGTTAAAGCTCCTCGCTCTTCTCTGCTCTCACTGATCAATAAAAGCCTCCGTTCTGCCTGACGAGTGACACCAAACCACCGGCTCACAGTTAGGAAAGTGCTGCACAGTTCAGCACCGCGGACAGCTCCCGCGGCATCGCCGCACAACACAACTTTTAATGGTCACATTTCTCCTTCGGGCAAGTCGGACCCAGTCAGATTCTACCTGGTGATAATTGTGGTGGCTGAAGCTTTAGTGGATGGTGCTCCCATGTACAAACATTTTTCAGGTATATATATATATACAGTATGTATACTGATCCCTGGTAGCTACTGTGGTTTGCAGCGATGTTAATTAGGCGTCTGAAAGTGGAGTAGCATGTGCTCGCTTCAGCTGTCATGTAAACTCGGCTGCGCTGCCACTGAGATTGATTGTGATGCTCTAACTTGTTTAACTGGGTTATCTAGAAGATGGTTTAAGGAGTGATTTCTCTCCTGCCCAGAGATGAAGTGTGGATCAACGTCTTGACTACTGTTGGATTTTCGAATCAACTCCCCCCTTTATTTTGAACAAATTTAGATGCTTTATCATCAGAGTTGCAAAATTCTGTCTTTTTTTTTTTAAAGCCTTGTGTGAAGCTGAATAGTTGGTGTAATTAAGGTGTATATATCGTTGGTTAGATTATTTTCTCAGCAGTATTATTATTATGGTAAAAATTTTAATTGAACATTTTTCGAGTTATTTGTCTCGTTCTAATTATCTTACTTTCCAATGTTATGCACCAACCGCAAGGTCAAATTCCTTGCATGTCTAACACATTTTGGCAATGAATCTTCCTGATTCCTGATAACTTGATCAAGATGTAGTAGCTTTGTTCTGACCTCTCTCCCTCTCTTTTGGAAAGGTAACTGTCAAACTTGCACGTTGTGGACTCACTAGAAACAGCGAGAAAGAGTTGTGCACTTTGGGATTAAGACGGATTTGAAGGTGTCTGCTTCCCAAAGGGACGTAGGTGTTTAAATTCAATGTTTCTGCTGTAGCAGGAAATTGAGCTGTCGAGACCAAGGATGCAAATTGAATGCGCCTGTGAGTCAGTTTCACCAGAACAGTTCTGTTTAATGGACTTCAATGGTGGATAGTTTCCAACTACAACAACGCATCATTTACACATTCATTCATTTGCATCGTGTATTTGTATATCGTTGTACATACAGTATGTATTCACTACTGCTCTGCACCCCCTCGACTTTAACACATGTTACTTTGAATCGGGCAGAGTGCACGTCAATGGGATTGTGTGCTTCATGCATTAATAAAGGCAACATCATTTCCTTCCATCACAATGTGGCTTGTCTTTGCCAATAACACACATTTGAGTGTTGAAGTTGTTTGACCTCAACAACAAAATGAAAGACACACGCAAATGAAAACACAACTCAGAGTAGAAAAAGAATCCAGTCATGCAGGAGACTTGGGAGTTAAAGGTTTATACAGCTGCTCGTCCACACAGACGCTGCAGTGCTCCAATATTGAACTAAAGCCTGTGTCAACCGATATTCTTCTCCGGATTCACTTTTACAAAATCCCAGCAATGTGGTGCAGGTCAAAGAGCTTCCAGCGGCTATATCTATTATTTACAGAACACAACAGCTCAGTATCCCTCCAAACACAAAGGGCAGCGGGCAGAATGTTTCCCTCCAAACACAATTCAAACAAAGTGGCCGTAACATGTTGCAGAAACCAGGATGCAAATATCACAATATACATTTGAATTGTCTTTGTGAGAATGAGTGTGATCATTTTGATGAAATTGTCTTTTGAAAAATAAGTACAAGTAAAATACTCAAAGAGAAAGTTTGAATTAGAAGATCTTATCTGTTCGTTCCCTTTTCTGAGCTTTCAATCAAACAAATGTGTTAAAATAAACTGAAATCATTCGCTGCCTGGAAGGGAGGACATATTTAATCTGATGGATGTGTAGATAAAACACAAGGTTTGTTATAGAAATACCAAACTATTACGTGTTTTACTGAATGAGGCATTAATAAGAAACATTATTCTACATTTTTTGCTATTGTCAAGAGAAAAACGACATCTGCTTAACCATCCAGATCTCAGTATCCTCCAGCTTCTGTGCGTCTGTGGCCCTCAGCGTCAAACCAAACCTCACATCTCTCATTTTGCTGCACAACATTTTGTCTTTATCTTTTCCCGGCTGCACCAGTGGGTGCGGGGGAGTTTTTTGCCTCCTCGCAATGTAAAGTCCGGTGACTTGAGATCCCACAGTGCTGCAGAAACATTTATGTGACGTGGTTACGAGATGTGGCCGTGCTCGTGTCCCAATCCGGCTCTGTGTTATCTCAGTGTCACTGTCACGTTGTGTCATGTCTGCACACACACATGCAACCCCCTCACCACACACACGCTGTCGGTGTGTGTGTGCTGGTGTGATCATAAGCACATTTGCATTTAAGCATTGCATATTATTTTTATTATCCTCATTCAACCTGTGTCTCTCCCTCAATTTCTCCCCCGCTTCCCCTCTATGTCTCTCTCTCTGTCTGTCTGTCTCTCTCTCTTACACACATACGCAAGTCTTTCTGCTATTTCTGGCCGTAATTGATTTATGAAAGATGTTGTGTTTTACGTCTCGCAGAGACTTATGCTTGTCATGTGACCTGACAGCGCAGGCATGAAGTTCCGGGTGCAAAGACGCTGGACAGCTGGCCCCTCTGCAGGGTTTGTGTATTAATAGATTTCTTGCATTTGTCTGAAACTCCTTGTGTCCATTTTTGTGCAGCAATTCCAGTAGATCCATATTTGCATTATGGATGTATGTGTGTGTGTGTGTGTGTGTGTTTCTAGGAGGACAGCCCCTGGGGAGGTTAACAAGCTCAGCCAACACATGAGGTGCACTCGATTACATAAGAGCAAAGAGCGATGTTGCAAAAGACGAAGGAGGCAAGATCCATTTTAACGGCCCCATAACATAAGGATGAATTTTTCAGGTTCAGCTCCAATACTCATGAGGCTTTTTGAGAAGAGAAAGAGCATTAGGATGTTGTTATGGACGTATATGTATTGTGGTAACCCAGGGGGAGTGAGGCCAGATTCGGGCTTAAAATAAGAAACTCAGACAGCAAATGCAAACAAAAAGGGTCCTTTTAATGGCAAAGGTCAAAAACTACGGCTCTTCCAACCGGCTTCCAAACTGAAATATGTGGCGTCTCCTCCTACGTGGCGCCCGCTTCCTTGTCCTGTTAGGAGCAGAGTAGAGTAGAGCGGTGAGTCCTGGGGGTTACCTCCTCTCCGACGTCTGGCCCCGTCCGGTCTCTTCTCCTCTCCTTATCTAGGGTCTGCTCTGATTACCAGATAGGCCGCAGGTGTGACCAGTGCCACGTTCCCAGTGGCTGGAGCACCTGCACAGGATAATAAATCCCCCTTATCACCTCCCCCAACCGGAGCTTGGGGCTCCGCCCCAAGTGCTTTGTTCCTCCCCCTGGTTTGCCACACACCCCCTCCACCAGCTCCAGGTTGGGGCTAGGAGCGTCAACGAGATAGCATTCCTCCCTCCTGGACAAGGCGTCTGCGTTTCCATGTGCTTTTCCCGACCTGTGCTCAACAGAAAAATTAAAGTTTTGCAGTTCGAGGAACCACCGTGTAACTCGTGCATTAGTGTCTTTGGCTGTAGACATCCATCTCAGTGGTGCGTGATCCGTTACCAGGGTGAATTTTCTGCCCAGGAGGTAATACCGCAGCTTTGTCAGGGCCCATTTTATTGCCAAACATTCTTTCTCCAACGTTGAATAATTGATCTCATGCTTTAGCAACTTACGGCTGATATAGGTCACTGGGTGTTCTTCTCCTCCTCTGACCTGGGACAGCACGGCTCCAAGCCCTGATCCAGAGGCATCTGTATGGACGATGAACGTGTCCTCAAAATTAGGGGTGCTTAAAATTGGCTCGGTGCACAGGGCCCTCCGAAGGGTTGTAAAGGCTGCCTCAGCTTCGGTGCTCCAGAGGACCTGGTGTGGGTGGCTGTTTTTCGTCATCTCGTGTAAAGGGGCTGCAATAGTAGCAAAGTGGGGTATAAAGCACTGATAATAGCCGACCAGGCCGAGGAACGTTTTTACTTGCCGCTTCGTGGCTGGCTTAGGCCAGGTGGCAATGGCCTCCACTTTCCGGGATTGGGGTCTCACACTGCCTCTCCCAATGGTGTAGCCGAGGTATTCCGCCTCCTCCAGGCCAAGGTGGCACTTTTTTGGGTTGGCGGTCAGGCCAGCTCTCCGTAGGCTTCCCAGGACAGCTTTCAGGTGGCCTACATGGGTGGTCCAGTCGGGGCTGTGTATGACCACATCATCTAGGTAGGCCGCTGCATACTCCCGATGAGGTCGGAGCACCTGGTCCATCATTCTTTGGAACGTAGCTGGCGCTCCGTGGACTCCGAAGGGCAGGACTCTATAGTGGTACAGGCCTTCTGGGGTAGCAAACGCTGTCTTCTCTTTGGCGGTTTCTGTGAGGGGAACCTGCCAGTAACCTTTAGTGAGGTCGAGCGTGGACACAAACCGGGCTGGGCCTAATCGCTCTATTAACTCATCAACCCTCGGCATGGGGTAAGCGTCAAATTTTGAGATTTCGTTCAATTTTCTAAAATCATTGCAGAATCTCTCGCTGCCGTCGGGTTTTGGAGTCAACACAATCGGGCTGGACCATGCACTGTGTGACTCCTCAATAACGCCCATCTCCAACATCCTTCTCACCTCTTCTTTGATGGTCTCCCTTTTTGCCTCTGGTATGCGGTAGGGTCGGAGCCTCACCTTTTTCCCAGGTTCGGTGATGATGTCGTGGTTAATCACCGTGGTCCTTCCCGGCATGTCTGAAAAAACATCTTTGAACTGCCCAGTTAGTTCCACCATGTCTTGCCGGTGGGTCGGACTCAGATGGGGGCCCAGAGGTACCTGTGAGGGGACACGATCTTGGGTTTCGGTGGTTAGTGCGGCCATCGGAACACTGTCAGGGGCGTGCCATTTCTTCAACAGATTAATGTGATATATTTGGCAGATTTTCCTCCTTCCCGGTTGTCTTACCTTATAATTCACCTCCCCCACCCTTTCGATCACCTCATAGGGTCCATGCCACTTTGCCAGGAATTTGCATTCCACCGTTGGAATCAGGACCAAGACAAACTCTCCCGGCTGGAACTCCCGTAGCTGAGCTCTACGGTTATAGATTCTGGCTTGGGCGTGTTGGGCTTGTTGCATATGCTCCCGCACCAGGGGCCATACCTTAGCCATCCTGTCCTGCATCTGGTCGACATACTCTATGGCGGAGCGATGGGCTGATGGCTGTTGCTCCCATGCTTCTTTGGCCAGGTCCAGCATGCCCCTGGGTCTCCGTCCATACAGCAGCTCAAATGGTGAGAACCCTGTGGACGCCTGGGGCACTTCGCGGATTGAGAACAAGACAAAGGGGATTAGTTGGTCCCAGTTTTTCCCCTCCACGTCAATAGCCTTCCTTAGCATTTGTTTTAAGGTTTTATTGAAACGTTCTACCAGGCCGTCCGTCTGTGGGTGGTAGACAGAGGTTCGTATTTGGCTCACCTTCAGTAGTTTACACATCTCCTTCATCACCCGAGACATGAAACAGGTTCCCTGGTCAGTAAGGACTTCCTTTGCAATCCCAACTCTACTAAAGAGAAGGAATAATTCTCTCGCCACCGCTTTAGCACTTGCGGTGCGTAACGGGACCGCCTCTGGGTACCGGGTGGCATAATCCATGATAACCAGGATAAACCGGTGCCCCCTACTGGACTTCGGCAAGGGGCCTACTATATCCATGGCTACCCTCTGGAATGGGATGTCGATTATTGGTAGTGGTATTAGTGGATTCTGGTAGTTTACCTTCGGCGCCGTCTTCTGGCATTGTGGGCAGATTTGGCAATAATCCTGGACCGCCTTCTTCACCCCCGGCCAGTAGAAGCGCTCCCGGACTCGGTCGTAGGTTTTCTCCACCCCCAAATGAGCTCCCAACAGGTGGGAGTGGGCTAGGTACAACACTTTGTTAATATAGCGCTTGGGGACTAGCAACTGTTCCACCACCCGTTCCTCCAGCTTTGCCACCCTATACAAGAGGCCATTCTTGATTGAAAAGTGTGGAAAGGTGCTAGCACTTACCCCCGCCACCGGTTCTCCCTCGACCACAGCCAGGTTCTGTCGCGCTTGTTCCAGGTTAGGGTCCTCCCACTGGGCCGTCCCAAACTGCCCGGGCCTGGTGGAAGATGCCTCTTCTGCCGGTGGGAACTCCGAAAAAACCTCGTTCGAAGACCCTTCAGTTAGTCGGGGATCCCTCCTTGTCGGGGCCTCCGCTGGGGCCGGGGCCTCCGCTGGGGCCGGGGCCTCCGCTGGGGCCGGGGCCTCCGCTGGGGCCAGGGCCTCCGCTGGGGCCAGGGCCTCCTCCTCTGTCCCTTCTGCAGATGACGTGGTTGGGCTAGATGGGGCTGCACAGGCATGTGCCACCTTGACTTTCTGGTCCCTACCAGGTTTCTTGGTGGGACAGTTTCTTCGGTGGCCAGCAGTCCTGCATGCCCACAAACGCCAGAATATCGGGCAGTCCCGCCCAATCAGCACTGGTACCGGCAGATTTTCCACCAAGCCCGCAACAACCTCAAATGTGCCCCTGGTGGTCTGGACCTTAATGTGGGTCGTGGGATACTCACGTGAATCCCCGTGGACACAGGAGACTGGGATGGGGGGTCCCCTGGGGCCAGAGGTCAACCCGGGCCGTAGGAGGGTGACCGCACTGCCGGAGTCGAGTAGGGCTTCAGCATCCTGGGTCCCTATTCTGACCGGCAGCTTTGGGGCCCTTGCGCCCTCATGAGCCCAGCACGTGGTAAGATAGCTGTCGGCCTTCCGTGGGGAGTCGGAGGAGCCCGCCGTAGGCATCAGAATGTCTTCTCCCGGACAATTCCACGCTATATGGCCCTCTTGTCCACAGGCAAAGCATTTTCGCCGGTCCGGATTCACAAAGGGGCGGCGCTGGCGGGATGGCTGGGGCGGACCCCCTTGGGGCCTCGGGCTTGGGCCCAGTGCCTCCGTGTCGCTCTTCCTCAGCCTCTGCCTGTCTCTCCTGGGGTCCGATTGGCTGGGTGGCCTACCGCTTTGCATCAACTGTACCGTGACCGGGTGATTCTCCAACAGCGTCACTAGGGCATCTACTGTCTCTGGGCAGCTTTGAGAAGCGTGTCGTTTGGCACCCCCGGGTAAGGCTCTGATACAGCGATCCATGGCAACTCTGTCAATCGCTGGAGGCCCCTCCCCCGAGGTTAACCAACTGCGTGTCAATCGCATCAGCGTTGCAATTTGCGGCCGCACTGGGGCAGCAGCGTCATACTCCCAGGCGTGGAACTGTTGGGCCCTCGTCTGCAGGTTGTGTCCATAATGGGCCAAAATCGCAGCTTTCAATGCCCCATACTGGTTTACGTCAGCGGGGGAAAGGTCCCGGCCGGCTTTTTGAGCTTCGCCAATTAAAAAAGGGGCTAGAATTCCTGCCCATTGTGCTCTAGGCCAACGTTCCCTCTCTGCAGTCCTTTCAAAAACCTCTAGGTAGGCCTCAATGTCATCCTCACCGGTCTGCTTGGTGAGAACTTTACTGGGTTCCGTCGGCCCCTCTGGCTTTACCAGATGCCGTCCAAGAGTAGTGATGGCGTCCTGTAAGGCTTGAAGACTCTGGGCCTGCTGGGTTTGGGTCTGGATGAGCTGTGTCAGTGCATTCTCCATGGTTCTCCGTGTCTCTCTCGGAGTACCTATTTTAGCCTGAATCTTTAGCGACAGACCGTCATGCCTGCATCCTCCACCAAAATGTGGTAACCCAGGGGGAGTGAGGCCAGATTCGGGCTTAAAATAAGAAACTCAGACAGCAAATGCAAACAAAAAGGGTCCTTTTAATGGCAAAGGTCAAAAACTACGGCTCTTCCAACCGGCTTCCAAACTGAAATATGTGGCGTCTCCTCCTACGTGGCGCCCGCTTCCTTGTCCTGTTAGGAGCAGAGTAGAGTAGAGCGGTGAGTCCTGGGGGTTACCTCCTCTCCGACGTCTGGCCCCGTCCGGTCTCTTCTCCTCTCCTTATCTAGGGTCTGCTCTGATTACCAGATAGGCCGCAGGTGTGACCAGTGCCACGTTCCCAGTGGCTGGAGCACCTGCACAGGATAATAAATCCCCCTTATCACCTCCCCCAACCGGAGCTTGGGGCTCCGCCCCAAGTGCTTTGTTCCTCCCCCTGGTTTGCCACAGTATGGTAAGATAGTGAGGCAGTATGTCATGTCTACCAAAGCTTCTGTCGATATTTTGATTGTTCTAAAACACTGAAAAAGATTCCCCCTCTGATTCAAAGCAGCGCCATGTTGCTCAGACTGTGTTATTCTCACTGTTGAATGTTATACATTTAAATATCAGAGGAAAACTCTCTCATTCAGATTTGTTATTTTTCCACAGCCTCTAAAATTAGAAGCAAGAGGCTCTGAAATGGAAATTCAATATGTGCTTCACACCACCGCAGACTTCAACAAGACTAAAGTGGAGCATCTTCCTGTTTATGTAACCAGGTCCGTCAGTCACTCTCTCGGTCATTAAAGGAACAAATGAAATATTGACGAGCGAATGAATAAGAGGAAGAATGTCCTGCCAAGAATTAGTCCAATGTCGGCATCAAAGTGAAGACATTTGATGTGGAATCTGCCCGCTGTGTTTTTATTATTACGATATGAAGGTTGCTTGAGTGCTCTTTCCCATCCGCAGATCCCTTCCTGTTAATGCAGTTCTCACACATTCACGCCTGATGTTCAGTACAACCAGTCATGCAGTGTGAAGTGCCCGCCAGTGCGTTGTTTGTACTTTATTTAAATCTTGCTTTTTAGAGGTGACACGTCTTCCTCACAAACTCCTCTTCTCTCCTAACTGCTCGCAGACAGACGCCTGGTCCGACCCAGCCTTTTTTATTGTCCTCCTGGGGTCACAACGCCCTTATTATCCCATTTCATGGAACATTTCCCCCCAAAATATAAAGGAATTAGTGTTGTCACGACCTGTCACTGCCGAGCCCGTGTACGACCTCATGTCCTGGCGTCGGAGCCCAAAACCTCAGTACGTTCCTCTCACCACACACATGATTGAGTGTATTAGCCAACGCGATCACGGTTTCTTTGTTAATAAACTTCAGTCACACAGGTGAGTTTGGGTGTGTTGCGCAATAGAAGTAAGCGCACACTGAGCCGGCCGCAGCGTTTGACCAGTTGGGAGTTTTTCTCATTTTCTCAGGCGGATTTTGAAGATTCAAAGCACAACCTGGTGATGTTGACCTCTGACCCCAATGATGTTTGCTTATGATGTTTTAGGATGAATTATTATGATAAACAGCAGGACGTCCGAATCGTTTCACCTCCAAGGGCAGAATACCAACCTCGGTCGGTGTCGGTTTACGATCAATAAAAACTAAACTCAGAAGGACACACCAGAATAATAATTCCCATAGCAGCCTTCAGAGCCTTCGAAAGGCGAAGCCCTCAACGTTGTTGACGTGTTGTTGACGTATTTGCATATACTTCTATATACCTATTTATATGTATGTGCAATCTCAATCAACTATCCTCTGCATTGCTGTGACCTGTGTGATCACTGGTAAGTTATTTTCTTCTTTCCCGGTGAAATAACCTGACCAAGAAGAGAGGTTTTGCCGAGCGGTTGCCACAGCAACAGCCAGCGTGATTCAACAACACTGGCTTCGGGTGCAAAACACTCTCGCGCTCTGTGGGAAATAGAAATGAACAAACTCCTGTTGTTTCAATGAACTTCTCAGTTAAAGCCAACCGAATGAGCCGCGGGGCACACGGGAAGGAGTTTGTCACCTGGCTGGGGGGGTGTACAGGTGCGACGCCCGTCGCCTGCGACTGCTCCTCAACAGCTCTCTGTTGTTGAATTACTGCTCCCTGCGATATCAAAGGTGACCAAAAAGAGATTGCAAATGCATATTGATGAATGAATGCTGCCAGTGCTAGCAGCCATGACAAAAATCCTGCGTTTCCCGCGGCTGCCTCCCGATAAAAGCCTCCCCCAGAAAGCCGTTTTCACCATTCATTCAGACTTCAATGAGATTAAATTACTGAAACTATACATGCGTGTGTGCATGCTGCATCCTTTGCTGTGAATCCCGTGACCATTAGAAGGCAATTTTAATACGTCACAGGAACGACGGACACTGACACTAACAATAAATAAAGGTGGGGGTTTTTCTATGTGGTGTTTGGTGTCCTGTTCTGAAATGCAAACAAGCTCAAGACATTTATTATATGTGAGAGGTCAAAATTAGCAGCAGTTTCACAACGTAAGCTTTTGCAAAATAACTAAAAGAAGCTACAATACTTGCTAAAGGATATTTATATGTGTATAATATAAACATATTGTTTGAAAGGACTTGAAAGGTGGAGAAGAAGGGGAGATGCAACTATTCCTTCGGGCTGGAAACGACTTCATTTGCTGAGCTTTAACAGGATCCTCTTCAAGGACAAAACGAGTTTTGGGGAGATATATTTGGGCAAAGGTTCCAATAATATACCCGAATAAACCCTGCAGTCCATATGACACATTGAGGCCAGAGATATGTGGACTCTGGGCCCCTGTGGCCCTATTTCTTTGTGGAACATGTCATTCAACTACTCTCATTTGGGGTTTCGGTCTCTGCTGCAGGTTCTGGAACCTCTCTTGAAGACAGTCATGTGGGTCGGATTCCTGTGGGTCAGATTCCTGTGGGTTGGCTCCTCTGGGTCCTTGTCATCCCTGGCTGATGGTTCTCAGGTGCCTGTTGAATTGCTTTTCTTTTTTTGTGAAGAAATACTCACATTTCTCCAAGTAAATCAATTCACATTTTGAATATTGTCGCTAATGAGCAACTTGGAGCTGCATCATGAAAAACATCAAGAGTCTCTACAGAGACGTTCATCGAGCAGAGAGGCAGGTAATCACGCATGATGTGTTGGGCGGTATTTTAGGTCCTTTACTTATGTTAATGGAGTTTTTCTTTTTTTAATAAAAGTGAGTCCTTCCCCGCCGGACAAGAGAAGGTGATGATTTACATGCTGAGTCGATTTCTGAAATGCAAAAGGGCATCGTGCACATTTTAAGCTCCTAGAATCTCAACATTTCGCATTTTGGTGATGAGAATTTAAGCACAAATGTCAACTTACTGGCTTTCGGTTCACAGCTTAACCGTGTCCTTCAGCCATGTGACACTGGACATACTGCGTATAGAAGGACATCTAAACCTTGGCTGAATAGGTAAAATATTTACATTATTGGTCTTTTCTTTACCACCTTTCCTTCACCTTGATAATGTAAGAATTGCATGTGCAACATAATGAGGTCGAGCTAACTAGTGTAGTGCCACAATAATTGGACGGCACTTAATTAGTGGCCGAGGTTTTATTTTCTGCAATTTCGTTACGATGTTCACTTCCTTCCCAAAACAGAATCACACTTCCTCTGGATGTGTACAATTAAAGAACACTGGTGAACGTGACTGGTGGCAGATTGGTGCACCGCTGCTGTTCTTGCTGCCAAAACCAATTGCGGCTCAGTGTGTTATCCTTAAATTTCATCTGATTGATGTCCAATCGTATTCTAAATGTCAAAGCCAACATCATGTCAAGTGACCCCGTCACGTGCTGTTACATAACTGGCTCAAGTGACGTTTCATGCATACTTATACCATGATGCTTCTTCAAACCTCAACTAAATGGTTCTGTTACCTAAACCTGACTCACAATGTTTGTGAGAGTGTTCGGCGTCGAGATCGTGTGCAGAAGGGCGCTTTCGCACAACGTTGGATGAGTAGTGGTGGAATCCCTTCGCCGGATGATTTACAGAGATTTACAGGGTCAGCATCTCTACTCATTGCATAAGCGCTGAAGTGAGGATCAGTAACGTTAAGGAAGATTCCTAAATGTTTAGAGGAGCTGGGATTTATGGTAAAAAAAAACAGGTTTATCATACGGGAAGTCAATAATTAAAAGCTACAGGAGACCTCATGATTGCTCAATGCAGTTGTGCGGGCAATCTGTGTCAGACACTAATAGGCTGAGAAAAGATCATTTATTAAAGGGCGAGGAGGCGGGACGATGGGAAAATATCAACCAGGCCTGAAGGGAGGAGACGGAGGTGTGGGAAGCAGAACCG
The DNA here is from genome assembly GCF_964276395.1 of Gasterosteus aculeatus. NCBI lineage: Eukaryota > Metazoa > Chordata > Actinopteri > Perciformes > Gasterosteidae > Gasterosteus > Gasterosteus aculeatus. The sequence goes on along the minus strand of NC_135693.1, from coordinate 16,849,335 downwards.
GGTCGGAGCAAGTTGTGTTGGAAAGGCTTGATTGCAGGATGTGATGAAGCTGGTTTCATCACACTTGTGATGGGGAGAGAGAGGCTGCAGGTGGAGGCCGCCACGGAAACAACACCACCACCACCCACCTGCATGTGTCGCATTAAATGACTTAATATGACCAAAGATTCCATTTGAAAATGAGTCTTTTTCTAAATGAGTTTCTACTTTCTTTCAAAGCTAGAAAACGAGACACTTATTGTACTTTCAGCAGTTTTGAGCTGCATTATGCTGCTGTCTTCTTTCAGCAGCCACAAAACAATCTAACTTTTTTAGGGTTTATACTTAATCAGCAAAACGTGTGAGTGTGTTTCACATAGAAGTGATTTAACTTTTGATCAAAGGAAGCGAGTAAAGCTCTTCATTGACTCATTGACTCATCCTTCATTATGAGCCTGAAGTCACCGACACCGAGGGGCTCCTTCAACATCACGTCGTTCTGTATTATGTTGCAAAACATGAAAGGATTTTGCTTTTTAATTGGAAATTTGGAGTTACGAAGTACTTTGAAGATGGCCGCTGTCTTGTTAGCAGTTTCTGGGGTGTAACTTTCCTTCCAAACCGTCGCCATTTTTATTTCGAGATCGTCTCTGTCAAACTCTTAATGCTCCTTCAGGCTCTCGCTCACCGTCACTGAAACCCTCCAAGAGCCAAAGGCCACACGCTGCTGTTGGTGGATTTGACATTATTTCTAAAACGTGGACTTTTGAATTACTTTCGGACAGTGACGGCGAGAGTTCAGCCCAATACTGCAATCATAACCAGGATGTGAAAGATAGCAGATGACTCCTGTTGGGGTCATAAAGTTTGGCTACAAGAAAAAGTTCTTATAGTGTGTTGAAAGTGTGTGTAATCTCTTGTGTGTGTGTGTATATTTGTCTTTTCCACGACGGCAAAGGAGACCTGTGGCTGTAATTCCAAACCCATTAAAACCTCACATGACACTTTAATAAAGAACCTTTCAAAGCATCAAATGTTAAAGTGTGCATTGTGCTTTTTCAAGCAGAGGGAATTTAATGATGTTGTGTTTCATACTGTGTGTCTCAAAATTCATGTTCATTTCATATTCATACTTCTATACTTAATTGAGCATGCTTCTATTCACGCACCACTTTGAAAAATTATCTCCTTTGAGATGTACAGCAATAGACATGATTAAAGCGTTCAGGGGTGGACGTCTGTCTACGAAAAGCTGTCGAGCACCGTCCTCAAGAGGGGGGGGGGGGGACACTGGGCCTGGATTGTCTGTCCTGCTGTGATTAGTTTCACCCGTCTCTCATCAGCCTCACTTCTCCACACCCGCTTCTCAGCTTCTCAACATTCACACCACCCAGGCGCCTTTGTTCCCTGTCGCCCTTCACTTCACACCAGCCTAAAAAGCTGCTTCCGTCCGATCGTCGCGCGGTGGCTGCTGCCTCCTCATCTCTCCGGGCCGTTCGTGTCCGTCCCCCTCTTGCCCCGAGCTGCCCAATCACGACGACCTGAAGCGGAGCAGCCGGCTCCGTGCCGGAGTCAAAACCTTCTGGTGCCAGCCACTTGATCTCAAGTCTTGCCGTTGGCCTCCTGCCCGACCCCCAGAGGGGCTCTGCCTTCGATGGTGGGGTCTCTTCTTCTGCCACGTCCAGCCCGCTGGCGGCTCGCCTGAGGCTTTGCCCCCCCGTCCGTCCCCCATTCATCATTTGCTTGGTAACTTGCCCCGTGTCCCCTTTGTTCTTTTTCAGTTTGTCTTCATTTGTTTGGGAGTCCTTGTCGGATCGTTTCAGCCACCTACTCATCTTTCACTGCATTCAGGAAGAGGTAAAGGAGGACATTAAATGTATTGAAGTGGCTTTATGTGTTTTCATCGTCTCTAAATGTCCTCCTTACGTCATCCTTCTAAATTCATTGATTTTCTTCTGCAAGGCACTTGGGGACAGAAGAGCAATCTAGTTAACACCTGTGACTTCATTACTTTATAAATCTATTTAAATCTATAAATCTAGCTCCGTATTTACAAGTCCAGAGGACAAAGAGCAACATTGGTATTAATTCAAAATCGTATTTGTGTCTATTTGATAAATGTAGGCATAATATTCACTAAGCATTTAATGTGTTATCTGGCTCTTAAATCTCTCGATGTTAAACTTGGATTACGAGCTAGTTGTAACCTTTGCTGATGTGAATGAATCCATTGTTACATATTTGTTTGCTAAACCAAAACCTATGCATATTTGATAAATACAAACTTCTCCAACAAAAGCCAACATATTTTTGATGAAATGGAATAGAATAGTGTATTGTACTTCTAATGGGCTGGGATCAGGTTGATTGGTGACTCTAAATTGCCGGTAGGTGTGTGGATGTGAGTGTGAATGGTTGTTTCTCTCTGTGTCAGGCCTGTGATTGGCTGACCAGTCCCTCTCCCTGGCTGACAGTGTCTCTCGCCTCCCCCCCCCGCGACCCCTTGTGACCCTTTGAAGATGGATGGATCTAGAGCTAGATTTAATTGACAACAATGTACTGAAGATGCTGCAAATTGATTAGGTTATTTAGTTAGTAGGACTAGAAAGTTTTTAAAAAATTACGTCATGTCCAAAATTCCCAAACTTTTTTGGTAAAAGAAAAAAAAGTCTCAAAAAATGTCAGGGAACAAAAGGTCAAAAAATAGAAAAAAAATATATTAGGTTGAATAATGTTTCTAGAAAATTCTAAACATCTTAGGTCAAAAATTGTCATGGAGAAAAAAAGTAACAAATTATTATGAAAGAAAAGTCCAAACATGTTAAGAAAATGAAAAGAAATTGAGAAAAAAATTGTAGAAATCTTAGGCCGAGAAATATAATGGAAGAAAGAGTCAAAGTAAAAGGTAGAAAAAAAGTCAAGGGGACAAAAAAGTCAGAAATTGTTATGAAAAAAATTCAAAAAATATGTTCAAAAGTCAACACATTTGGTCAAAAGAAGTCATGGACGAAAAAGTCAACTATTCACAAAAGGTCATATACATTATTTCGAAAAATGTCTTAGAAAAAAAGTTCAAATATTTTATTACAGATGTCATAAGTCAAATGTAAGGTTGAAAGTACTTCTGAATAAAACATTTGATGGCGTGTTTAACTAAGCCATCATGACATTATTTCTGCCTCCAGCACAGCTTTGTGAAGTGTGAACACGCGCGTCCGTGTGATCGACTGTCAGGGGCATCACTAAAAAGAGCAGATGGAGTTGATCTTTGTCTCCAGCTTTCGATGAATGGCAGATTTAACAGCCCTTCTTTCTCACTGCCACAGACTCAAGGACATAATCAGTGTGATGGCCGTCCACAAGAAGCCACCACTATCTCGCTGCCGCCTCCCCACACGCTGACTCATCGCAATCAGCGCGTCGTTGACGCATCGTTTTAGCATGGCTAGTTTGCTCGCGTCATTCTAATAACACTCAAAGCCAATGAATAAATGAATAAAAGGGAATTTGACAGCCCAGTTGTTTATTAGCCGGCATGACTTTCATTCAAAAAGAAATGAAATGTTCCTGTTTTAGGTTTTTGTACGTTGAGCAGCTTTTGGCGTATTTGTATGAACTCAAAGTTTAATTGAATAAATGTCTGCGAGAATCGTTTCTTTTAGTCGATGTGTCACAGCGATGAGTCATCTGTCTTTTAGGGGTTGCTTGGGTGAAAATCTCAATGGGATTCATTCATATCACTGCTTCAAAAAGTAGGTCTAATCAGACTCCAATCACCGGGAAGGTGATGTGAACATAATGGGGGGGGGGGGGGGGGGGGGATACCTTTTATTAGCACTGTAGATTGTAGTATAGTGGCTTGCCAGTGCTAACTGGCACTACAGCTTTAATGTTAAACAATAAAATAATTTGTAAACTGTAAAATTGATACATGCTTTATTGAAAAAAAGCCACCCTGAGAAGATGTGACAGATGTCACTGTTTGAAATACATCCTGGCTTATTCAATATTTTCTTTTGGTTGTAGTCTACAATAAAATTGTTTGCCCTTTACGGACTCATCCGCATTTCAGACAACCTTTTAGTTGTTCCCTTGGTTGTTAATTATTTCCGCCTCAAGCAAACACCTGCTGCAAATTAATATTTGATCAACTTAAATTCCAATCAGCGCTTTTCAAACGACATTTCAATCTGTGTCTCTTTGTCATACAGTATACAAGCCGTTTGCATACAGTATACAAGAAAAATGCATACAGTATACAAGCCGTATGCATACAGTATACAAGAAAAAGGCATACAGTATACAAGCAAAATGCATAAAGTATACAAGCAAAATGCATAAAGTATACAAGAAAAATGCATACAGTATACAAGCCGTTTGCATACAGTATACAAGAAAAATGCATACAGTATACAAGCCGTTTGCATACAGTATACAAGAAAAATGCATACAGTATACAAGCCGTTTGCATACAGTATACAAGAAAAATGCATACAGTATACAAGCCGTATGCATACAGTATACAAGCAAATGCATACAGTATACAAGCCGTATGCATAAAGTACACAAGCAGCCAGCTTATGCAGTCAATTCCTCCGCATGCTCTCAGTTTCAAATACATTTCTAAATGTTTTCTTCAAGGTTTCAAGCCACACACAACACGAAAGACAACTCTCATTAATCAGCTATGACAACTTTTGTTTCAGAGAGAACGTTCTTAGAATTTGCTTTCCCCGGCTTATTCATTTATTAAATGTGCTACGAGCCGCTTTGAAGCATCACAAGTAAATGGTGGTTATTATAGTGGAGGTACAAGATTGATTATACTTATTACATATTTTTAGAAAACAGTCTAATCAATAACCGGTGCATTGATGCAGGTTTCCTGTGTCATTTGCACATGAAGCAAAACATTATTTAATTCAAATGACGAAAACAAAGCCACAAAGCCTGTGAAAAGTCACAGAGTTCCGGCACCTCGACTTGAGATGAAGTGAAGGTAGAGGCAGGAATTCAGTTAATGATTAGTCTAATTTCTAATACATGCATGCATCAACATGCATCAAACACACCTTCGCAGGTCAGCAGTTTGCTGTACAAATGAATCACATTTTCATTTAATATACTATTTGTGTTTTTTGCTGCTAATCAAAACAGGACGTCCACACATGAAACATGGTAAAACATTTTTTATTTTAAAAAGTCTTACATGTTTAGGTGTATTCTTTTGAACGAACGATGCCGATAAAACATTTTAGATGCATATACAGATATATTTACATTTGACACACGTCCCCAGCCTTCGTTGTCTTTTTACTACAGTGTTAATGGTAGAACACCAGCACAGCACTTCTGTCTGTCTTAGGACAATTATGTCTAATTGGTATTTTTCATTGCCTCATAAGGCCTACAACTTTTGTTTAAAAAGAGCATTAATATCCTGCAATTCTTCAACTACAACAAAAAGGTTTCCCCCGGAACTTCACAGTCAACATATTTTACACCCTTGTCGACAGCGAGTATTAAAAAAAATCTATTTTATTAGTCCAAGATGCATTGCATCCCTCCAGAAAAATCCCACGTGGCGCGTCATGTGTTCTCTGTGAGTCAATGAGACAAACTGCCATCGGTCGTAATGCAGTCCGCTGCCTCTCGTGCTCTTGTTTCCATCATTATATATAGCATGCAGCGCATCTATCACACAATGAATGTGTGGATGACAGCATATAAAAGGAATACACCCCCCCCCAGGGCCGGCCTTTTTGTGTGCGATTTGATGCGGCTGGCGGTACAAAGTCCTGCGGGATCAATGTTGTATGTATAATCCCTGTTTAGAACATCCCTTTTGGTACAAATGCTCTATAAAAGGCTGATTAAATGTTCTGAAACAGGATTGCATTATGGTGCATTGAGGCCTGCAGGACTTTTCTGGCACACTCACATAGCAACAGTTAATTTAAGTCAAGATCTAGGAGGAAACCGTGGCTAATTTCATTCATTTCAGGTCGGTTTCCTCACATGGGGGGGGGGGTCATCTTTTGTTTGAAAGCCGTGTTATTTTATTTAGTGGTATAATTTACAAAATTACACGAAATAAAAAGCTAGCAAAAGTGATATTTATCAACTATGTATTTGTCAAGTTCCGTGCAAATCATCTTGCTACTTCTTAGATTTATTTTAGGATCTCTTTCGGGCTTTATCTTGAGTTTTGTGTCTTTTTGCAAGATTGTAAATAAGGAAAGACTCCTTTTTGGGATCCGAGGTTTTAAGTTGCACCGTAAAGGTCTTAGCATTTAGCATTTTGTAGCGTCACCATAGTTCAGCTCCTAAACAATACGTTTACTAATAATAATAAACGGTGAGGAAGGCGAGAACCCAAACAGCTTTTTGATGTTGTCGACTTTGGTTCTTTAACCAACTGCAGTTATTTGGCCACTAGAGTGTTTTAGCGCCAAAGGGAGAAAGGTTTTTTAAACTCTATCATTTTCAGTGGGAGGGCACATCCAGCCACACTGAGGCTGAGATGCAGCGGACGGCCATCAAATGCCGCAGGTGCACTTTTGTCTTTAATCTACCTTTCAGCACGTCGGCCTTCCTCCCCGTCTGATTATCGCATCGTGTAGAGAAAAACTAGCTTTTGTTCTTTCTTTTCTCTATTGGTCATCATGACTGAGCCATTGTCAACTCACAGGCTTCTTGATATTTTTGTGATTTATTTTCATAGTGTAATTAAACCATTGTTGAGCTACTTGGGAGGTTTGGCATCCTCTCTGTTTTGAATGCTCTTTTGAAAACACGTCCTCGTATTTACTGGCAAACACTCTGTGCAGCGGTGCCACGTCGGCCCCCCAGAAAGATTACAGTTCAGCAGTTCGCCACCTTTTTAGCTCACAGGCCCCAAAGTGAGCCGATTCAGTTAGTTAAAATGCTGCAGGCATTGATGTGCAGATGCATGAACCACGGCAGCGGAGGATCTCCACAAGCTGCTGGCCGTAGATGGACAGGTAGCAGCAGCGGTTCCCTTTAAAGAGGTTTTGTACGCATACACAGAATCGTGGTTGCCATGGAGATACAAGATGAGGTGACACAAGTAAGAGCAAAGCTTTGTGGTTTTTAGTCCAGGTTTGTGTATTTTTTTTCTTCAGTAACACAAAATGTGGACACAAGTCCAAGTCCCACTCGGTGAGTACGCATGAGGCGCTGGTTGTATTTGAGTAAACCTGCAGGCAGCTTTAATTTATATTCAGAAGCAGGAATTAATTCAATTAAAAGAGAGATTTATGAATTTGACTAACTGCCATGTGTTGCTTTTTGGTTGCGGCACAAATTCGAAATAACAAAGAAACATTTCGAGCAGCACAGACTGTACTAATAATACTGGCAGTGAGAAATCCATAACACGTAAACAATAAACAGCGACACCTCTTTGTAACTAATATCTCAAGACACGTTTTAGAAATGACAGCAAGAGGACTACGCGTGTCTCACACTCGACACACAGTAAGAGCACTAACATCCAGTCACATTTCCGTGTGAATACAGCAAATTGCAGACGGCCGTCACTCCGGCTCGCTTCCCCCACAGCTGAACCTGCGCTTTTCAACAATGACACTCCGAGTGGCTCTAATCTCTGTGGGAGGGGCTTGAAAGCACCAATCAAACACCAGCTGTCATCTGCTCTTTCTCCTCTCGAATCGAATTTATTCTCCGAGCCTCGGCCCAGAAGAACAGAGAGGCAGCTACAGGTGAGAGGCGTGATACCTGTCAGTTGGTAATGAGAGTAATTACATGATAACTGTCTGTTTTCAGGGCCGCTGATTTGTTAGTGTTTGTTGTAAATGAAATACCAACTAAGAAGTTTGATTACATTAAGTCATCAATCGAGCAAAAATGCCCCCAAACTGCAGGAATCAGCCTCTCAAATTCATCCAACTACTGCCTCTGTTTTTAAAATGAATTGTCACAGGGTTTGAACAATTTTTCAGAAAGAACAGTGAATTTGAAAAAATGACCTTGACGACTAAGAAATCTTGGTGGACATTTCTTTAATATTTGTGAAATCAGTAGTGAGATTGATAGTGACGTGGTGTGAAATGGGGATTGGTGGGTCGGCATCAATGTAAGAATGTACACAGGAAAAGTAGGTCATTCTTCCAACTCAGAGTTCTCACCACAACCCCCCCCCCCGTTTGCTTTTGTCTGACTTGTGCCTGTTTTCACGAGCTATTGTGGGGTGTAACAGGCCAAGGGGATAAAACTGAGCCGTGCTCAGCCCAGAGGAGGCCTGTCGCACGTAGAGACGACTCTCAAACACAGAGTGCATAGTTTGAACGGGGATTATTATGTGCTGCACTCACAGGGATCGTGGTTCTCCGTACTTCCTCTCCGGCGTATCGGCTGGCGTCCCCTCGCCTCGCCCACTGGTTCCTTGGATCATTTTATAAAAAGGTTGTGTGTTTATAAGAGAGCCGCCCGATAACACAACGTCTGGATCCATAAGTAGTTTTTACAGGAAAGCGGTGATCAGGTCTCGAACAGAAGAAGAGAGGAGCATGTTTTGGTGAATTTGGACACAGCGATATTAACCCCCCTAAATGAATCTTGAAAAGATAAAAACTCATACCAGATCAATAAAGTTCAACGGGAATCAACGGGTTGATCCGTTAGTGTACAGATTTTACAAGTCAGTCGAGTTCTTATCATATCGTGGCTACGTGTTATCAGCCTTGTCCAGCGAAGGAAACTCAACGTTTAGATGATCGGGGACCACAGTGTGTACGTTTGGTCTCGTAGTCACATGACGCCACTCCAGATCTAAGAACTGCTGCCTTTTTTTAGGTTCCGAGGGCAAGTTTTCCTTTGCTCCGATCTCAAAATACAAGATCCCACTGCGTTGGAAGGCGTCCAATCGCCGTGGTCGATGAGTACAAAGTCACCGTGTAGCACCATCACCTTTTTGGAACAATGTCACGTGCAGAAAACTGTTCAGTGGGGAACAACCGTCATCACAATAGTTGTCCATTGGTTTCACTGTACAGCTTTCTGCAAATAGTGCACTGCAGCCGCTACAATTCAGACAATATGGAACTTTCCTCACTGTTAAACGGCCCCCCAGAAAAACAAAAAGAATGAGCCTTCCTCCATTTCCCTTCATATGCATTCATTTAATCCCATCGGCCTGCCTCCTCTCGCCTCAGTGATGATTGTACAGATTTGAGGGAATAACCCTCATGGATGAGTGGCGGCCTCGTGCCCGATGTCTAAAACCCCCTCGTGCGTTTTCTCTGCCCGTCTCCGTTGATGCCTGCGGCCTCGCTGATCGGCAGAGCGCCGACTCTACACGCTAGCGTCCGGCTTCTCCACCAGCTTCAGAGCTTCGTGCATGCCCGCCGCCGACAGCTTCCGGTTGATGTTCCTGTAGCGGCACCGCAGTAGGTTACTGTACGTGGTCCTCAGATCGCGGTTGAAGAACGCGTAGATAAAGGGATTGATGAGGGAGTTGGCGTACCCCAGCCACAAAAGAGTTCTCTCCAGCCAGAGCGGCACGCAGCTGCACTCCACGCCGCAAACGAAGGGCCTGGCGGTGGACACCAGGAAGAACGGCAGCCAGCAGAAAGTGAAGGCGCCCACCACGATGCCCAGGGTGGCGGCCGCCTTCTGCTCCCGTTTGAAGATGGACTGGTTCTTCCTCTTGCGGCGTTGGTGGTGTTCTCCCGTCTTGAGGAGGCGAGAGACGCGCGTGCCGCACTCCTCCTCCACCTCGCGCTGGAGCTTCAACGCCGCCGCCACGCAGTCCAAGCTCTCCTCCTCCTCCTCCTCCTCTTCCTCGGCTTCCCGCCCGGCCTCTGTCCCTTGGACACTGGCCGTTTCTCCCGATGCCGCTGGCCGGTGGGCCTCTTGCCCTCTTCTCGCCCCTCGCGGGGCCAGCCCCGCGCCGTGCTCCCTCTCCCTGGGGAAGCAGGTGATGGTGTGCTTGGCGGCGCTGAGTTTGGCGGCGCGGTAGATGCGGTTGTACATGATCAGCATGACCGACATGGGGATGTAGAACGCCACGGCGGTGGAGTAGACGGTGTAGCCGAAGTCCTGACTGATGAGGCAGACCCTGCCGTCATTGACGTTCTGCGCCCAGCCGAACAGAGGGGGGAGCGTGATGGAGGCGGAGAGGAGCCACACCGACAGGACCATCTTGGCCATGCAGCAGCCGTTTTGCCGGACGGGATACGTCAGGGGTTTCGTGATACCCAGATACCTACAGAGAAAGATTTGTCCACGTCAATTATTTACAGTCTAATTTTACACGATTCATTTTTTCCTCTTTTTATGAAGGTGTTTTCATTGTCTTTATTTTTTTTTACCCTGATGCATGGTCAACCTTTGACAAGGTGCCCTTGAGCAAGGTGCTTAACAGCAATCTGTGCTTGCCATGTGCAGCCTGCGGGTTGGATGCTGTTCCAAGATGCAGGGAAAGACCCTGAGTGATCAGTGTGTGCTTCTATACGTCCGTTTATCTTGCCAGTTTATTTAGATATTGATTTGACGCAACAGCCCAAGAGAGACGCGTTAAATGAAAGATTTGATGATTTTTATCAAACTGCCAACTGACGAAAAAAAGATGGGGAATCGTTGATTAGAGTCATTTTGTATTCAGATTAGACGCAATTTGAGTGATTTACTGTTTATTGCTCCGGAGCCTTAATGAGCTTTTGCGCTTTGACTTTCCATACAACACCTTTCAATTTGCATACAGGACTGACAAATATATTCAGCCCGGGTGAAAATATGGGATTAAAAATACGTATTGCCGAATATTTGTTCTTCAAAAAAATATGTGGAGAGTTTGAGTCCCGAACTGCGATGCGTAAAAGTTGAATGAATCCGTGATATAAAATGAGGCTACTAATAAATAAAGTTATTTACATCTGCCCCGTTGTCTTCTCCGTCGTGTCCGAATAACAATCAAGTCGCCTTCAACGGTGTGACATCGTTAAACGCGCAACACGCATGAATCTCACCTGTCAATGCTGATTACGCACAGACTCATGATGGACGCGGTGCAGCACATCACATCCATGGCGATGAAAACGTTACAGAAGAACTGTCCGAATATCCACTGACCACCGATCAGATCCGTGATGCTGACGAACGGCATCACCGCCAGGGCCACCGAGAGGTCCGCCACGGCGAGAGAAACGATCAGATAGTTGGACGGCTGGCGCAGCTTCTTGACGAAGCACACGGAGATGACCACCAACATGTTCCCGCAGATGGTGGACAGTGTGAGCATGGTGAGGACACCACCGATTAGGACCTTCTCGGCCCAGCCGTAGCTCAGAATCTGCTCCCCGCAGCGCGTCCCGTTCGTCTCCATGACCAGCGGCTGACTGGTGGTGGATGGAGACGTCGTTACTGCCGCCGCCGCTGCCGCCGCCGCTGCTTCGGCGGCGCTCTGCGCGATCTTCAGCAGCCGAGGCGCGAGAGCCTCCGAGATCATCAAGCTGGTGGAGACGCCGGGATCTCCACCGCCGACTCTGTCGTCGATCATGAGCGAAGACCTCATGTTGCCACTACCAACGGTCCCATTGCTCGCTCCCGCAACAACCATTCTGCTGGCTTCTGTCCCTTCTTCTCCATTGACTTTGAGACCCGTCCGGCGGTGACACAGACGCGCGCGGATGTGCCAGTGTCCGTGTGGGAAATGAGTAATTCCTTTCCACAGCCCCCGTCGGGGTAAACTACTGTGACACGCTCTCGTTCCTTCGTGAACCCCCAACGCCTTAATTCTGCAATTTAGAAGTTACCCTCGGCTTTACGCACGTGGCACGCTACGGGCATATTCCCAAAATACCTGACCTGACCTTGTTTTTGCTTGTTGTCCAGCTTGCCGAGCAACGAGCACGCTGCTTTCTGTCCACGTGTGAACAAAGATACGCACTTAAAAACTTCAATTCGCTCTTATACATCTCAAAGAAGTTAACTGGTGACGTCAAAAGAAATGCTGGATAGCCTGATAGGCTGACTGAGAAGCCAATCTAAAAAAGTGGGCCCGAAAATGATGCACAAACCAGACAGTCTCTTGGGCCTTTTCTTAGTTCCTTCCCCTGCAAACGTCTCGGTGAGGACAGACAGTGTCCGTGGATGAGCGTGCGTAATGGCGCAGAATGACTGAAACAATAAATTTAGGTATTACTTGTGTCACTACGAATTTCACCCGTTACACACTAAATCCTGCGCGCACACACACACACACACACACCGGAGAGAGAGAGAGAAACAAAGGCTGAGATGACGCCGAACGTGAACGGACGATCAATTATGGTGTGAATGAAGAGGGGGGGGGGGGGGGGGGGGCTATTATAAAACTAATCCACCCAATAAAATCTGAGTACTATTCTGACATATTTTAGAAGATAAAACTACATCCTGCTCCTGGGACTGCTTGTTTAATTCGTTGCAGGGTAACTTTGGTTGACCTTTTAAGGCTAAACGAAGCAGGATGATTTAGTGCCTTTTCTCCATGAAGACAGGTTTCATCTTATCTGGATGGTTCTTATCCAACCAACGCGAGGGAGCTGGTTTTCATTTGTGTTAATTATAAGTGTCGGGACAAGGAGTGCAATCTTGCTTCTACAACTTGTGACATATATGCTGCTGGAGGTCGAACCCAAACCTCCGCGGACCCCTTTTTATCATTTTCCAATCTGAGCGCAATTATTGTGCGATAACTTCTAACGACGGTCTGATGCTGATGCTGCGGATATACATGGAGGGCAGCGCCCCCAGGCGGCCATTAGACGCTAATGCATGTTGTCATGTCGGTTTCCACAGCAGGAATTCCTTTTCGTCTGGGGCCTTGTGGAGGGCATCCAGGACAGATGCATCGAGCCCCCGGGAAATATGGGTCGATTTCACTTCATTTTGACCCGCTGGAAGTTGTTGTTTCAAAGCAACAAAAAGCCCTCTAGCTTCAATCTGAAGGATTACAGTGAAGTTAAGGTTTTTTGAATTAGTGTATTTGGAGCAGGTCAGCAAACATCCAGCTTTGTGGAAACTCTGGCCATGAACTTGAGCTTTCTCCTGATGTTATTATTTTTTGTACAGTCAGCAATTTTGAAATAGTTTGCTGAACGTATTTGTTCTGAAAAAGTCAGTTTAGCAATTACAAACTATTGCCCCTACAAACCCATCTTGCACCGGATGGATGGTATGGAGGTTCTGTGTCCACAGACTTTACACATGTTTAGTTTGTTTAGTAGTTAAACCTGAGATCTGTGGTGAGAAAAGACGTTGCTTGCAGATAGAAAAAGGAGCAGATCCGTAAGACGATGCGACACAAATCCCCAAATTTAGGACATCATTGAACATGCGTGAGGGGTTTACTAACTGCTCATCTTAAAAAAGAAAGATTATAATCATGGTGTTTCCGTTACTTCATCGGTTTTTAACGCAGTTTTTATGTCCCCGATGTGATTTCTTTAAACACCTGTTTGCATCCTATCTTCAGTTCTTATTGTGAATCATCATTCTTTTTGTTTAGTGCCCGATTCCACAATCCTGATAGATTGTCTGGCCAATGAATACATGAATAAATGAATACTTAAAATAACTGGATATCGATCACACCATCCCACCTCTTGCACAGCACTAACTTGCTTTCTATTCCCATAAACATATGAAGGTCATGTTTTTGTTTCTTTGGTAATAATCTTTTTGCTATTTGCATTTTGATTAATATTGGGAAGCATTGAGAGCAACTCATACTTTGCATTCCGTCCCAGTCCTCATTCTTCACCTTCTTAGTAATACGTTACCTTTATTTTCTCACTGGCTATGCTCGTGTTTAGACACAGACTCTTAGACAATGTCCATTCTAAAGCACACCTTCGCTCATGGGAGACCAGGCGTAGGTGCAACGCTTTGGCTTTTTGACGTCATCACCATGCCGATTTTAGAGTCCAAACCCCAGATGGTAGATATTTCACATGGTGCAGCACCCTCACAACTTATGTGATGTAAACCCTGCTCCACGGAGGCTGCTGTCTCAGCTGAGCAGGTATTTATGTGAGAATAGTAAAAAAAAGGTTTATGATATGTGCAGTTGGGTGATTCTCCGGAATGCCGCAGCACTGGAGGCCAGTTGGCTGAACATGCACTGAACTGGTACACGGGATGAGGACAAATGAAATGACAAACATGAATAAATCACTGTGGAAACATGATGACGGTTTAAAAAAGATGACTCCAGGGATCAGTGAGTGAGTAAGAAAATGATGCAAAATCCAACATGCAAGGCCTCTATAAGTGAAAGCAGACGGTTTAATAGCACCAGGACCGGTTTTCATCAGAACACCTCACTGCAATGTTCAAAAAGTCAGCAATCACTTCTTACATGAAAGCCTCGCTGTTGAGCTTCTTGCGTGTATTTCTTTGGAACTCGGAGGAGCAAACAGAAGAGGTCCAGAAGAGGGCAGCAGCGACATCAGCTGCTGTGAATCACAGCCGCGAAGAAGAGTTCTTCTTCTTCTCTTCTCCACTGTGCAGCTGTTGGTTTCTGTCCACCGCAGAGACTCCGAGCACCAGTCCTCGGCAGATTTCTCTTCGTTCATTTAAAGAGAGAAACCTTGTTTTTTAGTCGGCGATGGCTGAAGGGCTGCGGTCGGAGCTGGATGAATTCCTGCAGGGTTTAAACATCCAGACGACGTGTGTGGATCACCCGCCGGTAAAAAACCTGCAAACTGCTCCGCTTCACTGCGACGTTAACAAAAAATAAAAAGATTCTTCTAAAGTCAGAAACTTTAGAACACATTTAAAAGCGACATTCGTCATTGAAGCGGCAGGTGTATACGATGCTGAAAGACTACTGAATCATGTTGTTACACATTTCAACGTGTTCGTATCTTCGCCTTCTCTGAAACCACCCGGATGCTTATTTTGAGACACTGCATTAATGATCGAGTGTTCGCACTAATTGTCTAATGCACTGATGCACTGATGCATTGATGCATTGTAATTACGGTGGTGTACTTTCAGCGTCGGGACACGTGGACGTGAACTTGTTATCTGAAGTAACGTTAAAGTTGCATTTCCACTATGCTTTTATGCCGGATTATTCATGGGATCAATCGAACATGAAATCTGGCAAAGACGTTCCTTCAATCATGTTCTTGTTAGAAATAATTAAGGTAACCTAGAAAGCAATAGTTTTTGGAAGGAGTCTGGGACGACATTCTCTCCAAATGGAAAACGTCACAAGTCAGATTTTATTCTGAAATACAAAGATTATACATTCACAAACTACCACACATTTTTAGTGTATTCATACGCCTTATGCGAAATATACATTTTAACGTTTTGAGAAACAGGAAATCATTTTCAGATCCATGTTTAGGGATTTTGTAACACGTTTCGGCTGCAATAACTCAAAGTGACCTGCAGGGGGCGCGATATGATCACTTATTATATAGATATTAAACCTTTTGATCTGCAGGTGTTCACCGTCGAGGAGATGATGCCTCACCTGCAGGACGTGAGCGGAGCCGTAACCAAGAACCTCTTCCTGAAGGACAAGAAGAAGAAGGGCCTGTGGCTGGTGTCGGCTCGGCACGACCGCCAGGTCAGCTCACGCCTCTACGTTCCCCCTCTCACACACACACACACACACACACACACACACACACCTGACCTGACCTGACCTGACCTGCGAGCGTGCGTGCGTGCGTGTGTTTCTCTGCTTTGTCCTGAGTGCATCCTCCCATAATCCCCTTGCAGGTGAACCTCAACAACCTCGCCAAGAAGCTGGGTGTCGGCAGCGGCAACCTGCGCTTCGCAGAGGAGGCGGCCATGTTGGAGAAACTCAAGGTGAGAGGCGGGTTTAAAAAACGCTCACTTCACGGAAACGTCAACAGCGAATCTGGTGGCTCTGGAGTCAAACCAGACGGAAGCGGTACGGTCTGAGTTCTACTTTCTCTGTCGGTCTCCCCCCAGGTGGGTCAGGGCTGTGCGACCGCTCTCGCTCTGCTCTTCGACAAGGACCACAGTGTGAGGTGCGTCCTGGACCGGGACCTGGTGGAGGGAGGCCACGAGCGGGTCTACTTCCACCCCATGACCAACGCCGCCACCATGGGGCTGCGCCCGGACGACCTGCTGCGCTTCCTCAAGGAGACGGGCCACGAACCCGTCCTGGAGAGCTTCGAGTAGGACTAAAGCCCGAGCAGCCTGCAGCGGTTAAACTGGGACCTGGAAATAAGCCAGATATGAGTTCTGCTTCAAAGATTCTTTTAGAAGGATTGCAAATGATGGAACCGGGGCCGTCTGCGGATTTGTTCTACACATTACACGCTGTTGTGGCCAAAATAATTAATTCAGATTCATCACAAATATGTCTCTTTATTGGCAAGTTATCATTACTATATATGGAATTATTTAAAAGGCGTTGGAACATTTTAAATTGTCAATTTTTTTTAATATATCACAGTTATCGGGAAAGCTGCTACGCGAGTAGATCAAGTGAAACGTAAAAAGTCTTCAGAGGGAACAAGTAGGAAGCTTGTGATGTTCATTTAGTTTCTAATGAATTGAAATACTGAAGCTCGTGAACCCAACGGGGACATTTTGGACGTCTCTGATCCATTTAGAGACCACCGGTTGAAGACAAAGACGTTGACTGTTGGTTTGTTGACAGACGTCTGTGACTTTGTGAAGCTGTTTGTTGGAGGATCAGACTTTGTGGTTTTCCATGTTTAAGCTCAGTAAAGAAATATGCTGTTGATTGTTTCAACCTCACTTTTTCCTCAATTCTAATTCCTTTTAAGAAATTTAACTTAAATTATTTAATTTTGACAAAATAGACGTTTGATCAAGTTGATTGCCGTTGTAGTTAAGAGCAGGCACTTTTATTAATAATGTGTGTTACTCCAGTTGATGTCCCACATTGAGGCTGTGAGGGACACTTTAGCACCATGTATAAGTCACTACCTTTATGAGCTGTGACTAATGGCTCTACTAATTGTTAAAAAATCATTGAACCATTTATAAATCATGAGCCACTGTGTTAACAGTAAGCCAAAGTCCACAGCTTGTACTCTTTATTCATAACCAAATACAATTAATGTCTAATTGTCCAATATCTGATTTTTCCTTTTTATATTACTTAGTTAAACAGTAGCAGTGCTCAAAAGTTAGGGATTGATGTGACTAGAAAGCTCAATAACCTACTTTTTATTGAACTTTTTGAAATGTATTTTTATTTAGCATTTAACTAATTTTAAATATGTATTATAATATATATATATATATATATATTTAACATAATTGTGTTCTTTATCAATTACTTAAGTCTCTCTATCTATCTATATATAGAGACACTGCACCCCTTTGGACTGCAGGAATGTCGTCATTCTAGTGCTTTCATTTTGAAAGGACGACCGGACGTGGTCGGTGTTTGCTGACGTCACCTTGGTGGCTCCTCCAGGCTTCACTCATCCGTCCCTCAGAGTCTGAAGGTAAGCAGCTGGCTACTGGGGGGGCAGTGACGCAGGTTTAATGTTCATCGGACTGTTCGCTCTTTAACCGGCACCTGCTGCGCAGTGTCTTTATACGCGCGTGTGCGCGCGTTACTATCCGCGTGCACATTGACGCTACGCGTGCACAGCACATGCATCGGTCTTTCTGCTGCTGTGAAACAGATGCTACTCGTGTTTAAAGCTGCAGGAGGAGAAGCTTCTATGTACGCGTGCGTGCGTGTGTGAGTGTTGCGCGTGTTCGTACGTGTGCGTGGGCCTCGTGTTTCTGCAGGATTCTTCTGTTTTCTGTTGTTTCTCTTCACTGATTCTCTGCACGAAAAATATTTATATTGTAAAAGTTTCTGAATTATTATATATTTTATATATTTATACATTTAGAAAGGTGACCAGGAATTAAAATCAAGGGTTAAACTAAAGTTAAGTAACTAAAACAAGCCACATTTTATAATAGTTAATAATACAACTATTATTGTGTGGGCATGCATGTTTGGATTTATTTGACATCACCACACTCTCTAACTACTCAGATGATGTCATCGTTATGTCACAGCTCTATCATAAAAACATTAAACCTGCTCACAGACTGAAGGTGGGGGGGGGGTCCAGCCAAGCTTTAATGAAACAGACAATTCAGTTGCAAAATGGGAATTTTGCACAAATTTAGAGCATTCTTCTTTTCAATAATGACATCCTGGAGGACAGTTAAGAGGAGACAAATTGATGTAAAGTTGTGAATTTCAGCGGTTTATAGAATAAAAGTAAGTCATACAACTCAAAGTCTTTCTCTCTCTCTCAGTCTGCATTCCTAATGAGAGCGGCTATTGTTGCATTGTTGTGTAAAATTAGCAAATGAATAAAACCTTACATGCTGACACTCAGTTCCCACGCCGAGTGTTTGTGTGTGTGTGTGTGTGCGGCTGCCCCCCCACCCCCCCTATCTCTTTAAAAAGAGATTAGTTGTGAAAAGTCTTATTATATTTTATACTTATTCTTAGAATGAGTTGGTAAATCAAGAAATGATTAGGCCCATAAGCAGTAGTTCCTTTTTAATCTAAGGGGGTGTAACGTTATCAAGATAATTAACTTAAAGTAAACAAAAAAAGATGCAACCAAAACGGGTGCTTTCCCCGTTACATTACATCATGAATTTAGATTTAGATTATTTTTGTCATTGCAGTAACATATGATCTGC
The DNA here is from genome assembly GCF_964276395.1 of Gasterosteus aculeatus. Lineage (NCBI taxonomy): Eukaryota > Metazoa > Chordata > Actinopteri > Perciformes > Gasterosteidae > Gasterosteus > Gasterosteus aculeatus. The sequence goes on along the minus strand of NC_135693.1, from coordinate 16,830,645 downwards.
ATTTTGATGTTGCAGGTGACTGCACAGGAGCTTTTTATAAAGAAACAATGGATTTGTTGGTTAACTTTTTACACAGTTGTATGTACAGGTGCCTGATAGAAGTAGAAGTACAGAGTTCTGTAACACTCAAGTAAAGTACGGGTACATCAACGTTGTATTACGTACTCTCTCATCTCAATGGCCTCTCGCCTATTGCAGTCTGTCGGCCGTGGGCCTAAGCTGGAGATCTATCGCCGTGGCGACAGAGAGCAGGCTGGTCGCCATGGGAGACGAGACGGAAATAAGTGTGTGTCATTATTTGTGTTAGTGTGTGTGTGTGTGTGTGTGTGTGTGTGTGTGTGTATTTTCTTCTCCCACATATGATTACAGTGATACAGAACCCGACGGGCTGCTTCCACACCCGTGTAACTGAGACTTTGAGTGTGTATCTTTTTTTAGGGACACGATGTGGTGCACACACCGATAAGAAAAGCAGCCGACTTCAATTTACATGAGGCTGATAATACTTCTGTGTTTCAAGTAAGAAGGAGTTAGTCATTTTTGAACTGAGGTCTGAGTGCATTCTCAACATTTACAAAGAAGACGCTATAGCAGCTGGATATGTATAACATGTGAGGAGCTGGTATTTGGATCGTTTCATAACTTTTGTACATTTTCCATCCTTTTAAATGACCCCATGACCTTGCCTCTATTGCCACCCTCAGGACAAACATTGCATAATAGCTGCACTATCAAAGTTGTTTAGACGTTGACTGCAGCAGACTGCTGCATTGTTTTTATTCTTCTCCCTCCTGGCGTTTCATCTCCAATATGAAATTACTCAGAATATAATTCTTCTTTGTTTTCGGCGTTTGCATCTTTCATTAATTGGTTGTTTCATCCTGCGTGTGTTTACAGCCCCAGCAGGGTTTCTCGAAGTAATAACGTGAATCACATTTAGCTCCCGGCAACACGCTCCCCTCATTAGATACAGGAAAAGTGTTGTCTCGGTGTGACGCCCTGCAACCCTGAGGTGGGGGGGGGAAATTAAATGTTGCGGCTTAATGTGTTTTAAAATTCATTAGTCGTAAATATTGCAGGTGCCTACTTTCATGTGTCACGCTTTGATTGGACGGGAACTTGAAATGGGGCACGCCAGCCGGAGCACCGAGGACCCAACGCTGTAATCATTATGTGGAACAAATGATCTCGCTCACACACACAGACACACACACACACACACACAAACACATTGAATGAGCTATAGGCCTCCTGTGGCGGAGCGTCTGATGTGCTTTAATGGGACTCTGGAGTGATCGCTGGTCTGTAAACTGGTTGACAAATATTTCATCTCGATCACTATCAGTCATTTTAGTCAGTTGTTAGTCAGTTGGTTCGTTTCCAGCCAGGGGGCCGTTGTTAAATCCCACCTCGTCTATGTCATATTGTCCAATAAATGCGAAAATTCTGTGGAGTATGAAGATATACTGTCTGGCGGACACTTTCCCTTTAAGAGATCCAGGAAGTCCAACTGAGCAAAGGGGGCGGTGGCTGAGGGGGCGGCGCTTGTGGAGGAAACAGGTGTGTGTGCCGAAAGGGATGATGTCATTGTCTTGCTGAGTCACCTGGGAGACGGCCGCCGAGTGTAGCGTGGACGGAGAGAGATTAAAGAGGAGGAGGAGGAGGAGGCAGAAGGGCTGCCTTCATCACTCCTGCTTTTCTCCCTGTGGAGGCGTCGGTGTGAGGAAGCAGGCCCAGCAGAGGAGGAAGAGGAGGCATTGGATTCCTGCTGTTTGTCAAGGTGAGAGAGGGAGAGAGGGGGGGGATGAACCATCTCACCAGACCATTCAAAAATGGGCTAATTTCTTCTCCTTGCTCTACTGTGGTACTTGATTCATGACCTCAACTATGTGAAGGACCACGCTGATGTGACTCTATAACTAACTTAGATACTCCCCCCCCTGCGTCCACGGTACACTACGTGGCCATACGAAGGAGAAGCTTCAACGTAGGCCTGTATTCATCACTCAATATACATTTGCCTCAAACGATGGAGGGATCAATCTATGAATCAACCGTTCATTTCTTCGTAGTTCGATTGAAGTTTGTATGCTAGGTTTGTGTCCATAATGTGCAGTGAGCCTCTCAACATCTGTTGCATGAAGAGTTCCAACCTGTTCTTTAAAGTGAGGGTGATTTGTGTGGCGGTACCGGGGAGGAGGAGGAAGAACAGACATGCATCAAACCGCCGGCCTCTGTAATTACTCCAGTTTGGTTTAGCGGTCAGTCTGGCCTCGATTCCTCTTCCCTCCCTGTTTCGTGGTCGTTGTAACTCTGTGGATGAACACTATGCTTGTTTGAGCCGCTGGTTGTTGACGGGTTACTGCAGGCTCAACGTGTCTCCTGACCTTCTGAGGTAGAAGCATCTAAACGAACAATGCGTCAGTCTGTCCAAAGTCAAGACTCGTCAACTTGGATTTAAGAGTCATTTTAATATTTATGTCCTTGTCTGAAAGAAGTCAGAAGAATTCAGCTCTCTCACCAACAGTTTGCACTCTGGACTCTGTCTAAAAGAACTATCCACCTGACCAGTTATTCATGAAGTGCATATTTAATGTTCACCAAATCCAATAAATGCATAAACAAGGCTGATTCCATAACAATTATCAGTAAAATCCCTCCGGCGTGAAGAATGATCACATCGTTATAAAACTTGGACGGTTTTATCCACAAAATCCAAACTGCACTTCATGACGTATCTTAAATTCCTCTTTTCTTATGAAATCCATTCTGCCTCGTTTCCAAGGTGACAACCAATAAGCTTGAAAGCTTTGCCAAAACATGTCTCACCAACTGAAACACAGACATCAAGTCATAAGGCTTAAGTGCCATTATATGACTGGGAGAGTAAACAACGTACATGTCATACTGAGAAACGGGAGGGTGATGTCATCGAGGAAGTGGACATAGTGAAATTAAAGCACACACTGTAACTGTACCATACGCCTGGTGTCACATGACCACGTGCTTCCTGCTCAGCTGCTTGATCACATGAGGTATTAAACGGGAAATCGGCGACATGTAGATGCCAATGCTGTTTGAAGGCCATACGAACTTCTTCACGAAAACTACTTTGTTTGCTTTTTCACTCAAACCGACTTTGATATCCGGGATGAAGTACCTCATTGTTGTCAATGTTCACGGGTCGATAGGTCCTGCTTTGGTTCAGACGAATGTTTCCCAATAACTACAGGAGAGACTTTCCTAGAACGTTTGTTCACATTCATGTTCCCCAGAAGATACCTCGTACTGTCGGGAGGGATCTTCTTGCTCCTGCCTCTTCTTGAATATAACATTTGAAGAGCTCTTTCCCCGCTGGTTGTGGTTTAATTAACACCCTCAAAATTCTAAATAGTCACATTTAGCTAATCATACTCCTGTACTTTTTATTTAAATATACATTTCAATGTAGGAGATTTACATATGTTGTTACTTTTACTTTAGATAAGGATCTGGCAATTGTTGTACTGCTGTGCAAAACGTCAGAAGTAGGCTAATATCCTCTTCGTCATCATCATCTTCAGTATTGTTTATTGTTTGAAACAGTCGGGAGTACACTGGTGCAAACAGGACACACACACACACACACACACTAATGAGCAGGAAGCTTGAGCAGGTCAGCAGCGTTTCCCTCTCTTCTGTCCTGCGCTTCACTCTTTGTATTCGAGCGCTTCAGCTTTTTGTCTGCGAGCTGAGAGAGACCCGTCTTGGCTCTCACTTCACTGAGCTCTTTGTTCCTCATCATTCAACCACTGAGAGGCACAGTAACCATCAAACGCCACCCCGGGAGGAGATGGAAATGGCTCATTGTTGTGTTTGAAAACGCGTTGCGACGGCACAAACTGTCCGTCAGTGTTTTATACAACCGTCGGAAAGAATACCGCACACAGTCGTCAGGTTTTTAGTCAGAGACTTCATTGGAAATGAACTAAAACTAAAATGAACTAACTTGTAAAAGTTATACGTGTCACGTGGGTAACTGCAGAAATTAATTCATGTTCATAAATATATCGTAAAAGTCACATGATTCAATGGAATAGTAGGGGAAAAGTTACATTTCTATTTTAAAATTTTTTTTTGAAAGGACAATTGTGATATTTCAAGAATGAAGTGATGATATGAAAGTAAAGTCATATTTCCAGAATCAAAAGTAAACCGTCAACTAAAGCATGAACATAATCTGATTTGAATCATAACATATAATATTTCTCTAAAAAATGTTGCTATATATATATATATAATATTTTTTATATATATTATAAGATTACAGGTTTATTTTGTGTAACATCAAAATAGCATTATCCAACATATTACAAATGTATTAAGTATTTGTATTAACACTGTAAATTGTATCAACTTTTGTCATTAAACTTGGATTGCGGCTTTAAAACATTTACTCAAGTACAGTACTGAGTATAAGTTCACATACTTTACTGAATGCTTTAACTGTGATTCTGCAGTCTAGAAGTACAAATACTTTTTTACTTAATGCAACATTTTCCTCTTCTGTGGCATCTGTTCTCTCGCTTTAGCGGCCCACTTATCACTGTTGTCCTTGTGGTGTGACCTCTGACCCTTCACCCCTTCTTTGATCCTCTAAAGTTAGATATCCCAATAAGAAACCAGGATTTTTTTGTTAATTATTAAACATTTTCAATCCGGACGTCCGTGAGACAAACAAACGATTTTATGACACAAAAATAATAGAAATCCTTGACTTCATGATCCATGTTTCATGGTTGATGATCCGCATTTAAGTTGAGTTTGACTTGTTGAACGTATACAACAACACCCAAAAAACATTTCCTATATGACGCCCTTCAAAATAAAAGACTTTTCACTCAAACTGCATTTCCTCTAATTCTGATAATGTTAAAGATAACACTATTTCAAGGACAATTAAAATGTAATGGAATTCAATCAGGCAAAAGTCTTTTTTTAGTTTCGTGTTGTTAGTGGTGGTGGGGGGGCCCACTTGACCTTTTCTCTGTTGCGCCCCCCTCAGAAAAACCTTTCCACTGCTGTTTTCAGCTGTTTCCAATGAGCTGTGTTGACATTACCAGACGGCATCTGCTTGCACAGATCTGCTTCCACAAGCATCCACAGCGATAAACGTCATCGCGTCGTGTTTTTGTCACACTGCGGTGGAACTTCTCACCGGGGGGTTGAAAATGGGACCAGACCCTTATTCCTCTGCATGAAACTCAGAGCTGCTGCCGTGCTTTCAATTTGAAAACACTATCAAGTGACATTAAAGTCAATTGAGCAATTCCACCAAATTCTGTGCAGGTTTCATTTAGTAGTAAACTAAGTTGGCGAGCCGGACAGACTCTGACAGATGGGATTTCAAATCCAAACAATGCTGTAATACTAAGTATTTGTTCCATACACTTACTATGTAACTGCAAAACAATCTTCCAAAAAATAAAAGTAACCAATTTGAATCGAAGGTGCTCTTTCTGAGTGGAGTACAAATATAAAGTAGCACAAGATGGAAATAGTTGAGTACAAGAAGGTTAACAACTGGAACGATTCACATGAAGGATAATAAGTAAGGCCTCTGCAGCCGTCTTTAGCCCTGTTCAGCCCACTTTGGCCCTGTTTAATAGAAACCAGGTTGAGCAGCTTCCCCTGAAGGAATGTTTGAGGGCTGCGGTTCAGATCTGCTCCCCCCCCCCGAAACACTCGGCTCCACGAGGCGAACGGCTTCTCCGAGTTTTATTTCATTAAACATCATGAATTTATTTTCAACCGCATTCTGACCGCATGCCGTCTCTCGCACATATTTCATCCTCTTGTTTATACTGTCGGCCTTCTTATGAAGCTCCGTTGCACTCAAGAGGTCCTTTTGTTTGGATAAGCAGTAGAGGTGGCAGCAGCAGTTGGTACTAGTTACAGTGAGACGCTGGGATATTAGCGATATGTTGTTATGGATACTACGTTTTTAATAAAAGGAAAATAATCCAAGACGAACAGACGGGAACAAATTAATAGTTTCATCATTTTCTTGCTTTTTACGATTCTCTATTGATGAAACAAACACAACAATTAGAACAATGCTTCAAAACAGGAGATGCGATAAAACAATTGACTACAATCCAAAAATAATTCGGAAAAACAAATACGTCATGGTGTTGACCGTAGGAAGTCACTGGAGAGTTTTCAAGATAAATATGCAACAACTAACTTAAAACTGCTTTTCTTTACATGTCTGTTTTTGTCCAAATAAAAAAACACACTATGATCAGTAGGGTGTTTGTAGGAGTATCTGTGAAGGCTAGCTGTCTCCCCCTGCTTTCAGTCTTTATGCTAAGCTAAGCTAACAACATACTTCTTAGGACATTTAACCATGATCTCTCTCTAAATCTAACCACAATTGTTTCTGTCCCTAAAGCTAACAAAACCACAACCACATCATCAAATAGATTTACTGTTTGAATTTAAGGCAATCACGACTAACCTGTGTAGTAGAGTTACTTGTGGTGGAAGTTTTAGTAGCAGTAATACTAAAACACTGACACCATGGATGATTCAATATAAATCATTTAGAATAAAATATGTATCTTAATTCTTACCAGTTAAAGTCTTTAATGACTTGTGTGTGTATGTGTGTCAGTCATTGGTTTACTATAATAAACCCGTTTTATGAGTCAATGCAGTGTGTTGTGTGAGCTGGCACATATTGATCTTGACATGTCCTCCTGTGTTTCTAAGGCGATCTATACAAGAATCAATACAGTCACGGACAAAGACACACGCACACATTGCGGTTGAAGCACAACTTCAGCTCAGTTTAAGGATAAAAGGCAGCGTCTGACATTTTCAAAACCATACAGATTGAGAGTTTGTCACTCAAAAGCATATAAGAGCGATATTATAATGCTTTAAAACAAAACTATTTGGATTGGAGTTATTATTAGTTATTAGCTTTACACATATAAAAATGATGTATTTTTTGATAGTTTTAATATTTTCTATTCACAATAACGTTGGACTGCTACAAACATTGTGAACCGACAGTTAAAACACCTGCTTTAAAATGATTGCACGTGTAGTAATAAAATAATGAAATATTTTATACTCGCAACGTTAAATATTAAATACTCTTAAAAACTTAAATTTTCTTACACTACCGACGTGCACACCCGCGCGCACGTAGCGGACGCCCGCGCTTGACGCCCGCGCGCCGTGCTGCAGGTACAAGCCCCTCCCCCCTCCGCGCGCCGCCGGCCGGTCGCTGTGAACACAATAACCGCCGCTGCTCCCCGGTAGCTGCGGACCAAACCGAGCTCAGGTCAGCCGGGATTTCCGTCTCTCCTCCGGGTCTCGCGTCACAGGTGAGCCGTCCTCGAACCTCCGTGTCCGCGGATTTGAACGTAGCAGAGACAAAAAAAAATGAAGTGGGGGAGAAAAAAAACCCGTTACTCTCGTTCAACCGGCGTTAGCTAACGTTAGTGCCGCGCTGTCGGTTACCGGGGTTCCGGCGCGGCTCGACATCAAACGACGTTCCGTTAAACATCGAGCCGGGTTCCGGTAGGGTTTTTTAAATCTATTTTTTTAGGTGCTTTTCTTCTTGGGAGAACTAACGTTCAAACGCCGCGTCGTTTGTCGTCCGTGAAGTTTATCTGAAAAGTGACGTCATAACGTTACCGGCAGAGCCCCGGTGCTCCCCGGACCGGGCAGGTCATGCCGGACCGGCGCGCCGCGCCAGTGCTTGTGTGCTTGTGTTTTTTGCTATGAACATAAACCGCTCGGCTCACCGCGGACGGGGAGAACGGGAGTTCGAGGTCCCGGTAGTTTTCGTTGCGATGAAGGTCCACGTTCCTCTCCTCGACTTGCGAGTCACACGTGGATGTTGTGTAGATGTTGTTCGGAGATGCAGCACTCACTTTAAAAGTGCGAAACAAAAGAAAAAAGATCGTTTAACAGAGTAACAAACAACCTGTGGGTCAGACCGGAGGAGCAGGACGGGACTGCTGCTTTTTAAATGAATGAATCGCAGCGATGCATCACTTTTATATATAGTTTTGAGGGAGATGGAGTTTTGTTTTTGTCCTCTGAGTTCTAAATTAAAGGGCTCATTATTCAGCAGTGTTCATGGGAAAATAATGTGTTGAAAGAACAGGAGGAGGAGCTCCTCCCAGTCACTGGTTATTCACTGGGAGCGCTGGAAGCTGCTGCTGGGAGGAATGTGGGGAGTGAAAAATGGAACAATACCTTCACAACAGGGGACGTGATGGAGAGGAAACGACCCAAGAGTCTTTTTTGGCTTGTGGAAAACTTGGGAAAAGAAGTTTGGATTTAAAGTTTTCTTTTTTTTTTCTTTTTTTTTTTTACTAATGCCCATTTTGGAATGAAATCACAGCCGCTGTGCTTGTTATCTGAAGTCTGTGTTTTTGGCTTCTCGCTGTGTGATGGAGATTGAAAGTCGGTTGCTGGATATCAGTGGTGGAAGAAATTCTCCGAAGTAAACGTGTATCATAGCCCGAAAATACTTCCTGCAAATAAAAAAGATTTGAATGTTAGTACATTATTCATCTTTCAATTAGAAATGCATGTGACGGTATTTTAATGTCCGTCGATGCAGGACGACGAAGGAGGATAATATGGGTCCTTCTATGCATATCTGCACTTTTTTCATTGCAATTGAGCCCCTCACACGCCGGAAAAGCAGATTGTTGGCCCTCGTGTTTTCTAACCAACGTCATCGCGGTGGCATCACCGAGCTAACGTTAGCTTGCAGGCCCAATCCGCCCTCCCTATTCTGAGAGTGTATCCCGTCATGAACCAGCTGCAGCCCCCTTTCAGCCGAAGCGTCCTTGAGGGAGTCGAGGCGTCTCTTCGCCCGCAAGCCGAGAAGCTCACTCCGCCTTTCTCTGGGTAGAACGAAGCGATTTGAAGTGCTCAACGTTTCCCAAATTCTCTCCAGTTATTTTGGTGTGGTTGCAGCTGTGACGGACTGCTGTATATTCATGAGCTGTCCTTTTTAGTCATTAGGCCCCAAATCTTCCTCCAAGACCGACTGCCAACGAGGTCAGCCGCGAAAAAGAGCTTCAGTTCCTGAGCCCAGAAAGCTTTACTTCTCTCTCTCTCTCTCTCTCTCTCTCTCTCTCTCTCTCTCTCTCTCTCTCTATGGCGGTTGGGTGCGTGGTGAGCTGGTGAGTTTGGTGGAGAGTTTGGTGACTTTTCTAGGACTGTCTTTCTACTGTTCCTCTTATTTCACAGGGTGAGTGAGTAACGGTAGTCTGTAGTGGTTCTGGGGTTTTGGTGGTGATTAGGGGACGGAGGACCGTGCCTCGTGTCGGGAATGGCGTCCTCCGAGACGCCGTCTCTGAGGCATGGGGTTCGGGTCCAGCCCGACCCCGGCGTCCCGGTAGAAGCTGTCTTGCTGGCCATCGGGGAGTGCGTGGGGCACGCTAACCTGTCCCACGCCTCCCGCATGAACCGGGGGTTGCTGGTGTTCCTGAAGGAGGAGCGGCTGGTGGCGGAGCTAGTGGCAAGCGGCGTAACCGTAGACGGGGTGTACCTGCAGGTGTCACCGCTCGCGGTGCCCTCTACGCGGGTTACCTTGTCAGGTGTCCCCCCCTTCATACCCAACCAGGTGCTGGAGCGCGAGCTACTGCGCTTCGGAAAACTTGCGAGTGGTTTCCGGTCCGTGGGACTGGGCTGCAAGAGCGATAAACTTAAACATGTCCAATCCTTCAGGAGACAAGTGTCCATGTTCCTCACATGTCCTTCACAGACGCTAGAGGTGTCCTTCAGAGTGAAGCACGGCGAGGGTCACTATATGATCTACGCAAATACGGGTAGCATTAAGTGTTTTCTGTGCGGGGGAATGGGGCACAAGCGTGACGCTTGTCCTCACAAGCCCGCCGAAGAGCGCGCAGAATCGGAGCCCGCACCGGCAGAAGGGCTCGGTGACGCCGGGGCGCCGATGGATGACGAGCCAGCGGGAGGCGATGCGCCGCCGGCTGAGACAGGAGTGGAGGTGAGTCACGGCAGACAGGTGGGCTCACATGAGAGGGATCAGAGCCCAACTACCGGTATTAATACAGCGGAAAGGAGGGGGGTGGAGGAGAAGGAAGGAGCAGAGGAAACAGGAGCGGAAGATAGGACGGAAGTTAGGGAGGGAGTGAAAAACGGGGAAAGGGAGATAGAAAATACAAGAGCAGAGGAGTTGAACGTTGAAGTGGAAAGGACAGGGGAGGAGGGGAGAGGTGTGGCAGAGGGAATAAGCACAAAGTGCAGAGAGGAAGGCAGAGGAGCAGAAGAGGATGAGAATCGAGAGGCCAAAACAACGAGTGAAGATGACAGGACAGGAGTGGAGATGAGACTTGGAGCTGAGGACAAGACCAGTGAGGAGGGAAAGGAAGAGTCTCAGAAAACAAACAATAGGTGGGAGCAGAGAGAAGGAAAAAAGGATGATGGGAAAAAGGCTGAGGAAAAGAACTGTGTGGGGGAAGAGGGGGCAGAGACTGAAGGTGTTGCACACTGTAACAGAGCAGGTGAAGTAGGCAGCAGCGCTGACCCCCCAGGTGGAATGGGTGGAGGGGCACCGCCCGAGAAAGAGGAGGAGGCGATGGACTGCGACAGTGAATCAGATAACCTCTCTGACTCGGGCTCCATGTCTGCAGATGGAGACGTGTACTCTTTGGAAGAGATAAACAGCTTCCTGGATGACACGTTTGGGAAGTCCATCAAGGTTTTAGATTATTTCCCAGACGGTGCTAAATTCATCAGAACTGCTGTGCTTTTGCAGAAAGTTTATGATGATAACTCTCTGGATAAGAAAAAGCGCTTCAGACTGAAGAAGCATGTAACTATTCTCAGGAAGATAATGGAGAGAGACGGAGTGAAGGGTTCCAAGAGGCTGAGGACCAGTGATTGATTTTGGGATGAATGTGCTGCACTCCTTTTTTGTGTTACAGTTTCCTGTTTTTGTCTGCGTCACTGCTTCTTTTCTCTTTCTAATGCACAAGGTGATTTTGGGCTCTTTAAACATAAATGGTGGGAGGGACCGCCAGAAGAGAGCGGTCACTGCAGAAATAATCAAACAAAAGAGGTTAGACATTGTCTTTCTGCAGGAGACCCACAGCGACCCTCACAACGAGGTGGACTGGGGTCTGTGGTGGGGGGGGCTGTATGTCCTGTCTCATGGGACCAACCTGTCTGCAGGTGTGGCCGTCCTCTTCTCACCTGGGCTGGACGTTAGCATCCTCTCCTCTACAGAAGTGGAGGCGGGCAGGGCACTAGTGGTCAAAGCATCCATAGCTGGCATCATTTTTGTGTTCATTAACATATATGCCCCGAATCAAGGCCCTCTTAGAACAGACCTCTTCCTCAAATTAAGGGATGCCCTGCTGCACTACGACCAAGACGAGTGTATAGTGATGGGGGGAGACTGGAACTGTACTGTTAACTTTTTTTTAGACAGGACAGGGGAGGAGCCTCACCATCAGTCATCTGCCACTCTGTCCCGGGTGATTGCTGAGGCAGGTGTGGAGGATGCATGGAGGGTCAAACATCCTCGGGCGAGGCAGTACACGTGGGTGAAAATGTTGGAGGGGAACATCAGAGCAGCCAGGCTGGACAGGGTTTACGTGTCCTCCAGTTATGGTAATCGCCTATTAAACTGCCACATTCTCCCAGTGGGTTTCACAGACCATCACCTGGTCACCCTAGACTTCCATATCTCACCAACCAAAAAATCCAACTCCTACTGGCACTTTAATGTGAAGCTGTTGCAGGACAGGGACTTCTGTGAGAAATTTAAGATTTTCTGGGGGATCTGGGGGAAGAGGAAGAGCGAATTTCAGTCACTTAGTCTGTGGTGGGATGTGGGAAAGGCCCACATTCGAGTCTTTGTGCAGCAGTACACTAGCGGCTCCTCCTACAAAGTCAAGAAAGTCACTGAGTGTTTAGAGAAGGAGATCAGGGACATGGAGCACAGCTTTTTCCCCCACACTAGCACAGATGCCCACAAGCTTCAGCAGAAAAAAGACAGACTGGGGTCCTTCCTAAAGGAACAGGCTAAAGGTGCTCTAGTCAGATCAAGGTTTATAAGTGTGAGGGACATGGATGCTCCTACATCCTTTTTCTTTAACCTGGAGCGGTCTGTCTCTCGGGCCAAACAAATGGTGTGTCTCCGCCTCCCTGACGGCAAGATGACAGCTGATCCGACTGAGATGAGGCAGCACGCCGTCGCCTTCTACAGCGCCCTCTACAGGAAAGAGGCCGACCACTGCGAGAGTGCTGCAGAACTGCTTCAAGGTCTCCCACAGTTGGGCCCAGAAGACAAGGCCTTCCTAGATGCTGACATCTCCCTGGCGGAGCTGACTGTTGCGGCGGGTCAGATGGCTGCTGGTAAGGCCCCTGGACTCGACGGACTGCCTGCAGACTTTTATAAACACTTCTGGGACTGTTTGGGAGCCGACCTGTGGCAGGTGCTGCAGGAGAGCTCGCAGACGGGCCTGCTACCAACATCGTGCCGAAACGCAGTACTCTCCCTGCTACCTAAGAAGGGAGATCTGTCCTTGTTAAAGAACTGGAGACCGGTGGCGTTGTTGTGCACAGACTACAAACTTTTCTCTAAGGTGCTCGCCAACCGGCTTAAAAAATGTCTCGCCTGTATTATTCACAGAGACCAGTCCTACTGCGTGCCAGACAGATCCATAATGGACAATATATTTCTTATGAGGGACCTGTTGGACATTGGTAAACTGTGTAATATTGATTTTGGTGTCATTGCCCTAGATCAGGAGAAGGCCTTTGACAGGGTGGACCATGATTTTCTTTTTTCCACTTTAAGAGCTTTTGGTTTTGGTGAAGGGTTTATGTCACTGTTGGGTGCGATGTACAAAAAAGCCACTTGTCTGGTGAAGGCGGGGGGCGCGCTGAGCGGTCCAGTTCAGGTCGAGAGAGGCATCAGACAGGGATGTCCCATCTCTGGGCAGCTGTACTCCATAGCCATTGAACCACTCCTCAACACTTTAAGATCCCGTCTGTCTGGAGTCGTGTTGCCTGGACTGCCTCAGCGCCCCCCCCTGATGGTGTCAGCATATGCTGATGACGTAAACGTGTTTGTGAAGGATCAGAGGGATGTCCTGCTCCTAAGCAGCTGTATTAACACTTACGAGAGGGCTTCTTCAGCCAAAGTGAACTGGGGGAAGAGTGAGGCCTTGCAGGTTGGTCAATGGGCCAATGGAGAAGCACCAAAACTACCGGGCAACCTCAGATGGGGTAGGCAGGGGTTAAAGGTTTTGGGTGTTTTTCTAGGAACTGAGGAGTTTCAGAAACAGAACTGGGAAGGGGCTTTGGACAGAGTGCGCGCTAGACTGTCGAGGTGGAGGTGGCTGCTGCCTCGGCTGTCCTACAGGGGGAGGGTCCTTGTTGTCAACAACCTGGTCGCCTCGGCCCTTTGGCACAGGCTGGCGGCTCTAACTCCACCCCGGGACCTGATTGCTGAGATCCAGAGGGCCGTTGTGGACTTCTTCTGGTCAGGCCTTCACTGGTTGAAAGCTGCTGTGCTGTATTTACCGATCCAGGAGGGGGGTCAAGGCCTGGTGGACATCGCCTCACGGGTGACAGCTTTTAGACTACTGACCGCCCAGAGACTGCTCTACAGTTCCGGCCTGCCATGGACTGATGCTGCATGTGTACTACTAAGGAGGGCTGGACGCATGGGGTATGATAAGCATCTTTTCCTGCTTGAGCCCCAGCTAGTAGATATAACTGGTCTGACAGTGTTCTACGAGTCCGTCCTCCAGGCGTGGCAGGTTCTCACTCACAAACGGAGTGGTGAGACAACACCAGGGATGTGGCTTTTTGAGGAGCCGCTGCTTGGGGGCAAGCTCATCACATCCCAAGCCCTGACATCCGTCAGCTTAAGAACCCGACTGAGAGAGGCCGGCTGTGTGAAACTGGGTCACTTGGTGAAGATCTCCATCCCTCACCTGGCAGAGCTGACCCACATCCGTTCCAACAGGCTCCTGCTCAGGCTGGTGGAGGAGGTCTGTGCTTCCCTGCCAGAAGGTTTCAGGTCATTTGTAAAAGACCGATCACTCTCTGACCAATGGGACGGTGGGTGTGAGTACGCCTTCCCCCCCCTTGATGTCTCTGCGGCTGCAGGACAGTGGACAGCAGGTGAGGATACCCTGCTGTCCCTGAAGACACCACAACTGGGTGACTTTGAGTCTCTGGGGAGAAAGGCAGCATACCAGGTCTCCGTGAAGGTCTCAAACTTGCGCTCTCTAACGGGGGTGAAGGTGTCAAGGTGGGTCGACTTTTTTGGCAGGAAGTGCTCCCCGGGGGGCTGCTGGCGGTCTCTGTACAAGCCTCCTGTGGACAAACGGACAGGGGACCTCCAGTGGAGGGTTGTGCATGGAGCCATAGCTACCAACAAATATCTGGTACACCTGGACCCGGGAGGGGGGGACAAGTGTCCTTTCTGTCCTCTGCCAGAAACCGTCTACCACCTGTTTGCTGAGTGCTCCAGACTGAAGGGACTATTCAAACGTTTACAGGCATGGTTTCGGGGCTTAGGGGAACAATTCTCTCTACCTCTATTTATTTACGGACCAAAATATTCTGCTCGCAAGAAGAACGTTCACACTCTGCTAAACTTCCTTTCAGGAATGTCCAAACTGGCCATTTGGAAAACGAGACAGAACCGTGTGCGTGGTGGAGGGTCGGAGGACGCAAATCTGATGCTGACAGGGCTGCTGGCCGCTCGGCTCAGGGTGGAGTTTGGCTACTACAAACTGACCAACAACACCGAACTCTTTGTTACCATTTGGGGTCTGAAGAACCTCCTGTGTTCAGTCAGCGAGAACGCTCTGGTCATCCATCTGTGATTTATGTTGTTCTCTTCACATGATTTAGGCTTGTTGTAGATCCTCATTGACCGTTTATATGTAACCGTTTAATTTTAACCGAAATGATGTAATAAAAGACCCTTTGAAAATCAAAAAAAAATCTCTCTCTCTCTCTCTCTCTCTCTCTCTCGAGAGAGAGAGAGAGAGAGAGAGAGAGAGAGAGAGAGAGAGAGAGTTCCATGAGTATATATTAGTTTTTATTTATGTTGAGCGCTCAGGAAACAAGAAATGATAGAAGGTTCTGTCTTTAAATGACCTTATTTCTTCCTCCTCCGACCTTCTGCATCTGTGCTCATCCACCATCGCCTCAAAGAGTGAGTGTTTTCTCCATCTGCATCACCAATACTTTTAGAAATATTGATGGACAGCTGGAGGGGCTGAATATCTCAAATCCTCAATTTCATACTAACGAAGCAACTGAAATCAATAGAAAAAAATAGTTTAGCATATTTGAAAATTGATTTGATCTTGGGTATTTTACATTCCAGCTGCATAAATGAAGTGCAGGTTTGTGACAGCAAATGGATCTTTTTACATTTTGGTCTCGTAACGGGGTTCCTACTAAATGTCAAGTCCACTGGCTCCACTGTGTGTTGTTCATCTTCACTGATGTTGACCAGTGAATCTGAACAACAGCTTGGTGAACATGAGTCTGATAACGATTGAAATCTGCCATCTGTGAATTCACCTGTCAGGGCAGTCCGGATCTGATCGATACTCTGACCGCCCGTCTGTCTGCCCGTCTGTCTGCCTGTCTGTCTGTCTGCCAGCCAGACCCTTTTTTATCAGTGCTGCACCACGTCTCTGTCCCTGCTGGCATCATCCCAGTGTTCCCAGTAGCATCGCGCCTCCTGGTAGTTCTCCTGCAGAGTGGCTGCATGGAGCTGGATCCAAGCCAGCGCGGCGAATTAGAGGCGATTATAGGTGCGTGTGTGTGCGTGCGTGTGTGTGTGTGCACAGCCTCTGCGACAGACTGGCATTTTGTTATGTAACTAATTTCACACCGAAGCAGTCTGAGTGCTCGCCAGGCGACGAAGCCACCTTTAATCAGCTGAAGTAGTCCTGGTTCTGATTGGTTAGTGTGCTGTCCAGGTACACAGACATCACCTGCATTCTGTTCTGTCCTCCTCTAGTTTCCTCTCACCGATATTGCAGAGGGAGGAAAGAAAGCGGCCAAATGGGAAAAATAATAATTGTTGCAGCCTTAAAGCTAGTGTTGCTGGTATTATTATTAATGATATAATAATTCATTGGACTACTAATACTAAACGGAACTATCTGCGTGGACAGATACTCCAATCAAGGTAAAATGACCCTTTACAACAATCCGCTTCTCTTCTCATTTCCTGAAAAGTTCTTAAAACAGATTTTAGTCTTATAAGCAGGAAGCAGAGATACGAGTCCAGTCCTGTCAGTGTGCTCATCTCAGTTATTTAGCGTGAATGTAGCCACACTTTTCTTATGGTTCCATAAACTGCCTCTCACTAGGTCTCAATTTTACACTTCCTGTTTTAATGATCGTTTCTCTGGTGTTGATTCAACCTTTTGGACCCTAATGTGTTTCCACGGGCTTTAAAAAGCCGCAATCATTCAGGAGAAAGTCGTTTTCCAGCTCACTGCTGTGATGAAACGGCATCTGGAAGCAGCTTCTCCATGGCTCATAAATATCATCACGACACTTTGTCTCCATTGAATTACTCTCAAGACCTTTTCTCCTATAGATAGATTATTTTGAGTTGAATAGAGGAATGTATGTATGTATGTATGTATGTGTGCATAAATAGTGAGATTTTGTCCTTGTGGAAAGACCGCACACGGACTCTTTCTGTCAATTGATTCATCTGTCAAAATATTCAACATTAATTGTTAAAGGGCTAAAATGTTGGTTGAAAAGGGATTTTTATCAGTTTTGGTATTTTCTTTTTTGACTGGTTGGCTTCGTGGTTGGTTGGATTATTTATCAAGGTAAATGTTTAATTCACTGTGTTGTTTTTCATAAACTCCCTTCCTGTTGGTGGCTGCTGCATCTGAAGGCGTTCTCATTTGTTGTTGTCATTAACAAAAGGTATACACATCACATTGTTTACACTCTGATACACTGCTTCTTCTACTTTGAAGTGATGGCCGACTGCAATTAACAAAATGAATGTTGTTAATGGAGGAGTGAGGGACAGAAATACAGATGGACTTTAACTAACACACACAGACGTCCTAATCCCGTGCAGACAGACTGAGTCTGATCAGGCTAATCCCTCCCCACCTCCCTCCGGTCTGACCCGCAGTTTACCTCTCATACACTAACTACATAACACACACGCACGTATACACACACACACACACGCACGTATGCTTACTTTCTGTCACATTGTGTTGATTCATTGATGATTATTGCTTATTGATTCACTGCAGAGCCAAAACTAGGATCCCAGAGTTTGACTTTTACATTTAGTCTTTGTTCTTGCTGAGCATCATGGGAGTTTTGATTTAAAGCAGACGGATCGTCATATGCACGTATTTCACATTATTTCATTTACACATGGAGTACTTCTGATAGGGACATGCTGCTGCTCTGCTGTGAGGAGGTTTTTAAAGCCTGGATCCTCTGAGCCGTAAAGATCAACTTTAGCTAAAGTGTGTGTGTGTGTGTGTGTGTGTGTGTGTGTGTGTGTGTGTGTGTGTGTGTGTTGGTCCTGTCGGCTGATCCTTCTTTATTGTAAATAAATGCTCCTTGGAGTGACATACCTGCATCTTCAGAAGTACACACAGTAGCTGAACTATATCTGATGCTATATGCTACCTATAAAGTTGTGCCTGTTCCTTTAAACATTGCTTCTCTTTTATCTCATTTGTAAAGATTTGTCCTCTGCAGCTCTGGCGGATTTTATGCTTTAGATCTGCATTGTGTCCTGTTCAGCTCTGTCTGTGCTCTTATATTAATTCAATGTTTGTTTTTGTTTGTTGTGTTACTTGGCGAGAAACAGCTTGAAGTATTTGGCAGCACACGTAGACAGTAAAGCACCGAGGGAGAGAAAGCATGTGGGCAGAATGAGATAAGGAAGACAAAGAAAGGGCAGTAAATGCCTCTCTGCTACTGCGACTGCAGTGTGAAGAAGAGGAGCAGCAGAGTTTCCTCTGTCGTTAGAAGTCCTGCTTTGTCTCAATATAAAGCTTTTAAAATAATTTTAAAGGCCCTCAATCCAGTTAGGTACTTTTATTTATACAGTGTAATGTTGGCTCCACATTACTGATCACACTTGGTTCACATTATTCTTTGCTTTGACAGTTTCACATGATTCTTCAGCTGTGTTTTAAATGTAATGTCTTAATATTATCCACAGGATGCAAATCCCGCTTCTGATCACTTTGTATGTCTGGACCAGTAATCTTTCACAAAGACTCTAAAGGTTTTAAAGCTTGAAAAAATATTTAATTCAGTCCAAAGACATTCTTTGATCTTTATATTCTTCTGTAGGTAACGTTGGCCTGCTAGGAAGCTCACCTACTCAATGACCCTAAATGATCCCATTAAATATTTTAAAGTAATTTGCGGTGTATTGAATATCTTTGTTGGGTTTTGTCTTTTTAATGTATGATTGACCATTCAGAAAGGGAGTGTATGAAATGAAAACGAATCACTGAGCTGCTGGGATGGTCTGAATGTTGTTTTTTCTTCTTCTGCAGATCTGACCTGGGCCTTTTGACCAGTGACCTCCGCGGTTATATCTGATGTTGAAGAGGAGGAGGATGCGAGTTCCCTGCTCAGCTGCGCATATTGCCGCATGAACACACCTGCAAGTCCTTAAAGGTGGATATCCAAGGAACTTTTTCAATCGTTTTGCAGAAGGTAGATATATTGGTCCAAGTTAAAGAACCATCTTTGTGAACATGTTTTCTCTTTTTTGAAGCAGACTTTTTGTTTTTCATTTTTCTGCAGATTTTCTCGCAGTTTGCACTTTGATCCTTCTTCTCGTTTTCGTCCCTTCTGCTGTCGGGGGCCTTCATCATATTTTGAAGTTCGTCCTCTCCTGCGCTGGCGGAAATGTCTCTGTCTCCTTCGACACGAGAACGAAAGACAGGAAGTTGACTCCTGCTAGGAGCGAGGCCGAGAGACCAGGAAGGAGAGCGGAAAGAGGAGAGAGCAGGGAAAATGTCGTGGAAGAGGAACTACTTTGCGTCCGGTGGCGTTGGCGGAACCGGCGCCGGCGGCAGCAAGGGGGGCGTTGGGATGCAGGGGATGTTGACCCCTCGCACCATGACGTCCATCGCTCCCAGTAAAGGGCTGAGCAACGAGCCGGGACAGAACAGCTGCTTCCTGAACAGCGCCCTGCAGGTACACACACACTTTCTCTCATCTTTCTCACACATACGTGCAATCCGTGTCTCTCTGACCTGTTGAACCCTGATGTGAGACCCTGACCTTTTCTTATCAGCAGATACCTTCCAGATTAGTTTATAAATCTGTAACACAGTTTTGTTTGAACCCGGTGATCTCTTTGTTGTTTGCTTTCTCCTCAAAACTTAAACAAAAGGAACCTGTGACTTTTTCAGTTAAATACACAAAAGATCAAGTAAAATGGGGTCGTGGGTATGTCACTGTTCATCAAATCAGAAATGTGATTATAAATCTGTAAAGATTCATGAAGTGTATATCGGTAGAACCCTCTCAAGCTGGATACAGGGTACGTAGATCGATGCATCTAAAGTGGAACTTAAAGTGCACAGATGCAAGTTCCTATTAGAAGGTTACCCATCAGTCTCCAGCATGATGAGTTTGTCCGTCTCTGACACTTGAATCATTCTCTTTTGAAAATACACAAACAATACACAAGCTGTGCGTTTGTTCCACAGAGCTGCTGATGCGGCGGGAGACTCTTGATGCAGAACTGCACCTCTTTGTACACGGGCTTTTACCTGCATCAGTATTACTCGGCAATGCATCCAGTGTAGCTGCTGACTGCAGGCTCAGTTCCACCACAGTGCCTTTGAGCCAGCCAGTTAGTCGGTTGGAAAACAGCAGTCAGACAGCTGCGCCATCCACATAACAACCAGCTTGATAATCTGCTCCATACTTATGTGAGCCTGTAATGAGCCTCCTCCTGGAGCCTGCAACACCTCCCAGACTGCACATTACACTTATTTATGACTCGGCTTTTGAAATGGGAGGCTAGGGAGGAGGCGTGTTGTATACAGTAAAGAGCCGAGTCAGTGTGAGCCGTAATTATTGGTTTTTAAGCGCCGGCTGACTCATTAAGGGCGCTGGGTGGGGCTGCTCCCGCTGCAATGATAGACTTGGCTGAAGAGGAAACGCTCATTACATCGTTAGACGGGAGCTCGCTGTGAGCTCGACAGCAATACCACTCCCAGCCAGAGGTCAGAGGTCACCGCACACAGACATCACGGTGTCGTCTGTTGTCAGTAAGAACCCTTAATCTGTATGAAGTTGTAATCCATATCTGAATCCTAACTGCATTTCCACCTCGCTGATAAGGACAGGTCTTGCAAAGTGATGGGGCAAATCTTAAGTCTTGTGAAGTCTGATAAGTGTGGGTTATGTGGGTGGCAGGTTTTAAAAAGAATGTGATGAAGAATGTGTGGAATCTGCAAGGTCAACATCTCTGGTCCTGCTGCTTTGATCTCAATCTTTTCTCAAAAGATCAATACGGTCAAGAGTCTGACCGTATTTCTAAAGAACACACCTTGTTTCCTCTGCCTGCTTCGTTATAAAAGCCTCCTTGTGTTTCAGTTGAAGTGTTTGAATGTGACGCAGCGGCGCCAGCAGGAAGGCTTGTGTTAGCATTAGCAGAAACACAATCCCAAACTGCGCTGCTGGTGTCAATCAGATCAAATTACAACCACTTGCACATATTACATGCAGCTTTGTTTTCTGTCAATGCTTCGTGTTTGAACTACACACAGACTTCAAACCATTGGAGAGGTTTTTGTAGAACATGACAGGCGTTTCTTTGAAGGAACTCAAAGAACAGCTCCTTCGCTCCGGAGCAATACACCCAAGTGTGATGGACGAAGGGCCATCGTGAGACTTCCTCATAATTCTGTGTAATTAATAATTATGTATCTGTTCCCTGAAGCGTGCGACAGAGAGCGAGCCCTCCCCAGCATGCAATAGGGGTCCCGTTTTCAATACCACAAACCGTTTGCACACTAGACACAACTTTTGTAAATGTGTCCCATAGATCTGAAGAGCTCAACGCCGCACTTCCTTGAACACACAGTAAATCTGTCTGCTGCCCCCGCCGAGCCCAGTGTACCGTGAACTCGCAAACTTCCTCGTGACTTCCCCTCCGGCGGCCCTTTACCTCTCTGTCGGTCCGCTCTTCTCCACTCAAAGTGATCAGAAGAATTGGCGGAGCTGAGGGGAAGTGGAGGCGGCGTGGCGGGGGAGGGGGAGGCGGCGTGGCGGGGGGGGCTGGCTGTCGGGAGGCTTAGCAGCTCCGACGTGTGGAAGAATATCGTGGTAACGAACAGCTGATCTTCTGCTGCTCAGGACATGCAGCATGCTGCTGTAGCTTTCAGAGAGTAATTCAATTAATAACAAATATTTGTTTGACAGACGGGACACCATTGGATTTTTACAATGTTTTGTCTCAACTGTGTTTCCTGCTACACTTTCCATGTGAAATATTCGTATCATATATCAAAGTCACTTTTTAGAATGACAACTGTTGTTTTGAGGTCATTGGTAAGAAAACCACCTTTTTTAATATAAATCTGTATTTGTGTTAAACGATTTCAACAGTATAATTGCCAAACCAAAACAAACCTTTAACCCTAAATAATGTAAAGATGACTTTTTAGAAGCAGCACAGACCATTTGGAAGTGTAGACTAGGCCCTTCTATTCATCTCAGCCGCTGGTGAGAACCCTTATTTAACAGTTACTAGAACGCACCTTCTTCAGATATTTAAAGAATTCATTAACATCGGCGGTGCAGCCTCCCCCGCTGGACGGACACCTCCGCCCACCTCGGAGCGCACTGCTCCATCACAAAACCGCTCCCTCCGTCCCTTCCCCGCTACACCAGATGGCTTTGAGTCACGAGTCTTGTATGTCTCTGACATTACAAATGTCTGTCTCATCGTGCAGGGATTTAATGTTGAACAGAAAACATCAAATAGCCTCACGTTTCACGACTGGTCGCTTTGGGCAGTGGGAAATTCTAACGCAATGATTAATATGGTACATTTAGGTGACAGATGGGGGAATACAGATCTGCGCTGGAGGCGTCACCTGGCTCACCTGCTGAACACTGCTGCGTCGTCCGCTAGGAACAGAGTAACATATTGGACTTTGAGGGGGAGGGGAGGGGGGGGACAGGAAAGGGACAAACGCACCCAAAGTGCTGACGCCACAGTATGTTTCACTGAGGAATCCAGTCCAAAGATGCACCAAATTTACTCCAACACACCTTCTGTCGTGTGCGCGCGGGCCAGTGTCGAACAGAAGAAATGTTTGTTGTACTATTTACAAGGTCTTAAAAATGTCATAACTACAAAAACGAATACGAATGATTGATTATTCAATGAGTCCATCAACAACTATATTTATAATCGGCTAATAATTTCAGCTCTAGTCCAGTTTTGTGAGGTGTAGTCAAATCCGGGTATCACGCTACGGTTGAACCTTGAATGTGCGGCCAAAAAAGTCCCGAATCTGACCTCCAGACCGCTCTGGCTTTTCTTTTTTATAAAGCCTTTTCATTCATCTAGATGAAAAAATTCTTCCATGTCTGAATTCCTGCTGCTCAGCAGGAGAGAAGTCTCAGAGTCTCAAGACATAAATATTAAATAAATATTCTGGGTTGAGCAGATAGGTACAAAATATACACCATCTAATGTAAAATGTTCTCATCTGCACTTAGTTACTGATCCTGTTATGACACGTGTGTGTCATTCCTTTCAGTCTAATACTGTGACAGTGACTTATTCACATATTCTTGTTGTTTTTGCATTTCAAAAGTTTGCTTCGAAATTGCTTGACAAGTGAATGAAAAGACCTTTGTGACATTTGTTCTGTCAGACACGGAAACATCATGTTCTGTTTTTTTTTTTTTTAACCCTTTTTTATCGTCTTGACATCCGCCCCCTCCCCCCCTACACACACACACACTTTATCTTTCAACATCACTTTAACACACTCCAACTCCCTCACACACACTCCTCTTCGTCATGCAGGAGGCCAGATGGTTTCCTGGAGCAGATGGAGCGAGCGATGAACACAGTTTGACACACTCACACACACTTTCATGTCAGTACTTTTCCACCAAGTTTCTGTCGCTCTCTCACACACATTTGAGCTTGTCCTCAGGTCAAACGGTCTCAGCAGCGGCGACCGTGTGTCCGTGCTGACTGCTGATTGGCCGATATCTTGCGTCGCATTTAGACATAGATTTTCAATCTTAGTTTTTCTGCTTCTTCTCAAAAAGTGACTGAGTGCTTGACGGAGGTGGTTCTGGAACTCTTAAACCAGCATTATTTTCAACGCCACAGTCTTTATTAACTACTCTGCTGATATTTTGGGATCAGATCTTGGCAAGTATTTGTTGAAGGAAGATTTCTTTGACTGTTGGTTGGGGGGGGGGTTGATTTCACTTACTTAGATTATGACTCTTATTAAATCCCGGAGTTCCTTTCTCCTCGTATTTCATTTTAGTTTTGTATGTTGCCCCTTGAATTCTGACCCGGCCGGGGTATGTGTGCACATTTCTGATATCACTCCTCTGTCTCTCAGGTCCTCTGGCACCTCGACATCTTCAGGCGTAGTTTTCGTCAGCTGACCACTCACAAGTGCATGGAGGACTCGTGCATTTTCTGCGCTCTGAAGGTGAGAATGGCTCTCACCGGTTATCTACAAGCTGATCCCGGACCAGCTTCCTGCCTCCTAACACGCTCCACGTGTCTGCCTCCCCCCTCGTTCTGCAGAGTATATTCGCTCAGTTCCAGTACAGCAGCGAGAAAGTTTTGCCCTCCGACGCTCTTCGCAGCGCGCTCGCCAAAACCTTCCAGGACGAGCAGCGGTTTCAGCTGGGCATCATGGACGACGCCGCTGAGTGCTTTGTAAGATCGCTGTGACGCATTTGTTGTTGACACGTTCTGTTGTCAACAAGTGAAACCGTTGAGGGTCGTTTCTGTTCCGTGTGGATTCGGCAGGAAAACATCTTGATGAGGATTCACTTCCACATCGCCGAAGAGACCAAAGAAGACATCTGCACAGCCAGACACTGCATCCCACACCAGAAGTTTGCCATGACGCTGTTTGAACAGGTGAGCCGGAGACGCGGCCTTATTGTGGACAGTGACCACCGGCTGATGTCTGATTCACTGGAAGTGATGATGAAACAAACATTAAAACTATTCATTTAGATTGAAATGCAGGCTGATAAAAAAAATTGTCAGGTGACTATTTTTTTGAATTTTCTCGTCCGATTCATTTAATTGTAACATTTTTGGGAAAGTTGAAGTGTATTTTTTTGTGCAATTATTTACAATGAGGATATTTAATTAATCAAATAAAATACTACTTGGGGGTGTGGGGTATTCTTGGCTGGTTACTGCAATAACACTTATAATGTATTGAAATATATATTAGATATATCTATAGATATTTTTTATCTGTTGGTCTAACAAAACGTGATATTTAAAGACGTCCCTGTGGCGATTGTAACCAATATTTCTTTGCTATGAATTGTCCCTTCGTCAGATTAATGATCATGAAAATAATTGCAAAATTATCGGATTCTTCAATCAAAGTCAAAATGTCCGAGGTTAAAGTGCCAGATGTGACGTTCACCTGTGTGTGTCAGTGTGTGTGCAGCAGCTGCGGGGCGTCCTCGGACCCTTTACCTTTCATTCAGATGGTCCACTACATCTCCACCACCTCTCTGTGGTACGGAATCTTTGTTTTCTATACATTATTTTTTGCACAAATAATGCAGATTTGCTAATTATGCTTTCTGTGATTTAAATATCAAATGGGTCATATCTCCTCCTCCTCAGTAACCAGGCAGTGAAGATGCTGGAGACGAGGGAAAAAGCGACTCCCGGGATGTTCGGGGAACTGCTGCGAAACGCCAGCATGGGAGACCTGCGCAGCTGCCCAGTGAGACATTTTCATGACCGACGAGTTGTTGGTGACCAAATGGTTACAGCTCCCCAGCGTGATAACAAATGTTCCCTCGCCTCTTATTCAGAGCCAGTGTGGTCAGCAGCTCAGGATGGCTCGCGTCCTCCTCAACAGTCCAGAGATCATCACCATCGGCCTGGTTTGGGACTCGGAGCAGTCGGACCTCGCCGAGGACGTCATTCACACCCTGGGGACCTGCCTGCGTCTCGGGGATGTATGACGTCTGCTTTTTTTAAACACGTCCATGCACATCAGAGTCCTGAGGATGCAGCGCTCCACTGAACCCTCCTACTCTTTGTGCTCAGTTGTTTTACAGGGTGACGGAGGAGAAGGCCCGTCAGTCCGAGCTCTACCTGGTCGGCATGGTGTGTTACTACGGGAAACATTACTCCACCTTCTTTTTCCAGACAAAGATCCGACGATGGATGTACTTTGATGACGCACACGTCAAGGAGGTATATGGGGCAGTGTTGGTAGTGGGGCACACTGATAACATTAACCAACTTACCGTTTATTTGATTTACTATTTATAAGACGAGCAATACTGGCAATCAGTCCTTTTTGTACAAAAATAATCTCCAAAAAATGTTCATTACAACAAAACTACATACATTTTTTTAAATGTTTTATTGAGGTTTGTCACAGGTACAGAAGCACTGATGAGTATGTGTTTAAGCAGTTAAAAGAAAGGAAATGACCTCATGTTGTAGTTGGTGGTCTTTTTCTCTGTATTCTCACACCTCTCTATGACCTCTCTTTTTTACCTCCTCCTTTTACTTTTGCTTTACTCTTTTCTATTGCTGTACTCCAATAACATTGATGGAATCATGAGATATCACATTGGCCCACTCCCTCTCTGTCTCTCTCTGTGCTGGTTGCAAAAACAAGGATATCCCTCTATTGTTGATCTGTCCAGCTGGACACGATGGCGGGTGTGGTCAAAGCGTGCGCGCACACACACGCCACCGCAGAAACGTTTGCTCACACATTTTTCTTTCACTCGCATAAGCGCACACATTTGTTTTCGTTCTCCGAGCACTACAGGGTTTACGGACCGGTCGTGGTTTGGGGATTTTGGGACGTCCTGTTGCATCTGGAGGGGATTGAGAACGAGGAGTAAGAGCTGAAATAACAATCGGGAAGATTTTTTTCAACAAAACCTACAGACAGAAAGTAGAAAGACAAAGCTTTGTTTTCTGACCGCGTGATGAAACCGCCTGCAAAACCTCAGCTGCTGTCACTGAATTAGCTGCTCAGTGTTGTTTTCGAGGTGAACGGGACGTCTGCTGGTAAATTATTTTCAGCTGCCGGTTTTATGTGGAAAAGGTTTATATAAATATTATACTATCTTTAAACATGTGCTCAGTAGGGTGCAGTATTGTTTGTTTTGTTAAAATGGCTTATTTCGGTACTTTTTTTTTTTTTAATCCAATCCGATTCAGCCTTCAGCATTGAAGAGTCACGTTCGGTACAGTATGAATTCCAAAAAGTATCCTCATGTTATGGTCGCTCCCCTCCAGATTGGTCCTAAGTGGAAGGACGTGGTTTCTCGCTGCATCAAGGGCCACTACCAGCCTCTGCTGCTGCTGTACGCCGACCCGCGGGGAACGCCGGTGTCGGTCCAGGACCTGCCCCCGCGCTTCGACCTCCACCACCTCAACAAGGCCTGTTACGACAGCGAAGACTCGGGTAACTACAACACAGCTAGGAGTCGTAGTAGTAGCACAACAGCAAACATTCAGGTAACTAAACCGCAAACGGTAGTACTTGTTGTTGTTGTAGTAGTACTAGTAATAGAACTATGACAGACGATTGTGGCAACTAAAGGAACGCTAATGGTTACAGTAGTTGTTGTATTTGTCGTAGTAACCGACGCTCTGATGTGTATTTGTGTGTGTATGAACATATCCCCGTTCACTAACCCTGTCCCCCTCAACCCGCTCGGCCAGGCCGCGAACAGTCAATCTCCAGCGACACTCGCACCGATTCGTCGACGGAGAGCTACTCGTCCCGACAGCCCTCCCACTCGCACCATGAGTCCCTGGCCAGTCACTACTCCTCTGACTCCCAGGGAACCGTCGTCTGCACCGAGCGCCCGGAAGGAGCCCTGCACACTTCGCTCTGCAGCCTGGATACCGTAGGTGGGTAGCTGGAGAAGGTGTCCGGGGAAGTAGAAGAGGCTACAAATGGCAAAGCAGTGAGGTTGGGCGGATAGTTTAATAGTTTGAACTCCGATA
Organism: Gasterosteus aculeatus; assembly: GCF_964276395.1. Lineage (NCBI taxonomy): Eukaryota > Metazoa > Chordata > Actinopteri > Perciformes > Gasterosteidae > Gasterosteus > Gasterosteus aculeatus. Next base: position 16,803,356 of record NC_135693.1, on the reverse strand, counting down.
TAGGGACGATTCATAGACAGACTACCAGCTTTGATCCTGCATATTGGTGACCAATCACAGCATGGGTTTCTCAGGGAAGCGCTTTGACAAGACACCTTTTCTTTTAATTCATTCATTAATATTTGATCATCTTTATTATGGGCAGAGCAAAGTATTGTATTTTTATTTTCCTGTAAGGACTTGCTGTGCAGTCCTTCACGCACTGTCTTCATGTTACGTGGCGTGGTGACCATGCTGTAAACATCTGTTACCATGCTTCTTGTTGCTAAGGCCACGTGACGGACGGTGAGCAGCACCAGTCTCTGAGGAAGGGAGGCGGGGCCGGGGATAGGAGGCGGAGCTCTAGCCGCCACCGGCGATCTAAACTCGACAACGAAGCCCCGTCGGCTGGTTACCACAGTGAGGGTAGGCAGGGGCCGGGACACAGGGGCCAATCACAGGGCAGAGAGGAAACTACTGGGCAGACTATTAAGAATAAAATTAAACCACATTTTTTCGAGAATTTAAGATGCCTGATAACCTCATATCTGCGTGAATTCATTTTGAATAATCCCTTAAAATGGGTTATTTTAATAGTTTTATTGAATGTAAATATAAAATGCCTAACACCCAATATAAAACCACATTTTAAATGTAAACGTGATATTGACACCAATGTATTAGGAAAGTAAGATTTAAACATATCAGAATATATACAATTTTACAGTCTTGAATTTTGGGCTTAACTAAAGTAGGTGATCTACTCCATTTCCATTTCATAGGACACTGAGCTTTTAGGGAGTCTGCAATAAAATGAGATATTCCTTTACGCTAACATTAGGTCGCTAAATGCTTCTTTGTGGGAGAACGCCGCAAAGCCATGAAAAACAAAAACTTGCATTGCCGTCAGCATCTTTTTTCATTGTCCACTCATATTAAATCATTCGTTCTTTCTTCCTTGCTTCATTCCTGCAGTCACTCAAATGTAATTTTCCCCTTGTCTCTGGTTATTGTTATTTTACCTCTTTCATTCTTACTTGTCCTCATTTCCTTGGTTTTCTCACTCTGCTCCTCTGTCTGTCCCTCCTTTCTCCCCTCTTGCCTCCCTCCTGTTACTCTCTTCCGTCCTCGTCCCAGGAGAGACTTTGAAGGAGCAACAGGTTCCCCGTCACCTCCCCAAACCTTCCTCTTCCTCCTCCTTCTCATCCTCAACCAGTCGCCTCAGAGACTTCAAAGAGACCATGAGCAACATCATCCACAGCCGACCCCTCTCTTCCTCGTCCTCCTCATCATTACCGGCTGCCGTCCTCGCCTCTGAAATCCACTCCTCCTCCGACAACAACCACCACTATCCTGCCCCCATCTCCCCTCCCTGCCCTCCCTCCAGTAAACCGCATGACTGGGAGGAAGACAGCACCAGCAGCGAGTCCAAGTCCAGCTGCTCGGGCGGGGCGGGTCCAGGGAGGTACCGGCCAGCATGGAGGCCCCGCAGGGAGGCGCTCAACATCGACAGCATCTTCAATCGCGAGAGGCGGAGGCAGGCGGGGTACAGCCCGCTCGGAGCCGCCCTGCTCGAGGACCGCGGGGCTCCCGGAGCGGGGGGAGATAACTCCTCCTTCCCGGCCCAGGAGGAGGCGAGCGCCGTCGGGCCGGGCTCCTCCTGGACTCTTCCCACCACCTCCAGCAGCCGTACAGGAGGTGGCAATGTGCCTGGAAGCGGAAGGGGAAGTGAACGCCGTGCAGACTTGCCTCCACCTCCTCCCCCTCCCCCCCGGCTGATTCAGAGGATGGAGAGCGGATATGAGAGCAGCGAGAGGAACAGCAGCAGTCCAGTCAGCCTGGAACTGAACGTGGGCGACAGGTTAGCTCACAGAAGCTTTAGGCCCGGAGCTGTTTGAAGGAACCAGGATTTAAGTCATATTTTAACTGCAAATGACACAGCTGCACACAGAAAATGAGCCTGATAATCCCTTCTTTACACAGTCTGTGTAGTGGTGTTGTTCTCCAGCTTCTGTTTGAAAGAAGTTGTTATTCCTCCACAACAAATCAGTTTAAATTAAATATCAAATAAGTGCTTTCCCCCCCAAAAAAGTAGAAATTATCTACTGTGTAGTTTGTGTAGTACTCACAAGCCCTGCGTTCTCTACAGTCCACTAATAGTCTGGTATCAAATGGGAGCGAAGCGCCTTAACAATAAAGTATATCAATACAAACAAACAAACATAAGAGCAAAACTTCTGGATAGTTCCTGTGCAGCTTCATCCACGTTGTGCATACACACAACATATTCCTTCATAAGAGGGTGTTCCCCAAATCCTTTGTTTAGCAATAATTGAATGATGATAGGATTTGGATGGGTTCCTTGGTCAAGTGGCTGATTTTTCAAGATTACCAGATGACATCTGCACGCTAAAGCACGACTTTCTCTCTCTTTTGTCCTTAGGGACTGCGTGGTGAAGAAGCCTTCTCCCTCCTCCTCTTCCTCAGGACCGGCATGGAGGAACATCAGGTCAAAGAGCAGTGGAGCCTTGCTGCAGGACCTCAGGGGGGGCCTCGGTACGAGTCTGACACGTCACTTCATCTCTCTACGAAACCTTTCCTTTTTGTTTTGCTCCTGAATAGCAGCATGTTCGGCACATATATATTATCTTTAAAAGGTATTCTCTTCATAAGAATATCAGAACAGCATCACCGCATCACTGTCCCATTCAGAAGCTCAGTGCTGTCTTTAGCAATAGTTAATAATAATAATAATAATTTAGAGAAGTGGGGCCTGAGACATTGTTCCATCTGAGGATGTTTAACTTGGACTGACTCTAATTTCCAACTTGATGTTGCTCAGAGTGACGAATCAATTTAATCAACCACTTTAACTGAAAAAATATTGAATCAGGCTGATCTGAATGAGTTTGTTGCCATAGTTGCTGTTGATGACTGTATGTGTTTGTTCAGCAGCGACATCCGTTGGCCGCAGCGAGCTGGATGACCTGCAGGAGGAGGTTCAGAAGAGAGCGAGGGAGGAGGAGCAGCATCGCCGGCTGGAGAAGGAGAGGGAGGCGGCAATCGGCTTCAACCCCCGACCCAGCAAATACTTGGACCTCGATCAGCTACAGATCCAAGGTGAACACACACACATTTGTAGTGCTTTTTGTAATACATTATTTATTTGTTAACAATGCACTCTACTTCCTCTGTAAATGCCAGTGAATCAGTAAGCGATTGAACAGAGATTCAGCCCATCACTGATCCAACTGTCGGTCATCTGTTGTAGTGTGTGTGTTTATGTCGTGGGTCAGCATGTGTGTGTGATAACAAGAATGTTCCTCATTGAGCAACTGAAAGGGCCCAGGTTAGCCAGCGCACAAAAGACACAATGGCCCATGCAGTAAAGTGTGTGTGTGTGTGTGTGTGTGTGTGTGTGTGTGTGTGTGTGTGTGTGTGTGTGTGTGTGTGTGCGTGTGCGTGCGCAACCAGGCTGCTCTCTCTAACCTCGTTTGTTGTTTTTGAGATTTTTCACTTTATTTTGAGCCCTCAACTTTTCCTACAAATAAGTCATTCATTCACCGTCTTCCTCTGATGTCAGTCTGAGAGCAGATTGTCAATTATTGCACCTCATACAAGCAAAGAATATTTTCATATTATTGGCTTAACTTTCTCTTATTTTCTTCGTACAATAGGCTTGCATGCAAGTGCCACTGCAGACAAACAGGATAATAACCACATAGTTACAAAGTGTAATTTTTGCAGTGTTCTCAATCTCAAAATTGCTGCAATTGCTAATAAATTCTTTCCAGTATGGAAAAACGTTGTTGCACATGACTCATATAAAAGGTTTGGACCCGAAGAGAAAAAGGCAAGTTTCCTAAATCACTTATGCAAACAACTTATGAGGGGTTCTTTCCATTGATCCCAATGTTCCATATAGAAAATGTAAAGCTGCTTTATGACAGAAATATGTACACTTTGGATTTGGTTCTATAGTCAATAAGTGTGCATGTGTTCGTCCTGCAGGTAAAGGTGATAGCTTTGAGAGATGTGTGTCGGAGGCGGAGCTTCTGCTGGACCAATCGGTGCGCCTGGAGCAGGCGGGCGAGGTCTCTGCTGTGCTGTCGGCCGTCAACGAAGCCGTCTGTAAGCTCCTCCCACTTCCCCCTTTGCCACACATGCAGACATATTCAGTATTTCACACTAAATAAACCCACTGGGAATGAGTTCAGCTCACCTCCTGCCCACCAACCCTCTGCTTTGTTGCTAATGGCAACCAGAGGAAGCAGAGTGGTCTGCTGATGAAAACCAATGCAGGGTTCCTGCGGGTCCTTAAAAAGTCTTAAAATTAAATTAAAATTCTGGTAATTAAGGTCTTAAATTGTCTTAAATTTCACGGAAAGTTGCTGTAGATATTAATGGTTTTGCCGGTGTGCTTAATGACGACGAGAAAGCACAGTGGCGCATCGTAAAACATCTAATAGTTGATTAATTTAGTATTGTGCGAAATGAGTCTCCGCAATTGAATAGCTGTTTACGGTACGTCGGCTACAGACGCTGACGTCAGGCTGCGTGTCGCCATTACGCGGTTGTCGATGTGAGGTTGAAAATGCAAAGAAGATGGGGCAAATTTAACGACAAGTGGATGGAAGAGGATGCATTTAGGAGGTGGTTGGCGCCGGTTGAAAACAACAATGAGGCAATGTGTGAACTACGCAAAAGACCTTTTCATTAGGGACCACGGGGCTGAAAGCCGTCGAGTCGCACATGAAAGGAGGAAAGCACCAGCGATACGTTGCAGCAGCTAGCCATAGCGGGGCCAGGTTAATTCCTGCATTGTTTGCAGCACGACCTAACGACGTTACAAGTTCACACGCCACCTCTCAGTCGGCTGTAACAAGTTTCATTTCAACACCAGACACCCAAAAGGCAGAGGTACTGTGGGTTCTCCATACTGTGACGAGGCACAATTAATTTAAATCTAATGATGACATACGTGGCGTCTCTGCTGCCATGTTCCCCGATCCGCAATCGGTTTGTTTAGTGTAATCCAAACTTATGTATGTTATGTTGGCTCTGTTCTGCATCAAAGGAATCACTTTGATTGTGTGTCACTAAGGGTTGTTCTCACACACACATACCACACTATTCGCTCTCTGCTACAACACCTATGCTTTCTCCTTTTAACAACAGACTCACTTCACTCTTCCCTCTCTAAACATTGAGACTCCTATCGCATTCTGTTTGATCGGTCACTCTTATGCACACAGACTCACACACATGCAGCTCTACTGTTGTTGTTTCTGCAGCACAACACAAAAACAGATAAAGAAATACTAAGCTATAAATCTTAATCCCCTCAATAACTGATGCGACAAGCGGGTGAAGGCTGGCCCAAATCGTCCCGTATGTTTAGATGGCGAGAGACCCCACAAATAGCCACATGTCACGATGTAATTATTGGAAACACTCGGTAGAACCATGAGAAAATCCTTGTTGGACAGAGACGGGGCCCAATGCTTTGATTCTCCTGCGGTGTTTCAGGGCATTTTGGCTGACATTTATAATTTTCTTTTAATACAACATTTTGTCTGAATATAATTTCCCAATTGCACAATTGATGACCAGACCTGGGTTATTGAGATCTCTCATGCCCACCATTCTCACACACACAACAATCACGTCTCATGAATTGATTTTCTGTCAGTTGTGTATTTGGTTTTAAGATTTTTGCATGAAATCATCATAACAATAATTTTCTACATTTTTCAGTTGTTTCCTTATTTATTCTTTCCTGTGTTTTTTTTCTTTCTGTTTTGTATTTTTGTGTTGACATGTTATCCGGCTGCAGCCAAACTGCAGCTGGTGGCAGTCAAGGGCGGAGCTAGTAGTCAAAGCCGGCTGCAGCGCTGTATGAGAAGAGCCCGCAGCCTGCAGCAACGCATGCAGCTACTGCAGCAACAGCAGGACTCAGTGGCAGTCAGACAGCAACCACAGCAGCAGCAGAAGGAGGAGCATGAGGAGGGGCAGCAGCAGCTGCAAGAACAGCCCAGGTACCCCCTGTAGTCTGAGCAGCCAAGCAGGAGTAGTATTAGCAAAACGTCACAGGTGCAAAATATAAAATTCCTAACAAGGCTAATTTTTAAAGCAATTTTATAGATGCATGTTCTCTTGATAGATGGTGGACGTGAGCGTTTGTGTATCCATCCGTCCAGTACTCCTGTGCACTGCCTCATTTGCACAGGTTCTGGAAGCAGCCTAGTGTGACGTAGTTTGTCAAGGAGAAGAAAAAGTCAGTGAGAGTAGAGGTACCACAGATTCTGGTTTTTGTCTCTTCCCAGGACTTCATGAAGCTGAACGCAGTCACGGCAAAAACTGTAATTAGACATTTTCAAGTGAAACTGAATCAACCGGCTCTGTTCTCGACTTTAAAGCCAATCATTTATTTGTACTACATGAAACAATTAATTTTGTTTGCTTCTTTAAAAAAATACATGGGGAAGCTTTATCGTGTCATGCTAGTGAATAGGAGACTACGGTTGTGCAACCAACATTACATTTCTTTTGGTCAAACATTATTTATTAGGGACTAACTAACACGGCGGCCTGCAGAGAGCCTTAGCAAGAGAGGTATTTGTTGTGGAGAGACGTGTTGTGACAACCAGCTCATGCGAGTGTGAGCCATGGGGAGAGATTGTCAACACTCTCCAGGAAACAACCTCCAAAAAACAGACACACACACACACACACAACGGGCCAAAGCTCTCGATTGACACCATCTGTTCCAAACATACTGCAGGTCAACACTTACGCACTTCCTTACTTTGTCTGTCTGTCTCTCTCTCTTTCTCTGCAGTGAAAAGCCTCTCTCGCTCCAAATACTTTTGACAGACAGACAATCCGACCAGTCAGCTGACAGTCAGGACCAACAGGCCCCGCCTCTCTCTCCATGCCTTGTTAAGCCCCTCCATCCCCAAACCAACTCCGTGTCTGACTGCGGCTCCGGCGCCGGGGCCCATACAGGTTCACCCAGAGACTACAGCATGACTGGAGGCCCCTGCTTTGTCTTTGGGAAACCCCTCACCAACACTAGGTCCCTCCCTGCCCTGTGCGTGGACAACTTGGAGGAAAACCACTTGGGAGACTTGGCTCCACCCCCTCAATCTAAGGAGGCGGAGCTTCCTCCCCAAAGAACCATAACGGCCCCTATTTGCATCCCAGTAAAGGCCCCGCCCCCGCCCAGGCAACCCTCTCAAACCTCTTCACCTGTTGGCACCGATGACAGGGGTCATCTGACGATGTCGGAGGCGCCTCATTCCACCAGAAACCCACATTGCAAGCCCCCCCCAGCTTGCCCCAGGGTAGCCCCACTCCCATCATCCTACCCAGTCAGGAATTGGTCCTGCTTATACTTGGACCCTCACGATGTCGTCGATTCTCCCGTTGACCCCCCAATCAGCTCGCCTCTTTACTCAACTCTCAACTCCAATTCCAATGTTCTCCCTCTGTCAGCCGTGAGCTGGCCCGCTCCGCCCTCCTCCCCGCCCCCCAGTCAGGACCACATAGCGGCCCTGCCTGTGGAGCGCTGGGCGGAAAACGTCAATAGATACTACGGCTCCCAGAATGCAACGGGAGGAGGGGGAGAGGATGTGCCCTGTGAGGAGCTCTCGGAGCTGGACTCTCTGTACCAGGCCAGTCTGCTGGCTCCCAGCATGCACCGGGGCAGCCGTGGAGTCAGTCCTCAACCGGCCAACAATAAACCAGGTAGTTACTGCAGATATACAAGTTCTATATTTCAAGTTATCCTGATGCTCCTAAATGATGCTAAGCTACCGTCAACAATTCACTCACCACTACAGGGGGATCAGTGTCCCTGTGAGATGTGCAGCTACAGAATAAAGTTATTCCGTATTTGTGTTGTACTGCTGCAACACACCCTTTTATTGTTGGTGTTGTATACAGTTAATGATCATTTGTGTGTGCGTGTGTTTTAGGTGTGAGGAGAATGCTGTCGGGGTCTGGACGCTCCAAGACCCCAACGGCTGAGATTGAGAGATGCGCCTACAGAACACCTGTTACAACTCATAAGGTGTGTGTGTGTGTGTGTGTGTGTGTCCAATAATTATTTTACATGTTTCAGATGAATTTCACAACCCAGTTTAATTTTGTTAATGTTTGCCAGGCCTCTCTGTGGTCTCGTTAGCAATTTGTCTAATTACATTTTAGGCCTTTTCGTGTTTCATTTCAAAGAACAATGATAAACTAAAGGGACACATGTACACCAACAAAGCATACCGGTTATACTCTATCTATAGAGAAGCGGTCGACAGGGTCGATTTGGGGACTATGGCTTTAGTTTCACAAGTTCCACTATTTATTTTCTCCTTTTTTTCAAAACAAACAGTATCTTGATTAAGTAAAGTTTGTAAAATGTTTTTCTCTGCCGGCCTCTTACCTCTGCAGTTGGCTCAAGATGAAGACGAGAGCTACAGTGCAGCAAACCTGCGACGCATTGCACGCAGCCTGAGTGGAAGTGCCATGGGGTCACGACCCCAAAGTCCCAGCTCCTCCCACAGCTGTGTAAGATACAAACACACACCGGACTGTTGACTGGTTTTCAGTTTACATCGTGCTGCCATGTTAGGCTCCTTACACTGTCTGAGCAGCTAAATATATTGTGGGTTTAATTAAGAGGCCACTTCATTCCTCTGCAGCAGAAAAGTGTTTTGTAGAACTGCAAGTGATGCTAAATTCCTCAGTACTTTGAAGGAAATAAATGATCATGTCTTTGCACAGCTACATGTTTTAATGTCTCTACAGCAGTGAAAAGCTTCTGTGTGGAACCCTGTGAACATCTGTACAGCTGTTCAGGTTTCTAAAGCAGCAGCCAGTGCTTCTCTGCAGAGCCTCTTTCTCTCAGTGCCTCTTCTCGGTTGCCGCTGGCGTTCAGCCTTCTTGTATTCCGCCCCCAGGAATCGCCTGCGGGCCGGCGCATTAAAGATTGATCACTGATTTAGTTTCCCATTAGGCTTTTAACCTCGGCCTCGCTGCGAGGCGAAGCCGGCCTGATCTGAACCGACAGCTGAGGCCTGACTCCAGATATCTGACTAAGAAGGAGGAGCAATCCTGATGTTTAGCCAGAGGATTGTATGCCTCGCTGTAGGAGGGTCGCTATAAAAGTCTGTCCGCCTCGTCTGTGATTCAACCACCGACAGGAAAAAAAAAGCAGCGTTGCCAAAGAAAAGCTTTATTTTTTTCTGTTGAACAGAATCAAAGTTCTGACTTATTGTCATTTACTGCCACACAAATCTAGATCCCACGCTCCATCATACCTTCATGAAGAGTAAAACTGAAGTCAACAAGCCACAAAATCAACTTCTGATGAGACGCCAAAGAAAAGAAACAAAAGAATGTCCTAGTAAATCTTTATAGCTCCAGTTGTTATCATATCATTATTGATATTTTTATAAATGTTCAATATAAAAAATCATATGTATAAAAAGCTGCAAAAGGACGAAACTAAGTGGGCTAAGTGGGCAGGTATTGCAGGCTTGAATTAAGGAAAAAATCCTCTTCACCTTTTTCCATTTCTAGAAAAACAAACTTGCATCTTGGAGATACAAGGCTTTCACAAGCGTCTGGTTTTATGTTGTCATTTTTCAGTTTTCCCTCAATCATGTTAACTTGTTTACATTTTTTTTTTATCCTTCCCTTATTCCCCACAATTTCTATTTCCACTTCTCATTCTGTATTTCTTTTCTGTCCCGTGATGTTTTATCATGTTCCTACCCTTTCTTTTCTTCCATCTTTCTCCATCACATATCCTCCTCATTAATAATCCTCCCCTTTTTTATTCTACCTCCATCATCATTTTCATTTATCCTCATCTTTCCTTTGGCCTGAAGGAGCCCCCTATGTCCAGGCCCCCCCTCAAACACTCTACCTCTTCCTCCTCCCTCCTCCGTCGCCCAAGCGCCTCCTCCCTGCCCGTCCCCTCCTCTTCCTCAACCTCCTTCCCTGCAGACCACTCCTCCCACCTCCACCTTCTCCAACACCACCAACCCCGAAACCACGGCCCCCCAGCTCCTGCACATCCTCCACAGCACCCTCCCTTGCAGACATCACGGCCCCCCAACCTGGGCCCCTCATCCTGGGGACACTCAGGTAACATACTGGCCCCCCACCTCCACCTCCACCGTCACTTTCCATGAGCACCATCAAAACCACAACAACTTACATTGAAATTCCCTTATTAATTTATTCTTTTTGTGCTCTAATGTGGGGATTACTCATCAGCAACAGTTTTATTATTTCTCATTCTATATTCTTATTATTAGTGACCGCATCAACTCGTCCCCTCTGTATTCTGATTTTAGTACCCAAAATGTAAATAAATGAATAATTAAATGAATGAATAAATAAACACTTATTTCGGGTTTATGGAGAAAATTAAGCTTCATTTAAATAGAGCTGGTTGCTAACAGAAGTTTACAGTAAAACATTTTCCGATTTAACTGAAAATAGTTCTGAGTTTCAAAAACCGCAGGACATTGTCTGTCAACGTCTCTTATTAAACAGATTTCTGCATGGTTTTCTAATTGCGTCTCCTCCTCCTCTTCAGAAGCTGGACCGAGTCTCCAGCAGCCGTTTCTGGTTGTGTCTGACAGGCGTCCGTCTCTCTCTGGTCAAAGCCTCCACAATGTCGCGTTGAGTTACGGCACTCTGCCCCGTGCTCCTCGCCGAGCGCCTCCTCCTCCCTCCTCCTCCTCCACCGCCACTCTCCCCAGGCCCAGAGCCGTCTCCGGTCCCGCCCCCCCGCTGCCAAGTCCACATAGTCTCTACGCCACCCTTTCCCGCCCTCGGCGCTCTGCCAACGCTAACGGTCACTACCGGCAACCGTCGCTGCCCATTAATCTCAACGGCTCCGCCCATTACGCCCCGGCCCACCCCAGGGGGGCGGGGGAGGCCCCCGCCCAGCCGCTCCGCCTCGACGTGCCCCCTGAGACCGACTGGCGTCGAGAAGCCGACTACAGAACTCTCAGCTCCTCTTGGGACCCCCGCGCCCTCAGCCGCCCCCACCAGCCCATCCAGCACCACCAGCCCCTCCAGCGGACCAACTCCCACCAGCCCCCCCGGCCCCGCAGGGACCCCCAGCTCTGCTCGCTGTGCCAGCAGCTCCCTGCTGAGCCGCCTCGTCCCTACTGCCGCTCCTGCGGAGCGTATGTGGCTCGGTTCCGCCCGGTCAGCTGATGCGGTCAGCTGACTCCTGCAGACGCCACAGTACACGAGTCCTGTTCCAAATGTCTTGTATCCATCAAGATAAAGACTTTTTTTTTTTTTTTTTAGTATTTAAAATGTGCCAATGTTTCTTTGAATCCAGTGCTGGCCATAATCCTGTCATCAGCGCGGTGGATGTCTCCCTTTTGGAATAAAACTCCACTGCTCTTGGGTCTCAAAAGAACTTCTCTGAACCGTCTCTGGTTTCTTCTCTTTCCCACAGAGAAGCAGCCACTTCATAACCTTTCAACCCTCGTGCTCCATGTTTCATTCCCTCTCTCCTGAGTCGGGACGGCCTCCAAATGAAACTTGTATACATATCTTCTATACGATCTGTGGACGTCTGCTGGATTCAAGCACATAGTAGATGTTACTAAGACAAAGCACAGCGACGTGTACGTGGACCAGCAGAAGAAGGCTGCTGATGATCGAGGACAGAACAGAAAAGAGAAAGCAGTGCGATCATGGAGACACTGCTGCTAACCAATGTTTGAAAAATGTGAAGAAAACACATAAAATAATCAAGTTAGTTATTCATCTACTCGGTGTTAGATTGATCATATGCATTTTGATTTAATGGAATAAAAAAAGGTTTTATGATTATAAATGTTTTAATTCAAACTATTTTGATAACTTGGAAAACAACGTTAATCAATTAATACACCTAAATAAATCTTCATTCCAGGGTCTTAAGTGACAGTTTACTGCTTCTTTTAGTCTTATATGTTGATAATAAAATGTGCATCTTTTGTTTAGTCCAACAACCAGACTGAAACACTTTCATTCATTTAGTCATTAACTGCTTTTAGTACGTATTAATTAATCCTTTCTGGATTACAAACTCAAGTGATCAGCTGTGGATCACACTTCTCTTTTATAACTGATCACATTTCTTTGCATTTATCAGAATTATTATAATACAAAAAATGACGCGGAAGGCTTCAGAACAAATACTTCCCAACATTCATTGTGACAAAGTATTACTTGTTGGTTACAGTTTATTCAGGCCTGCAAAATACTTTCATTTTTGATGGAAATCTTGTTTGTTTAGTCTATAAAAGTTGCATCACTGTCACAGAGAACGAGGGGATTTCTGTTTTACAAAAAATAAGTGATTAACAAATCGCTGCCGCTTTAGTTTAATGCTTGATTTCATTCAATTGCAAATAACCAACTAATCCTTTCAGCTTTGGTGACTCCGTTGGCGGTGATTCAGTTGAAGATTGACGTGTCTGTTTTTGTGATGTTCTGATCTTCCATGCAGCTGAACTGAGGTCCGGTTTCTAAAGTCGGGACATTGAGGCACTAAAGGAAGTCGTGAAGTCGCTTCTTTTCTGCTGTTTGTGTCCCAGAATATAAATCTTATTACTCTATTTATTTTTGTAGGCTTGTGAGAGTTGTGCATAGATGAAACTATTCTACCTGAATATATTATAGTCTAATTTTCTAAAGGTAGTCAGTCGCCTTGTTTGGTATGTGGAGCCTTATAATGTACACCAGGCTGATTATTAACTAAAGCTTTTATTTTGACAGCTAATATTTAGCATGATGTTTTATTGTAGCCTTGAGACTTTGGTGTGCATTTATTGTCACAACACTATATGCAGATCTTTCTTAGCGCAGCAACTCAACTGCATTTAAACTCTACTAACTATTTAGTGCACTTCAGAAGTGTTGATTTCTTTTGACGTGCTTGTTGCTGGTTTGTCGACTCTCTCGTTGTTTAGGGAGACGCTCTGCGTAACGTTTATGGGCTTGTTTTTGTACTCTGATGTCGTTGGATTGGTTTAAGAGATGAGTGAAGGAAAACCTTTAAACAAGAATCCTGTTTTAATAGCTTCTGCCGAGCTGATGTGTCACACTGCCAAGTACCGGTCTCGCTCCAAATGAGCAAAAACTGGAGTTTAACGTTCATTTTAAATCATTTCACCTGCCAAGATATTGGTCATCGGCATTTAAAAATTGCATAAATGGTCCTGATTTATTCGCTCCAAAAATCTGTTGTTTGACTGACAGGAAGTCGAGTTTACAGAATAGCTTTTTTATTTGGTTGTACTTCGTGCAGACCAGTGCTGTGTTCATAATAGTAGTGGAGTTATTTTTTCACCATGTTAAACTTAATGGGCTGCTTTTGCTATGTTAGATTTTATTTTTTTTGGTATTTTTTTTTAATGCTTATTTTTCTACATTGTAGACACAGATGATACGATGATTAAAATGTTAAACGCAAAACTCCAGTGTTTTATGGGTTTTATTTGAGTTCAAATGGAAATAAGCACTTTAAGCTGCTGAGTAACAATTTACACCTGAAACAAATGACCATTATTATGTTACATATTTTTAAAGACATTTTACATTTGGAGGCTCTACTAAATTCTTCATGAATGACTTTCAAGATTCTTTTTTGTACAGAGCTTTGTCATTTTTTATGACCTATATTTTAAAATGTCATGAAATCCTAGTGTATGACATACTTCACATTTTTGCGTGTTTCCCATGTCCCTCTACCGAATTTAAAAAGGAGCATTTTAATGCAGTGTGTTGAATGTTATGACATCCTATAGACGTTTTACATGTAATGCTCTACATACATAAAATTTTCATGACAAAGTTGTTATGAAATCACGTTTTAAGAAAACGCGTTACTGCGATTTTTGTATTAAGTTTAGATAAGAATGTTCTGTCATCTGACTTTTCTCAACTCATTCATGACTTTACACCAACAAACTGCTCCGCTCTTCCTTTTATATAAATATATATAAACATACTTTTACCTTTTACTACATCGGTACTTTACAAACATTACACATGCAGGTGACTTTAGATACAAACATATCTTTATAGAAAATAGAAAATAAATCCCTTTGGACCCAGATGATGTGATGACAGCAGCAGATCTGTGGTTAGCCTAGCTTAGCATAAACCTGGTTTTGTGTGTCTGGCCGTTTTTTCACCCAGTTTGTAGTCACAAAGTTACGTGTGAACTAAAAAGCAGTTTTTAGTTCTGTGCCGGAATCATTTGCAGTCGACTGGAACATGTCTGCATGTGTTTTAACTCCCAGAGTCTCGGATCGGTGTCTCCCCCCCCTCCCTTCCCTCCCCCCCTCCGGGCGTCAGATGGTCCGGTGGAGCAGCAGCACGATGAGCACATTGTCCTCGGACCTCGTCCGCACCGCTCCCTTCAGTTCCAGCGTCACCTCTTCACCCCCCCGCAGCCGCAGCAGGCCCACGTCGGTGAGCGGCCAGGCGGCCGACGCCTCCCGCCGGTGCAGGACCAGCGGGGGGGCGCCCGACCCCCTCCTCAGGACCACGTGGGAGCGGCCGGGCCTCAGGTCCAAGGTGAGGACGAACAGGTAGATTCCGTCCAGCGGAGCCGCGAAGGTGCCCCCGCCGGAGTAAAGCTGACCCCGGTTCAGCGAGGCCTCCATCGCCATGACGCTGTTCAAAACGCGCACAGGAGACCCGGCCACCAGCAGCAGGGCGTCTCCCGATTGGCTGAGCGGGACCGGGGCCACACCTGGAGGGCAGAGGAGGGCCAGGTGTCACAAGGGGCGCTTTCTTTATAGATACAACAGAGATTTTACTATTGTACTCTTATAAAAGACACTTTTAACATAATTGTTGGGACATTTTTTTATACATCATGAAAGAATTTACTATTACTTTAAAATGATGTCTCTTCTATACCGGACTATTACACTTGCACTATTTCTTTAAAACTTTGATATCAAACACCATCCCATGAATCGTCACATACTCTATAATGAATTGAAGCCATTTATATGGATATTTCTGTACCGTATTGATTTGCATCTCTTTATCACACGGCGTAAGTTGAGGTAATCATTCATTCAAAGCTTGTCCGGTTAAGCGAGAACCTCACTGAAAAGTACAGGTGCAGCCCGCCTGCACGGAGTCCGCGCTCACCTGACGTGTCCCTCCTGCTGCGAAGGTTTCCTCCTCTTCCAGATCCTCCTCCTCTCTTCTTCTCTTTCTTTCCGTCTCGGTCCTTCACCAGCTGCCACAGTTTGTCGAGCTCCAGCGTGGCGTCGGAACCCACCAGCGCGTCGGCGTTACTGAAGACGTTCTTGAAGACCCTCAGATGTTCCTCCAGCCCCCTCTTCAGCCACATCACCTCCGCCTGCAGTTTGGCCTGCGCCTCCCTCTCGGTTGAAGTGTTGAAGGACTTCTCCTCGAGCAGGAGCACCTTCAGCTTCAGCTGCTCCACCGTTTTCTCCAGATTCCACAGATCACTGCCGTCTCCTCTGTGCCCCGGGTGGAGGAGGAGCTGGCGCTCGCGGGCCGGGACTCCACCGCTCCTCATGCTTCCCGGGAGCCCGTCGTCAGAGAGAGGATGCGAGGAGGAGGAGGAGGAGGTGGAGGAGGGCTGGTCAGCAGATGGCACCTCCTCTCTACCTCCTGAGCAGGAAGGAGAAAGACATTAGGCCTGGTACTAGAGCAAGGAGCTGGAGATGGTGTTTAAGATGCTGACGGTTTAATCCCAACATCCCTTTTTCTTTATTTTACTCTCCCCTCCGCTGTATCTAATGACAAAATAGTCCTATTTAAATACTGTCAAATTGCAGTACAAATTAAAGCTGCTTGTATTTCCATTTCATGGGGCTGTGTACTTGTACACTACACCTCAGAGGGAAGTATTAGGCACCGATAATGGGAACCAGACAAAAAGTTGTTATATTTCCCCACTTGTTTTCCTTTGGGCAGGTTGGATTGTTGTGAATGTCTTTAAATGTCAGCATTGCATCGGCAGTATTATGTTACACTTTTGACTTTTACATTTTACTACATCTTTGAACCACACTTTTCTTTCCATGGGATGTAAATGTTTTATCTTTTTTGACCATTTATTTTTTCACTTTGTCCATGACATTTTTTGTACAAATATTTTTTGACCAACTATGTTTTGACATTTTCTTTCCCATTACGTTTCTCCAACGAATATTTGACTTTTTCCCCTTGATATTTTTTGACAATATGTTTTTTTTACTTTTTTTGTGCATGGTATTTTATGACCACATGTCATGTGTCTCTTGCTTTGAGTCTGTCTTGGTGCAGGTGGTAAAGTTGATATAACAGTTTCTCTCGGCTGCCACTAGATGTTGCTACAAAGCTGTATTTGACTCACAGCACCAACGTTTAGACCAATTTAACACAACATTTAGATAATGTACATCCCTGTAGAGACTAAATAAATATATTCATTATTGTTTTCTTATTACAGTATTTGTCTGCAGCTGCACCACATTTGAATTATTGATATACTCACCAATAATAATACTACTAAACTACATTTTGGAGGCAAATAACTACACCACTGCATCTGTTGGATTACTTGAGTTATCCTTCAGATTAGTATAATTTGTTTAGTATACATTAGTAAATTGTGTGATTAGTACACAGTGTCATAATGTGAAAGTGTATCTAAATTGTACTTGTGTCTGTTTTGTAGCTGCAGTGCGACCGCTCCTACCGGGTTTGTTGCTCTGCAGAGAGCTGATGCTCACGCTGTTGTTTCTCAGTTGCTCCTGCAGGAGCCTCAGCTGCTCCTTCAGAGCTGGGATGGAGTGGGTCTCCTGATCCTGGAAGGACCACTCCAGGAACTCCAGCAGCTCCTCGCCCAGCAGCAGCTCCAGCACGTCGTTGTGTCTGATGACGTCCGTCAGGAGGGACTTGAAGGAGCCGGACAGGCGTTGCATCTCCTTCACCAGCTTCCCGTCCGCCAGCCTCAGGTCGGAGAGGTCGGCCAGCGCGGCCGTCGCCGAGCTGCTCAGCAGCGCCAGGCTTTGATCCAGACTCTTGGTCCTCTGTTGCTCCGAGGCCAGAGACTCCTTCACCTGCAGGACCAGCGTGTTTGATTTCTACTCGTGTTTTTTGGACCAACTTCTGCTGAGATCTAATCCTATTTTATTTTAACTTCTTTGAGTTATTAGAACAAGTTGTGGGTGGTTCTAAACTTCTAGGGGCCTTTGCTCCTCTACTATAAACAATGGGGTGAAACTTAATATAAAGGACAAAGCAAAGCTACTAAAAGTCTTTTTAGTAGAAAATGATCAAACAGTTGTATTTCCCGTACCTGCTGGAGGCCGTATTGGAGCACCTCCACCGCCGGCTCCCAGTCGCCTGCTCCGCCCCACTGCTGCGCCACCTCGCCGCTCTCCTCCAGGGCCAATCGGTTTTCATTGGCCAGCTCCGTCACATTGGCCACGCCCCTCCCCAGTTGAGCGATAGCGGCCCTCAGCCCATTGCAGTCGCAGCCTGCTGAGGAGTTCTGCTTGTAGAAGGCATCGTACAAATAGTCCACGTCCACGTCCGTCTCTTGAAGGTGCTTGCCCTGCCGGCTGAGGTTCCCCTCCAGCTCGTTGACCCGCCTCAACACCACCTCCCTCGCTGCCTCCACCTCCAGCCCCGTCTCCATGAACTGGATCTGGCTGGTCCTGGCCGTCTGGTTGATGTGCCTCTCCAGCTCCTTGACGTCTCGCCTCAGCTGCTGGACATCCACCGAGTTGACCTCCACGTCCTCCATCAGGCCGTCCACCTGCACATGAGCATGTGATGAGACACTTGTTCATCCTGCTGGGGGGGGGGCTTTTAAGCACTGATCGATCATGAATGACAACGACTGCACAACGAGATGAGTTTCGGTTCCACCTTCACTGTGTTGTTGACCACCGCGTTGTCCAGCCGCTCGACGGCCTCCCAGAGCGCCGAGGTGTCTGAGGGCAGCAGCGGTGGGTGGGGGGGGAGCAGGGGGGTCGGAGGGGGGTGAACCTCCAGCTGATCCTCAGCGGGCTGATCCTGGTCCAGCTTCAGCTCAGTTAGTGTAGCATTCATGGCCTGCAGGCCGACCTGGGATCAGAGACGGAATCAGCCTTTAATCAAGCAAAAATGGATTGCTTCAAAAAGTGACAGAAGGTCTAAGGAATACAAATACTCATTGGAGAGCTGTCCCGGTTGTCCACCGACCTGCAACATCTTCTGGTGGCGTTTCAGCTTCATGTCGATGTCCATCTTGAAGCTGGTCAGGTTGTAGTGCAGCATTGCATGCTGGGAGTGGAGCCTGTTCTCCATGTCTGTCCGCTGGCTCTCCATCTGCCTCCGGACCTCCCCGACATCCTGAAAGGCCTCATCCAGTTTGGCATTTAGACGCTGCTCCGCTGCCTCGTCGAGTTCCCGGCTGGCCGGGGGCCCGGACTGCATCTCCTCCTCCGGCTCGCCGTCCTTCAGCCGGGCCACGTCCCGGGCCAAGTCCCCCACCTGCCGGCTCAGCTGCTCCAGCGAACGGTTGAAGCTCTGCAGGACCGGCTGCAGCTGGGACATGACCAAGGCCATCATGTGGGGGGCGGGGAGGGGAGCGGGGGCTTCTGGGTACAGGAGGGGCTCAGCATCCACCTCATCAACTGGGGAAACAAATATGTTTGATTAGAAATGGCACCAAAAATCTACTGCTCACTAACAACGATCCACTGATGAATCACAGCAAAGCCAAGTTGCAATGTGTTTTTTCGTTTAGAGGAATGAATAAAGGTGTTATGGATTAATCTCTTGATGTCACAATATGGTGAACAGCAGATCTTAATGTCAATATACATCCTCTGAAAATATGCACGAGACTCATGCCCTTTTAGTTCGAGCTAAAACAAAGATACGATAACAAAATGCTTTCCATGCACCCGCCCACACTCAGAAAAACAGAGTAATGTTAACAAGAGACAACATGTCCCCTATTCATGGCTCCCTTGGGACGGGTGAAGGGTTGCTGGTTGGTTCGCCCTGAAATGGCACCGGTTTAGTCTACAAAATGGAATACAAACACAGTGCAACCATCTGCCTGGAAAACGCTCCTGCAGGGAAACGCAAATGGCTAAAACGGCTCAGAGGCCTCCGAAAACACTGAAAAAACACTGAAAAAACATTCAAAAACGACACAAGCTGGGTTTCCAGCAGGGGAGATAAGATGAGTTTTCACAGTTGGTTTCTGTTGGTTCAGCAGAGACCGACAGAGTGAAGCCAGAACACACAGTGACCGCGGGACGCTGCCCGTCCTCCGGCTGGACCTCGTTCACCGGAGGGCCGAGGCCGGAATCGCATCCCATGAATCCGTATTTATGGTGTCAGCAAACTCCCAGACGCTCCACTGCTCACACAAAATCCTAAGCCTTAAAAAAAAAAAGCTTTAACCAAAAAAAGCGTCTTTCATTCGGCCCTGATCTAGTTTCAGCATCACTACGTGACCCTCTGGTGGGTCCACAGAGGACGTCTTTCATAAGCCCCGGACACTGGTGCCAATCTGTGACTCAGTCAGAGATACACAATCTATTGAATCTGCTTTTATATTATTCATGGCAGATATTTCAGGTGACATAAGAGACAGAGAGAAGGTTGTTTGGCAAAGTGAGGATATTTCCCCCAACGTTATAATACAAATTTATTTTTAAAAGTGAGGATATTGATGTTCATCCAATTCTTCAAAGGGATGTTTGACGGTTCAGGCCTCCCGTCAGGTTTCGGTCCGGTTCAGGGTCGAGTGGGATCCCGGCAACGAGGGTCCCCGCAGGTAAAGCAATACAAACAGTGTGCGTTTGCCTCGGGTCGCTGCTGTCAATCTCCTCCGGAGACGCAGTCCAGACACAACTACGTTAAACGCACAACCACATGCAGCTGCAGGGTCCTGAGAGGTCAAAGGTCACTGTACAGTGAGGCAGTTTCAGGTGACCTCCAGCTGCGGGGGGGAAGTGTGCGGAGGGCGTTTGGAGGTTGAAACCCAACGCACCCGAGTCAGCTGGGAGTGTTTCTATAAAACGATGGTGTGATTTACGGACCTGCCGAAGAGTCAACTTCCTGTCCGGACAGAACGACGTCTGTTGCACAACTGCAGTTCTGTTTTCTTCTTCTGGCCTTTTTGGTTGTAAATGTCACAATTAAAAAAGGTAATACAACACTTTAATGAGACACGAGGGGAACAGATGCAACAACAGCCCCAGAAACTGAGCACAGGACGAGAAAACTTCATCTTCTGGTCAGTTCGCCTCACGTTTAAAATGCATTTCTGAGATTATAACAATTTGTTGAGACAAAGAAGACATTTTTCTGAAAAGCCTCCAAAGTGTGTTGATATTGATGAGTGATTTTTAGGCTTACTTAATGTACTTTATATTACAAAACACACATTTAGTACACGATTACCCTACAACAAAGATACACGCAGAGTTTTCCAAACTGTCCCTACGGAAGGAAACGGCTGACTTCAGATTTGATGCGACTGATGGAGCGGAAGAATATTCCTGTAAAGATGATGTAATGCGGTGGCAGGTCAAAGGTCAGAGGGAACTGAGCAGTGTGGGAATCTAGAGCAAGGTCGATCCCCAAACTAGCTCCACACAGGGCGGATGAAGTGTGTGTGTGTGTGTGTGTGTGTGTGTGTGTGTGTGTGTGTGATGTAATGCACACGCTGGTCTGGTGACACAGGAGGTGTAATATAGTGTCATCTTATTATCCACACACACAATGTTTGGGAGATAGAAGAAAGGCAGGATTTCCCGTGGAGGAAGTGTGTGCGCCTGTGTGTGTGTTTGTGGTTACCGGAGGTGTCATTGCAGCGGAATGGAGTGTGTGTGTGTGTGTGTACATTAGAAGTCCCTCATAGGATATGAATGAGACATCACAAATAATACCACACACACACACACACAAGTACACAGCCCTTAATGATCATTGTGTGTTTTAAAGTTAACATTATTTTTTTTTAAATGAAACATGTCAGATCTAGAACATATTTTTTAGCGTCACGTCGGATGAGAACTCACCAGGAGGCCCGTGCAGCTGATGGGGCGGATGTGGCCTCTGGTGGGGTCGGTGGGGTCGATGGTGGTGAGGATGGGGATGGGGGTCGGGGTTGTGTCGGTGGTCCGGTTCCAGGGCCGGTGGTGTGCTGCTGGGCTGGTCGTCGTACGGGACCTGGTGGTCGTTCTGTTCTCTGTTCGGGTCGCCGCGCTGCTGCTGGAGCCGCTGCTGCAGACCTGAGACACACGGAGCGGAGTAATAAATACAGGCCGATACAGTAAAGTAGCAGTAAAGCTCCGTTAATCTGAATTGAACTGGGAGAAACAGGAAGTCAGGCAGACGGCTAGAGAGTGACGGGGGGGGGGCGAGGAAGTCCTGCGAAGCCACCAAACTGGTTTCCTTCGTCATCTTCAGCTGAGACCAAAAACACACGCCAGGATTCAGGTGTGTCCCAATTGACATCCGAGTACATTTACTCCAGTGTGGTGGCAGCGGTGATTCTCCAGAGAAGCACCAGCGAGATCTGCAGCTCCCCTCGACTTCACGCGGCTCGAGCTCATTCTTTCATCTGCCAGACCCACAACTTTGCTGGTTCGCTCCCAATTTTAGTTTTTCACAGCCACAAAAAGCCATTTGGACTCGACGCGTACATTTCCACAGCGGGTCTCTCCACGTACAAGAGGTGGACACAATAACAGAGACGCACTTATTGTGTGAGCGTGTTGAAAAGTCGCTTGTGACGACTCACCACTGAGCTGTTTGTATTTTAAGGTGTTCCTGTTATTGTGTACAGTCTCACTCTGCTGGGTCGCAGTTCTGTTGATGATTTAATTACGTTGACTTCGGCCTGCAGGAAGTCGGTTCAATCGGAGGAGTGGTGGGAGCGGACTGTACCGTTGGAGGTGTGTGTGTGTGTGTTTGTGTTGCTGCCCCTTTGTTTGTCTTTCTTTGTTAAATCGAGCCACTAAAGGCCAAAGGTCTATTTTAGTCAGAATTCTTTCCTGAAACATAATGTTTTGATTCTCAGAGTTCTCGGTGCTTCCCTCATTGTCCAAATACTTCATGTTATGTGCACGACCAAAGTTGTTTTGTACGTGGAGGACAAAACACTGCAGGTTCAACCAGAAGGACGACTGAAAGGGCAGAAAGAAACGGTTCAATGACAATAGAGGAAGCCTCCAGTCAAAGGTTTGGCCTCAAAGTATGTGCAGATTTATATCAGAACATGTTCCTTTTTCAGTGAACAGATGCTGTGATGCTGATAACATCTGGAAAGGTGCGCTCAGTCGATTGCACCGTCCGACGTGAAGAAGAAGTCCTCTCAGCCATCAGACTCAAAAAGGTCCTCGCATACAAACACCGTTCCTCGTCCGCCTTTCAGCCTCTGAAACGTCCTTCACCAGGACCATGGGCAGAAGAATCCGTCATCCGACCCCCACCCGACTGTGCCGGGCTGAATTTTAAAACAAACAAACCTCCTGTCCGCTCTCCCTTCCTTTACTTCATCAGGTCACAGTAACATTCATCCACTGTCAAGCTGCAATTTCCCACTCTCTCAGTGTGTGAGTCACTGTGACGGAGGGGGATGGGGGTTTGGATCTGGCGGTTCAGGGGGGTTTTTGGGGGGGTGGGGGGTCTCCGTGCCCTGGTCCTACGGGAGAGGCTTGAGACCTCGTCCTGACCTGAACCGGAGGGTTTGTCAAAGCTGAGCTGCCCACACTTTGTTGAAGAAGCAGGGATGACTCACACTACTAGAGTGTGTGTGTGTGTGTGTGTGTGTGTGTGTGTTCCCATGCACAGATGGGACAAAAAAAGAAAAACAACGTAAAATGAAATTCTAACCAGACGGGATAACACATGGACGTTAGAGGACTCCATGTCAAACAAAAAACGCTCCAGCTTGACATTTCTCGCTGAGAGTAACGTAAGAGGCTCCAGGAGGCTGATGGGGAACCACCTGTTGGTCCAGTCTAAAATGTCTCAATACCAGTAATTAGACGGGCCGATATAGAAGTCTGTGGAGACCCTGGACCCGCGGGGGAGCGTGTCTCGTGGTGGGAGGCGAGCGGTCTGATCGTACCTGGATCGAGGAGCTCTGTTCTCACGTTGTCAGATCCTCCAGTCGGAGCCGAGCTTCCAGAATCCGGCTGTGCACCAGGGACTGTCGGTCAAAACACAACAGGCTTTAAACACGGCAGACACACACACATGTGTACGCGCGTTTATGTGTATGTACCGTATACGTACACAAGTTACAGGAAATACTTTTGTATTTTCATCGACAAACTTTGAGCTTCAGTACAAACAAAAATGGCTGAGAATAGAAGAGAGGACGTCCTTCTTTAGATGACTGTTAAACACTGCCACGTTTCCCACGCACTCGCATTTAAAACCTGGACTGAATCAAGTTCCTGAGCGATACCAAAGTTGTTTTAGTAGAAAATAGACTCCTGAAAGCGGGAAAACGAGGGGCCGAGTTCTCTCTTCAGGAACCACTTGGGATCGTTTCCAACACAAGTATCTGAATGTGTTGCGTGAATCCTGATTCATGTCGTGCTACACGTTCTACTGCAGACTGCAGCTGTGTGAACCTTCCTCCCACCTGAGTCCTCACAGTTGTGTCCTCCGTGTCCCGGGCAGCAGCGCCACAGCAGAGCGCTGGAGATCTGCTGCCTCTGCTTGTAGACGGGCCGGGTGGACAGCTTGTACCTGCACACACACACACGCACACACACACACACACACACACGGACGGACAGGAAAACACCAGAAATTAGGACTTAAATGATGAAAAAAAACATTAATGAAAATAAAGTGGGGGGAGATCTGATCCGTGGGGTCCAGGAACATTCCAGGAACTGGAATCTGTTTGACAGTGTGGATGAATCATCCATCCGTCTCCTTCAGCTGAATGTAAAAAAAACATCCCTTTTCCAGTTCATGAGGTTATTAACCTTCATGTTTCAGGAAATGCTTCGTGCTTTTCGTTTGGTAGTTTCATTAAGTGCTCCAGTAAGTTTCGATGCAGCATCAACGTTGATAGAAATTGTTGCCTTCGTAACTACCTCATGTTAAACGTTATATCCATCATGGCAGATTATTATTCTCTGGCTGGACTGATTTTCACTATTCACTATTTTCATCACCTGAATGATGAATAAATAAAAGTATACAAAATATTGCTGCTTAAAAAATGTGTGGTTTAAGTACTTTTACTAAAGTGAACAATGTAAATACTCCAAAACCCAAACAATCTGATCACCACAATACTGCTGTGCCTCTACACAAGCTCAGTGGCTGCGATGGGAGAACTCATCGCTGCCGTGCTTCCTGGTTCTGTACTCACATGACCAGCTGACAGTCGGACCTCCCGCTCGGACACGGACTCTGAGACTTCATGGTGTACCTCTCCGTTCCACACTTCACCGCCACGGTAACCACGCGCTGCTGCACGAACGCACACCAGTTCCTGCAGAGGAGTCAGGAGACGGAGGACAGCGTTCACAGGGAGAATTCGCGTGTTTGCAGTTTTTGTTGCTGCCTTCCTGTTTGGGGTCGGAGGTCAAACATGTTAGCCAGGCCTTTATATTAAGGAGATAATCCACTTAGTTACATTCGGAAGGAGCCAGGCTAGCTGTCCTTATTCCGGTCTCTATGCTAAGCTAAGCATTGCTAAGCATTGGCTGGCTGCAGCCTCACACTTGAATGACTCCACAAATCCACAAACAACACTTGTTTGTGGATTCATTCATTGTTTTTTTTTAATATGAGTGTGAAAGACAACAAGTTGGACATAAATTGAAATATAGGGAATTCACACACACACACACACACACACACACACACACACACACACACACACACACACAAAGACATGCACTCAGTGAGGCTTCAGTCAGAGTCAAAGAGCAGCTGTGGTGAATAACGCCGACTATCAACATGTGTGTGTGATGAGGTCATAGGGTCACCGACGTCAGATAAGGTGTGTGTTTGGGGTCACCACAGACCACCCCTTGCACTTGTGTGTGTGTGTGTGTGTGTGTGTGTGTGTGTGTGTGTGTGTGTGTGTGTGTGTGTGCATACAAAAACACCCAATGGAGTCACACAGAAGAGCCCAGTGGGATTTTTTCCTCTATGAGTTAAGAACATTCAACAAAATCACAGAAGTGCATTTACCACTTCTGGAAAAGACATTTATTTATTTATATTATTTCTCGTAAATGATTTGAAGTTGTTTACTTGCTTCCATCTGTTACCGAGGCTTTAATGCGCGCTCTTCTTCTCTCTTTTAATGTGACAGCCCCTGCGTGCCGGCGATGTTGTAACGTTGATGCTGAGCTGTTTGTCTCATCACTTCCTGTCTGCTTAACTCTGCCTCACAGCGTCAACAACAGCGCTTTCATGTTCTACCACCATTAATACACCAGCGTCCCTGTTTCCTGTAAAACATTCAACTAATCAGCGTAATTGTGCAATTAGACGGGATTTGGATATTCATGTGAAAACATCGGGGAAAGTGTTGTTTAATCTTTAGACGGTCAAATACAGATTCCCAACAGGGACGTCGTACGTGCTCAAAGAAAGGAACGATATCTGCTGCTCTGAACTCGCACCGAACTGTGAGACCAGATTACCGATATATTACACGGCAAACTAATTATAAATTCACCGTTTCCACTTGTGACCCAGATAAGCCGCATGTCGTTTCCTGTGGAGAGCTGTGACATCACCGGAGAAACAAACATGCCTCCTCCGGGCCGGGGAATTCCTCCACAGCCCGAGCTGCTAGAACACAAACTTTTCAACGAAATGAAAACATTAAAAACGCGGACTTATAACGGAGGCACTGCTCGGGTTGTCATAATGAATTCAGGGAATATTTAGAAGGGTTCGCTGCCTAAACGAAGGCTGGAACAACATCAGAGAATAAAGCTTAATCTTAATCAGATTTAGTTTGTCCTGTGAGACTGAGGTCATCGAGTCTCTTTCTGTTCATCTTTCTTCACATGATGCAGCTTTAATCTCTCATCAAGTATATTTGTCCTCGTTTAGCTCCATTTTCATGATAGCAGGATCACAGCGGCACGCACCTTTTAAAAGGAAGAGGGGAATATTTGTGAAATAGATGTGTTGAAAGCACAACTATTCAAACATCCTGCAGCCGTGGACAGAATATGAGACAACAGACTTCTGACCGGACGCGTAAAAGGTCGCCAACTGCTCCTTCTGTATTTAGGAGCACGTGTTCGAATTACACCGCAGTTTTAGGAGCCTTTATGGACGGCGAGGGGTCACACGTGCTCACACAACCATTGAAAATTAAGTTTAGCAATGAATTTTGATTCAAATAGAGAATGGTGGTTGTCTCTTGACCACTTTTTGACTGACTGAATGCATTTATTTTCCTCTACTCTCCTCAGTTCAGATGGTTTCCTGGGGAATTTTAAATAATTCTAAGCGCAAGAATGAACAAATCCTGCTCACAAATGAATAAATGTTTTGCAAAATAAAACAATATTAATTTGTGTCACAGAAAAAAAAACTATTATAAAGTTCAAATAATGTTAAAAACAAACCACAAAAAAACAAAAAAGAGCAGACGATTGCTTTTGTTTATGTGCTGCAACGTTTACAGTATCCGAAGAGAATATTCGTGTTTTGGTGTTTGTGTTCAGCCCTGATCTGCTCCCTTGTTTAAAGAGGGAGAGGTAAACAAACCTCACTGAAAACCCCCATATGTTCTAATAAGCAAACTACAGTCTGGTCATGTGACCGGCCTCCTCTGACTGGCGGTAATGATCAAATCGCCCGCGTCAGCAGAATGTAACCACCTGATCATGTGTCTGATAACTACACTGCCTTTATATCCTGTTTTTTCCCACTTTTATTGGTGTCGTCCTTTCATCTGCCAGCTGCCTG
Organism: Gasterosteus aculeatus; assembly: GCF_964276395.1. Taxonomy (NCBI): domain Eukaryota; kingdom Metazoa; phylum Chordata; class Actinopteri; order Perciformes; family Gasterosteidae; genus Gasterosteus; species Gasterosteus aculeatus. The sequence continues at coordinate 16,776,395 of NC_135693.1, read as the reverse complement.
ATAACGGCTGAATGAGGAATAAACGATGCCGTCTTTGTTACGGCATCTGCAGCTTTGGCTCACTTTGATCTGAATCCGGCTGCTCGCGAAGCGTCTTCTTCCTTCTCATCAGCTCGAGCTGGGTGAACTTTTACTTTGAAAGGATTCCAGTGAGGCCTCGATTACAAGATCAGCAGCGAGCCTCCAGCCTCGAGTAGGTTGAAGGTCACAACAGAAGCACTAATATTCCTCTTAGCCTTGAAGGCCACCATGACAGAAATAAGAGGGCAGACTTTACTTCAAAATAAGAGCATGTATTTATCTGTGGATTTCAGCGCAATTAAATTAAAGTAAACTGGAACGTGGAAGTTAGTCTAAAACCTTTATTGATGATGTGGAAATTCAATAAAATCTACAAATTAAAATGTGTTATTTCAACATAAACAATGCATAACAAACAATAACCTGAAGGTGTGATTTAATGCATTGTGTTTTGTAGCAAATGTTCCACTGTAGTCAACGGCCTCATACGGAAAATAATGCAATATACAAATTATTAGACATTAAAATAAAATTACTTTACAAAATGTAAAAACCCCCCACAATACTTCTAAAAGTTTGTCCGAAGCCTCAGATCTTCACAACTTTCAGTTAAACAACAGACGTTTCCCCCTCTACTTCATCAGCACTTAACTACCTGTTGACGTCTGACCTCTGAAGTATGTACCCCCCCCCCTACACCCCCCACACGGCAAACGTTGGAAAGCTGCTCCCCATTACAACGAAACAGCACAAAGAGCCCCGTCTGTGGACGATGTCATTAAGGCAGCTGTTTAAAGGGGTGGGGGGGTCTTAGGGGGGGGGGGGGGGGCTAATGGAGGGTTGTTTTGTTAAGAACCCTCAGGGATCATTTTATCAGCAAATCTGCGCACGAGCCCTGCAGTCTAACGCATGGATGTGGGTAAGAACGACGACGGAGGCCTCGTTTGCTCTCAGAAACACATCAATGCAACACGTCACTTCACCAACCAGCTCATTTTATATTTATTTTACTTGGTGTTCTCGTCTTTACGGAACCTTTAAGTCTTCAGCCATCTCTGCAACACAAAGACCCGAGAGGCTGCAGACGTGGAGTGCATGCAGGTGGAGTCGGTGATTTCCTCTGAAGCGACGTTATCCTGCCGTCTATTGAAGACGTAACCATAACAACGCTGGTCTGTGGTGAAGAATGAATCACCGAAACCAAAGCCAGCTCAAGTATAAGTGTATAAGTGTGAGTGTAAGTGTAAGAAGAAGTACTCAGCTCCGTTGTTCCTTATTGTCTGAGGATTATTTAGTGTTTTATTGGTAAACACCGTCCTTGTACAGGTATGACACGTGTTTGTAATTTGTGATGATACCTGGAGGACAAACGCAACGAGGACACCTGCAGTCTGCCTGAGACTCATGAAATCATAAAATGAATGTATGTCGTCTGGGTCCGATGTGTGTGTGTGTGTGTGTGTGTGTGTGTGTGTGTGTCAGCAGCAGCCTGGGTGGTACCAGCCTATTATAAGCATGTTGGCAGTCAAAACATTTAAGCTCTCCCTGCTTCGTACAGGAAGGACTGCGCGTGTGTGAAGTTCTAACTTCATCTGGACTATTTGAGTATTTAGCATTTTAATATTTTTGGAAAGTGCATTTGAATATTAGTTGTAGTTGAACATTAGAATAATGTGCTGAAAGGTATTCAAGTACATTTGTTTAAAGTACTGAACTTCTCTAAAGTACCTTTAAAACTATATTTAACTATGACATTTTGGGAAGAAATACTGTTCTTTTAACTGCGCTACATTTTGTTAAAACTACGTCTAAATTGAGATGAATACTCACACATGATGATTGCTATTATGTATAAACTACCCAGCAACGTTTAAAGTAATCATATGAGCTCAACATTAAAGTAATGAACACATAAACACATTGTTCTAAAGTGGTACTTTTGAAGCTAATAGCTAAAATATAACGACCACGATTTATGCTTCGACCATCAAACTCACGTCCCTCACAACCTGCATGGGTTCAGGCCCATGCAAAGGGTCAGCAGATAAATCCGAAGGGTCATGAGATGATGGATGAGAGAGGAACCGAGGAGAAAGTTCTGATAGTCAAATCTGTTTTCAGTTTCTGGACTCCTCTCGAGTCTTTGAATGTTGAAACGAAACCATGTGAGAAGTTCAGCGGCGTCATTCCTCTTCAGCTGAACTCACAACAATGACACCTGAAATGTGACGAGGTGACGGCTGCAATGTGATGGTTGTTGTGTTCTTTTAGGAGCTTAGGAGGTTCGAGTCACAGCAGAAGTACCTCTCGGTTGTGCCAGAGGATGCTCGCTGAAGGCCTTGCTGAGAGAGGACGTTTACGAGGATGTGACGGACGTGAGATCACAGCAACCTTCACCTTTGACCTTTTGACAATCCCAAAACGGAATGCCCTCAGCTCTGGTGATCCATATTCATGCAAACCACGAAAATCAGAAAAATCATCACATTCGAGACCCTGTAGGTGTTAAACATTTGACTTTCATGATTTATGAGTCAGATTCCTTTTTTCGATCAACTTATTGATTAAATCACTTCCTCAACTCTGATTGGAGAACAGCTGAAAGCAGAGAAAAAGGAGGTGCCGTTTTGGACTCACCCGGTCCGGGCTGGGTGGTTCCCTCTGTCTCCCAAAGGAGACGTCTCGGACGCCCTCGGGTGAAGCCCCTCGAAGATGGGGTGAGACGCTGCTGCTCCTCCTCCGCCTCCTCCTTTTGCCCCCAACTCCTCCTCGTCCTCCTCCACCTCGGGGTCCCGTGCTCTGACCTCACAGTGGGCGCTCACCAGTAAGCCCAGTACCAGCACCAGTTCTCTCACAGCCGTCATGTCTGCTCGCCTGCACGTCACCGAGTGGACGCCGGCACGACCACCTCCTGCTTTTAAACGGCTGGGGGGGGGGGAGGAGGCCACACCTCCTGTTTCCTCTCCTCCCCCTCCCCCCCCCTCCCTCCACAGTCATCTTGTTCTTCTCTGTCTGCTTTACCGTTGATACATTATCTGTAATTTTGTCATCCTGATTTTCCACACTGTGATTTATTTTGTTCTAAACTGTTTCAGTGTCAAATTCATATTTGGAAGAACTCCTTTTGGTGAAGTGAAGGTGATTATTATTCACATTGTTACACAATTAGTGGTGGGCAAAGTCCAATGATTTATAGACTGCTGGTTAGTTTAATCTGATTATAGTGTGTATTGAAATAATCTTAGCACATTAAAAGAACACATACAGTGTTTAAGTGTGAATGAGGCGACAAAGAGGTTTCATTTCTCTCAATAAACTACTTTACTCCGTCTTCATGTTCGTCCTGTGGAAGTGATAAGAACAGAGGAAATCCACCGAGCTGCAGGAGAAATTACCTCCTTCCTTTTTGTGTGTGTGTCTGTTTGTGTGCGCGCGTGCGTGTGTGTGTGTGTGTGTGTGCTTCTCTGACGACATTGTTCAAAGGGCTGTTTGACAGTTAAGACTTGTTGGAAAGTAAAGTTTTATATAATATTAATACACTACTAAGTTACATCCTGGCTGCTATAAGGCGTAAAACCAATGTAGAGAAAAGAAATAAAAAACTCCTGTCAGCTATAAAATCATTAAAATTGACAATATAAAACAAGTCGATATTTTGAAAACTAAAATATTAAATAATGAATGAAGAGGTTTTTCATACTTTAAGTTGGAATAAAATAAAATGCAGTAGCTGAAACGACCACACTGAGGAGCATATTTGACCCCACGGCCGCACCATCAAATCTGCTCCAGTTTGTTTCTATCTGTGGGTCATCAATCCATCCAAACACTGCGCCTTTAGGTTTGCACACTGAGGTGAGGATTCGTCTCCCCAGGTAAACTATCTCCCTCGGACTCAATCTGTCCCGTGCTGTTTTTGTCCGTTCATTCACAGCAGCGAGGCACATTACAGGGAGGTGGAGGAGGGTGAAGCAGAGGGAGGAAGGCTAACGGTTCCTGTCCGGCCCGAGAGAGCCGGGGACTTTTCCACCCGGAGGGGTGGGGGTGGGGGTGGGGGTTTGGTTGGATGGATGAGGGTCACTTCCGAGGATTGTTTTAGAGCCGTGTGGAGATGGAGGCCGGTTGGAAGGTGTCGCAGAGAAAGAGAAAGTGTAGAAAGAACCAAAGACTGAAATGAAAGTCCCTTAGTGACTTATCATAGTATTTATCCGTTTTGTATATTTATCAAAAATTTAGTCAGAGTGACATTTACATTTTTTTATTGTGCTGGTGGCCAAGTTCAACAACACAGCCTTGGTGGGAAGTAACTAAGTTCATTTAGTGCTGTACGGATCTATTATTTAAAGGTTGTATATCATACCTCTTTCCTGAGAGAGTATTTCTAATTCTCCTTTAGAAAAGATCAAAGTAGTAATATCACCACTGCGTTTATTAATTATATTTGTCAGGCAGGTGAATAACAAGGGAACCGATAAGACAAGACCGGCAAAAAGATCTCAGTGATTCGTTAAAGTAGTGAAGATACTAATAATAATACTGGAAATATAGTGAGAATAGAAGTAACAAAGTACCACTCACAATCTGTCAAAAGAAAGTGAAGAGAATTACTGAGGAGGTTAATTGGTGAACGAAGAACAGGTGATGAGTGAAATCAAGTGACCGGGACAGTCAGAGGACATCTGGTGGACAGATGGAGAACTGTACTCAGGAGGCCTGTTCGTCATCAAACGTATCCATCCATCTATCTATCTATCTATCTATCTATCTATCTATCTATCTATCTATCTATCTATCTATCTATAGATAAACGCATTGGTGATATTACTACTACTACTTCGATCTATATCTATCTATCTATCTATCTATCTATCTATCTATCTATCTATCTATCTATCTATCTCGGTCACTTGATTTCACTCATCACCTGTTCTTCGTTCACCACTACATCTATCTAGATAGATATAGATCTAGATATCTTTCTCGATCAATCTAGATAGATCTATCTAGATAGCGACCTACATCTATCTAGCTAGCTAGATCTAGATCACTAGATAGATCTAGGTAGCGATCTAGATAGCAATCTAGTTGATCTAGATAGCGATCTAGATAGCAATCTTGATAGATCTACATCTATCTAGATAGATATAGATCTAGATATCTTTCTCGATCAATCTAGATAGATCTATCTAGATAGCGACCTAGATCTATCTAGCTAGCTAGATCTGTATCACTAGATAGATCTAGATAGCGATCTAGATAGCAATCTAGATAGCGATCTAGATAGCAATCTAGATAGATCTAGATAGCAATCTAGATAGCAATCTTGATAGATCTAGATAGATAGCTCTAGATAACTTTCTCGATCAATCTAGATAGATCTATCTAGATAGCGACCTAGATCTATCTAGCTAGATCTAGATAGCGATCTAGATAGCAATCTAGATAGATCTAGATAGCGATCTAGATAGCAATCTAGATAGATCTAGATGCGATCTAGATAGATAGCTAGATCTATCTAGATCTAGATCTAGGCTACCTAGATAGATAGATCTAGCTAGCTACCTAGGTAGATCTAGATAGCAATCTTGATAGATCTAGATAGCGATCTAGATAGCAATCTAGATAGATCTAGATAGCGATCTAGATAGCAATCTAGATAGATCTAGATGCGATCTAGATAGATAGCTAGATCTATCTAGATCTAGATCTAGGCTACCTAGATAGATAGATCTAGCTAGCTACCTAGGTAGATCTAGATAGCAATCTTGATAGATCTAGATAGCGATCTAGATAGCAATCTAGATAGATTTAGATAGCGAGCTAGTTAGCAATCTAGATAGCGATCTAGATAGATCTAGATAGCAATCTTGATAGCTCTAGATAGCAATCTTGATAGATCTAGATAGCAATCTAGATAGAAATCTAGTTGATCTAGATAGCGATCTAGAGGGCAATCTTGATAGATCTAGATAGATAGCTCTAGATAACTTTCTCGATCAATCTAGATAGATCTATCTAGATAGCGACCTACATCTATCTAGCTAGCTAGATCTGTATCACTAGATAGATCTAGATAGCGATCTAGATAGATCTAGATAGCAATCTTGATAGATCTAGATAGCAATCTTGATAGATCTAGATAGCGATCTAGATAGCAATCTTGATAGATCTACATCTATCTAGATAGATATAGATCTAGATATCTTTCTCGATCAATCTAGATAGATCTATCTAGATAGCGACCTACATCTATCTAGCTAGCTAGATCTGTATCACTAGATAGATCTAGATAGCGATCTAGATAGATCTAGATAGCAATCTTGATAGATCTAGAGGGCAATTTTGATAGATCTAGATAGATAGCTCTAGATAACTTTCTCGATCAATCTAGATAGATCTATCTAGATAGCGACCTAGATCTATCTAGCTAGATCTAGATAGCGATCTAGATAGCAATCTAGATAGATCTAGTTAGCAATCTAGATAGCAATCTAGATAGATCTAGATGCGATCTAGATAGCAATCTAGATAGCAATCTAGATAGATAGCTAGATCTATCTAGATCTAGATCTAGGCTACCTAGATAGATAGATCTAGCTAGCTACCTAGGTAGATCTAGATAGCAATCTTGATAGATTTAGATAGCGATCTAGATAGCAATCTAGATAGATTTAGATAGCGAGCTAGTTAGCAATCTAGATAGCGATCTAGATAGATCTAGATAGATCTATCTAGATAGCGACCTACATCTATCTAGCTAGCTAGATCTGTATCACTAGATAGATCTAGATAGCGATCTAGATAGATCTAGATAGCAATCTTGATAGATCTAGATAGCAATCTTGATAGATCTAGATAGCGATCTAGATAGAAATCTAGTTGATCTAGATAGCGATCTAGAGGGCAATCTTGATAGATCTAGATAGATAGCTCTAGATAACTTTCTCGATCGATCTATATCTATCTAGATAGATGTAGATCTATCAAGATAGCAATCTTGATAGATCTAGATAGATCTAGATAGCAATCTTGATAGATCTAGATAGCAATCTTGTTAGATCTAGATAGCGATCTAGATAGAAATCTAGTTGATCTAGATAGCGATCTAGAGGGCAATCTTGATAGATCTAGATAGATAGCTCTAGATAACTTTCTCGATCAATCTAGATAGATCTATCTAGATAGCGACCTAGATCTATCTAGATAGATCTAGATAGCGATCTAGATAGCAATCTAGATAGATCTAGATGCGATCTAGATAGATAGCTAGATCTATAGGTAGCCTAGATCTAGATCTAGATCTAGGCTACCTAGATAGATAGATCTAGCTAGCTACCTAGGTAGATCTAGATAGCAATCTTGATAGATCTAGATAGCGATCTAGATAGCAATCTAGATAGATCTAGATAGCAATCTTGATAGATCTAGATAGCAATCTAGATAGAAATCTAGTTGATCTAGATAGCGATCAGGAGGGCAATCTTGATAGATCTAGATAGATAGCTCTAGATAACTTTCTCGATCAATCTAGATAGATCTATCTAGATAGCGACCTACATCTATCTAGCTAGCTAGATCTAGATCACTAGATAGATCTAGGTAGCGATCTAGATAGCAATCTAGTTGATCTAGATAGCGATCTAGATAGCAATCTTGATAGATCTAGATAGATAGCTCTAGATAACTTTCTCGATCAATCTAGATAGATCTATCTAGATAGCGACCTAGATCTATCTAGCTAGATCTAGATAGCGATCTAGATAGCAATCTAGATAGATCTAGTTAGCGATCTAGATAGCAATCTAGATAGATCTAGTTAGCGATCTAGATAGCAATCTAGATAGATCTAGATGCGATCTAGATAGCAATCTAGATAGCAATCTAGATAGATAGCTAGATCTATCTAGATCTAGATCTAGGCTACCTAGATAGATAGATCTAGCTAGCTACCTAGGTAGATCTAGATAGCAATCTTGATAGATCTAGATAGCGATCTAGATAGCAATCTAGATAGATTTAGATAGCGAGCTAGTTAGCAATCTAGATAGCGATCTAGATAGATCTAGATAGATCTATCTAGATAGCGACCTACATCTATCTAGCTAGCTAGATCTGTATCACTAGATAGATCTAGATAGCGATCTAGATAGATCTAGATAGCAATCTTGATAGATCTAGATAGCAATCTTGATAGATCTAGATAGCGATCTAGATAGAAATCTAGTTGATCTAGATAGCGATCTAGAGAGCAATCTTGATAGATCTAGATAGATAGCTCTAGATAACTTTCTCGATTGATCTATATCTATCTAGATAGATGTAGATCTATCAAGATAGCAATCTTGATAGATCTAGATAGATCTAGATAGCAATCTTGATAGATCTAGATAGCAATCTTGATAGATATAGATAGCGATCTAGATAGAAATCTAGTTGATCTAGATAGCGATCTAGAGGGCAATCTTGATAGATCTAGATAGATAGCTCTAGATAACTTTCTCGATCAATCTAGATAGATCTATCTAGATAGCGACCTAGATCTATCTAGATAGATCTAGATGCGATCTAGATAGATAGCTAGATCTATCTAGATCTAGATCTAGGCTACCTAGATAGATAGATCTAGCTAGCTACCTAGGTAGATCTAGATAGCAATCTTGATAGATCTAGATAGCGATCTAGATAGCGATCTAGATAGCAATCTAGATAGATCTAGATAGCAATCTAGATAGCAATCTAGATAGATCTAGATGCGATCTAGATAGATAGCTAGATCTATCTAGATCTAGATCTAGGCTACCTAGATAGATAGATCTAGCTAGCTACCTAGGTAGATCTAGATAGCAATCTTGATAGATCTAGATAGCGATCTAGATAGCAATCTAGATAGATTTAGATAGCGAGCTAGTTAGCAATCTAGATAGCGATCTAGATAGATCTAGATAGCAATCTTGATAGATCTAGATAGCAATCTTGATAGATCTAGATAGCAATCTAGATAGAAATCTAGTTGATCTAGATAGCGATCTAGAGGGCAATCTTGATAGATCTAGATAGATAGCTCTAGATAACTTTCTCGATCAATCTAGATAGATCTATCTAGATAGCGACCTACATCTATCTAGCTAGCTAGATCTAGATCACTAGATAGATCTAGGTAGCGATCTAGATAGCAATCTAGTTGATCTAGATAGCGATCTAGATAGCAATCTTGATAGATCTAGATAGATAGCTCTAGATAACTTTCTCGATCAATCTAGATAGATCTATCTAGATAGCGACCTACATCTATCTAGCTAGCTAGATCTAGATCACTAGATAGATCTAGGTAGCGATCTAGATAGCAATCTAGTTGATCTAGATAGCGATCTAGATAGCAATCTTGATAGATCTAGATAGATAGCTCTAGATAACTTTCTCGATCAATCTAGATAGATCTATCTAGATAGCGACCTAGATCTATCTAGCTAGATCTAGATAGCGATCTAGATAGCAATCTAGATAGATCTAGTTAGCGATCTAGATAGCAATCTAGATAGATCTAGTTAGCGATCTAGATAGCAATCTAGATAGATCTAGATGCGATCTAGATAGCAATCTAGATAGCAATCTAGATAGATAGCTAGATCTATCTAGATCTAGATCTAGGCTACCTAGATAGATAGATCTAGCTAGCTACCTAGGTAGATCTAGATAGCAATCTTGATAGATCTAGATAGCGATCTAGATAGCAATCTAGATAGATTTAGATAGCGAGCTAGTTAGCAATCTAGATAGCGATCTAGATAGATCTAGATAGATCTATCTAGATAGCGACCTACATCTATCTAGCTAGCTAGATCTGTATCACTAGATAGATCTAGATAGCGATCTAGATAGATCTAGATAGCAATCTTGATAGATCTAGATAGCAATCTTGATAGATCTAGATAGCGATCTAGATAGAAATCTAGTTGATCTAGATAGCGATCTAGAGAGCAATCTTGATAGATCTAGATAGATAGCTCTAGATAACTTTCTCGATTGATCTATATCTATCTAGATAGATGTAGATCTATCAAGATAGCAATCTAGATAGATCTAGATAGATCTAGATAGCAATCTTGATAGATCTAGATAGCAATCTTGATAGATATAGATAGCGATCTAGATAGAAATCTAGTTGATCTAGATAGCGATCTAGAGGGCAATCTTGATAGATCTAGATAGATAGCTCTAGATAACTTTCTCGATCAATCTAGATAGATCTATCTAGATAGCGACCTAGATCTATCTAGATAGATCTAGATGCGATCTAGATAGATAGCTAGATCTATCTAGATCTAGATCTAGGCTACCTAGATAGATAGATCTAGCTAGCTACCTAGGTAGATCTAGATAGCAATCTTGATAGATCTAGATAGCGATCTAGATAGCAATCTAGATAGATCTAGATAGCAATCTAGATAGCAATCTAGATAGATCTAGATGCGATCTAGATAGATAGCTAGATCTATCTAGATCTAGATCTAGGCTACCTAGATAGATAGATCTAGCTAGCTACCTAGGTAGATCTAGATAGCAATCTTGATAGATCTAGATAGCGATCTAGATAGCAATCTAGATAGATTTAGATAGCGAGCTAGTTAGCAATCTAGATAGCGATCTAGATAGATCTAGATAGCAATCTTGATAGATCTAGATAGCAATCTTGATAGATCTAGATAGCAATCTAGATAGAAATCTAGTTGATCTAGATAGCGATCTAGAGGGCAATCTTGATAGATCTAGATAGATAGCTCTAGATAACTTTCTCGATCAATCTAGATAGATCTATCTAGATAGCGACCTACATCTATCTAGCTAGCTAGATCTAGATCACTAGATAGATCTAGGTAGCGATCTAGATAGCAATCTAGTTGATCTAGATAGCGATCTAGATAGCAATCTTGATAGATCTAGATAGATAGCTCTAGATAACTTTCTCGATCAATCTAGATAGATCTATCTAGATAGCGACCTAGATCTATCTAGCTAGATCTAGATAGCGATCTAGATAGCAATCTAGATAGATCTAGTTAGCGATCTAGATAGCAATCTAGATAGATCTAGTTAGCGATCTAGATAGCAATCTAGATAGATCTAGATGCGATCTAGATAGCAATCTAGATAGCAATCTAGATAGATAGCTAGATCTATCTAGATCTAGATCTAGGCTACCTAGATAGATAGATCTAGCTAGCTACCTAGGTAGATCTAGATAGCAATCTTGATAGATCTAGATAGCGATCTAGATAGCAATCTAGATAGATTTAGATAGCGAGCTAGTTAGCAATCTAGATAGCGATCTAGATAGATCTAGATAGATCTATCTAGATAGCGACCTACATCTATCTAGCTAGCTAGATCTGTATCACTAGATAGATCTAGATAGCGATCTAGATAGATCTAGATAGCAATCTTGATAGATCTAGATAGCAATCTTGATAGATCTAGATAGCGATCTAGATAGAAATCTAGTTGATCTAGATAGCGATCTAGAGAGCAATCTTGATAGATCTAGATAGATAGCTCTAGATAACTTTCTCGATTGATCTATATCTATCTAGATAGATGTAGATCTATCAAGATAGCAATCTTGATAGATCTAGATAGATCTAGATAGCAATCTTGATAGATCTAGATAGCAATCTTGATAGATCTAGATAGCGATCTAGATAGAAATCTAGTTGATCTAGATAGCGATCTAGAGGGCAATCTTGATAGATCTAGATAGATAGCTCTAGATAACTTTCTCGATTGATCTATATCTATCTAGATAGATGTAGATCTATCAAGATAGCAATCTAGATAGATCTAGATAGATCTAGATAGCAATCTTGATAGATCTAGATAGCAATCTTGATAGATCTAGATAGCGATCTAGATAGCAATCTAGATAGATTTAGATAGCGAGCTAGTTAGCAATCTAGATAGCGATCTAGATAGATCTAGATAGCAATCTTGATAGATCTAGATAGCAATCTTGATAGATCTAGATAGCAATCTAGATAGAAATCTAGTTGATCTAGATAGCGATCTAGAGGGCAATCTTGATAGATCTAGATAGATAGCTCTAGATAACTTTCTCGATCAATCTAGATAGATCTATCTAGATAGCGACCTACATCTATCTAGCTAGCTAGATCTAGATCACTAGATAGATCTAGGTAGCGATCTAGATAGCAATCTAGTTGATCTAGATAGCGATCTAGATAGCAATCTTGATAGATCTAGATAGATAGCTCTAGATAACTTTCTCGATCAATCTAGATAGATCTATCTAGATAGCGACCTACATCTATCTAGCTAGCTAGATCTAGATCACTAGATAGATCTAGGTAGCGATCTAGATAGCAATCTAGTTGATCTAGATAGCGATCTAGATAGCAATCTTGATAGATCTAGATAGATAGCTCTAGATAACTTTCTCGATCAATCTAGATAGATCTATCTAGATAGCGACCTAGATCTATCTAGCTAGATCTAGATAGCGATCTAGATAGCAATCTAGATAGATCTAGTTAGCGATCTAGATAGCAATCTAGATAGATCTAGTTAGCGATCTAGATAGCAATCTAGATAGATCTAGATGCGATCTAGATAGCAATCTAGATAGCAATCTAGATAGATAGCTAGATCTATCTAGATCTAGATCTAGGCTACCTAGATAGATAGATCTAGCTAGCTACCTAGGTAGATCTAGATAGCAATCTTGATAGATCTAGATAGCGATCTAGATAGCAATCTAGATAGATTTAGATAGCGAGCTAGTTAGCAATCTAGATAGCGATCTAGATAGATCTAGATAGATCTATCTAGATAGCGACCTACATCTATCTAGCTAGCTAGATCTGTATCACTAGATAGATCTAGATAGCGATCTAGATAGATCTAGATAGCAATCTTGATAGATCTAGATAGCAATCTTGATAGATCTAGATAGCGATCTAGATAGAAATCTAGTTGATCTAGATAGCGATCTAGAGAGCAATCTTGATAGATCTAGATAGATAGCTCTAGATAACTTTCTCGATTGATCTATATCTATCTAGATAGATGTAGATCTATCAAGATAGCAATCTAGATAGATCTAGATAGATCTAGATAGCAATCTTGATAGATCTAGATAGCAATCTTGATAGATATAGATAGCGATCTAGATAGAAATCTAGTTGATCTAGATAGCGATCTAGAGGGCAATCTTGATAGATCTAGATAGATAGCTCTAGATAACTTTCTCGATCAATCTAGATAGATCTATCTAGATAGCGACCTAGATCTATCTAGATAGATCTAGATGCGATCTAGATAGATAGCTAGATCTATCTAGATCTAGATCTAGGCTACCTAGATAGATAGATCTAGCTAGCTACCTAGGTAGATCTAGATAGCAATCTTGATAGATCTAGATAGCGATCTAGATAGCAATCTAGATAGATCTAGATAGCAATCTAGATAGCAATCTAGATAGATCTAGATGCGATCTAGATAGATAGCTAGATCTATCTAGATCTAGATCTAGGCTACCTAGATAGATAGATCTAGCTAGCTACCTAGGTAGATCTAGATAGCAATCTTGATAGATCTAGATAGCGATCTAGATAGCAATCTAGATAGATTTAGATAGCGAGCTAGTTAGCAATCTAGATAGCGATCTAGATAGATCTAGATAGCAATCTTGATAGATCTAGATAGCAATCTTGATAGATCTAGATAGCAATCTAGATAGAAATCTAGTTGATCTAGATAGCGATCTAGAGGGCAATCTTGATAGATCTAGATAGATAGCTCTAGATAACTTTCTCGATCAATCTAGATAGATCTATCTAGATAGCGACCTACATCTATCTAGCTAGCTAGATCTAGATCACTAGATAGATCTAGGTAGCGATCTAGATAGCAATCTAGTTGATCTAGATAGCGATCTAGATAGCAATCTTGATAGATCTAGATAGATAGCTCTAGATAACTTTCTCGATCAATCTAGATAGATCTATCTAGATAGCGACCTAGATCTATCTAGCTAGATCTAGATAGCGATCTAGATAGCAATCTAGATAGATCTAGTTAGCGATCTAGATAGCAATCTAGATAGATCTAGTTAGCGATCTAGATAGCAATCTAGATAGATCTAGATGCGATCTAGATAGCAATCTAGATAGCAATCTAGATAGATAGCTAGATCTATCTAGATCTAGATCTAGGCTACCTAGATAGATAGATCTAGCTAGCTACCTAGGTAGATCTAGATAGCAATCTTGATAGATCTAGATAGCGATCTAGATAGCAATCTAGATAGATTTAGATAGCGAGCTAGTTAGCAATCTAGATAGCGATCTAGATAGATCTAGATAGATCTATCTAGATAGCGACCTACATCTATCTAGCTAGCTAGATCTGTATCACTAGATAGATCTAGATAGCGATCTAGATAGATCTAGATAGCAATCTTGATAGATCTAGATAGCAATCTTGATAGATCTAGATAGCGATCTAGATAGAAATCTAGTTGATCTAGATAGCGATCTAGAGAGCAATCTTGATAGATCTAGATAGATAGCTCTAGATAACTTTCTCGATTGATCTATATCTATCTAGATAGATGTAGATCTATCAAGATAGCAATCTTGATAGATCTAGATAGATCTAGATAGCAATCTTGATAGATCTAGATAGCAATCTTGATAGATCTAGATAGCGATCTAGATAGAAATCTAGTTGATCTAGATAGCGATCTAGAGGGCAATCTTGATAGATCTAGATAGATAGCTCTAGATAACTTTCTCGATCAATCTAGATAGATCTATCTAGATAGCGACCTAGATCTATCTAGATAGATCTAGATAGCGATCTAGATAGCAATCTAGATAGATCTAGATGCGATCTAGATAGATAGCTAGATCTATCTAGATCTAGATCTAGGCTACCTAGATAGATAGATCTAGCTAGCTACCTAGGTAGATCTAGATAGCAATCTTGATAGATCTAGATAGCGATCTAGATAGCAATCTAGATAGATTTAGATAGCGAGCTAGTTAGCAATCTAGATAGCGATCTAGATAGATCTAGATAGCAATCTTGATAGATCTAGATAGCAATCTTGATAGATCTAGATAGCAATCTAGATAGAAATCTAGTTGATCTAGATAGCGATCTAGAGGGCAATCTTGATAGATCTAGATAGATAGCTCTAGATAACTTTCTCGATCAATCTAGATAGATCTATCTAGATAGCGACCTACATCTATCTAGCTAGCTAGATCTAGATCACTAGATAGATCTAGGTAGCGATCTAGATAGCAATCTAGTTGATCTAGATAGCGATCTAGATAGCAATCTTGATAGATCTAGATAGATAGCTCTAGATAACTTTCTCGATCAATCTAGATAGATCTATCTAGATAGCGACCTAGATCTATCTAGCTAGATCTAGATAGCAATCTAGATAGATCTAGATGCGATCTAGATAGCAATCTAGATAGCAATCTAGATAGATAGCTAGATCTATCTAGATCTAGATCTAGGCTACCTAGATAGATAGATCTAGCTAGCTACCTAGGTAGATCTAGATAGCAATCTTGATAGATCTAGATAGCGATCTATATAGCAATCTAGATAGATTTAGATAGCGAGCTAGTTAGCAATCTAGATAGCGATCTAGATAGATCTAGATAGATCTATCTAGATAGCGACCTACATCTATCTAGCTAGCTAGATCTGTATCACTAGATAGATCTAGATAGCGATCTAGATAGATCTAGATAGCAATCTTGATAGATCTAGATAGCAATCTTGATAGATCTAGATAGCGATCTAGATAGAAATCTAGTTGATCTAGATAGCGATCTAGAGGGCAATCTTGATAGATCTAGATAGATAGCTCTAGATAACTTTCTCGATCGATCTATATCTATCTAGATAGATGTAGATCTATCAAGATAGCAATCTTGATAGATCTAGATAGATCTAGATAGCAATCTTGATAGATCTAGATAGCAATCTTGATAGATCTAGATAGCGATCTAGATAGAAATCTAGTTGATCTAGATAGCGATCTAGAGGTTAATCTTGATAGATCTAGATAGATAGCTCTAGATAACTTTCTCGATCAATCTAGATAGATCTATCTAGATAGCGACCTAGATCTATCTAGCTAGATCTATATAGCGATCTAGATAGCAATCTAGATAGATCTAGATAGCGATCTAGATAGCAATCTAGATAGCAATCTTGATAGATCTAGATAGCGAGCTAGTTAGCAATCTAGATAGCGATCTAGATAGATCTAGATAGCAATCTTGATAGATCTAGATAGCGATCTAGATAGCAATCTAGATAGCGATCTAGATAGATCTAGATAGCAATCTTGATAGATCTAGATAGCGATCTAGATAGCAATCTAGATAGCAATCTAGATAGCGATCTAGATAGATCTAGAGGGCAATCTTGATAGATCTAGATAGATAGCTCTAGATAGCTTTCCCGATCAATCTAGATAGATGTATCTAGATTGCTATCTAGATCTATCTAGCTAGCTAGATCTGGATCACTAGATAGATCTAGATAGCAAGCTAGTTAGCAATCTAGATAGCAATCTAGATAGATCTAGATGCGATCTAGATAGAAAACTAGATAGATAGCTAGATCTATCTAGATCTAGCTAGCTAGCTATATCTAGATCGCTAGATAGATCTAGCAATCTAGATAGATCTATCTAGATAGCGACCTAGATCTAGATAGCAATCTAGATAGATCTAGATAACGATCTAGATAGATCTAGATGGCGAAGTTGATCGATAGCGATTTAGATCTATCTAGGTAGATCTAGATAGATAGATCTAGATGGATAGATAGATCTAGATCTAGGTCGCTATCTAGTTATATCTCGATCGCTATCTAGATCTATCTATCTTTCTAGATCAATCTATCTAGATATATCTCACTTTCTAGATCTATCTATCTTTCTAGATCGCTATCTAGATCTATCTATCTCTATCTAGATCTATATCGCTATCTATCTATCTATCTATATAAGTAAATAAGGGTTTTACAGTGAAAAGCTTTAATGGTAAATTATAACAGTAACAATATTTATCAGGAAAATTTGTTGGAGAGAAAGGGTATATTGTGAACCCTATTTATTTTATTTCCATTTATGTGTCAAATATCGATAGCAAACCTCTTTTGACATCAATAAAAATGACTCACTTTTATTAAATCTATCAAAAACATTGGATTTATTAACATCGCGAGAAAAATCTGGTGCCTTAGGTGCATTAAAAACACGTTAATTCTAGCTCTAATCCTTGAGCGATTAAGAAGCAGGAGATGTTATCAGAAGCTCCCTCTTTAACTACTGTTCTCTGGGAACAAACTGGAGCTTCACTGGCTGCACTTGCTGGGCCTTCCAGTCAAACTCCAATGGAATCTAAAGGGGAAAAACAAATGCAAGATGAGGGACATGACGACGGAGTACCGTGACCGTCTGCATGAATGTCTGTGTGCTGCCATCGTACCATGGTGTCTTTGCACGTCTCCACGTTGTAGCTCTGCAGGAGACGGACGAGGACCGTCTTCATGGTGAGGACAGCGTAGCGCATCCCGACGCAGTTGCGTGGGCCGAGGCCGAACGGCATGTACGCGTACGGGTTCACCTCCTCCCCGCTCTCCTTGCTGAACCTTGAGGCGGGATTGTCCTGTCAGAGGTTACACGTTCTCTCACTCTCAAAATGAAAGCGAGGCGCAGGTTTACCTCTCGGGCCTGAAGAGCTCCGGTGAGCTCCAGAAGCGCGGGTCCATGTGCAACAAGTGAACCGGAATGCCCACCAGGGTGTCTTTGGGGATGGTGAGGCCGTGAACCTGGGTGGTTTTCTTGCACACCCTCTCGAGCCGAGGCGCGGTGGGGATCAAACGCTGTGACTCCAAAAGGACCTGGTCAAGATACTGCAGACCGAGCAGGTCCTCGTAGCGGATTGGAGCCTACGGACAGAGGAAAAAAGAGGCGCGGGTCAGCAGGACGTGCAATGTCAGCTACTGAAAGGTTTGTTATCTATGGCAACGAATCACATGATGAAAATACATTTCTCGAGATGTTGGCATCGATTTCTTCCTGCAGGGTCCGCATGGCATCAGGGTTGGTGGCCAGGTTGTAGAGGAGGAAGTTGAGAGTGGTGCTGGTGGTCTCATAGCCGCCAAAGATGAAAATTAAAGCCTGAGAAAGGATCTCGTGCTCAGTCAAACCTACGACAAAATAATAAGTGTTAGCAAGACTTTGACGTTTATCTTCACGTGTAAAATCGGCGGTGCATTTGCTCTTAAGTTAAAAGAAATAATAGTAGTCAGTTTTAAGATCCAAATGAGTTTTATAAATAGGATTTAGCAAACGTACCTTTGCTCGGCTGATCCTCTTCACTCTTTATGTCCGTATCTGGTATCTCGTTCTGAATCATCACCTGCAGGAAGTCCGCTCGTGTCTGGATCCGCAAACAGAACATTCGGCACAAATTGGAGAGTGTTATCAATCGTTCTATTTGACTCTTGTGAGCGAGAGATTTGTTTTATTCTTTGCAGCATTTCTTTTCCCTCTCAGTACAGATGAAATGCTCACAGATTCGTCTTCCCCATGCTGGTGTTTGAAGTGCTTGATGACGTCGTAGAAATAATCCACACTGACTCTATCCAGCATCTCGAGTTTCAGGAGTCTCAGCAGACGGGCGCCGAAGGGAAAAACCACTGGAGGGAAACCAAAGGGTTGTTTTTATCACATTATGGCTACTCGTGATTCCAAAACACCGACATGATTCAATGATCTCAGCACAGGTGAAAGGGAGAACGTACTTAGTATAATGACAGGCCACATTTTGATGTTAAGGATGTTCTTGACATGAACATTCAGCGGGTCGTCTGGATTGTTTATGGAGTTTGCCTCAACACTGAAGGACGCGCTGGTCACAAAGTCCAAGCTGTAAGGGGCCATGAACCTAAGCAGAAAAAAGAGGTGGTTTCTTTGAGGAATTAACATAAAAAGCTTCCGTTTTTAGATCATTTTATGACAATATGAATGGATAACCCTTCTTGGTCTCAGTTGACCTAGATTTCTTTGTCTTTTTTATGCCTTTTTTTTAGCTCGATGACCTTTTTACAAGGAACTTGTGCACACATCTTGAGCGGTGCTTTTGTGTGATTATTTTTGCAGAAAATAAATAGATGAGATTAGATAGAAAAGATCAGAGTATCAGCCGACTAAGAAGCTCTGTTATGGAGGACGGCTCTTCAACGTCATGATATGCCGGCACAAAGCAGATTAACAACATACTGTTTGACATCGATTGGCACCGAATGCATTCCTCCAAGTTTTTTGGTGAGTCGGTCTGCATAGCGAGCGATGATGGGAAAAACCTTCAAAGGAAAACAACCAGGTATGCTTCAGGGTGCAGCCGCCCTCTTGACCTTCTTGCAACATGAGCCGTTTACTCACTCACCTCCTTTCACAGGTCACAAAAACCAAGGGAACCAACCTGTTTCAATCTCCCACTGGTGAAGCATGGTGATAGAGAGGTCCGAATTCTCTTCCACCGTTCGTCTTTAGCTGCTGTGATTGCATCACCCATAGGTCCCGGCACGGCATTTTCCTGTGAGCGGGACATCAATCACACAGTTTAGACTGTTGTATGGAAACTTTTGTCCTGCCTATTATGTTCGACGCAATAATGTGACTTCCTGTGGCGAAGCTGAGTTATAATACGGAAAGAAAAGTTTAAGAAAAGGTTTCTTAATGCAGATGTCAATATGTGTAATACAGTTGCACGTGAGGCCTGGTGTAATCCTCAGGCTTAAATCTCTGACTCACTGTGGAGGATATTACAGTGCATCCGGAAAGTATTGACAGTGCTTCACTTTTCCCACATTTTGTTATGTTACCGCCTTATTCCAAAATGGATTAAATTCATTATTTTCCTCAACATTCTACACACAACAACCCATAATGACAAAGTAAAAACTGTTTTTTGCAAATCTGTTAAAAATAAAAGAACGAAAACATAACATGTAGATAAATATTCACAGCCTTTGCCATGACACTCAAAATTTTGTTCAGGTGCATCCTGTTTCCAGTGATCATCCTTGAGATCTACAACTCGATTGGAGTCCACCTGTGCTAAATTCAGTTGATTGGACATGATTGAGAAAGGCACACACCTGTCTATGTAAGGTATCACAGTTGACAGTGCATATCAGAGCATAAACCAAGCCATGAAGTCTAAGGAATTATCTGTAGACCGCCGAGACAGAATTGTATCGAGGCACAGATCTGGCGAAGGGTACAGAAAGATTTCTGCAGCATAGAAAGTCCCAATGAGCACAGTGGCCTCCATCATCCGGAAATGGAAGAAGTTTGGAACCACCAGGGCTCTTCCTAGAGTTGGCCGCCCAGCCAGACAGCGATCGGGGGAAAAGGGCCATTGTCAGGGAGGTGACCAGGAACCCGATGGTCACTCTGACAGAGCTCCAACGTTGTTCTATGAAGAGAGGAGAACCTTCCTGAAGGACAACCATCTCTGCAGCACTCCACAAATCAGGCCTGTTTGGTAGAGTGGCCAGACGGAAGCCACTCCTCAGTAAAAAGCACATGACAGCCCGCCTGGAGTTTGCAAAAAAGCACCTGAAGGACTCTCAGACCATGAGAAACAAAATTCTCTGGTCTGATGAAACAGAGATGGAACTCTTTGGCCTGAATGCCAAGCGTCATGTCTGGAGGAAACCAGGCACTGCTCATCACCTGGCCAATACCATCCCTACAGTGAACTATGGTGGTGGCAGCATCATGCTGTGGGGATGTTTTTCAGCGGGAGGAACTGGTTCAGTCAGGATTGAGGGAAAGATGAATGCAGTAATGTACAGAGACATCCTCGATGAAAACATGCTCCAAAGCGCTCTGGACCTCAGACTGGGGCGACGGTTAATCTTCCAACAGGACAACAACCCGAAGCACACAGCCAAGATAACAAAGGAGTGGCTTCGGGACAACTCTGTGAATGTCCTTGAGTGGCCCAGCCAGAGCCCTGACTTGAACCCGATTGAACATCTCTGGAGAGATCTGAAAATGGCTGTGCACCGACGTTCCCCATCCAACCTGATGGAACTTGAGAGGTTCTGCAAAGAAGAATGGGAGAAACTGCCCAGAAATCGATGTTCCACGCTTGTGGAATCATACACAAGAAGACTTTCCATTTTGGAATAAGACTGTAACATATCAAAATGTGGAAAAAGTGAAGCGCTGTCAATACTTTCCGGATGCACTGTACAACAAAACCAAACGTTCTTTTGACTTGACTGAGGCATAATTGGCAGCCTTTTCTCCCCTTACGGTTCAGCAAATAATAAGTTTGAGCTTTGCCTGATGAGATGGATATAGTAGTAACCCTTTCCTAACCATATGGGTCCCAGGACAGACCATTTGCCAAACCATTAAAAGTATCGTTCTCTCCTTTTTAATCTGTCTTTCTGGTATTCTTGCATCGTTGCAGAGAAGCAGTGTTTCTACAAGGACCTTAATAGTGTTGTTTTATTGAATAAACAGCAAATCAAAGTGCATGAATTATAGAAAAACTGACTAAATATTACAATGTCACTTAACGTGATGTTCAACATGCAGCGAGATGAGTCTCTCACCCTGCGGTTGGTAAACACAGAGTAGCACTCCTTCACCATCACAGTTTTAATGATCTCAGGGTCTGCCACCATCAGAACTGGTAGTCGTGCATCAAAGTTCCTGCACAGGACAAAACAATGTTACAGATCAGTCAATAATAAAACATTAACAAGTTGAAAAGCTCAAAGGCTGGATTAAATATACAACGGTCACAACTTTTGCAAATTCCTCCAAGGAGAGAAATAACAATCCTTCAGCACATTTTCCTTTCACAATGAACTACTTTTACTCAATAATAAACAACACACTTGTGACCAGGGGCCTGTTTCAGAAAGGAGGTTAAGTGAAAACTCTGAGTATGTTAACCCTGAAATGAGGGAAACTCTGAGTTTTCTGTTTCAGAATGGGAGGTATGTTAAACCTGAGAAAGCAGAGTAAGTCAAGCATGTTTCAGAAAGAGAGGTAACTTATACTCAGAGTCAGTTACCATGGCAACTTACTCTGTGAACCTAACCTGGTCGGGAGCAGGTTTTCTTCGGGAAACCCAGAGTTTATTTCGTCTCCTCCCCCTTTTTAAAGAGGAAGTGGTATTTAATCACCTCATTCATTCTTTCGGTATTCATTCATTGCGCACATTTCAGTCACGCAGAGCGCATCAAATCGACACTGGATGCTATTTAGTTATTTATATGTCAAATGTTTGTAAAGTCAGGTAGACTACAACCATGATATGTTCAAGCCTTACCTGATTGAATTATGTTTTTATATTTCATTTTCAGCTGCTGCCATGTTCTTTTAATGCCTGCAGGATTGCACCTACATGAAAATTAAAATTAGGTTGAATAACACACTGTTCTTCCAGTTTCACTTCTGATATTATAACAGTTGGGCAAGTCACTTATATTACTAACTACAACTGGCTTCTTCAACAGTGTAATTAGATTAATGTAATAATGACTATCTCTAGAAAGTATTGGTCTACTTATTACTAATTACTTTCTAAATCCCATATCAACCTCAACCACTTGAACAATACAAGGAGAGACAAGAAACTGCACTTTTAATGCTTTCAAATAAACATTATACAATTGCATGAATTATTCTTAAAAAAAATATATCTTTTAAAATTTGATGTTAAATCCACTATTGTTTTATACAGAATTGCTTTATAGTTTATGCAGCATTTAATGCAATTACATCAGATTTTACTTTAAATCACGGAATTAAATTACAGTTTTTAGATTACATAGAAATTAATTACACACAACACTGTATAACAGTAATTCAAATGTAAACTTACGCATTGACTCGAGCAGCTATTTTCTCCCAAGCTAACTCTCTGTCCTTCGCCGCTGCAGCCGTGTTGCTTTTTTTTTTAAATATATGTTCGTACTCTCCATATGCTTGCATAAGCACATCCAGTTCTGCTGGTGAAAAATATGAAGACCTCTTTTTGTCTGACGCTGTTGCCATGGTGACTCGTAATATCTGCGCTCCATTGATAATGGCTTTTTATAGTTGTGGTGCACGCGCTCAACTCAGAGTAGGTCAACTCAGAGTTGATTGAACTAACTCATTTCAGCTGTTCTGTAACCGAAAACTCAGAGTTTCCCATCTCAGGGTAAGTCAACTCAGAGTTCAAGTTTTAACTCAGAGTTGGTTGAACCTCCTTATTGAAACAGGCCCCTGTAAGAGGAAGAAAGGGGAGACAACAACAACAACAACAACAACAACTCACCCCCAGACGTCCCCGTACTTGGCCTGGCATTCACGGTCAAAACTGAGCCATCCCTGCAAGGAATTTCACAAGAACGTCGACTAAGTGGTCAAAGACACAAAGCTGGATGGATAAACCAATCATCTCATCACCATCCTCGCTATAGGTTGTGGTTGTGGTTTGTTCACGTGACATTACCTTTCTGAAATGTAGAAATGTTCCAATAAACGGCAATGGTCTTGGACCCTTAATCCCCAGGTTTTTGAAAAACCTATATGGCCAAATGCCATACCTGTATGATTAAAGAGAGATTATGGAGTTATGTAACGTTACACGGCTCCGTCAATCAAAACCGAGTAGATACTATACTCACAGAATTAAGAGGGTGAAGAAGAGAGCCAGCAAAGTCCAGCTGGTTGCTGGAAACCAGTCAAACAGAAACATGTTGACTTCCCGCAGCAGGCTGGACGCAAACTGTCCAATATGAGGACGGACGCTGAGAGACAGACCGAATATAAACACGCGGAGGTGGGAGGAGCGCAGAGGGAGGTCCAACAAGGACACAGTGTTTATGGAGGAACGAGTCCAGGGTGCGGCTCTTTATTCCCCACCTGAGGAGAGATGTCCTTATAAGTTCACAGTGCTGTTGTTCCGATTTAAAAGCAATAATCCTCCACCCATCAACTAATTTAGCCTAATAAGCTATAGCTATAGTCATAGTTAGAAAGCAAGGTAAGAAACAAAAGAGTGGCTAAAGAGTAGGCTATTAGGGTGTAATGAGTATTTAATGATGCCCTTTCTAGCTGCCCTTGGTCTGCTGCGTTAGCCCGCAGCTAAGCTAGCATAACATTGTAAACATTACAAACTCAAATCAGCCTTCCGCTCGCACGGACACGCGACACATGAACACATTAACTCTCATTAACTAAGGTTCATATGTTGACTTAAGCATATACAGTGTTGGTGTAGAGCGAGAAGAGAACGGGACCCAGGACGGAACCCTGAGGAACTCCAATTACATTACATTACATTACATGTAATTTAGCGGACGCTTTTATCCAAAGCGACGTACAATAAGTGCATTCAACCATAGGGTACAAACTCAAAAGAACAAGAAACAAGAAAGTGCAATTTCCTCAAATAAGCCAATTTACAATTTGCTATAGATGAGTGACGTTACAAGTACAATTTAAGTGCTACAATTTGTTAGTCTTTAGTCGAGGTAGAGTCTGAAGAGGTGTGTCTTTAGTTTGCGGCGGAAGATGTGAAGGCTCTCTGCGGTCCTGATGTCTTCAGAGAGCTCGTTCCACCATTTCGGCGCAAGGACAGCAAATAGTCGAGATCTAGTCGAGTGTTTTGCTCTCAGTGAGGGAGGGACGAGTAGTTTTGCAGATGCAGAGCGGAGAGTGCGGGTTGGGATGTAGGGTTTGACCATGTCCTGGATGTAAGCTGGACCCGATCCATTCACAGCATGGTACGTGAGCACCAATGTTTTGAACTGGATGCGGGCGGCCACCGGTAGCCAGTGAAGAGAGCGGAGGAGTGGAGTAGTGTGGGAGAATTTCGGAAGGTTGAAGACCAGTCGAGCTGCTGCATTCTGAATGAGCTGCAGAGGTCGAATGGCAGTGGCAGGGAGACCAGCCAGGAGGGAGTTGCAGTAGTCCAGGCGGGAGATGAAAAGAGCCTGAATCAGTACCTGCGCTGCCTTCTGAGTGAGAAGGGGACGTATTCTAAGATCGCGTTGTCGCGGTGATGTTGGGAGTCTGGGAGAGTTGGCTGTCGAGTGTGACGCCGAGGTTCTTAGCGGTCAAAGTAGGCGTTAGTACGGAGTTTCCAAAGTTGACTGTCAGGTCCTGGGTAAGCAAATCTTTTCCGGGAAAGAGAAGTAGTTTAGTCTTGTCGGGGTTGATTTTCAGATGGTGGGCGCACATCCACTGAGAGATGTCAGTTAGACAGGCAGAGTCAGCCAATAGTAAGAGGACAAGGTTCCGACACAGATCCTCGCCAGGTTACCCAGTAGGTGCGGCCGTCGAGGTAGGACGTGAGAAGGGAGAGAGCAGAGCCTGAGACACTAAGTTCCTGAAGGGAGGAAATAAGGATCTGGTGATTGACTGTGTCAAATGCAGCAGAGAGGTCCAGAAGGATGAGGACAGAGGAGAGAGGGGTGGCTCTAGCAGTGTGGAGTTGCTCTGAGACAGCAAGGAGAGCAGTCTCTCTGAGGGTAGGTTTCTTCAGGAGAGGGTTAACTCTTGCCTCCTTCAGAGAATTGGGAAAACAGCCAGATAACAGAGCATTGTTGATGAGATAGGTGAGGAAAGGAAGAAGGTCAGGTGCGATAGATTGTAGAAGATGGGATGGAATGGGGTCAAGAGGGAAGGTGGTCGGACGGGCAGAGGTTACTAGGGTAAGAATTAGGTTAGGAGACAGGGGGGTGAAAGAGGAGAGTGAGGGCGATAGAGGTGAAGTCAGTGGGATGCAAGAAGTAGGATGTGGGTTTGAGAAAGAGGAGCATATGTCAGCTATTTTCTTGGTAAACTAGTTGACAAAGTTACCCGGAAGAAGGGGGGAGGGGGGAGGAGGACTAGGGGGTTCGAGGAGGTTGGAGAAGATCGAAAATAGTTTTTTGGGGTTAGAAAATTAGGATTTGATTTTGGATTGGTAGAAAGAGCTTTTGGCAGCAGAGATAGAAGCAGAAAAAGAGGAGAGAAGAGATTGAAATTCAAGCAGGTCATCAGGTCGTTTATATTTACACCATCTCCTTTCCGATGCTTGCATGGTGGCTCTCATGGCACGCACCGGTTGAGACAGCCACGGAGCCGGAGGGGATTTGCCAGTCCGTCATGTCGTAAGAGGGCAGAGAGAGTCTAGAGAGGAGGAAAGAGTTGAGAGGAAAGTCTCAGCAGCAGCAGCGTTCGGATGCAAGAGTGACAAGGAGTCAGTAGAAGGGAGAGCTGATAGAACAGTGGATGCCAGGGAGGAGGGAGAGAGGGAGCGAATATTGCGACGAACAGGTACAGAGTCAGTCAATGGGGCAGGGTCGTTAGTTATAGAGAGTGGGAGAGAGTAAGAGATGAAGAAGTGGTCAGACACATGAAGTGGAGTTACAGAGAGGTTAGTGGTAGAGCAGTTTCTTGTGAAGATGTAATCAAGGTGTTTGCCGGCTTTGTGAGTAGGAGGGGAGGGACTGAGTGACAGAGCGAAAGAAGAAAGTAGGTGTAAGAGGTCAGATGACTTCTCTGTCTGGATGTTGAAGTCACCCAGGAGGATGAGCAGAGGGCCATTTTCAGGGAAGTTGGACAGGAGAATGTCCAGTTCTTCCAAGAAATGACCCAAGGAGCCTGGCGGACGGTAAAGGACAACAATGGTTAATTGCACCGGGTGAGTAACTGTTACAGCATGGAATTCGAAAGACAGTGGGGTGGATGGTGGAAGAGGGTAAAGAGAAAAGCTCCATTTGGGTGAAATGAGTAGACCTGTGCCACCACCCCTACCAGTGGGCCTGGGTGTGTGGCTGAAGTAGAAGGCGGAGGAGAGAGCGGCTGCGGTGGATGTGTTCTCAGGTGTGATCCAGGTCTCGGTGAGAGCGAGGAAGTCAAACGACTGCTGGATAGCGAAGCCGGAGATGAAGTCCGCCTTGCGAGTAGCTGACTGGCAGTTCCAGAGGCCTCCTGTGACGAGGTGCTGGACATGTGTGGAGCGGGTGGGATAGGTGAGAGAGGAGAGGTTACGATAGAGAGCTAGCACGAGGCCTGTAGTGTCTGCCGGAAGGGATTCGAACAGGTACGGGTAAAGGGGTCAAACACATTATTGAAAGCAGCAGAAGAAGGCGCCGCATTCAGCCGCCCCGAAGACTCCCACGAAAGACTCCCTAGTCTTTGTCCTGCTCGTCTTGACTCCCACGAAAGACTCCCTAGTCTTTGTCCTGCTCGTCTTCGTGCTGCGAGGACAAGCTTTTCACTCGACCTCTAGTTAAATACTCCCTCGTTAGTGGGACTCGGCTACGGCAGCGCTGACCACTCCCCCGTCATTTAGGAGACAAAAGGTCGATTGGCCTCGACAGAAACTCCTCAAAATGCAAAACACCAATTGCTTGACACCCTAATCAGTAAACAATCACCATGTGGTGTTTTGAGAGACTGAGACTTTAAGGATTCAAGTCTTATTTGATTCAGAAGAGAAGGCAAACCAGACTTAGATCAGGTCAAACCTAGCAGAGTTAGGAGGGCACACTGGCAGTTAACTTAATAGTAGAGTCTAGAACACCAACTGGCACTAAAAAAGTGAAAGAGCTTAAGCAAACTAGCAACCAAGATAACTTCAAACAGAGAACTGGCAGTAAAACGGCAAGAACTAAAGCAAATCAGCAATCAAATTAACTTAAGACACTAGAATCAACAACAAATTTAGCAGACTAGCTTGGTTTAAAGAAAAAGATACTTAGTCCGATTTCAGGTCGCCTGGATGTCGGATGGCCTTGTAGTTCATTTAGTGCTGTACGGATCTATTATTTAAAGGTTGTATATCATACCTCTTTCCTGAGAGAGTATTTCTATTTCTCCTTTAGGAAAGATCAAAGTAGTAATATTACCACTGAGTTTATTAATTGTATTTGTCAGGCAGGTGAATAACAAGTGAGTTTGTACCCCTATAGTTGAATGCACTTATTGTAAGTCGCTTTGGATAAAAGCGTCAGCTAAATGACATGTAATGTAATGTAATGTAATGTAATGTAACAAGGGAACCGATAACCCAGACCGGCAAAAAGATCTCAGTGATTTTTGAAAGTAGTGAAGATACTAATAATAATACTGGGATCATAGTGAGAATAGAAGTAACAAAGCACCACTCACAATCTGTCAAAATAAAGTGAAGAGAAGTACTGAGGAGGTTAATTGATGAACGAACAAGGGGATGAGTGAAATCAAGTGACCATGACAGGAGGGAGAGTCAGAGGACATCTGGTGGACAGATGGAGAACTGTACTCAGGAGGCCTGTTCGTCATCAAACGTATCCATCCATTTATTTATATGTATATATATACATATATATATATACATATTTATTTATGAACAAACTTGACAATTTCTCTTTATATCAATTCTTAGAACACAATTTTGACCTTCTTTCATCTTTCATTTCTTTATTTACAATGAAAACTTAAAATTCTGGTAGAAGCATTTTAAGTAAGCGTTTTACAGTGAAAGCTTTAATGGTAAATTATAACAGTAACAATTTTTGTAGGGAAATCTGTTAGAGAGAAAGGTTATATCGTGAACCATATTTATTTTATTTCCATTTATGTGTGAAAGAGCTGCGCAAACTTGCCGTAAAAAATATCAATAGAAGACTTTTGCCTCTTTTGACATCAATAAAAATGACTCACTTTTATTAAATCTATCAAATACATTGGATTTATCAACATTGCGAGAAAAATCTGGTGCCTTAGGTGCATTAAAATCACGTTAATTCTAGCTCTAATCCTTGAGCGATTCAGAAGCAGCAGATGTTAGCAGAAGCTCCCTCTTTAACTACTGTTCTCTGGGAACAAACTGGAGCTTCACTGGCTGCACTGGCTGGGCCTTCCAGTCAAACTCCAATGGAATCTAAAGGGGAAAAACAAATGCAAGATGAGGGACATGACGACGGAGTGCCGTGACCGTCTGCATGAATGTCTGTGTGCTGCCATCGTACCATGGTGTCTTTGCACGTCTCCACGTTGTAGCTCTGCAGGAGACGGACGAGGACCGTCTTCATGGTGAGGACAGCGTAGCGCATCCCGACGCAGTTGCGTGGGCCGAGGCCGAACGGCATGTACGCGTACGGGTTCACCTCCTCCCCGCTCTCCTTGCTGAACCTTGAGGCAGGGATTGTCCTGTCAGAGGTCACACGTTCTCTCACGTGGATTCTCAAAATGAAAGCGAGGCGCAGGTTTACCTCTCGGGCCTGAAGAGCTCCGGTGAGCTCCAGAAGCGCGGGTCCATGTGCAACAAGTGAACCGGAATGCCCACCAGGGTGTCTTTGGGGATGGTGAGGCCGTGAACCTGGGTGGTTTTCTTGCACACCCTCTCGAGCCGAGGCGCGGTGGGGATCAAACGCTGTGACTCCAAAAGGACCTGGTCAAGGTACTGCAGACCGAGCAGGTCCTCGTAGCGGATCGGAGCCTACGGACAGAGGAAAAAAGAGGCGCGGGTCAGCAGGACGTGCAATGTCAGCTACTGAAAGGTTTGTTATCTATGGCAACGAATCACATGATGAAAATACATTTCTCGAGATGTTGGCATCGATTTCTTCCTGCAGGGTCCGCATGGCATCAGGGTTGGTGGCCAGGTTGTAGAGGAGGAAAGTGAGAGTGGTGCTGGTGGTCTCATAGCCGCCAAAGATGAAAATTAAAGCCTGAGAAAGGATCTCGTGCTCAGTCAAACCTACGACAAAATAAAAAGTGTTAGCGAGACTTTGACGTTTATCTTCACGTGTAAAATTGACGGTGCATTTGCTCTTAAGTTAAAAGAAATAATAGTAGTCAGTTTTAAGGCCCAAAGAGTTTCAAAAATAGGATTTAGCAAATGTACCTTTGCTCGGCTGATCCTCTTCACTCTTTATGTCCGTATCTGGTATCTCGTTCTGAATCATCACCTGCAGGAAGTCCGCTCGTGTCTGGATCCGCAAACAGAACATTCGGCACAAATCGAAGAGTGTTATCAATCGTTCTATTTGACTCTTGTGAGCGAGAGATTTGTTTTATTCTTTGCAGCATTTCTTTTCCCTCTCAGTACAGATGAAATGCTCACAGATTCATCTTCCCCATGCTGGTGTTTGAAGTGCTTGATGACGTCGTAGAAATAATCCACACTGACTCTATCCAGCATCTCGAGTTTCAGGAGTCTCAGCAGACGGGCGCCGAAGGGAAAAACCACTGGAGGGAAACAAAAGGGTTGTTTTTATCACATTATGTCTACTCGTGATTCCAAAGCACCGACATGATTCAATGATCTCAGCACAGGTGAAAGGGAGAACATACTTAGTATAAAGACAGGCCACAATTTGAAGTTAAGGATGTTCTTGAGATGAACATTCAGCGGGTCGTCTGGATTGTTTATGGAGTTTGCCTCAACACTGAAGGACGCGCTGGTCACAACGTCCAAGCTGTAAGGGGCCATGAACCTAAGCAGAAACAAGAGTTGGTTTCTTTGAGGAATTAACATGAAAAGCTTCCGTTTTTAGATCGTTTTATGACAATATGAATGGATAACCCTTCTTGGTCTCAGTTAGCTCTGTGGTGGAGGACGGCACAAAGCAGATTAACAACATACTGTTTGACATCGATTGGCACCGAATGCATTCCTCCAAGTTTTTCGGTGAGTCGGTCTGCATAGCGAGCGACGATGGGAAAAACCTTCAAAGGAAAACAACCAGGTATGCTTCAGGGTGCAGCCGTCCTCTTGACCTTCTTGAAACATGAGCCGTTTACTCACTCACCTCCTTTCACAGGTCACAAAAACCAAGGGAACCAACCTGTTTCATTCTCCCACTGGTGAAGCATGGTGATAGAGAGGTCCGAATTCTCTTCCACCGTTCGTCTTTAGCTGCTGTGATTGCATCACCCATAGGTCCCGGCACGGCATTTTCCTGTGAGCGGGACATCAATCACACAGTTTAGACTGTTGTATGGAAACGTTTGTCCTGCCTATTATGTCCGACGAAGCTGAGTTCTAATACGGAAAGAAAAGTTTAAGAAAAGGTTTCTTAATGCAGATGTCAATATGTGTAATACAGTTGCATGTGAGGCCTGGTGTAATCCTCAGGGTTAAATCTCTGACTCACTGTGGAAACTCCAGGATATTACAACAAAACCAAACGTTCTCTTGACTTGACTGAGGCATAATTGGCAGCCTTTTCTCCCCTTACGGTTTAGCAAAAAATAAGTTTGAGCTTTGCCTGATGAGATGCATATAGTAGTAACCCTTTCCTAACCATATGGGTCCCAGGACAGACCATTTGCCATAACCATTAAAAGCATCGTTCTCTCCTTTTTAATCTGTCTTTCTGGTATTCTTGCATCGTTGTAGAGAAGCAGTGTTTCTACAAGGACCTTAATGTGTTGTTTTATTGAATAAACAGCGAATCAAAGTGCATGAATTATAGAAAAACGGACTAAATATTGCAATGTCACTTAACGTGATGTTCAACATGCAGCGAGATGAGTCTCTCACCCTGCGGTTGGTAAACACAGAGTAGCACTCCTTCACCATCACAGTTTTAATGATCTCAGGGTCTGCCACCATCAGAACTGGTAGTCGTGCATCAAAGTTCCTGCACAGGACAAAACAATGTTACAGATCAGTCAATAATAAAACATTAACAGGTTGAAAAGCTCAAAGGCTGGATTAAATATACAACGGTCACAACTTTTGCCAATTCCTCCAAGGAGAGAAATAACTAAATCCTTCTTCAGCACATTTTCCTTTCACAATGAACTACTTTTACTCAACAATAAACAACACACTTGTGACCTGTAAGAGGAAGAAAGAGGAGACAACAACAACAACAACAACAACAACTCACCCCCAGACGTCCCCGTACTTGGCCTGGCATTCACGGTCAAAACTGAGCCATCCCTGCAAGGAATTTCACAAGAACGTCGACTAAGTGGTCAAAGACACAAAGCTGGATGGATAAACCAATCATCTCATCACCATCCTCGCTATAGGTTGTGGTTGTGGTTTGTTCACGTGACATTACCTTTCTGAAATGTAGAAATGTTCCAATAAACGGCAACGGTCTTGGACCCTTAATCCCCAGGTTTTTGAAAAACCTATATGGCCAAATGCCATACCTGTATGATTAAAGAGAGATTGTGGAGTTATGTAACGTTACACGGCTCCGTCAATCGAAACCGAGTAGAAACTATACTCACAGAATTAAGAGGGTGAAGAAGAGAGCCAGCAAAGTCCAGCTGGTTGCTGGAAACCAGTCAAACAGAAACATGTTGACTTCCCGCAGCAGGCTGGACGCAAACTGTCCAATATGAGGACGGACGCTGAGAGACAGACCGAATATAAACACGCGGAGGTGGGAGGAGCGCAGAGGGAGGTCCAACAAAGACACGGTGTTTATGGAGGAACGAGTCCAGGGTGCGGCTCTTTATTCCCCACCTGAGGAGAGATGTCCTTATAAGTTCACAGTGCTGTTGTTCCGATTTAAGAGCAATAATCATCAGCTCGTTTAGCCTAATTAGCTGTTGTTTTTAACCAGGCAGAAATTCGCTTCCGCAAACAGAAGCCATTTAAAGACTT
Source organism: Gasterosteus aculeatus (assembly GCF_964276395.1). Lineage (NCBI taxonomy): Eukaryota > Metazoa > Chordata > Actinopteri > Perciformes > Gasterosteidae > Gasterosteus > Gasterosteus aculeatus. The sequence goes on along the minus strand of NC_135693.1, from coordinate 16,743,693 downwards.
TGAGATGAAAAACGTTTACTCACTCAACTCAAATTCAATTTAAACCTCGACTTCTAAGGAACGAGTGATAGTTAAAGCAACGTATATGTCCATATTTCAGGTTATTAAACTCAATTATGCGGTTGTGCGCAGGTGTGTGGCTACTATCTAAAGAGGAATGAGATCATCCAAGTCGGAGATAAAAGTACTGCAATGTGTCATCCTCGTATAGATAACATACTCTTTTGGACTATTCCATGAAAGGGAATAGTTCAAAGTATTTATTTCTCTATTACCATTGATGCGTCTGCTCAAGTTTTAGCTTTCTCCCGCACCGTAGGCAACCCGGAAGTGAAATCCGTTACGTCAGCAGCCTACAGCCGTCCATGCCAGCAAGTGTTAACCCCCACGTTGGTCTTCTGCTTTATTGTCTAATTCGCGGCTTTTGTCCATCTTATCGTTGGGAAGGGAAGAACATATATCATAGTTAGAAAGCAAGGTAAGAAACAAAAGCGTGGCTAAAGAGTATTAGTGTGCAATGAGTATTTAATGATGCCCTTTCTAGCTGCCCTTGGTCTGCTTCGTTAGCCCGCAGCTAAGCTAGCATAACATTGTAAACATTACAAACTCAAATCAGCCGCGCGCACGGACACGCGACACATGAACACGTTAACCCTCATTAACTAAGGTTCATATGTTGACTTAAGCATTTACATCTTAAGAATGAGTTTGGGGTTGTAACGTGTATTTGTGGAAGCTATTGTTGCTGAATATCTAACGGTAATCAAGTTAATTGCAAAGAAATCATTCATTTTCTATTTCGTTTTATACAATTTCTTTTCTATTCTCCATTTGTTTCTTGATATTTCTGTTTAATTTTATTAGATGGGTTTATTGCCAAACTACCATTTTGTATCTAACGTTACACATTTACTTATGATGATCAACCATCAGATTCTCGTTTGAACTATTTTGAGGTATTCACACACATTCAATTATTTACTGACGTCTTTGTTTAAAATATTTAGTCGGCTATTTCTATCTGCTTTTGGACATGCTCAACACTTTTAGATTATTGTTATTATTATTGTAATATTTACATAGGTGCTTCAATTTAATTGAATCACAGCAACTAAAAAGAGGAACACCAAGAGAAGGCTTTTTCCTTCCCTCTGTCCTAATATTTACAGTTACAACTTTACACATCACAATTTCACCGCAGTTTATTCATATTTTTACAGGAATCAGGCTAATCTGATAGTCTTATTGGATAATGAGAGTTTCAGTTCAGTTCGTCTTTGTACAGTATCTGTTCCCTTGAAATAAGCCATACATTACGCAATAAAGTAAAATCTAGAAGAAAAGTAGTTTATGTGGCAAAACAAAAAACTTCTCAGTGTCTCACTCAGAATAATGCTGATTACAGTAGCCCTAAACTGGTTTTACACTTTAGACTTCTTACGCAATAGCCGTTGCAACTCCAGAACAATAAAGTGATGTCATTCACAGCAGTAGGACCGGCACTATCAATGACTCATTGTGCTTTAATAACATTGAGGTAATCGTTGTCTATATTTGGTGCGTTTTGAATTGTGGCAATACAATTCACACCCACATGACGTAAAGACTCGAGGTGCACTCTACATGTTTTATTCCCCTCACCTTCTTCTCAATCCTGCATTGCCGTGCAATTATTTACTTTATCTTATCTTCCACCACAGCGCTGAAGAACTTGACTGTTATTACACCGATGGGGCAAATTCCTCTCCGGTTGTATAGTAAACCGTAAATGTAGAATGATTCAAGAAGAATGTAACGGTGACGATGATTTCATCATCACATGGCAGTTGACCTGCATCTAACTTGTCCTTATAAGGATTACTGTGCTCAAGAACACTTTTACAAGGAATCAGGAAGACAGGAGGAGCCAAAGCTGCCCAAAATGTTGCATATTTATTTTTCCTGTGTCTTATAATTACTGTTCCGAACCTCTCAATTTTCCCTAATTTTTCGCTTTTTTGCTGTTTTTTTATTTTCATGACATGGCGGTTTCTTAAAACCTCCCCACTCACGATCCGCCAACACGGGTTCCTTTACTTCCGGCCGACTTCCCAGAGCTCTGCGGTGGCGTGCAGATCTTAGTCCCTCTAGAAGGTGCAGACGGAAGCTCGCCTGAGTCCGTTCAGCTGCTCGCGTTTCAGCTGTCTCACTGTCTCAGCTCACTGAGGCCCTTAAATAGAACAGCAGCGTTTCTCCTCCCTAAAATCATTTACGTTTACCTTTCCTATAGAACAGGTCTACACCTTGTTCTTTTTCCAACAAACTAACTTATTGCTGTGTGGTTGTTATGGTGATGCGACTAGTACGTAATAGCGGTTTTATGTACATGTACTTGTGGCCCTTTCAGAAATAACCCGCCACCATGTTCCTCACCCTCGCCCTGCTGCGGAAAGGCATCCCCGGGAAGCAGTGGATCGGAAAGTACCGTCGCCCGCGACAGATCACGTGGCAGATGAAGCGCAACACGCTGAAGCACCTGGAGCGCGAGGCGGAGAACGAGTACTGGATCAGCCGGCCGTACATGACCGGCGAGCAGGAGTACTGTCACGCCGTCGAGCGCAGAGCCCGGAACTGGCTCAACATCAAGGAGGCCAAGTTCGCCAAATTTCCCGAACACAAGAACATCACAGATCACCTGAGTCATCTGAACGTCACCAAGACGTGGTCGAGTTAACGGCCTCATACGTGGACCGTCTTCATACGTGGACAACGTCACGGCACGTTTATTTGAGAAAACAAATCTGATCTGTTTGTTTGTTGTACTGAATATAAACTGAATGCTCTTCTGATCTGTGGTTTGCTTATTTTAGCTCATTTAAAATGAGAAATGCTCTGTGATTAAATGAACTACTGAAGTGTATTTAAAGGTTGTGACTGTCAGTAAACCCCGACAGCTGAAACTAGAGTGTTAAATCCCTTTAAAGGATCCTGTAAACACTCTCTCTTAAGTAATGGATTGTTGTGCAACATGACGCTGTTTCCATAGTGGAGAGCACTGGGATTGTCCTAAATCTTAGTGGCCTGCTTCTGTTTGGTGGGGTTACAGGCTTTGCTGTTATTGCAGCAGGTCGACCTTCCATCTCTAATCTGCTCACATGCGGGACGGCGCCTGTTGATGACTAGTCTGATAACCGGTGTTTACATTACATCACTCCTTTTCATTCCAACATTAATGCATAACTACAGGTGGAGCCAGCAGGTTGCACTTGACAATTTCAGATTATCATACAGGCAGAAGGTGTTTGTCCTCGAACACAAAGCAAACATGGACTCCGCAATCATCGTCCCTAATATCGTGTCGTGAACACGAGGCTCTTTTGTCTTTTATTTTGCTTCACTACAAAGATTAAACAAAAATAAAACAGCACCACAGCATGTATTTTGTGTATAGCTTTTTTATTGCTCAAGCATTACACATCATATCCAGTGCTTCTTTTCACTGTAGCCAAGTCAACAGGTAACCCCGATTGACAAACCAGCGGAGAATCCACAGGTGTGGCAACCTTGATTTACCTGGTTTTCTTTTGGTGGGAAATGTTCGTCGTCAGCAGGATCATTATTTGACTCACTGTCCAAAATAATTGAACAGGATTAGCCATCCTGTAAGGGAAGTCCAGCTTTAGATGGACCCAATTATACTGAAGAAAAAAATCTACAACTTGTTATTGCTGCTCTTTTGGGAAACACATTTCAGCTCTAAACAGAAAAACTCACATAGATAAAGAGGATGATCTTGTCAACAAGCAGAGTAATGACATAATGTAGTCATAAACCAGAATTCAAGATTGTACAATCCGTTTAATCATATTAATCAGTTAATATACATTGAAGTAGCAGGTTTAACAAACTGTAATAATCTCACCACAGCCACATCTTATCGTGTCATCCAGCAGGTGGCGCTCCAGCTCCTGTCAGTGACGCATGCGGAGACCCGGCCCCTCCTGCGCGGGGCTCGGATCCTGGATGCTGAGCTGCGTGCAGAGGCGTTAACGCGCCGCGCCGCGCCGCACCGCACCGCATCGCACCGCACCGCACCGCGCTGAGGAGGCAGCCGATGAGCAGAGCAGACGAACACTCTCCTCCGCACGCAGCGAGCCACAGCCGCAGAGACCATGGAGCCCGACGGCAGGCCGAGGAGTAAAAGGTTCCCCTGCAGACGAGACGACTGAGTGCCGAGGCGGGATGGCGGGGGGTCGGAGGGGACTTGTGGCCCCACAGAATACTTTTTTGGAGAATATTGTCAGACGGTCGAACGGTAAGGATGAAGATCGTTACAGCGCGCTCCGATGAAATGTTTTAAATGGGAAGGATGTCAGTGTGTCTGTTTTCAGCGCGTCGCATCAAGCCAATCAGCTAATTAATTAAAGAATTGGAAAAATCACGGATGCCAATTAGTGATGGATCCCGCACCTTCATGTGCATGAGAAAGTTGGTGTGTTTTTATTGTGCGTAGAAGAAGAAAAAAACTTGATTCGAGTAAAAAAAAAAAAAATGTGACCTGTGAACCTGTTTCTAAAATGTGAGAGCGAAAAAATTTGTTTGGAAAAAGGTTCCGATGATTTCATGTAAGTTGTGATTAAGGGCACTGGCGGGCTTAGTTGTAAACAATGATGTGGAGCAGATACATCTTGTCTGGATTCCTTCAGTGTCAATGTGAACGTATAGAGGCCTTTTAATCAATGTCTGAAGACGTGTATGGTTTGTTTAGAATGCTTGATGCCTTTGAAATGTTCACCACGATTAAAACCCGTAAAACTACAAATTGGTTTGAATTTAAACCGTCAGGCTTTTGTCTTAATCCTTGAAAACACTCCCTTAATTATATAAACCTGAGTGTGAATAAGTGTTAAGTGTGTTTGGGACCACGGTTTGTGGATAATAACACAACTGAATATATATTCAGCCCTGAAAAGTCCTAGTGTGAAAATGCCAATCCAACGCAGAGAGTTTGTGTGAATTATCAAAAAAAATTGTTAATTGTTTCCTTGACTGCAATGGCTTTCATCCAATATTCTTTTAAAAATGCTTTAAAACTTTTAGCTTGTATTAAAAACAACACGCCTAATCAAAACGTATTAGTAAAAGTGAGGTCCTCCTGTGAATTATGTAAAGGTTTATAGTTATTTATCTTTACAAAAACAGTCAGTTAAATGAGATTTGTTTTCACCAAATGTGTCTGAAGACAATCATTGGAAAGCTGAAACTTACCCGTTGCTTACGTGGGGTGTTGCTGAGTTGTTTGGGGCACGTGTGTGTGCCAGTAATCCTTCAGCCTCTCCATCAGATCAAATAGAAAGTGACGCGTCACACTGACGCTGGACAGCCGACCGTGAAACACAACCAGCAGTGTTGTGTGTTTCTATCACAAACCCCACGTGGGGCCAAACACCAGCTAATTGGTTTCAGCTATAATTACCGCTTTATTTTTAATGTGGTTTGGCTAAAATTAGGATAGAATTTAACTCGTGTAATTTATGGTCGCTCCCCCCGGAGGCGTGCCTTGTGTGTGTGTGTGTGTGTGTGTTGTTCCACACTGTGTCAGTCCAGCACATTAAGATGTGTTGTGACGAAATGGAACAACGCATTCAGAAAGGGTGTTTACATCTTTCCAGAGGCTTTTATTGTATGAGCAGCGCCAGAACCCGGATCCCTGCACTGCACTATTCGGTATATTGTAAAAGAAAAAGAAATCCAGCCTTTGTAAAAACAACGGCGCGTGCATTTTATGACCTTGGGCCGTCCACGGATTAGCGGGAACGAGTAAATCTTCCCCAAACTAGAGAGAAAAGAGCAAAGCCTAATCTGAGAGAGACACCAGGAGTGACCCGGGAGAGACGCACGGCTGTTGGGTGGGCGTTCACAGACAATGAGATGCTCCTCTTTCGAGCTTCAACATTACGTGTTTGTTGTCTCAGAAATGCGTGTTCACGTCTTTTAAAAAAGAGTACAAACATGCATTTCTGTCCTCCGAACTGTCCCTCGAGCTTGGCTCTGTCGGCGGATGACACCAGGGAGCGAACATGGACAACAGCAGGGACCTACAATAATGTTGAGATGAGCCTAATGAGCCGAAACACCAACCTCTAAATCCCATTTCCTGAGGTTCTCATAAATTAAGCTACTTAACGTAAAGTTCAGCTGCATGTTGAAATGTTAGGAGGAGATCAGCAGCAAAGAAAATGTAGGCTAACAAAAATGTGCTACACTGCGGCATGTTGGAAAAAGTCCATATAAAGTATTTCAACCTGCAATAACTGATCAATCAATCAAAACTGAAAATTCACACGTCATCACATTTCTGAATAGAGATATCTACATGGAGGAATATTATCATTAGAAGGAGCTTGGGGAATGGTGATACCTGTTTTAGCTTGGTTTTCATAATGAAAAAGGATAAATTCTCCTTTATGTTCAGCAGCCAGTCGCTGCAGCTGAACAATGAGCTGAAGAAAAACCGTTACATCAAATTGAGCGACTACATTTCTCAATGGAGGACGGAGATTTTGGTTCATGAGCATGTTTGGCTTGGGGGCTTTTGAATGTGCAAAATATGCCATACATGATTAATAATGTCTCTTTTCCATGACCGCAGATATATAGCCTACTGTGTCAATAATGGATGCTATTTCCTAATAGTAATATTAGCAGCTGAAGAGCCAAATAATTCCAAAGAATAAACCGTAATAAAACAAATGGTAAATTAATCCAAATCCGCTGAATGCGTAAGGTAGCAAACCACGGCGTGCTAACAGGTTAGCCTCACGGGTTTATGCTAGGAGAGTGGCGCTCAGCTTGTTTCTGGGTTTATCCGTTTGTGTTTGTATCCCCCAAAAAGGATGAATGCAGCTTCAGCACGAGTCCTCAGCAAGCGGTGACACCTGTTTCTGTATCGGGTTACAAACCAGCCGCCATGTTGTGTAGCGCGTAGCATCCCGGTTAGCCGCGCGGGCGAGGTTTGCCTAATTCACGTTGGTGTGTTGTCTCTTATTTTGGTTGACACGTCCCGTCTTTTTTTGTCCGACGTTCAACGGATGTTTCTCACTGTAATCTGTTAACCTTCTTTCCTTTTTCAAACATTTCAGTTTGGACACTGTCACATAAACAGACAGGTACTATTAAGTTTGGTTTGGTGTGCTGCTTATGTTTTCTTCACGGTATAATCTCTCTGTTATGTACCACAAAATGTTCTATACCAAATGCTGTTAATTTACAAAGCACTTGACTAATGTTGAGATTATTACAAATGTTATTCAAAACTTGATGTAACTCAGCAAATCCAAGCCTAATGGCTCTAATTTACTTTCTTTACCTCCTTCATCACAAGATCATTGTAAAATAACACGTTGGCATGGAACGTCTCCTGCATCACATTCAGTGTTCTCATGCTTGTAGTTGTCTTTTCAATGTTGTGATCAAAGATTCTTTTTTTCCCCGTGGGTGTGTTTCTACAAAAGAAGGAAGTTTGTGAACGTGTTGTGTGCCAGGTGTTTTTTAAGTTGCTCCTCGTGTCCTTTCCTCCTCTGTGTCGTCACGTTGTTGTGGTCTGTGTTCGTAGGAGGGCAGCGTTTTAGGTTTTATCCCTCGTTATCATCCTTTCTCCCGCCCGTTTGAAACTATTGCACCAGCTCTTTTCTTCATTTTTAAACTAAAAAAAATATGTGGATGGATTTGAGATGGTTTCATTTTAAGTATGATTAGGGGTATTTTTAAGTATGACACTTTATTTATTGGCAAATGTTGATGGCCTTTAAAATGACTTGGTCAGGTTTGTGTAGACATTGGTTTTTACCATGTGTCCATGGTAGATAATACACATACAGAATATCATTTGCACGTATGTTTCCATCAACCGTAGTAATAGAGAAAAACATTTATTTTATTTTCTTTGTTGTGCGTCGCGTTAGAATATGGTGCCATTTGGAGGTTGCAGATTGCAATAAAGTGAAACTTCTCCCACATGCAAAGCATGATGGGGATTTACAGTGACTGATGATAAAAAATAGCCGTGTCCAGGGCAACACGCCAGAGTCCATACAGAGGCCTCGCTGCTGGTGAAGATATGAATGGCTCAATCTGAGTTAATGAAAACACAACGATTCCCATGTTCTGTTGATTAGACACTGAGGGAAACGTTCTTAACATTACGACTCTGCCAAAAGGTTCCTTTTAATTATAAATCAGCCGAGGTTTAGACAAAGGACAGTAGCAAAACAGGCCATTAAGAATATTTAACAAAATAATTACCTTTTCACTATGAATAAGTTTTGCTTAGAGGCTTTTCTAACATTTGAACGTGAAAAATATGCAATATTTGAATTAATGTACGCGACTTTTCATGACATATAAAAATGTATGAACAGGGATATTAACATAAGGAATCGCTTGAAATTCAATCATTTAACTAATGACGAATGCAAGTACTGTTTTTCCCACAAAACAAAAATAACAATTAACTAGGCCTGATCCATCATCTACTAAAGCAACACACCAAAGGACTCCACAATATGTTGTGGTGCTGATACATTTATGTATTCTTGTATACTGTTGTTGTTTTTTTATATATATTTTTTAAATACGGCCGCCCTTCGAGTTCATTCGCCCTTCTTCACTTTCAAACAGATACCAACTTTGTCCTGGGAAACGCCCAGATAGTCGACTGGCCCATCGTCTACAGCAATGACGGTTTCTGCAAGTTGTCGGGGTACCACAGAGCAGAAGTGATGCAGAAAAGCAGCACCTGCAGGTAAACCGGTGGCTCTCTGTGTGTCCTGCACGTGTTCGGTCGTCAAAGAAATATGATGAATTTTTTGATATTTGGTTTAAGTCAATATCATACGTATTTTTTCTCTTGAGTCACGGTATTTTGTTCCGTTAGATCCACGCTCATGATTAGCCAAGGACATTGTGACTATAGCTGTTAGTTTGTTAATCTGGATGAGCTTCATCTCGCCCGGTGAAGCTAAAATAATCCTGCTGCAGTTTCAGAGCAGCCAGGGAGAGACAGGATGGCTTTCTCTACAAGTTGCTTTTCTTTCTTTTAAACGGCATGAGTGCCTGCAGTGTGCAAATGTGCAGCTCTCGCTTTGATTCCAAGTTCAAGTTCATTTCTTCTAAATGTAAACGTTTATTTATTTGTATCTACACCCCCCTATCTCACCAGGCAGAGAATTCCTTATTTCCTATTTTAAAATCCAAACTGATATTTAGAACATTATAAAAGCACTGAACACAGAATACCACTGACACTGATGTAAATGTTGTCAGTTTTGGAGATATTTAATATAGTATTGTATACTATTACTAGTATTGAGTATTGTACGTATTGTACTGAGGTTCTGATGAAGTCAAAAGATACCCTAAGCTATTTCAACTCATCCTGAGGGGGTGCAGATCGATATCTGTACCACGTTTTAGCAAAATCGATGCAATTGTAGTTAAATACACCGATTTCAACAGTTTTGACTGAAACTGCTGCCTCATCGCTGCCTGCAGCGCTGAAGCTGTGTCCACGGGGGGCTCGCCCCAAAACTGCTCACAGAAAGGAATGAAAAGCAGCTCTTTACTTGAGCTTGTTGTGTCGTTAAGCGTGCCATTAAGCTCTGCATTAAAAGAATCAGACGGAAACAGTTGGTTTCAACAGCTGAAACCGAAGGTGCTGTGCAAGAAAGCAAAGAGAGGTCGACAATCCTGTTTTCATTGGAGGTGAAACACAGTAATTAATCAAGTATTCATATCCATACTGCGCAGCTCAAAGGAATAACATACTTAACGGTAAATTAAGATTTCGTTTTCATTATTGCAGCCCGTTGGTGCTCATTCACATTAACACAGGATGGGAAATGACTGGATTCCGGCCTAAGGATTATTCAGCTGCTGGTACTGGAAGTTCATTTAGGAAAGGCGGCTTGGTGAAATATTGGAAAGTTGTGTTTGTACGAATGTCAGTTATACTTCCCCGGCAAAGTATTCAGCAGCTGCTGCCGGCAGAATAGTGACGCATCGAAATTGCAGTATGAGAAATCCGCCGCTGTGCTGCAGCATGTCGGACTTATTCAAACCGAACATCCTCCCGAGTTCTTCTCGAGCATCTCCTCTCTTTCGGGCTCCTGAGTGTGAAGTAGAGACAGCGCGACTCCCACCTGTTACCAGGCGGTTCAGCGGCTGCCTAGCGGGTATAACGTTACCGAACATCTGGAGCAGCTCAGCAGTCTAAAAATAAAAAGACGCAGTAATAAGAAGTGCTGATATATATTTCAGCCCTGCTCACAGTCTGAGATGTACAAACACTTACCTCCTCTGTCTTTGTGCAGCTTACACGTGAGCTTTTTTCAGTTATGAAGAAAGTAAAATGAATACATTTAGACTAGAAGCATGTTTGTGATCACTTTCATTTTCAATTGGCTGCATCATCGTGACAATGTGTTCAAGACTTTGGTTCATGCACGACGACCTGTGAAACTAATGATATCACTCTCGGCTGCAAATACTGACGTTTGCATTTGGCTGATCTTGTTGTTTTTTGGCCATAACTCAATGATTAAAATGCTGATTATAACAGACATGGATGTAAATTGATGGATGGTAGTTGTAGTTTTCCACGAGTCATAACTGATTATAAATCATTCACATCCCCCACATAATATTTTCCTTCTCTGTTTTAAAAACGTTTGTTTTAACTTTCCGATAAAGGATGTCCACGTTAGAAATGATCGGTACCATTTATCAAAATGTGGGTTAGTTGGTTCCTGATGAGTAGTTTTTAATTGGTATCACTACCCCCCCCCCCTTTCATTGTTATTTATAGCTTCCTATCTTCTTTTAAACATTTGGTCTTTATATATTTTTTTCTTTCAAACGTCTCGATAGTGAGACCTCATGTGAGTTTGGATGTGTGATGTTTTTCAGGATGACTCAAACATAAAATGTATCCTCATCTCCCCGGAGTCTCATGTCAGATATCTGAGCCAGTTTGTGTGTGGAATCAAAGACGTTATTTCCATCTCGGCTGCTCTTACTCTCTTCTGTCTCTCCTTAATCATGCGTATGTTTTTTTGTTCCATCCTGCATCCTGCACAGGGAACATGCACATAGAACACACGGGGAACATGTACATACAACATACAGGGAAACCCTGTGGGACTCTTCCACGCATGACGAGTGTCAGTTGAGGATATATACTTCTTTGCATCGAGTCACTCGACCGAGCAGAATAACAGAGAGAGGACGTTGATCCGTGATATTACATCAAGCATCGGCCTCTAAAGTCTCTGCAGCGTCAGGATGGCGTCTCATTAAATTTAGCCTTCCTTTTTTTACTTCATAACAAACTCAGAGTTATATTTAGATCATGCTGGAACAGGCTGCCACTGAGTGAGGCAGTAACAAGCAAGGTGAGATTAATGTCTCTGCAGCGCGGTTTAATGTACTCATTGTTGCTCGACCCATCTTCAGCTTTAATTTGTTTTTGAGAGACCAATTAGACGTTAGGCCGCATTTATCTTTTCTTTATGCTTTTCATTTCAATGAGTTTTAATCAAATTATTATCGAAAAGCAATCTGGTCTCAGGTGTAAGTCTGAAAAACTGCAGATTAGTTTGGGGATTATTTTGCTTGAAAATACACCTGAGGGTCTGAGAAAAGTAGCAATCGCCAAACACGTGAATAATCAGCAACCCGCACGTTACCTTGAAGCCTTCATCGCCACGCTGGCTCTGAGCCTGACAACGTGCCTATTAAATATTAAACGTCTTTTCTCCCCTTGTGTTTTCCAGCTTTATGTACGGGGAGCTCACGGACAAGGACTCGACGGAAAAAGTGCGCCTAACTTTCGAGAATTACGAGATGAATTCGTTTGAAATACTGATGTATAAGAAAAACCGTAAGTAGCCGCGTCTCATGTGAGAAAAGGAGTCACCTTTTCGTTCCCCTCTTTGAACACGCAGGTCCCGTCACAAAGGGTGGAGTCCAAAGGGTGGACACATTAGTCCCCAACATCTCGGTTTCAACATCTCTTCGAATATGCCTCATTGTTGAAATGCACTGAACAAACAAACTCCGTGTCATTTTCTCCAAAAATAACCAGATGATGCATTGAAGTCCGTGTGCATTGTTCTTTTTATGCTTCCAGGGACGCCCGTTTGGTTCTTTGTGAAGATCGCTCCCATTCGGAACGAACAAGAGAAAGTGGTCTTGTTCCTTTGCACGTTCAGTGACATCACGGCATTCAAACAGCCCATTGAAGACGATTCCTCCAAAGGTCAGTGTCAACAAAGGATTTCTTATGCGACGCGGCCAATTAAACCTCCCCGCGGTGATTCAAATAGAAACAAAAGTCGGTTTCCGCCTTACTTGAACACAATTCTTTAGGGTGTTTTGCACGCTGCGTGTCAGACTCACACAGAGATCACAAAGCGAGGGAGGCAGAGGAAACTTTACTCCGCCAGCGATCCCCATCCAACCTTGTGCGTTGTGCGTCTGCTCCGGCAAACGCCCACTCCGTCGAACGCCCATCGCCACGGTTGTCAGCAAACAACACAACAAATGATTCACCGATCGGCACAACTGCCGAAGACGAGCCGAAATAGGAACGTGAATCAGAAGCACCGGTGACGGAAACAGGTTGGGGGATCGCATCGTGAGGTGGAGATGGTGGACGTGCACCAACAGGTGCGCTGATGTAAAGCATGTTGCACCAGCGAGGCTTTAGCTCCTGCCCTCTTTCCGACAATCAATAACACGCATTGATCTGTGCTGCCTGAGTAGGAGAGTGAAGACAAAGATCTTTTCTAAATGCAGTATCCCCCACCAGCTAAGGGAGGATTGTGCTCACTGTCCTCACTGTTTACTCATATCCACGGTCCCATTTTAACCTTAAAGGAAGTATTCTAAACCTACAGTACACAAGCTGTATACAGAACATTGACATACTGTATTATTACAGATAGTTGCTTTTTTTTACGCATCCAGCCGAGTAAATACGAGTCACTCTCCTTTCATCTACAGCGGACACTTTCTTTTTTTTTTTTACTGATTTGTTTTTACAGAAAACAGCTGCCCGCTGCAGCCGAGAACAATGGGAGCAGTCAGAGTAAACCCAGAAAACAAAAAGCTCGGCTGATAGAGGCGGCGAAGCTTAAATCGCCCTAAAAAAATGTAAAGATACTACCTCAGGTTCTGCTGCAGGAAACGGTCACTGACAACATTACAGGGATGAAATCTGTTCGTTTGAATATACGAAAAACATACGAAAAACATGAAACCCACCGAAAACCCATTGGGTTCCTCCAGTCCTGCAAACTGAACCCCACATTGCTCCAGAAGGGTGTGTGTGTGTGTGTCTCTATGTGTGTGACTGTGTGCGTGCTGGAAACCGTCGGGTCAAAGATTGAGCGTACATCAGCTGTTTGTAATCCTCAGGCTGGGGGAAGTTCGCCCGGCTGACTCGAGCTCTGACCAGCAGCCGAGGAGTCTTGCAGCAGCTGCAGCCCACGGTCCACCAGGGAGAGAACGTCCACAAGCACTCGCGCCTGGCTGAGGTACGGAGGAATACACGCTCGGTATCCGGTACCCGTAGAATGTTTCAGATCAGGTGAACTTCTTCTGAGCAGGTCCGCCGCGCTCGCGCTCAGGGCGACGTCATTTCAGCCCCTAATGTCTACAGTGTCTCTGCGTGCGTCTACCTGTGCTTCTGGGTTTAGCTGACTGGCTGTTATTGTTAGGTACTGCAGCTGGGCTCAGATATCCTACCTCAGTACAAACAGGAGACCCCCAAAACCCCTCCGCACATCATCCTGCACTACTGCCTCTTCAAGACCACGTGGGACTGGGTCATCCTCATCCTCACCTTCTACACCGCCATCATGGTGCCCTACAACGTCTCCTTCAAGACCAAGCAGAACAACGTGACGTGGCTGGTGGTGGACAGCATCGTGGACGTCATCTTCCTGGTGGACATCGTTTTGAACTTTCACACCACGTTCGTGGGACCCGCCGGCGAGGTCATCTCGGACCCCAAACTGATCCGGATGAACTACCTGAAGACGTGGTTTGTCATCGACCTGCTGTCCTGCCTCCCGTACGACGTCATCAACGCCTTCGAGAATGTCGATGAGGTGAGCGCCCTGTCCTTCTTTGTCCTAGGTTGGTTGCAGACTTCCTGTTCTGGGGGGGTTTGGACTGTTTGTTAGACATGAGCACTCTGAATGCATCCGTTTTAGGTTTGTCAAATTGTGACTTGATTTCTTTTTCGTTTTACGTGGATTAACTGGTACGAAGCAGACGACTCAGGGTTTAATCGATTTGTTAGTTCACACTAAAAAAGCAAATGCAGTTTCAGAATCTATTCATTTTGAAGTCATTTGTAAACAGCCAAAGCTTCTCAGCTGTCAGTTTCTTGTTTGTCATATATATCATTGTCGTCTTAATATTCTGTGGTTATGTTTTACTGCCAAGACAAAACAAGTAATTGAAGACGTAAACTCTGTGGAATTGTTAATGGCTTTAATTTATAGACTTAAGCTGCGATGTGTGATGGCCACCTGCAACTGGGTGCAGCCTCTTACTCCTGGGTCCACACAATCAATAATCTAAATTTACAGTGAGCGTCCCAACCACTAACTAACAGCAGGGCAGGAATATGCCGACTCAAGCAAACCTGCTGGAACTCTGCACACTATTCCAACCAACACATAAACCTCATAACGTATGCGCGTGGCGTTGGCGTAGAGTTCACGCTACGGGATAACTGATACCTGGTGGTCGAGCACGCGCTCAGCACGGACAAGGCCAGAACGTAAACCGTGTCTGCCACTCTGGATTTAATGTAACAAACTGCTGAATGCACACAGATGCTGTTGCCCGGTCGTATTATCTGCCCCAAAATGAAACCAGGGTTCCCAACTTTGAGTAATATACAGTAAATCAATAGCAAAAAGCGTTGCAGATTTATTGGATATGTTGTATTTTGGCTCAGCTTCTGTCTATTAAATCGGGCCGGGGTGAAACATTCTAGAGGGGATCTTTTCTGAGGTGATTGACAGGTTATTAGGTTTCCCTGCAGCAACTCAACAACAACATGACAGTGACAATCAGATCCGGATCTCCGGTTGTTGTTTTGTATCGTGCTTCTGAATGAGCAACATCATAATATATATTTGTTTGTGAACTCATAAATGTTTGACCGACGTGACGAGTGTTTGCTGGAGAGCCATCGCAGGATCTCGAGATAATTGGTGCATTTTAATTGTGGACGGAGGGTTAGATTATTAAACCGAGGCAGCGATCACCGATGCCCTAAAACCATTAACGCCTAATGACAGCTGACAAAAGGACAGAATCACACGCTGCGCTTAACATGTTGTTTTACCCAACGAGCATTTAAAGTCCTTCACTTTCAGCTGGACGAACTATTTCAACCATGTAGGTTGGTGACTACATTAGAAATGAAATATTTACTAAATGTCTCTGCTTGGCTGTGCAGGGCGACAAAGGGAACAGGTCGTTTATTTGTTGCCTCCATTTGTTTAATTCAGGTGAAATAACTCTAGACTACAGATTGCATAGATGTAAAAATATTTACCGATACATGTTTTTCACACAGTACAGTTTTATTTCCTACTCCAAGTGATTGAAATGTATGTTTATGGTGCAGCCACAGCGTGTGAAGCACACACGTAGATTAAATGCAGCCTCGGGGGTCCTGCGGTGACCGGTTTTCATTCTAATAATGCACCATTGTGCGTGCATGTGTGTGCCTGCGCCTGCTTCTCGTGATGTGTGTGCGTTACAGCAACTGTAACCTGCTGTGAAAGCATTAAACGGCGAGCTGCGTCACAGCGAGCTGTGCAGTGTGTGTGTGTGTGTGTGTGTGTGTCGGCTCTGAGGGGCTATCGGGTAGCACATGCAGCACGAGGCCACCAGAAAGGCTTCGCAACTGCTTTAAACAAATGAAAAGGCTTTCTGTTGGGCCACGTGCATGAAGTTGTATTTGCAGGTCCTGCATCTTGTCCCCTTTCTAGTCAACGTTTCAGCTACCAGAAATTTAAAAACAGGCGCAGCCATCGCATTGTCTCAGACAAAGATATGGTCGTTATCTAGAAAAAGCACGTCACCCACTTTCCTTCTCTGTGTGACAAGCTAAATGAGGCTTTGCCTGCAGTGACACAAAGAAATACTTTCTCTCATTTTGATATAATTGTAAACTAAACTTTAGTGTGTGGAAATGTTTGAAACTATTTTCTGACATCCCATAGAATCAAATGTTAACGAATCGAAAATCCACCAAAGTGGAGCAGATTTTTAGCTGCGTGCCTGCACTTCACGGGACTTTACTTTGTGCGAGGTTCAAGTGTACGATAAGAGCACGGAGCCGCCGGCTGCTAAATGAAAAACGACCGTCCACTTCCAGGATCATCTTTCAGCGGGTCTCTGCAACAACTCTTGACTCCAATTTGCTGCAAATTGCTTCGGGGCATCCGTGTAAACGAGAGCGGGGTAAACAATCGCCGGAGCCTCTCGCTGCTGATACACAAACCCCCCCCCAACGACTGACTTGAATGGCTGTGATGGCTGCGATCGGCTCTTTTGGTTTTCCAAACGGGGCGAGATCATCAACGGCTGTCGGAGTCGTTGTTGGCGACCTCGAAGCGTTCGAGGCGTTGACTGAACGCCGTGGACGTGGTGGACATCAGTTCGCAATGACCGATGACCCCAAGCGGCAGCCGATGAAGCCACTTAGTGTCGTTAACGAGGCGTCCTCCGGCCCCCGCGGCCCCCGCCTCACAGACGCAGGGAGAGAGCAGAGCTTCCTTTTTCATTTGATGCCTTTTGTCGAGTGTTGATTTTGTCACATGTTTATTCATCGCTTACTACTGATCAAGTGTCTTCTCTCTTGTGCTTCGTTTATGTTTTTCTTCTTTTACGTTCCTTCTGTTTGCATGGCCTCCTCCTCCTCCTCCTCCTCCCCCCCCCCCTCTTCTGCCTGTATTCATGCATGGGACGTGATGGGAAGAATTGGAACCACCAAGCTGTCACTCAAGTAGGCTTCAGTTTGATTAGAACATGCTGATGTTGCAGTTTTGTGTTTCACTTTCACTTCAAACGCTCAGAGTTTTTCTGTGACATTCCTCCCTGCGACCAACATTTCACGCCAGCAGAAGCCCTTTTCTGCAGGACATAAATGTCACAGAAAACAAGTCGCTAAAGGTTTTCAGCGCCAGGAAATAACATCCATGCGATTATGTCCAACAGTACATTTTGAAAGTGGACAGCAGCGTCATTGAAGCTGCTTTGGAGTCGATTCAGTTCCCCTGTCAGTAACAAACACGTCTTTTGTGACAAACTGACTGAATCGATGAGATTAAAAAACATCCTGGCGTTGAAAACATGTTTTAAATCATGAGTTTTGAGCATAGTGTGCTTTGCCATCTCTTTCTTTTATCCTCTTTACCAAATCAGATGTTGTGTCGTGAACGTATGTTTGTTTGTTTTTTAAATGGTGTTTTCATGTTATTTAATAAAAGTAAAATATTTGCCACAAAGTTCTTGCACAACGGAAAGTTTAAACATCCTAAAAACCCAAATTTGGTTACTAACTAACTAATCTTATATCAGCTGCTGATATCAAACCTTATTTTTCTAAGAGCCTTAAAGACTCCTTATTTTGTTATCTTTGAATATGATCTAATAGGGTAATTAAGTATTTTCCAATGAAGGCATGAAATTTATACGGGGACGTGCTTGTGGGAGACGCATAAAACATGCTTACTAACAAAAAAAAAGGTACTTTTCTGCACCATAATGACTATTTCTTAAAATAACATTTTGAAAATACGCTTTTATCTCCTTACTTTACACTTTTTGCCAGCAAGATATCTGTGTGACCCAGCGGTTGATTACTTTGGCACTAAACAGTGTAAGCGGGGGAATGAGTGTAAATTAAACACATTACAAAGTGTTGATTAGTGAGATTTAGAGATGTATGTTTTATGTTTTTACATAGATACACGCTCTCTCTTTAACATTCTCAGCCGGAGGGCGAATAACGTTTTGCCGGCTTGACTCTGGTCTTGTTTTTTTTAGGCACAACGACTGTTAGCGGGAGGAATCAGCTAGCATGTAGCATGTAGCATGTTTACTCCCTGTAAAACAACAATTGATTTTGTGAGCTTTAGAGTTGCGGATGGACAATTCACCTACTTTATTTAAGTTATAAACAAACACAGGTTGAATATTCTGTAAACTACATGATTTGAATGGAAACAATATTTAGTTAAATGACTGTTTCTCAAGCATCTAAAAAGGATTTGGCCTCTTTTGTAAAATCGCCAAATAGAATTTTCCTCAGTTAACGTTTCTGAGACTGTGACGTTATCGCGCCAACTGAAAGAAATCTGTCGCGCGCGAACAAGCGGCAAGCCGGCGAGTCCGCAGACAACACCTCCAGCTCGGGGAATGTCGTCAATCCTCAGTCTGACCTCGGATTAAAGTTAGCGGGAGCGGCCGGTGGGAATGTTGGCGGTTTTATTGCAGCCCTTAGTCCCCAGTTTAGCATAAACGCTGTTAGCAGCCGATGAAGATGACACTTAAACAACATAAAACCGCCAAAAACAAGTTCTTTAATGAGCTTCAGAGATGCTGAAATTGAAAATTGCCTTTAAACCCGCTGCTGGTTTCCTCTTCTAATTTAAAGCACAGACGTCTCGTTTAAAAAGTTCCACAAATTACTTTTTTTACGTGTGGGAACTTTTCTCCCGTCTCGTGTTTGCAGAGTTTTTTCCGCAGCAGGACTCAAAAACACGATTGCGCTGATTATCGGATTCCGTTGGAGCTCAGGTCCGTAAAGCGATTTGAGGGAAGCCGAGGTGTCTGGCAGCCAGCAGATCAGATCAAGTGACAGCCAGCGCTGCAGTTGTACTCGCATTGCAGACCGCAGCACATTAGCAAATCAATAAGCCCTGCCAGTGGACACACACACACACTCACACACACACATGGACCCAGCAGCAAACTGATGGGACTGCATTTGTCTGTTTGAGTGGGCGTTTCAATATATTCAGTTAGGCTGAGTAGACATCTAGCTGCCGCTTATGTAATGGCTGCGAGTTGTAAAATCACATTGGAGGGAAACTTTTTCAAAATGCAGTTGGCGTATCTGAACTCTTTTCACTGGTATCTTCATATCACGTTTGCTGTGGGCTCATGCGCTTTCATATTGATTCTTTTATATGCTTTAAAGTGTTTTAAAGTGCGTTTTTTAATAAATATCTGATCGCAAGCCAACAGCTTCATCACAGTTAATGTTCACAGTTTAATCGTTTGATGAAAACAGAGGTTTAAATGTATGGTGGATAATTGTTTTTAACAGTTTCTGTGAAATTTGCTAAATTCTCTCTTGAGAGAATAAGCTGCCAAAGTTAATTCTATCCAAGGTGCATTCCTATTAATTCCAATTGGAAAATCACAGCAGCAAAGCCCCATAAATCACAAGTAAATTAAAAATAGATTAAATTCCAACAAAATATATACTCAAAATGTTATATATTGTAAATATATTTCTAATAGAGGTTATTTTAAGCCCCCCGATTAGCACTTACGGTTTGTATCATTTTATAATGCAGACGTAAGCACATATAACTAACTGTGGTGACCCACAAGTAACACTGGAGAGACATTCTCCGTCTCCTGTCTCGTCACTTTACAACCTCCACATAACTAAATGTATCCTTTAATAACTGTAACTCCTCTTGTGGCGACGCATTCGAGAGTCCTGCGACTAAACAATGAACCAATGAAAGAATAGAAACTCTTCAATGTTTCAACTTTTTCATTAAAACCTTTTTGTCTTTGTGTCCCTCTCCTCTTTCCCTTCAGGGGATCAGCAGTCTGTTCAGCTCGCTCAAGGTGGTCCGGCTCCTCCGTCTGGGTCGGGTCGCCCGTAAGCTGGATCACTACATTGAGTACGGGGCGGCCGTACTGGTCCTGCTGGTGTGTGTTTTTGGACTGGCGGCTCACTGGCTGGCTTGCATTTGGTACGTTTGTGGCATTTATCTTTTTATATAAAGGTTTTTGCTAACATGCCCTCCAGATACCTATAATGATAACAATCATAGTACATCATTACTTATCTATTGATTTCTTATCTTTTCATCCTGTGGCGATGTAGAAAATGAAAATACCCGAATAGAGTAAAGTACCGTTAAAGTACCTTTAAATTTAACTTCAGATAAGTTCTTAGTTACTTCCTAACACATTAGATAACACATTCTGAGATGGCCTTCCCAGTGATTAACTAATGGTGGAGCCAGTCAATCTAATTAATCCATTGGTGAAGCTAATTAATGCATCCGCAGTTATTTTTAGCCAACTTGTTTCCATGCATAAAAATTACAACGAGTCGGAAAGAGTAGCAGTGGTTTCAGGAGAGTCATATTTTAGTCATTACAATGTAGATTTCTTGCGTGGTGGAAACATATATGTATATATTAATAACCACAACACGATGCTCATCTACAAGACCTCTAACGATGTGGACATGTGGAAAGATGTCACGTATGCGGATTCTTTAGGTTCGCCAGCGTGTGTCCTTCAGGAGCCTTTGGCCAATGTCTTGAACACCGTTTATCGGCCCACACAGTAAAATCCAGCAAACCTCGCGCTCAGATACCGTTAGAAGGAGCTCCTGTTTCGTTTCATATGAATGCAAAAATTGGTACCACAATTTCTTCCTCCCTGTGCACCGTTTCTTTTGTCAACCGCTCATTTGTCGCCCGGCTTCTCTCCAGGTTCAGCATCGGCGATTACGAGGTCATCGACGAAGAAACCAACATCGTGCGCATGGACAGCTGGCTCTACATCCTGGCAGAGACGGTGGGCAATCCGTACCGCTTCAACGCCAGCGGCACGGGGAAGTGGGAGGGGGGGCCCAACAAAGACTCCGTCTACATCACCTCGCTGTACTTCACCATGACCAGCCTGACGAGCATCGGCTTCGGGAACATCGCCCCGACCACGGACGGGGAGAAGATCTTCGCAGTGGCCATGATGATGATTGGATGTGAGTGGAGGCGTTTCATCTTTCACCCGGTGCGGCGAATACATGATACATGAGACGTTAAATATGCTCTTTAAAGCCACGGTGCGCAGGAGCAGGTGAATAAATGAATAAAGGACGCAGCCATCCGAGTTCACAGAATATAACTTTACAGGTGATTAGCTGTGCAATGTTTAACTCTCCTGTAAGTCAGCAGATGCTGCTCTGGTGGAATCTAGTTCGGCGCCACAACGATGGAGGGCAGTTTTTGTTTGATGTACGGTATCACAGGCCTTTGATTTCCACTTCCACTGCGCCTTTAACAAGAAAACAGGACATTCTTTGGCACACTTTACATTTACATTTTTTAAAATTCACATTTCATCTTCAGTTACATATTTTATAAAAAAATGTTTACATTATGAACCTGTTGTAGTTCAGATGTGAGCACGTGTTGATAACGAATCTCATCAAATACATTTCATTTCAATTCAATTCAATTCATTTTATTTTGTATAGCCCATAATCGCAAATTACAAATTTGCCTCAGAGGGCTTTACAGTCTGTACACATACAACATCCTCTGCCCCGAAACCCACCATCGGCACAGGAAAAACTCCCCAAAAAATGAAAAAAACCCTTACAAGAGGGAAAAAAGGAAGAAATTTAAAGACCATAAACATGATTTTCTGGCTTCTGTGGAAGTGGCTTTTCATTGGACATCCTGTTAACATTTGCCGATTTGGGAGTTGTTTTTTTTTACCGTAACCAATCATAAGTGACCAGCTCATCCTCATGCACTCTTGGGACCAGTTTTACAGAACATCCTCTGGTGTAAATACTGAGTAACTAAAGATTACCATCTTGGTTGGTAAAGCCATATATGTGACATTTAAAGCTATCGAAAGCTGCAATGACTTTCCGGACTAACTCTCGGTTTCTCCAGTGTCTGTCTTCTCCACTTCGTCCCCTTGAAGATGTTCGCGGTGGAGCAGGAGCTCTGTTATCTTTGCATTCATTAGGCTCATTACCTCAGTCTTCTGTGTGACACTGTGCTGAATTATTCAGCTTTTCTGCAGCGAGATGCGTTTACTCACACAAGTTTTGCCGTCTGAAAAGCAGCTGAAACGGGGAATGCGACAGCTGCTGTTTGGAGGCTGGAGTCTAGCGGAGCGTCTCTTCAACGCATTGTGTCGCTCGCTGTTCATTTGTGAGGCCGTGTCTGTTTTGGTAAAACCCAGCAGTGATGCGCCTGGACAAAAAAAGCAATTAGTATCTGGGGGGAAAAAAACTGCCTAAACGCCTAAAATAACACTTACAAGAAGTCACTTTAACAATAACTAAACTTAAAACAATAAATAACAAGGCAGAATATCCTGCCTCCACTGAGTAACAAACCAGCATATTCGCACAGCTTGCCCTTCTTTTCACATCTCGATATTAAACATTTATGAGGAAGTCTTCTGCTTGTGTGGCTCATAACGCAGTTTGCAGCGTGACGCATCGACGTGTGACTGCACCTCCAAGCAATAACGGACCGCCGGATCAATTTAGCTCAGTGCTCCCTCTGATCCCTCTGCAATCACGCCTCACCTCTGTTCCACTGCACAGGATCATTGCCCCCCCCCCTCATCTTCCTCCCGTCTATTTCTACCTTTTGGCTGCTCAGGTTTATGGATACACAGTCAGGCATTGGACTGGGAAAAAAAAACCCAATGTTTCATTGTGTGATAGGAATCTAAATATCTAAAAAAAAAAAAAAAAAGGACGACTCGGTTGTAGATGCGATCTACTGTAGTCCACGGCACTTCTCCATGAAATATGGATGCTGTGATACTGTTCTATTTTTACCACCAGCACTAGAAGATCACAGTGTGACGAAGGATTGGGGGGGAGGGGGGGGGCATTGGAAACGGGGGCACTGTACATATGTCTTGTTTCTATAGCAACCGATGGCCCGGGGGTTTGAGTTTCTGGCAACTGTCTCACAACTACCCAGCTGTTTGGACGGCGAGCGATGAAGCCGTGTGGACGCCAGCGTGTGGGAGAGAGAGAGAGAGAGAGAGAGAGAGAGAGAGAGAGCGAGAGGGAGACGTTTTTTTGGGGAACGCTCCTCAGGGACGGGTCGAGTTCCCTTTGTTGCAGCATCTTCTGCCCGTCAGAGCAGCAAGCGAGCTGAAGCCCGGGGAGGCGGTCGTCCGCCAAACTTTGGTTAACATCCAGAAGGAAACGAATTCACAGTCTGATTCCATCGGCTTGGCGTAACACACCTGAAAACCCTCGCTGAGTGACCACGGCGCGCCGTCCGTGTTGAGGTGACATCGCAGTGGTCGGTGATGACGCGGCGAGGATGAAATAGGGTGTTTTTGCCCCTGAGGAGGTGTGAGCGCTCTTTTAATTGGTTTTATTCTTTGATTGCGTGAAGTAAACAGACGCAGGTCGCTGTCGTCGTCTGCGTGTAATTGAAATGTGCGGCTGGCGTGTTTCCTCGCCTTCCTTCCCTTCTAGCGGGGGGGCTAATTAGGGCTCCGTCGCAGAGAGAACACGTCTGATGGCTTTGATCCACACGCACTCCAGCTGTTGCACCGGTTCAACCGCCCGAACACCTTCCAGATGCACGGCAGTGCTCCTTCTTTAACTCTTCCATCAGAGGACACAGTGAGAAGAGATGTCCTCATTCAGGAGACACGCCCGTGTTGGGCCGGATGCTTCCAGCCACACACTGTCAAGCTCGTTGTTTTTACTATTTCGGGAGAGTTCTGTGGATGATAATTGACGGCAATGACGAGCAGTAATTGTTCATTTCCCCCGTGAATGATTAAATGATTTTCTCATATAAACACAATGAGCCGTGCACATGTGGTCTGATTTATCGTGTGATGTAGTTTATTTCAATGCCCCCAGTGATTTAAAGCTCATAATCCTCCATTTACGTACCCCCCCCCCCCCCCCCCCCCCCCCCTTTATGTTCCACTAACCAGGTATCTGAGATGTTTGGAAACGTGTCATATAAATGAAACGCCCCCCCTCCCTCCCTCCCTTCTCCCCGTGTATTCCTC
Source organism: Gasterosteus aculeatus (assembly GCF_964276395.1). Classification (NCBI taxonomy): domain Eukaryota; kingdom Metazoa; phylum Chordata; class Actinopteri; order Perciformes; family Gasterosteidae; genus Gasterosteus; species Gasterosteus aculeatus. The sequence continues at coordinate 16,719,567 of NC_135693.1, read as the reverse complement.
CAGCTCTTCTGTACGCCACCATCTTCGGTAACGTGACCACCATCTTCCAGCAGATGTACGCTAACACCAATCGGTACCATGAGATGATCAACAGCGTCCGGGACTTCCTCAAGCTCTACCAGGTGCCGAAGGGCCTGAGTGAAAGAGTGATGGACTACATCGCCTCCACCTGGTCCATGTCCCGGGGAATCGACACGGAAAAGGTGCGTCTTCCATTGGGGCCCGTGTGATTTCCGGGTGTTATTCTATGTCTTCTACTCCTCGTCTTTTGGAAAGTAAACACAGTTATTGAGAGAATCTCACGTTTTTTTTTTTCTATTGTTGTTTGCTGAGGAACCTAAAAAAAACAATCACAAAAGGGCTTATTCTTCATTTTGTTTTGGTGTCAGGCTATTCTGCGGTTACATTTAGCATCGTGTTATGAAAGTCAGACATCGGTATGCCGGTTATGGAACAGTTATCACCAGCCAGCCTATCGAATTCAGATGACTGAAGTGATTTCAGTGCGTGGGAATTAAGCACTTAAAGCTGGCAGCAGACGAATTGAACCGCTGGCGCTCTGATTGATTCCAAGCAAGGCGGCATTCAGATCGCTGCATCCCATATAAATCCATCTGTCCAAAATCCAATCATGGAAAAAAAGTTCTGTTATTTTACCTCAAATCAGGAACATAACTTCTAATAAGGCATCAATTTCGTCAGCTGCAAATCTGTAGTTAAATCCAACCATTATGTCCTTTCTTTTTGTTGAGTGTGCACTGCATCTATGTATTATTTATCTGTCTGGCGTCAGGCCGCACTAAAGGCTCTAAAAATGGCTTTATAATCCCTCTTTGCTTGACATTCATCTTCAAAGAGATTTATTTTGAAGGCAGAACCCTGGACGGCCTGGCGTCCTGTTGATTAGCTGTACTTCAACAACACGCTGCCACTCAGTGACACGCGGCAGAGAGGTGGGTGGACACGTGAGGCTCCACCATAAAGCACAATTCACTCCGAACAGAATCAGCCGCAGACAATAGAAACAGTTCACGTGTTTCCCAAAGAAGCTGCGAACATTCCGCCGGAAAAACAAAAACAAATTCTGACTACTGGAAATCAATTTGACAATTAATCCTGCGTTTTTTAAATAAGCTTTCAAATCATATTCAGTATATAACACCAAACACTAAATTAGCCTGTAACCTTTTAAAATCTGAGCAATGCACCGAATGAATCACCTCGGTGGGTGTAACGCCACCTTCGGCTCGCTGTGCGCGAGGCGATGAAAGGTTCCACTTGTTTACACTCATTGTTGGTGCTGCCGAGTGGAACGCCGCTCTATAATATAGATGCAGCTGCTCGTATTACAAATGGCTGGAAAAGTGTCCACAAGCTCTAACGATGAATTAAACCTAACGTGATGAAAGTCAGATCGTCACGCGGCTCTTCTCTCCGCTCTCCCGTTTCTCTCCCCAGGTGCTGCAGATCTGCCCGAAGGACATGAGGGCCGATATTTGTGTTCACCTCAACCGGAAGGTGTTCAAGGAGCACCCGGCGTTCCGGCTGGCCAGCGACGGGTGTCTCCGAGCGCTGGCCATGGAGTTTCAGACCATCCACTGCGCCCCCGGTGACCTGATCTACCACGCGGGGGAAAGCGTGGACAGCCTCTGCTTCGTGGTGTCGGGGTCGCTGGAGGTCATTCAGGATGAAGAGGTGGTGGCAATTCTAGGTGAGACGGCCTCTCCTGGAGCATTTCCGTACACTGGGCATTTATGACATCATTTAAAATGCGGTTCGCCCCTTATATTTATTTCATGCAAGAGGCCGGTGTCTCTCCGCTGTAATAATTTATTATTAACTTAGCAACACATCGACGGTCAAATATATGGCAGTGAGGACAGTGTAGAGTAAAAAATAAAAAAAGGCTTCGCAAGCTCACAATTTGTTAACGGGAATTGTCACTTTCTCCCTTTCTGACTGCAGTGAAAACAGATACTCGTGGATCAATATCTGCTGAGTCATGAACTCAGGTTTTGTACAATAATCTATTTTTTTTTTACAGAGATTTTACAGTTAGATTTTGGATGCGGTTTGGGTTAAATGGACACACCGACCTCGAGACCCGAGGCGCTAAAATGAGACCAGACTGGATTAAAGTATAATTTAGAGCTCGTCCCACTGGTACTCCATGCATAATACATACTGACAAGGAAAAAACCAGACCATCTTGACGGGATTTAAGGATGGAGGCTTTATTCATCAACATATGGAAAAAAAACATTTTGTTAAACGTCTGGTTAAATCCCAGCTGAGTGTTTCCTTTTTACAACTTTGTTACATCATTTTAATTTGCCAAATAATTGATTTAGTGAATAACGCGTGACGTGCGCGGTCGTGGCCGCCTTTCCGTTCCTCTTTTAAACAATCAATATCCCGTCGAGCAAATCCCATTGACAGACGACGGCGCGGTGAGCACTTATGAGTTGCTTCAAATATCTAAAAGGCCTTTTGCACGTTTACACAATATTTAATAGCTTCAATAGTCCATAAGTGATGCTGATGATCTGTTCTTATTGGGATCAATGCAGATTTGTCTTATAACGTTCAGGTTGTCAAGTTGTAAAAGAAAAATCCTCCTGCATTTTTTTTATTGTATGTTCATCAGTTGATGATTTGGGTACTTTTGATGAATTGAAGAACCAGTTTACAAGATTGTAAATGCAGGTTTTTGTCTGTAAATATCCAGATGTGTGTTTGATGATCATTTGAACTCCTTAAAACGAATAGATACATACCTTAAGAACTGTGTTATAATCAAAGACATAAAACTAGTTTATTAATCAATGAGAAACGATTTATCGACTAGTCGTCAAACAATAGAAAGTGGTACAGACTTATCAGGTGGTTTATTTCTCTGTTAGTTTACGCTTTGGACGAATCCCCCGGTTTGATCAGTGTTCTCCCCCTGCAGGCAAAGGAGACGTATTTGGAGACGTCTTCTGGAAAGAAGTGACTCTGGCTCAGGCCTGCGCCAACGTCCGCGCTCTGACCTACTGCGACCTCCACGTCATCAAACGGGACGCCCTGCAGAAGGTGCTGGAGTTCTACACAGCGTTTTCCAACCACTTCTCAAGGAATCTGCTGCTCACTTACAACCTGCGGAAACGGGTGAGTGACTCTTCAGACGGCGCCGAGATCCAGAAAATCATAGAATTTGGGCCCAACAAGAAACGTTTACTGATATGATTATTAACAGTTTCAAACTTTGAGCTTCTTAAAAAATATATTATCTGAGCTGATGCCTGCTTCTCAAAATAAAGATGATTGGATTTTTGATCAGCTACTTTTCTTCTGACCAGACCGTCATTTTTCATTTTTAGTGAGGACTTGAACCTTCAGTGGTTTTTATCTTCGTTGACAGAATTGCTGCACTGGGCCTTCCTGAGGTCACATGATCTACAGTTTCTACAAGTACACATTTTTCTCTCTCTCTCTCTCTCACTGTCTCATGTCAAAGGAAAGGTTTGAAATGTGTGAAATACGCTCAGCAGTGTGTTTGCATATGCGTGAAGACCGGTAAACAATGTCCCTGTCAGTTAAATGTAGCTCCAGCCAGGTGATGGTTAGCGTAGCTTAGCACACACACTGAAAGCAAAGGGAAATGTTTTGCATGGCTCTTCTGTCCATAAGTAGTCAAATCCACTTACCAGCATTTTGAAAGTAATTTTACATCAAACTGAATGTATAAGTGGAATCAATTTGTATGTGGCTGCAAGCAGAAACAACAAACACACAACTCCTTTTAGAAAATGTAAATTTAATATATTCGCCAACAATAATGGACTCACAGCTCATGAGCAGCAAAACAACCTATACTACACCTCAGAGGAAGAGACAGGTCCATTAAAGCGCCGGCGTATATTAAAGCCCCTCTGACCTTCCTTCAGAAATGAACAGCTGTGACGGACCACTCGAGTGCGGCTACCAATCTTTACAGGATTCAAAGTAGGCCGAGCGCGCCCGTGAGAGTACACGTAAAATGGAATTGCTTGCGTGTGAAGAGGCAATCTCATCTGGTGCCGTGTGCTCACCATTCACAGGGTCCGGTACTTTCTGATTGTACACTTCAGGGAAATCCAGCTAGCCACATAGCTTCTGTTCCGCTTGTCAGGCAGTGTGTATTTCCGCGCAGAGGGATTTTTGGATTAGCATCTAGAATGCAGAAAGGTGATGGTTATTCTGTCTGTATTCTTTGGTTGCAGAAATAGTTTGGGAATTCTGCATAGAAGTTTTCTTGCAGGTGGTTGGTTGAAAAGCAGGGCAATGAATCCGCCAGAGCGAGGTTTTAGTATACGGAGGAGATCTGTAAAACTATCAAATTCTTTATCAGGATTGTTTAATCATGTGTGTTTGTAAAAGGATATCGGTCCAATATAATGTGTCAGATAAGCCTTAAAACCTCAAAGACATTTAATGACGGTACAAACAAGCTGGTAGCTTAGCTTAGCATGAAGGCTGACAACATGGGGAGGTTTTTGTATTGATTAATAACTAAATTGAGCTTTGGAGGTGATTTTTCTTGGTTTTAGAAACATCCGGCGTCATAATGATGCTTTCTGCTATGACTGATGGGAGATGTCGTTGTCGAATAGAACACAGATGTATGGAACAAATATTGTGTTCTTTGTACGGTACATCAGTGTGATCCGAGTCATAGTCTAACAGAATAACGGTGTCTTCGCTGAAGCCAGAGGCGTGATGTGAACCTTGCCTCGGTGTCGTGGGACTTGCCTCTCTAAAAGATGACATTTACACAGCACCCGCATTTATAAACAGCTCAGTCTTCCTCACGCGAGCTGCACAATCAAATAAGATGGATAAACCTGATTTTCATCAGGCTCTGTGATTTTATTCCTTCAGTTACGATGCTGTTTTAGTCACAAGAACTTTAAACTCTCCTGCAGATCGTCTTCCGAAAAATCAGTGACGTGAAACGGGAGGAAGAGGAGCGCCAGAGACGGAAGAATGAAGCCCCTCTGAACCTGCCCCCGGACCACCCGGTGAGAAAACTCTTCCAGCGCTTTCGGCAGCAGAAGGAGGCGCGCCACGTGCCGGAACTGGACGACCACGACGTCGAGAAGGGCCCCGCGTACGTGGACATCCCGGCATGCAGAGCGTCCGTCGCCGCCGCCGCCTCCACCACCACCAGCATCGTCACGGTGACGGAGAGCCCGGCGACGCCCTCGTCCTCGGCGCCCTCGTCTTCGGCGCCCACCGCCGGTCCTCCCTCGGGCAAAGCCAAGCTGCAGGTGCCGGTCCCCGTTTCTCTGATAGGAGGCCGCGCCAACGAACCGGTGAAGGTGAAAGGCTGGGGCCTCTTCAAGGAGTCCGTGGTCAAAGCCGACAACTGGAAGAAGGTGTCCAAAGCCGAGTCCATGGAGACTCTGCCCGAACGGACCAAGGCGCTCGAGTCGCAGACGTCCCTGAGGAAGACGGACTCGTGCGACAGCGGCATCACCAAAAGCGACCTGCGCCTGGACAAAGCGGGCGAATTCCGCCTGACGCCCCAGGACCGCAGCCCCGTCCAGCCGCCGGAGAGCCGGCACGGCTTCTACCCGATCCCGGAGCAGACGCTGCAGGCGTCGCTCCAGGAGCTCAAGCTGGAGCTGAAGGACGACCTCAAGAGCCTGGACGTCCGGATGTCCGGCCTGGAGGCGCAGCTCACCGAGGCACTTCAGCTCCTCAAGGCCAGGGGGTCGAGCGCCGGCTCCCCGCAACGACTTTTTGACATTTCCAGACCGGCGTCGCCAGAGCTGGACAAAGAGGACATCTTCTCATGAGGGGGAGAAAGGTTTAACCGGTCAGGTTAACCGCGCACTAAGCTGGTATCCAGATTGCCTGGAGAGCCGAGGCGGCATCGGGTGCACCTTTTAGATTAGGCGACAGCGTGGTCTTAAAGACGCACCGGCCTTCATCACACGGGTGTACCTGTCCGTCGGCACGGGGAGGTCGAGGTCGTGACACTGAACGCTGACAGCTCTTTCCGTCTGTACATACATTTGGAGTTTCGCACTTCAATGGAAAAATTGCTTGAGCGTTTTTTTTTTTTTAATCTCGATTTCAGAGAGCGCGATGACGGAAGGACACTGTTGTATCTCTGTTGGGAAGAGAATGGAAACAGCATGACCCACTGGTTTGTGATGAATCGTTTGTATGAGATTCTTTGCATGTCACACAAAATGCAGATTGTGCATATTCGATCGATTTGAGGCCACGCGGCAATGTCGTTATTTCACCGTGACAGCGGGAAAGGACGGGCTTTCCAGACGACGACACCGTCTCGGAGTAATTTCCTTCAGGCAATTGACGAACTCTTCTTATTATATCGACTGCCAGGATCATTCTTAATTATTCAACTCTGCCCGAGCAATCAGATATGGATGGATGGGCTTGAGATGAGCAAGTTACCCTTCTTTCTAGACATCTATCATTTTGTTATACACACATTTAAACGCCACCTACACACGTGATACATTTGTATGATACATATTGAAGGGGTCTTGGCTTTGGTTATGCATAACTAGGTGATGCAGATGGTACTGATAATAAGAGTCAAGAACATATTAATGAATGCCCTTTTGCACAGTCTTTCTAAAAATAAACTGTATTGATAATTAAAGTTTTAGTGGTTTGTGTCAACAGACCTATATAGTCACTGGAACTTGTTTGAGGGATTATTTTAACTTTTATGGCCACCGAGGTACATTTTTATACTACGCCAGTTGGAATGCATGGTTAATGTGTTTTGTCTGTAATAACACAGCTAATCCCATTCAAATGAATGACTTAAAAATCACAAAATAAGTTTGTTAAACAATTCATTTTTCTTCTAACATTTTATTTAAAGAACAACATACTTACACACTAACAAAATGTTAGTGTTTCAAAAAAATATTTCAGATGAGGGTTGATTTGGATCTTTGTAATTAAATTAGTAATATATTGGAAACACAACAGAGAAAAGGCATCAGTACCGAGGATAGAACGATACGAATGAGGAAATGTGCTTAAGAACCCTAATAAGTCCACAGAAGCAGATGCAGAAACCATCAAATGAAGCAGTTCTGTCATCAAGCAATAACTATGCATTATTAGCTGTTAACACTAACAATCATTTGAGGCTCCTTAAAAACGCTGGGAAGTAAGAACGGAAGTAACTCGGTAAATGTAACGTTTTTTTTAGGCAGTGTTATAAAATCCAGAAAGTATACAGTCTTTTACATGGAACAAAAATAACCATCATTCCATATAATTTATTATTGATGATGGTAATTCGTGCTGCCTGCGCGCCTTTCCTCTTATCAAGTACAGAGACGAGCTGAGACACAGACGGCCCACGAGTTCTGCGCCTCCATTTTCATCAAACATTCAGCTTACTTAAAAATAAATGGGCATGTCATCACAGAAGTGAGAAATCATTTTGTTTACGCCGGTGGCTGTGGGTCTTTTATGGGTCTGTTTTTTTGACAAAGATTGTGACTCTTGGGGGGGGGGAGCACTAAAATCACCCATGACCTCTCCATCACGGAGGCTTCATAAACCGGCTGTTCACACGTGAAAAAGTAGTTCTGAAATCAAACTGACGGCGGAAAAATGGACGGACGGCATCGAGTCTTAATCGCAGTCTCGATCTACGACGACATCGAAGCTCTGTGGTGGAAACCTGCTCTAATCTCTTCTTACTCTGGTGACTTTTTACATTTTAATATCACATCACCCAAAAGACTTAAATAGACTTCTGAATTTTAGGATTCTGGCTACTTTTATGACCACTGAGCGGGTTTGAGGCTCCGACCCGACACTGACGTACGCGATGTGTCCAAAGGTTGTGTAGTGATCAGCATTGTTTAGCCTAATCCCTGGAAGATTGGCCCTTTTCTTCTGTGGTCGTGTTCATCTCACACATCTCATTCGTTTAATCTGAAATATAAAAGATTTTTTTAATTCGTTCGGAGCTTCGCGATCCGTATACCACCTCTTCCTGGTTTCATGCTAAGCTAAGCTTCTGGCGCCATGTAAAGCGGACGTGAGGGTGGCGTAGACCTTATCTATCAAAGTGAATGCTGAACTGTTGCAACAATTTCATTTGTGCTGACGTTGTTGGGTCGGTTTGTTTGTTTTAACGAGAGAAGCTTCAGTCTGGAGTGTGCATGCGAGCTCAAGGTCACACTTCAAGTGACGTGGCGTTAAATCTTTGAACATGAAATAAATTAAAACAAACGAAAAAAGGTTTTAGCCCGCACTAACATTTAATGATTACAATGAGGTGCTGTTTGTCATTTTTAATGTTTATGTGACTGAACAATTCTATACATGCATGTCAAATATTTTTCAATGGATGACAACTGAATTGTTTCCCTTTGTAGTTACTTATGGTGGAATATTGTTACACCCATTTCCCTTCACCAATGACACAGATGAATGACAAAATTGGTAATATTTGAAAAAGTATTTTTAAACCTTCACTTTGAATGAAAAAAACTATGAACTAAGCTTTTTTTTTTAATTTTGTTGCTGCTGTACGGTTTTGCTCATTTTGTTAAACGATCAATGTACAATTGTATTTTTGTTTGCTTAGTTTCTGACTTTACTATAAATCAGTAAAATGACTTTGGTGCCACTGTTTGAATGCAGCCTAACAACAAAGACACAGGCATGTGGAGGCACTCTCACCTACGCCGGCTTTATTTTCACCAACACCAGAAATATACGTTACTAAAATGGGACGTGCTGCAGGTGCACTCTAAAACTCAGAGACGAGATCCTTGAAAGCAATATGAAGTTCTGTGCTGTAAAATTCATAAACAAAAGATCCAAATGGTGCGATAGAAATATCTGAGAAGAACAGGCGAATGTTAGAGGAATGTTAGAAGAATCCTTCTGTAGTATTGCACAACCCCTTCATTACATTTACCTTAATATTACTAGCAGTTACCCTGTGATTGCTACTGAGAAGCATGCAACACTGTGCCTTCATAATATCGCCCCGTAATCCTTTTAACGGCCCGCCGTGAGAAACACTCTAATTACTTTTTGTGGTCGGCTCTAGAATGCTGCCTGGTTATAAAACTACAATATCCCCCCCCCTTCTCTTTATACATATATATGCACACATTATATTGCAATGTTTAGATTCTCAAAGAGAACAGTTTGGATTCGGTGTATTTACGTAATATGCACATGCCTCTTTGTTCACACACGTTACACAAATGATGAGAAATGTAACTTATTTCAAGCACAACGGGTTCTCTTTGTTATGAACTGTGACATACTGTACTATTGATAATAAATATTTTATACATACGGTTCTGCCTGTTCTCTTGGGGGAATGCCTTCAGATGAATGGACTTCATTGAGAAAGTGCAACTCGGCAGGTTTATTCTCCTGCTGATCTTCTCACGTCAGATAAACCACAGTTCTGCTCCTCATTTAAGCGGATTCCTCGCTGACCCCCGTTGATCCTGCTCAGGTGTCGCCGATGCGATAATCCCGAGGAACAGAAATTAACTAAAGGAGACACTCGGGGCTCACCACAAAACAACTCCCCGCTGCGGTTACGCATCGGGACGGCAAAAAGGATAAAAATGACACCTCTTCATATTAAACAGATCAGTTTGAAACCTTTGGCAACGGTCGGTTCTTGTGAAGCTACAATAAACGACCGTACGACAACAACGGCAACGTTTTATGTTGATGACGGTGAGACCTGTGACTTCATTCTCTGCTGAACTAATCTCCCTGGAAGCCCTGCAGATGATTGCTCTGCGCCCTGTGAGCAGTAAGAGGATCAGATGGGTTTTTTGCCACACAACACTTTCTAAGCTCGAAGGGCAAAGAAGAAGCACGTTAAGCTTTTTAAAGTAGCTTCCTTTCACTTTGTCTTGAGAATTAAACTTATGACACAATTAAACTGGATTAATTGTGTTCTGAAATGTAAATGACAAAGATCTAAAGAGTGTAACTTATCGCTATGAGCTGTTTCTCATGTCTCTTTGTGGGAATAAACTTACGCTATAAAAGCTTCGATCGGGTCATGTGACTATCAACCTGATGACTCAAAACAAAACAATGAATTCATTTTCCAAATATTTAACCATGAATTCCCTATTAATCGACTAATTGGTGAAATAACTAACCACTAAAGCTAGTTGTCATGTAAAAACTCACACGGTTAAGTTATCTCGCTTCAGTTCCTCTCTGGAATCTCTTAAAGGAAACGTCTGATGATAATTGCTATTTTTATTGTCAATGAATCCGATGACAATAAAAACAACAAACTCAATTGAATTAATCCCACTAAGTATGGCCTTGTGTAATTTATCCTTCTGCGTCTCTTATTGTACAAAACACGTTTTATCAATGATCAACCTTTACAACTCTTCAAAAAAGTCATAATTGGAAAATGAAACTCTTCTTGAATTGGAAGAGTTTTAAGTGTCTCAATACATCCAAAAACCATCTAGACCTGAAGGCATGGAGCCGAGAAGCTGAATGACTCATTACAGCAGGTACAACAAGGTTATCCATTATAACATGGATGCGTATTTATAACCAGTAAACATGAAATAAAAGTTTTTTTATCCAAACGTGTCAGTTGACGTTTTGGAGATATGAGGCATTATATTAGAACAAAATAGCACAAAACAAACAACTCATGTGTTTTCTTGACAGTCATTCTAGTTGATAAATGTCAATTATTATCAATATGCTAAAGGAAAAGTAAGTGTGTTTCTTCTACTTTTGCATCTGTACTGCAAAGTACCGACCCAAATGCTTCTGTGGGGAGCTAAAGGAGGCCAGTAAATGTGAAATTCGCATTTCTCCGGCTTAATGCACCACTGAGCAATACTTTATCAGAGTCATATATAACAGAGGCCGGATTTTTTACTATTTCTTGGAATAAGATTAGCGTGATTCCCTGAATCTTGTCGGGTAGAATTATCGGTGACTGGGTTTCATTGTATTACAGTTTGCGTGCTCCCTCCTTCGAGAGGAATCGGCACTGATCCTCTAAGTCCGAGCTCACAGGCACATTTTGCAGGCGGTGGAAAAGTGGCCGCTCAGCTGCACCTCGGCCAGGTCTGGACGGGCTCCGTGGCGCTGAGCCCGGTTGGCCCGGCGACGAGGAACCCGGACCCAGCAGGTTGTTCTGGTCGTCCGGTGGGCAGGCGGGCAAACGTCAAGGTGACTCATGGCGGGTGAGAAGTCCACTGGAGTCCGATCTGAGCGAAGCAGTAGAGGAAAGCCAGCATAGGCGGAGCGACGGTGGACCAGCCTGAGGAGCAAAGACAGCCGGTGTATTCATCTGCAAACTGGAGACATTTACACGGCTACGTGCTGATGCTTCTCTGCTGAGCCGCGTCGTGTTGCCAGTTACTCTCCTCTTCTATTTATAGCCGTGTCTTAGAGGGCCGAGCAGGCAGGTGAGGACAGCGGTCTGCACCTCCTCCCCAACTGGCTTGCCTCCAGATTATCTCAGTAACTTGCACCTGCACCAACAATGCTTTTCAATGCTCTATTCTTTCCCATTCATGTCAAAATGACCCACACACACACACACACACTCACAGGCTGTTTTATGCACAGCTGTACTGTCCGTTTCCTGCCTGCAGAGGAGAAAAGGAACATGGGCTTCTGCTAGAATACACTGATGAATATTTATGCCGCGGTGACGTGTCGTTTGCGGAAAATTAGCATAATTTCCCGTAAATGCCGGCTGATTATTAATGTTGGTTTAACCACATAACGAATGCTTCGTGAGCAATTGCAAACATGATGCATTCCCACCGCGCAAAGCTTTTTCAGCTCGGGGCCCTGCGTGCACCACAAGCAAGCTTCGCAGGTTCATGACGTCCCGCCGCTTTGTCTTCGCTCTTATGTAAATTTCATTAAAGCCCTCAGCGTGAAATAAATTCCCCAACCGGGAGTCTGACCTTTGCTGTTACTAACTAAGCGGAAAGCACAACAGAGAAGCAACAGTTGTTGCTCCTTCACACCGAGTCCTGGCAGAGAGAGTGTAATCAACCAGTGGTATTATTACACCACAGTTTGTTTTGCAGCTTGATTAGTACGTTGTGTTTAATTGAGCTGGATCTTAACAGAAGGCAACTCAAAACAAAATATATAATAGCTTTGTGAAAATGAAGTATTCTGACAAGTTGTTGGTTGACTTCCTTTTCGGTGTCTCTGGCTACGTAACATTTTGAGTCAGCAAAGTAGAAAATGTGTCGTTTTTTTTTAGCCGTGCTAGTGGCGTCGCTCTGGGGAAAGCTCGGCCTTTCTGTCTCTCTTTGGTCCAGACTGAAATATTGACAAATTGGATTGCGTTGAAATTTGGACGTTTTAGTTCCCCTGAGCTGACCCCCGACTTTTCATCCAATCGGGCTTAAAACTGTGGTTCGTCCAACGCAAAACTAATGCAAGTCATCCTCAGCTGAAGTGCTGAGGATGACTTGCATTCTTACAAGCTGTGCAGTAACTAAACCTGCTGAACAGCCTCATCTCAGTAACTGTGAGCACGCAGGTCCGCCTACGTCAGCATTTACCCAAAAAACATTGTCCAAGGACGGCCTTGCAGAGCCATAGCGTGATGCTACCGGCGACCAAATCTAGAAGTTAATTGATGGCCTAAGCAATAAAAGTGCACTTTAGATTCTACTGAAGGACTTCTCATTCCAAATAACACACAGTGTCTACTGGTTTTGCCTCCATGGCATCTAGAAAGAAAAATACTATTGGAAGGCTCTTGAAGACAACTACACGCCACGATAATGTGTGTGTAACACAACCGCGTGAACAGGGATTATTCTTTGTTTCACCGCGTAGGTCAAAGAGTGAGATTAAACCGCCAGTAAAAAAAAAAAAAAACAGGCAGGCTGATTTAAAAGCTTCGATTTCATGCTAATGAAGCAAACCGCAGCCCCTCTACGATGTTTTATAGTGCACACACATGCACACACACAGGGAGCCGCCTCAGGCCTTTCATTCCATCTCAACATAAAGTACAAAACCACAACACCGGCAACTAAATGATCAAGTGTTTGTTCAATGGGCTTTTTCAACATCTTAATCAAGCATTGGTGCCATGTCATGTGTTTTTTTTTACTATTATATGTATGATTGAACTTTTATGAAGGCCAGCTGAGTTTCTCTGTTTGGCTTCTAAGCCTGACTGAATAATTCACAACTGAAATTTTAAATTTTAAAACACCCTCCTCTTAGTTTTAGCTCCTCTCAACTTTGTTATGCCACAAAAGGAATAATCCTGAACACAATTTACTGCGAGCTTGCCCACCTTTATTTTCCTGTCACAATAAAGCAGTGAAGCTTCACTTGTGACGTTAATATTGGTGCCATTGAGGGAAGACAGATGCCGATGTGGTTCTGGATCTGCTGCATGTAAAAGCAGGCAACGCTAACACCAACGGTCGAAAATCATATCTCTCTAGTTTGCAAAGCTTGGTTCCAAGTGGTCAAAAAAAACCTAATGATGCTTTAAAAATGTGTAAACTCTTGCATTTCAAATGAACAGTAATTAAAAGTGCAATATATATTTATATTATATGAATTTTCAGCTCGAGGTCCTGACTCTGCGCCCACCTCTTATCATCAGCAGACAGGCTTTCAGGAGGCGCTGCCATCTTGCTTTAGGTACCAAATGAGCCAAATAAAAGACAGGGAGAGAAAACAGGCTGAAAGCCACAAAGCAGATGTCTCTCTGTTAGGGAGAGATTGCCCATCCAGATGCATCACATGGCCCAGTGTGACCTCTTTTTACAGTCTAGTCTTTACCTTCTCACCATTTGTTTTACTTTATTTTTGTTTCAATTGTTGCTGTTTTTATTTTAATTCTATGTATATTGCTATTGCTGTTTTTTAGAATTGTTTGTATGATCAACTTCTTCTTTGTCTTTGTGCTTTCTAAACATTGTGATGTAAAAGTGTTTTATAAATACATATAATATTTGATAACCTCAACATCCCCTGAAAAAACTGCCAAATATACAGCACTTTATTCTATTCTATTCACGATTTGACCTGCATGAGTTGATCTCGCTCTTTAACTCTAAAGCCGAAACGAACTCACGAAAAGCGCGTTGTGGAGAACAGTTTACCTTGAATGAAGACGCGCTTCCAGAAGACTCTGCCAACGTGTGTCCCGCCAAGAAACACCAGGTTAGAGAGGATGAGCATGGCGGTGGAGACGGCGCAGAGAAGGCCGACGCAGCGCCTCTCCATCGCAGCGGAGACATTCTGCTCCTGGGAAATCAGCAAATAAAGAACTCTGAGAGACAAAGAGCAGCAAAGCACCTGGCGCTAATGAACTGTGGCCACAAACCGGAAGGGATTACACAGTCTGCCGTCACACTTTATTACTATTTTGAGAACATGAGCCTTCTTCCGAAGTACACAGAATGAGTATAATATAATATACTTTCGCTCACATTAATGTTGGTCCTTAACTGTACGTGCCAATGAGATGTGAAAGGATCCAAACGGTTTGTTTCCTGTCTGTATTTCCTGCAGCGGCGCCAAGCGTCATCTCTTATTAAATCGGATTACGTGAGCCCTTAATTTCCAGCTAAAAGAAAGATTTCATCATCTCCACACAACCGAAGATCCAATTGGTGGAATAACCAGAGGATTATGTCCTTTTGGCAACGTCAGAGACAAATTGGATTTGGAGATCAAACTTACAACAACGGAGCGAATTACCGACGAGGCAAATAGAGACTTGAGTCCGTTTTCCACCAGAACTCCGGCCCAGTTCATCAGGGCCCAGTACTGCAAGTAGTCATGGCCGCCGTGCCAGAGGCAGACGAAGCCGAACGCCAGGCCGGTCGACAACATCTTGTAGAGATGACCGTGCCGGGAACCCCCCAACGGCACGTAGATGTATCTGCAACGTGAAACCAAAGAACCAGCAAAACATCAGGAAGGAGTTTATGACAAACTAAACCTACATGATCACATGTACGTATTTGTCATGTGGATGCTGTAATCAGCTGAATTATTCCGCACCAAGACCGTGACGCACAGTTAACTTTTCTTTCCCACCACTTCAGGGAGCTCCTGTTTTGTTGTTTGGCAAAATGTCTGATTCCCCCAAAAAAGCACTTGCATTTAATTCCACTGTGGACTGAATGAGATTACACCTCATGCGTCATAAAAATAGCAGCTGCATATTCACGCGATACCGTACATGAGTTGAATAATACATCCCAGAGATCCCTCTGTGGTGCATGGCGTGAAGAACAATGGTCTCAGATATCACGCGAGCCTCGTGGCCCCCCCCCGGGGAGAGTCTCAAACATGCTACATCGCTCCAACACGCTTAGAAGCAAACAAACACGCGCTCTGTCTGCCGTTGCTGAGCTGGGAGCTAATTATCTCGGCCACCCTGCGGATAATCAATGTTTCTGAAAGATGAGCCAGCATTTTCAGAGCCTTAAATAGAGTGCCCGGCTTGGCCGTATTGGGGGGGGGGGGGGGGCGGTGGGGGTGGGGGGGAGTAGGTGCAGAAGCAGGTGGCGAGGAACCAGAGCGAGAGCAAGCACAATACCTGAACCCCCCCCCCCCCCCCCCCGGGCACCAATCCGTCAGTTTCAATTGAGTTTCATCAAAATATCATCACTGCAGGACATAAATGACTGCAACACGCTGGTAATCAGCGTGTTACGCAACAACCAAATACTGACAGCAGATGGTGCAGACAACATGCACAGCAGATTTAAAGACAGGAATTGGACTGCATGGCAACACAAACACACACGTTTGTACATTATTCTATTAATAATATTTCCAAAGGTTTTCCCCCATGATTCTGTGAGTAAATGCCCCCCCCCTCCATCAAACTCCATCAAACAACCAGTGGGAGCTCTTTTGTTGGCTGGTAACTACGAAACAGACAACCTGCGACACGGCGGCACACAGGCCGGGGCGGCGTAATGTAATGCTTAAGAATGAGCCACTTAGCCGCTCAGGGAGACGGGGTGTCATGCCGAGTACATCATTTAACACCTACGCACTCATCCAGCGCTCTTCAGACCGTTTCAACAGAATTTCAGAACTGCATTAAAACCTCTTTAAAGGCACTTTGGCGAGAAGGAACGTCGGGGCTTTGTGTCGCGGGTATCATTCCGCATCCGCGCTGGGATAATTGCAAGCGATGCCATTAGGCAGGGGGAAAGGTTCTCGATGGACAAGGATTAAAATGGCAACTAGCATTTAGAAATGTTAAGGTACAATTATGTTGTTTCGACCATGGTCCCCATATGAAATTGATTTTGGGAAAAGAGACGTTTGCTGTTTTTTTGGCGCTTTGAGCTTCGTGACATCTAGTCCCACTTTATTGGAGGTTGGGTAGTTTGAGGTTGGGTAAGGAAAAATATATATCTTTTGATTTGGCTGTGAACTGTACCTTTCCAATCTGCTACCTTTATCAAATGAATTGGAGCTTCTTTATGCGTCTCCAAACCAGTCAAACGTCATTCTGCACTAATCTTCTACACCTGAAAAGCATGCACGCCATCATACGTGTCAACGCAAAAACTAATTAGCAAACAAGAACCAGGACAAGGGAGCATCTTTCACTGGATGTCAGTGTGCTTTCTGACAGCAGCGCGACTGCAGCGTCGCCTTAATGTAGCAGCCTGCGTCTACCAGGCGGACCGTAACCTCCCGATGGGCGGCATGCAGCCAAGTGTGCATCATTAAAAAGCACACAAACCGATAATGTACGTCGTCCAAAGTGCAAGCGAGCCGGCACGTAATGTCCCATTGCATATGCACATATTGAACAAGGGGTAACACAACAGAAGAACTATTCACCAACGACATCCCACCTCATAATCATGAGAAAGCCTACATGCAAATGCAGCATCCTCGTCCATTGTGATGAAACGTGTGGGGCAGCAGCTGGAGAACGGCACCTTTTTTTTAAGGTTATTCAACTGACAAGTTCGTTGGCCTGCAGGAAATGCGCTTTTTACACTAAGTGGGTGTCCAAAGACTAACAGATATAAGGTTGAATAAACACACGGAACGCCGTTCAAAATACGAGACAGTGAGGACTATAAATAGATGTGAATCTATATATATATATATATATATATATATATAGCTGCGGTGGGCAGAGAGATAGACAGAGATATAATAGATTGGATAGATGGGACAGGCCGATAGACAGACAGAGAAGTAGATTGGTGGACTTAATAGATAAAATCTAATAGATAGATAGACGGACCGATGGATATTCTAGTTATTATTTGATTTAGATGACATTTCACATTTTTAGTAAGCATTAACATCTGAATTAGTCTGTCCTCTGCTCATGAAGTGCCTCTTACCTGATGAGCCATCGATACAGGCCCTCGTCAAAGTGCCTGAGAGAGAACAAAAAAAAAAAAGAGAAAGAAATGAATATTGAGTCACAGATTTACATAATAACACAGCGCGGTGTGAGAACCCCCCGAGCCGTGGGCTTCATATGCAGTATGTGTGTGTGCGGGTCTTTGTCCTTAGAAGATTAGAAAAGGGTTTTTTTAGCCCCAGTTTTTTTGTTGTGCTGCCTGTAAACTGACGCCGTTACGCGAGTGATGTCAGCGGACAGCTTTATGCATTCCATCAATGTTGTCAACATCGGCCAGCTCAGCACGCACCGGCCGGATTGGAGTGCATCGGCGTCAGCACATTGGTCCATTCGGTCTACGGCTTGCAATAGAATGAATGGAACCTTTTAATTAAGATTAAAGTAATATAGCCTTTAACTTTACCATTGTTTTGGATATTGTCTCATTATACAGAGAGATGTTTCTGTTATGTTGCGTCCTCTTATACTTATACTTATATTATTGTGGTGGACAAACAGCAGTTAGTATGATGTAATACAGCTCAACAGCACCACAAACTGCAACTTCCAATCATCAACAACAATATAACCTTCATATAAATGGGAATGTTGCCTTTGGCCTCCGAACTTTGAGGTCTCGCTGATTATTGTGGCATATTCCCACCCGACAAGCACTGCAATGCCTGCGTTCATTTATCCTGAGCAATTGTGACCCCTTCAGCATAAACCCGGCATAGTCTTTCCTGAGGTGAGCTTAATGAACGTCAATAGTCAGTCAATAGTCAAGACATTTACTTCAATGGATAAACTGAGAACTGACCGTAGCACAGGGGGGAACAACAAAAAGTGGGAGAGAATCGAAAAAGGATCAAAAAGAAAAACATGATAGTGAGCGAGTGGGAGTTGGCTGCGTTTCCTGGACTTTGCTGTGCGACAATGTGCTGCAGGAAGTGCGCTGATCCCTGCAGAGCGTTGGGATGATTCACTACCTCCTCAACCTGCTTGGATACGTCCGTGGGCTTTCTTTACACATCCTAGGAATAGTCTTCTTTCTTGCGACTCGCCGTGTCGTATTTTCCAGCCTCGGGTTGATGTGCAGAACTCATGGTCCACCTTGTGCGCGCAGCCTAATTGCATCTATTCTTGCCCCTCGTCCTGCTCGTTGTCTCTTTGGACAGTTTATCTAATTAGGGGCCATTTGATTTTCACATCAGGCTTATGAATGGGTGTCCGTTGATGTAATGGACATTTTGTGAGAGAGAGACTTTGATTGAAATTGAATTTATGTTGATTAGTAAGTAGTTTGAATAGGTATTTATTAGATGGTTCGGGTTTCCTTTGTGTAATTTAGCAGCAGGGGCTGAAAGCTCTCTGGGTTATTTCTACTTTTTAAAATAATCTTAGAGTGAAGTATTATCCTGTCTAGCCCCCACATCTGCACGCTATACCATTACTGACCACAACTGAGAAATGAAGCTTAGGCGAGAATTCAGTCAGGAAGACTGGACAGGCTGCGCCGTTCCCTGGTGGCCTCCTCTCTCCCTGGGGGGGCACGGCCAGCTGATTAGGGGCGGGGTCGGGTAGTATCAGACGTGGGTGTTGTTACCGTAAACCAATCGCATTGGTGCAGGCAAACGTTAAAAAACGTTCTCCTCTCTTGTGCTGTCAGTTGTCATTTCAGCACGCTGCAAAGGTGACCCGCCACCACCCCGGACACCTCCAATCTACAGCAGAACCTGGCATAGCAGGAGAGTTATGCAACTTTGGCTCTACGACCACCACCACCAGTGTCTGGACTCCCAAAGGGGGGGATATGCCTCGTCTCGTCTCGAGATCCCGGCCCCGGGTCTATCCTGCGGCAGGATGGAGTCCGAGCCCCAAACAACTTGCAATATCATATTATGCCTGTTATAATAAAGCATGGTTCAAATTTCAACAAGTCTCTCCGGATTGAAATAAAAAATGAATGGTGTTATATACTTAAGCGTCGGTATTTGACAGATCAAATAACGCAGGTTTTGTTTTGTTTTTCAAATTGACTTCGTTCCTCAAGCAGTGACTGTGCTACTGTAAATGAAGGATGCTGACAGCAAAGAAACCACTCGAGCCTGAAGTAACGATATAATGTCTCTGGAGCAGAGGTGACCTGTCATTCTCATTGGCCGACAGAAGATGAGACAATCCGCTGTACCCGGCCTGAGTCATGAGGCCAAAGCACACCGAGCACTTATGGCACTTGACATTATATTAACCCTTTGTTCAACAGTAACAGCGAAGCGGTCTTTACCCGCCATTGACGTGTTAAGGAACGCTATCAAGCCAATGCCATACTTTATTTATCGGGGGGTGTTAACGGTCATTTGTTGCACCGCATTAGCTCACCTCCACATGCCGGTGAAACTGTACATGATGCTGACACAACGGGGAAGCTTCGGGGGAACCAGCTTATCCAAAGTAGCCAGCGTGGACGGAAGGCCAAACAGCACCAGGTACTTCAGAAAGAAGAACTGGACGAGCGCCAGCGCCAGACCTCCTGCAACACCAGCAAGAGGAGGTCAAAGAAACATTTCTCATTTTAATGCTGAACATCTTTGCTTTGCAAAAACAACTCCCCTGTGTTGTAACTTACTTATGGTTTTTATTTATATGGCCTAAGTAATAAATATACACAGGTCTTCCTGATGTGCACTGCTTACAACACCCTTTGTCTTTGTTGGTGCCTCCAACCAAAAAACGTTTTAAAAAGTAGCGCAAGATGGCAAAAAAAGAAAATAATAATTCAGTTTCCATCTGTGCTTATGTCAACTTATGGGAAGCTTGGATTGGTGAGCAAATGACAGATAATTAATTGATTCGCAAAGAACTAAAAAGTTCTCAAAAAAATTCTCAGAGAACTTTACTTTCTCAGTGTCCTGTAGGAATTCAGCGTTCAGAGTGCGTCTAAAAATCTACAATATACTGTATAGAACAGAGTTCAAAGACTTACCCAAGGCCCAGGGGGGAAGGATTTCTAAGTAGGTCTCATTAGACTGGATGCAGTGCATGTACATTACGTGGATCAGGTATTCTGCGGTGCACCACCACAAAATGATCCGTCCTAATCTGAGCACTAAGTAAGTAAAAAGAGATTGGTCTCCGTCACACTCCTCCGATGACCTCTGCATCTGCAAGTGTGAAAAAGTGAGGCTTTTGTTAAGGGCTGCTTGCTGTAGCTTCACAACGATAAGGTCACCTGAGATCAGCTGTACTTAAGAACAGCAGTCAGCCTCCTCTAGACAATAACACAGGGACTTTCAGACTAAACTGCATCGCTGGCCGTCTTACCTGCTCAATGTAATCTGGGTACGTAACGACGGGTCCGTTGAAGAAGAAAGGGTGGTAGAAGGTGTACGACAACAACCAGCAGAGCTCCAGCGCTCCACGCCGCTCTCCGGGGCTCCAGCAACGCTCCAGGCTGAAGCTGATGAAGCGTAGACCACAGACGGCCACGCTGAAGAGCAGCAGGTAGTACTCCTCCTCGGTCTTATACCAGCCCCTCTAATGCAGAGAGAGGGTCAATTGCTTTTAACACATTCCTGGGGAAAACCTTTTATAATAATAGTTACAATCAAACATTGCTACAGTGTAGGTTCTTTTTTTTTTTAATCACTCTTTCTTTATATTTAATATAGAGCATTAACAGCTTATTTTGACAATCAGTCATAAAAATGTGTCAATTCATTACATGTGCAATCTATTTCTATTCTACTTATCAAAGTCAGATTTCCAACAATTGTAGCTGAAGCTTACTTACACACTTAATCATTTCGCTTTAAAGAAAATACAGTTTATTGAAACATCTCACTCTTTTTGTAATTCTCTCATTTTCACCGCATTAAATTCTGTAGAACTCAGGAGATACTGGAAATAACATGCTTGGTATGTAAATGCCTCAATAAAATGAACCCAACTTCTATCTGTGGTAGCGACATAAAATAATGCAGCTGAGTGGTTGTTGGTATTGTGTGCCCCCTTGTGTTCTTTACAAATATAGCTTTAAGTGATAATCAAATAGTAAGTGAAAAAATAACGCAATATGGTCAAAAAATGTTAAATTCATACATAGATATTTTATGCAAATAGATATATAGTGGCGATGCAGTCACTTTTCCCCCCTGAATCTATAACATTTTGCCTGCTGATAATGTATTTTACTTCCTATAAAACATATTTTAGTTCTGTGCTTTTAATGCAAGGTAAAAGCCCCCAAACTAAAACAGGAACCAGTATAACGCGGGTGATCTGACCCACCTGGATCTCTTGAAGCGGCCGGATGTGAAGTGTGGAGAGCAGCAGCAGGTTGGTGGCCCATGACAGCGCTGACTTTTGCAGTAGGGCCACTGAGAAGGACAAGCCCAGATGTACCAGCAGCACGCTCACACCTCTGATCCCCAGCACACTGCTGGCAGCCAAGAAGCCATAAATCGTGAGTGCTGGCACCCTCAACTGTGACAGGTACCAAAAACACAACTTGGATCAAAACTCCTCCCACCTGGTAGCAATGTTTCACTCAACCGTACTGTAGCAGCGGCTTCCTACCTTTGGGTAAAAGATGCTGGTCAATCTAGAAATCACGCCATGACCAGCAAGGGTCCACAGCAAAGACTTCTTAGCCCATTCTGTCCAGAAAGTCCACTCAAAGTCTGATGGATCCTGAAAAAAGACAACTAACTTCAACCATGGGGCCTTAAAAATCGCACCTGAAGCCTGTTGAAAGGGCTCTTTGAATGGTCAAAATGGGATGAAGAGCCTCATTTTTATTTTTCAAAACATTTGAAAACTGTAAAGCTTGTTCAAGTCTCTAATAAAGCTTCAATTTGGACCAGATTGGTTTTAATCAGTAGTATCAACATTGAACTTACCCTTTTAAAACCCTTTACAAGGCCTTTTTCCAACTGGAATTCTCTCTCTAAGCCTGCTTCATGCCCTGAGGTAAGAAACGGGAAACAACAGCTTCATTTTTTCTTGACCCTTTCTTCTCGATACACTTAACGACGGAACTAGATATCAATCTTTACCTTTGGAGAATATGTGTAGTTGGTAGAAAGAGTACAGGTGCGCGCCAAAGGACAGCACCCAATATGCGAGCATCTCTGCCCATGGCAGGGGGGCCAACTGGCCCTTTGATTTGGTGGATGCCATCTGGCAAAGTCCCTGTGCTATAGGACACCTGAAAAGAAGCAAAAAACAAAAGCAGCCCTGTGAGTGGCAATTTGTTACAGAACTGATCTTCAGATTAAATCAGATTTAATCCAAATATAACCGATGGAGTGACACAGAAAATACTTTTGTCTGCTTTCCTAAAATGTAATTATAGGAAAATAACCACAAGAACTCGTTTAATAAATTAAACTAAATATGAATGTATCGTATATTGCAGTTGTTGCTGTTAGCACCATTTGCTGTTGACGTAAGGTAACGTCAGCTAATGTCTGCCTGCGTTTACCGTACGACTGGAACGACGTCACAGTGAGGTTGGCGAGGAGCCTTCACTGCTGTTGCTAGGCAACACTGAGCCCGGAGTTCCGGAAGTTCCGACGGGCGCTGCAAAAGTAACGTTAAGCGTCGATCGATGGCTACCGTACGCGGTGACCAAACTAGCTACGTCAGCTATTATCGTTAAGCTTCTTACAATTTGTTTCATCATTTGATATTAAGACAAAAACACTAGCGCCAAAACGGTGTGTTCGAGTTGATTTTATTATTTGTTTATTAATTCACACGTTGTTGGTTCATCTGAAAACTTTCGCAGCCATCCTGATCAAATGGCAGTTAGCTAACGTTTGCTAAGCTAACGTTAGTTAATCGTTCGAAAGAGTCGCAGTTTTACCGAATAACGCAGTGTGGGTGTCCTCGGCGATGCGGTAACTTGTAGACTGCACTGAACGACAGCGCTTGGGACGCTTACTAACGTTCATGTCGTTAGTAAAGCGTCCAACATTAAAAGGTATTGAATTCTTCTTCTTCTTTCTTATTTCTTTGGTGAGAACTGGCCGACAACTTTCTGGAGCGTCACTGCCCCCAGCGGCGCGGGAGCGTCTCTTCATGTCAGGCAGGGAATACCATATATATATATATATATATATATATATATATATATATATATATATATATATATACATACACACACACACACAACATTCTACTAGGAAATTTGCTGAAAAATATGAATGTATGGCTGCTACTTGTAATGGAGTATTTCCATATGGTTGATATGACAAATCATAATAGTTTAGTAGATTAAAAAATGTATGCATAATTTCTTTAAAGGAAAATATATGTAATATAACTTCATACCCCGATATAATAAAAGAGCTGGCTAATAGCTCGACACTTCCGACATGTTCAAACCTCATAAAACATTCATTAATTTGAACAACGGGAATGAAAATGGTAAGGATATTCACACACCCAAAGTGATTTCCCTTGACAGTTTAATCACTTAACAAGATGACTGTTACAGTTTGAAACGGCCTATAGTTTAGAAACTGTGTTTTCACAGTAAGTTAATGGATTAGTAGCTGATGCTTTGCATGCATAATGAATCAGACAGGTTTGTGTTGTAAAAACAGAATATTAACAGCAAAAATGCACTAGGAAACGGTTTGACATCAAGACATTGTCAAAGCTATAACATTGCATAAATCTATCCATCATACTTGATTCATTCTTTCCTCATTGACCAAATCTGTGACTTCCGTGTTTGGACTTAACTCTTGAACCAAACGTTTGAAGTTTTCATCCCATCATCGGCATCTACTGCTTGTTTCCCAGCACAACAACCGCAAACAGAGCAACACAAGAACATGTCCACCTCTCCTCCACGCTTTCAGTTATCCAGAAATTCAAATTCACCAGCCCAACAGTTAACTCTAAGCTCATCTACCGCATCTGTGTGTATGCACACGTTAATGTATGCATGCGTGTGCACAGTGTGTGTGATGAAATTCTGGCTATTTTCTTCACAGCTCGTCAGTCTCTCCATCATAAGCCACAGCTTCTGTTTCCATGTTGATGGTGCCGGGCTCGCCGCTGCACACCCAGCCGATGGGAGTGCGGTTAAAGGAAGGCCGGCAGCCGATGTCCGGTTGGTACACCACCGCTGGTTCAGGCTCCTCTTTGGCCTCACTCTTTGGCACCTGGAATTTCATGAACTGGTTGGCCTTGTCGAAGCCACCATAGGGCATGGCAGACCTAGCAAGACAGGGGGAGAGGATTACTGAAGCCAGCGTGTGTTACGAAGCACCTCTGGTGTGACGCCGGGCCTCGAGGGAAGTACCTGTTGAAACATTTGTACTTTAGCGCATCGTTTTTGTTGAAATCTGGCATTCCTCCTTTCATGGTGGCGATGAGGGTTTCATCGCCCTTCATGGCCTTCTCCCAGGGCGACTTGTATGTCTTCATAAGAAGCAGCTTCCCAGAGGCATCGTCACTTCCACCTCCTATGCAGAGAGCATTCACGGCTGGAGAATTAAACCTCAGCAGTGCTTTAAAATGAATGGAAAGGAAAATAGGATCTTCTGACAACAGGAGAAAGAGACGCTACCAACCTTTCAGTGGGGTCCACTCACTAGCTCCTTCTCCCTGTTCGCCTTTCCCAAGGTCGCCCCCACCCAGTCCCCCTGCACCTCCTGCATCCCCTGCACCTCCTGCTCCTGCACCTTTGCTTCCAGGCTTCGGAGGAGGCACGGGGGGCCCTCTTCCGGCCCCCGGCCCTCCGAAATGCTGCAGTCCAACCTGTTTGCTAATGAAATGGCCACCAACATTTATCATGTCACCCCCCATCTGAGCTCCCAGAGAGGGGACAAACTTCTGGAGGTTGTCCTGAAAGAAACATCATCAATATAATCAAATTAGAATTTAAAATGAGTTTACTTAAAAAAAATCTCCAAATTACATGTGCTTGTCCATCTTGACACATTTCCCAAGTGTCACCCAAGCATTTTGTTTCACGTTTGCATATTTTGACTGGTTCTGTATATTTGGGATTATTTTGGCATACAGTTGCATGAAAGATATGACAGATGTTGACAGTTTATTTCTACTCATGTTTCACACTTCAAAGTAAATGTACAGCTGCTTTAGGACGTTATAATGTGAATAAAAAAAAAATATATATATATATATATATTAAAACAGATTAAGGACTGTGATAGGATGGAGTTCCTTTGGGAATATCTGAATGAACTGCGCTCTCACCATAGTCTCACTGCTGAAGATGTCGGGGTTGTTCTCGTAGATGAACCTCTCCACTCTCTTCTGCCTCATCCTGAACATCTTGGAGCCTTTGTTCTTCATCAGGGAAAGCTCCTCCAGCATGATGTCTTTGGGAGTCCTGATCTTTGTTCCCAGGTCAAACTCCGAAGCCTCTGGCTCCGACTCATACTCTAGTTAAGGAACGCACCAACAAATGTCTTCATGTGGAAACTAAATGTTACTTATTAGTCCAGCGGTCTGTGGTGAGATAACAGATGTTTATGTGCTTCATTACTTTGTTTTCACACCTTACATTTAGTGGTAAATGTGCACCCTGCAAAATACATCAATTATTTCAACTAAAGTCGACACATGTACATTTTGTACTGAAGGCATAACTCCATATTTCCTGTACGATTAGTTTCCATCTCCCTTATCTATCCCCAATCATACATCTATTGATATGTTTGGTGTGTATGTGAATTTAGTTTCACACTGGTGGACCTTCAGCCTCACCATCCTGAGCGATATGTGATAGATCGGTTACGATCTTGGAGAGCTTTGTCCGCTTGGCCGTGGTGGCAGGTCTTCCCACAGGCATGACTGGAGGTTCAGAAAAGAAGAAGATGTCACAATCAGACGTCAGAATCACAATGTCATCACATTAACATTATTTCAAACTGAACATTCATCAGTGACAGAAATAAAGTAAAACAAACTACTCCAGGAAACATTTGCAGCTGGATTCTAAACATGATCTAAATAACTTGGTAAGTAATTCAGAAGTTAACTAATCGCAGCAACTTGAGGATGTTTTGCTTGATGTCAGGATTTCACATGATTTCAAAAGGACTGTAAATCTGCAGAGCTGCAGGTTCACACTAAGCCGATATCCACAGATGGGAGTGTTTTTTTCCTTCACCTCCGAGATATATTTGCACACAGCTGAAAAAAACTGTGATTCGTTGAGCGCCGAGAGACATCAGCGACCCACAGTGAATCTACAGGACCGACGCACAGGACAGACAGAATGGACCCTCCTCATTTTTCAAGTTCAAACGCAATGTTGGGGCCCTCGGATTCCCTACATTCCCGAGTGAAAGCGAAGGAAACGCATAGCCTCATGATATGTTTCAGTTTTGTTTAGGGGCCACTTATGTGCAAGTCAACATGAGCAGAAGGGCGCTGAAGTTCAGGGAGAAAATAGCGATCGACTCTTTCTGCTGCCATTCTACTGCAGTTATGTTGAAGGCCTCTGAATCATAAAATAGCAGGCGATCATATTCCCACAATTTGCAGCCTGCATGGGAACATGAAGGCGGGCAAAGTGGGAGCGATTACTCTCCTCTGTTGGGATGTCAGTCAGCAAAACACATTAACTTTTCCTTCAGCCTACGCCGCCTTATTATTCTGAGATATGTTTCTACTTATTACCTCATCCTTTGTGTTTATTTTACATTCTGTCTGCCTTTAGACATGTTGGCAGCTTCAGCTTTAAACCGTTTCATTAAGTGGCAAAACATCCCATCACATCTACTGAGTGTAACTTAACCCCCCCCCGCGACTATTTTTAAAAGACGTTTCCAGCCAAGACATTTTAGTGACGTGAAGTGGCGTCATTCAACGACCAAATGGGTTTTCACTGCAGCCTCGAGGAGACAATACACACCTCCGGAAAACAGGTGCAGCTTTGAATTGCTCTCAAAACGGCAGGTGGATCCGGAGATGTCGTGGATGTTATCGTGGAAAGTTGCTGTTAAATTACAGGCTTTGGGACTTCTCAGAGAGCTCAGCTTTACCGCCCCCCTGTCAGTGTTTGGTAGCAGCATATAAAACGGGACGGTCAGCACATTCACCCTTTCCTTTGGTCCTTTTAAGACGTACCAAGAAAGTCAGAAAGTTGCAACAGGAATCCCTGATTTCTCTCCAAAGTGGAGGTGAAATCCAAAACGTTCTCCTCAAAAGCAAAGTGATAATCTGTTCTAGGAGGTTTTTGATGGCCCCTCCCATTTCAAAGCCCCTTCATAATGCGGATAATAAGGATTGTGAACATGTTGCACATTTTTTTATTGCATCTCAGCATTTTGGTTGTCGCCAGAATTTGAAAAGCTGTGTTAAGTAGCAATAAGCACACCGATGGGATGCAGGATCCACTCACCGGGTTCTTGATGTAATCCTGGGAGGAGAGACGGTCCTATAGTGACCAAACAGAGAAGAGGAGACCCTCAATGCTGGTGATATGGATCACAAGTTTACAAATCCCTCAGTGCCTCTGACCCTATACGTACAGCTGCAGCCGGGAAGTACAAACCCATAAACCCACTCCTCACAGACAGATGATCTTCCAGAGGGCTGGGCGTGTGGGGAGGAAGAGGAGGGGGAGGTCAGGAGTATGAATAGGGATTGAGCGGGCTGGAGAGCTTTAAGGTGTGAGGGAGGGGGGCTTGGGTGGGGGGGACTTCTTGGCTCGCTGAATTGCTGATGGAGATATTAAGGGAACAAAATCATTCTCACAGATGGTTCAGACGTCTATATTTAGCAGCAAAGAACGAGGGGAACAGAAGTCAGCTATTAGATAACCTCAAAGGACTGGGGTGTTTTTTTGGGGGGGGGGGGAGGGTGGGCACGCAAGTGCACAGTTTAAGGTGAAGTGTGTGTACAATGTAATAAGGCCATGCCAGTTTAAGTTACAGAGGGAGGGTTGGCTTGTTTACTCCCTTCATTACTCCAACCTGACACGAGATTATCACGTTTTCAGTTTTCCTGAAGCACCGTAATGAGCATATATATATATATATATATATATATATATATATACTATGAATAAACTATATTGTTCTGTAAAGCATTGCAATATTTGTGAGAGCAAAAATATAAAATTGTGACTACCAGGTTATGTTGTTTTCCTGACTGAATTACAGTGTGGCTCTGCTATTTAATTGCCAAATAGAATTTAACAATCTTAAGTATATTTTCAAATATTTAAGACACATTATTTAGTTTTGTGTTGTGAATAGGAGTTAGGCATATATTGTTCAGCATCAGAGGTTTTGTTTCCTATAAATGTTTAACTTATATTTATCTATTTTTAATACTCATTTGTTGCTCAAGTGTGAATCACGAAGAATTAGATCATCTGACAAATGACCTCACTGCACTAGTTCTGAAATTGAAACGATCATAGGATTTTATCACCATGTTTTTTGATGCATCTTGCAGAGTTTAAATAATACTTACTCAACCAGTTAAATTAAGACCTCATTCTTAATTACAGGAGTGACCTGTACATGTTCAGGTCCCTCTTGACTCTTGTGTCTTGGATATTAACAGCTCTATTTATAGGCCCTGTTTAACTGTGGAGCTGGCAGCACAAAGCCCTTCTGGCTCCACAGCGCTATTCAGTGTAGCAAATGTTTCAAACACACACGTCACAGGATGGGAAGTGACTTTTAACACACTGAGTCAACATTTGAGGCAGAAAGACTTTAATCAAGCGTGTAGCTTTAAAGAATTGAATGAAACAGATTTGTAAGTGATTGAACAGATTATGTATGTGCACACATATCAGATTAATACCCGCATGCTCCAATGCGTGTGTAGAGAAACTGCGAGGTTAAAAATTAAAACATTATGTTCCCTTGATGGTGATTTATCAGCTGTCAGGAGAATCTCTCGTACTACCTTACCACATCTCTGTGACTCAAGGGTTTAACACGAGGTCCTGAAATGTTCTTTATTCTGACACCGAACCTACGACTCAACCCCGTACTCTGGGGACAAGACCAAGAACAGACCGTGACCGAGGGTTCAATTCACGACATAAAGGTGATGAATAATCCATTTTGCTCAAAACAGAATGGAGATCTGTTACTGATTCACTTTTTTCTCAGACGTTTGTAAATATCTTAATCTATTTAATTATGCTTCATCAATGACAGTGTAATAATGCATTTTTGCTGCATCTTAACTGCTGAAAATTGTGTGTGATCAAAGGTGATATTGACAATAATCGTACTATAAATAGCCCTGTAATAACATTACATTGACCTTGATACAATACCACCCCAGTACAGAGCGCAGATACTACTACTGTCAATGTTCATGAGGCAAGAATACATTTCCGTTGTCCTGTTTTGATCTGTTTAATTTATGATCTTATTGAATTAACTGAATTAACCAGTCATACAAACCTGTCTAGTTTCCTACATTAGACACTTAATGGAGCTGGAACAGAATATGCTGAAGTAACCTCTGCTTAACGAGCAACAGCAATATTACTTTGTGAAATTAGATACTTAGCCAGATGTCTTATCCATTAACTATCTTAACTGAATGGAGGCCACACTGTGGTAAAGATGTACTTATTTTGTGTGTGTGTGTGTTGTCTTGTAAAGCATTTTACCCTTTGAGTGTTTTTTTTTTTACTTAAACTAATATCAGTTAGTTATCGCACTGCTAAGTCTCTGATGTCATTGACTGCATGTCCTCAACATTAACAATAAAAGAGGAGGATCACACAACCAGCAAGAGGGGGCAGTGTAAAATCAGACGTGTCAGACAACTAGAGAGCTTTCAAACCTAATTTTATTCCTCTCAAAAAGCTTGTCTCCTAGTCAGTATAAACGTCTCCTCAGCATTAAGAAACATTTTCACACTTTTCATTAAATCAGACTACATTCAACAGTTTTTGTTGCCGTTACACCAGAAAAAAAAAAAAAAAAGGAAAATTATGTTGTCAAATTTGTAAAGAATTATAGAAATATCACCCCAAGAGCTCCACAATTGAAAACAACATTCATTTATTTGTTACCATTAACATACCTGATCTCTCAAGGTATATAGCCATTACATGTTAGTCCTTACTTTTCAACAGCAACCATTATCATTGGAAAGACACCAGCCAGACCTATGTGCTTCTTTCCATCAGCTTCAGCTTTACCAACAAACTGAAGGTACCAAACTTTCTTGTGCGTCCCTCGTTAACTCCTTCAGGCTGTGGAATTTCATAAAATTCAACTATATTAGCTCACAAACGGCGAGCTATGACCCATTTGGTATAAATACCGGCTTCATCTCTCCTGCACAGCCAAACTCTTGTTTCTTAAATCTTTTTATAAATTCTGGTGCCTTTCAATTAATCAACTTCCCCTCTTATCACACCTGATAAATATCACAATTACACAAGACCAAATGCACATTCCTTCATCTGTGTTATTTGTTTAATAAAAGTTAACAATGTACATTTCTGCAAAGATAACACTGAGACTGGTTTTCCTGCCGATATCCAAGTGCCAATTCTTTGACAGCTCGGCCACTTGTTGAACGGGACACTTGCTAAAAGATAGAATCTTTCTCCGGCTGACACCTTGCCTACACAATTAGTTCCAAAGTGTGTAAAGGTGTTTAAAAACATTTTACAATATTAAACTGATCATGCATCATTTAAACCCCTTCATTTCATCTTCATAGTATTTAGGACTGAATAACAGAATTAAATGTTGAAAGATCAGATTTTAAAAACTGCTACTTTGCTTTATGATCCTTCACCTGTTGACCTACTACAACACACAGTATTTCTTCCTGGATTTAGTCACATAATCCGAACAGCAACTATTCATCTTTAACATCTTTCAGACGTTTCAAGTTTCAAAGAATATTTCAGTACAGGCTCTGTTTACATGGTACTTCTGCTAAATTAATGGAAAGAGATTTCCAGAAGCCTTACACAAACCTCCCCCAGGACAGGCAAATGGTGGACTATACAGCATGCAGTATGTGGCAGTATACGTAGTACCATTACTCAGATGTGAGTGAATGATACAACAGCAAAACTAAATGTGATAAGTAGTATTTTCAACAGCAAGTATAGATGTTTATGGTGTCTTACCATTTTTGACGTTCTGACACCTCGTCATCACCTTATGGTACTTTTGTTCACAGCTGAATTTGAAGCTTGAATAAATCAATGTAGGGCCAGTTATGTTAATTTATTTGTTACTTTTTTATTAATTGGTGAATTCATTAGAGAATCGCCCAACGCAATTTGTAAAAGCCGAAACCCCACCAAAACCCAACGATATTTAATCAATAATAATAATAATAATAGGTGAAAAGGAGAATCATTGTCAAAATTTGAGAAACTGGAACCAATGCATTTTCTTCAATTTTTTTATCAAATAATGAGCCATTTTACAAAATCAGCACGAGGGTGGTAGTGACTGATTTTCTGTTGTTTAAATTGCCCCTGGCCTCCAGACACGGGCCTGAACACCTCCCTTGGTGGCAACAAAACGTGGTTTAGGTGCCTGAACTGGGTCGGACTTGAGTGGGGGCAAAGAGGCGAGGATACTGAGTTCAGGAGCGCTCTGGAACTGCTTGGCTGAGTGGAGCCCACTGGTGTACGACACTGGGGTGTACGGCGTAGGGACTGCAGGGGGGGCAGGGTGTGGGATAGGGGTGGCTGAGAATTTTGGGAGGCCAGGTGGCCCAGGTGGTTGGGAGGGAGGTGAAGCTGGATTCCAGGCGCTGACTGGTGCTGGTTTGAAGAAGGGAGCTGGGGCCGGAGTAAAATTAGCAGGAGGTGGAGAGATCACTCTAGAATCAGTCAAACGTTCTCCAAGCGTCGTCGCCGACCGGGGTGCAATGACTTTGGTCGCAAGAGTAGGAGCTGACATGGGTGTGGGCGTGGAGAATCGCTTGACCTCAAAGACACGGCCTGTTTTGACGGGGATCTGCCTTGGTGAGGTTAATGAACTGCCCACCATTGTTGTCGTGTAGTCCCCCTGCCGCCTATGGGTCTGGTAGGAAGGCATTGCTGATAGATTAGCAGCACTGCCCCCGTAGTTGAACATGGCAGAGTTGAGCTGGTAGGGCTGCCTACTCATGGCATCCAGAGCTTTGATGCCCTCCCTCTGGGAGCCTCCTCTACCCATGCTGTCCGGCTTCCCTGTGTTCCTCTGAGGCCCGGTAGGGATAGAGGGGGCCAGGAGTGGATTGTACCCAATGGGAGGAGGAGCACGGACATTTGGGGAGTATTTCCACTGGGATGGACATGAAGGATTGGGAGAGTAGTCAAGCACTGTGGCTCCCCTGTGTGAGGTCACTTCCTGTTGGTAAGGGGTCTCGAGTGGGGTGTCCACCACGTACATACCCATACGGCTCTGTCTGCGGGCAAACAGCTCGGCGCCTTTACCCCCTGCTTGAAGAAACTGTGGGGTTTCGTGGATGACCCGAGGCTTGGGGGCCACTGGAGGAGGGGCTCTTCCCATGCCCGCCTCAACACTCCTCTCCTCCTCTACATCATCATAGATAGCTTCAGGTGGTGGCTGGCCATATTTGTGTCGGGTAGACCGGTCATCCAGATTCTGCACCATACACAATAATTCTGGATTTGGGGAGTTCTTCTTGACTTCTGGCACATTGAACATGGGTTTGGGTTTGCCACCTCGTCTTCGAGCGTCATTTAAGATTCCTGTGCGACCTGTTTGACCAGGAACAGGGGTCGGTGCCACAGCTTCTGGCTGAGAGACTACTGATACTGCAGCTACAGGTGCCATTGAAAATTGAGGTGGGTGTGACTGAGCAACGGGAGGTGGTGGCGCTTGAGTATATAGTTCAGGTAAACTAAGAATTTCAGATACAGGAAAAGCTGGGGCTGGGGCCATTGGTGCATGTGGAGCCGCAGACACTTTAGGTCCAGCTGCAAATGACGGCTGATGAGCTGCAGTCATTTGTGGTGATGACTGGATTTTCTCTATGGCGTTAGATGCAGCTGCAGGGTGAAAAGTAACAGGAGCATCTGGTGTCTGGGCAAAGTGACCCTGTGGTGCAAAGGATGGTGGGGAGAACACTGACGGAGGACCAGGGGGTGGATGTGATGCTGACGATATAGCATTTATGGTTAATTCAGCGCCAGTGGAGAATCGCGATTGAACAACGGCTGCTGAGGCAGGACGCTGGCTCGTCTTTGTCACAGAAGGTCTGAACGTTACAGGCACCGTGGCCGACCGAAGACTGATAAAGCCAGGAGTGAAAGGACGTGCCGTTCTGTTGAGAACATTACTAGAAGGCAGTTCTGGTAATGGTGTTTCTGCTGGTGGTGCAGGTATGGTGAGAACAGTCACCGAGGCAGCAACTGGTTTGGGTGCCACAGGTGGAGTTGACATCATCATGTTACTGTTGACTGCAGAAAAGGACCCATTCGACATTCCATAAGCTGCGACTGGGCAAACCTCTTGCTGTCTGGCCATAGGACCAGATGGTACCATCTGTTCAGGCTGGAGGTTTGGCTGTATCTCTGGTTGCAACTGGTACACCTGGGTCTGAGACTGTGCAGGAGCCGTAGGTTGTGCCGCCTCAACTTTCTGGGCATGCTCAGCAGCCCTCTTTCTCTGCTGCTCAAACAACTGGGCGCCTTTGCCTGTGGTGTCACTCAACCCTGGGGTCGGATCATTCTCTGCTCCATCCCCACGACCTTCTGTGCCTGCAGTTGCCCTCTTCTCAAGCACATCCAAGTAGTCACTATCCCAAGTTGGATCGGGAACGGCAGAGAAGCCATCCTCATCTAACTCTGATTCGCTGCCGGGGAATACCCCATCCTCTTCTTGGGAGTCCTGACACCTATCTTCATCCACACTACCGAAACTGGTGAGGGTGTACTTCTTGGAGCGCTGCCGCCTCTTCTTGAACATCAGCACCCCTTTGGAGTGAGGGTTGGGAGCATCGGTCAGTAGGGATGCAATTGTTCGACACTTGCTTTTGGCCTCCTTTACATTCTTGTCTTGCACAGTATCCCCTCGGTTCAGTTCTGCAGGGTAGGAAGGCCACAGCTATTAGGAACAGTTACACGATACCATTAACAAAGTACTGCAGTGAGGTCAGGAAAAACGGACTGATATGAGCATCTAAACCTAGACTGACCGCCACGCCTTCAACAGGCATTCATCTCATAACAGGAGCACCTCAAGGGGAAATTCCAGGCAAGCTTTCAGCTTCTCACGTTAGCTGGCGCGAAGAATACGTTCGCACCTTATAAGCCTTACGTACTCTGACAGTTGTAGAAGTTTGTCAGTGATCCCAGACTGATCAGTTGGGTTGTTACTTACACACAACACTTGAGGTAAATATGGTAAACTGTATGGACAATATTCTGTTCTACAGACTGGTTGACACTGTCACACAGGACTACTAACCTAAATGAAAACATATGTGTATGAGTATGTATAGTGTTTGACTGCAAGATGTGTTTGACTGCAAGATTAAATGACTGGGACACAGGGTTTTCAATATTTCAGCCTCAATGAAACATGTTTGTATAAATGTCCGGCATCATTATCAAGGCTTGAAAGGAATTGATGTCAATGGGATCAGCTTGGCTAAGTAAATGCAGAATGAAAATACACAGACACATACATTATGGTATGTACGGGTCTCTGACAGTGTTCTTCCTCAGCTGCACTTACTAGCTTGTTTGGCCTTTTCCTTGTAGGTTGTTGTGAGCTCCTCGTCGAGGGGTTTATTCACAGGACCCACCATGGGTACAAGCTGGCTGCGGGAGCCCAGCATCATGGCCTCTTTCGCCCTCTCAGGAGA
Source organism: Gasterosteus aculeatus (assembly GCF_964276395.1). NCBI lineage: Eukaryota > Metazoa > Chordata > Actinopteri > Perciformes > Gasterosteidae > Gasterosteus > Gasterosteus aculeatus. The sequence goes on along the minus strand of NC_135693.1, from coordinate 16,684,349 downwards.
TACCAGGGGCACGTGGGATGGCTCGAGAAAGCCGCTGTCCACCTCTTGCCCCGCATCCCGCTGTCCCTGGTCATCTGCCGAGGAGATTATGGAGGAAGTCTCGGTGGACGTCTGGGAGGACCACAGTCCCGGAACAGGGGGCTGGTAAATCACCTCCCGGCGCGCCACCCCTGGCAGTCCGCCACCACCATCGGCCCCGTGTCCATCCAACACACCGGGGTAAACGTGTGCATCTGGAGCGCTGTCATAGCCGCTCATCTCGGACGTCTCTCCGCCCTCGGGCGAGGTTCGGCCTGCCGGTTTCCCCGGGTTGGAGTTGCTGGGGCTGCGTCTTTTCTGCCGCCGCTGTCGCTCGTAGCCCGCCACGTCTGCATCGCTGTCAGTTTCGCCGTAGTAGGCCTCACTGCCAGGCGGGGATGTCAGTCCGCTGGTTATGGAGGAGTGGCTGCGGTGGACTTCACGGACGGGTGCGTGGTGGGGGCGGTTGGGTGACATTGCACGCAGAGCAGCGCGGTATTCTTTGTCTATACGGGGAGACGGGGCCCGGGTCACAAGCACCACGGACTGAAAACCAGCAGGTGTCCTGCAAACAAGTGGGAGGTTTAGAATACTGGAGGAGTCATTTTGTTTTATTGGAATCTTCTTACAGTAGGTGGGGTTTTGGCACATGATTTTACAATATCTATATAATATATATATATATATATATATATATATATATATATATATATATTATTATCAAATACAAAACGCAGTAGCATATGTGTGCACATTCATGACCCTTGATCCATTACAAAGGGATGGTGATTAATGATTGGTATGAGTATGACACTTCTCTGCTCCTCTGACCTCCTGACCCTGATGTGTAGTATCCCAGGGGAGCTGTCGATGAGCTCCATGGCCTTGGCATGGGATAGTGTTCCACATGGCTGTTCGTTGATGGACACCAGCTCATCGCCCTCCCGCAGCCCGGCCCTGCACGCCTTGCTACGTTTACGCACCTGCACCGGCAAAGGAAGGCAAAATGATAAACAGTCACATAACGTCAAAAGGTTACACATATACTGATTATCTGATGGGTTGTATCATCAACATGTTTTGTGTTTTAAGATCTATTGGGTGCACGTTCAACACAACCGTGTCCTTCTGAAGACGTACACGTATCTCATGGGCCTTGAGGGCATATCTCAAGGTGTGTTTTAATAACTCAAGGGCAAATCTAAGAGATGGATGTCTTTCATATCCAAATGCTGTCAATGGAAAGGGAAATAGAAAAGCATATGTACATTTCACTTTACTTTCTATACAGTATTCTTGATCTATTCATGCGCTATTATATCATATCTGACATGACTTGTAACTAAAGTCTCAGTTATACCATATCAACACTCTTCTTTCCCAGAAGATTTGTATTTGCATTAAAGCCGGTCAAAGCGATGCTGTCTTGTCTTGGTTTGTGAGAGGACCATCTGACAGTCTGATCTTGCTGCGGACACATGCCACATATTGCAGCTCGAGTGGAGCACTCATACACACTTAAACAGCGAAATGTCAGCCAGTGGACATTTTCATTTGGTGCTTTGCTATTTGTGCACAAGGTCTGTCAGGACCATGGCGTTATGCCCACTCTAAATTGCCTCAGGTCTATGCGTGCCATGTCAACATGTCCCACAATAAATTGTAAGCAGATATTTAAAACAAATTTAAAAACTATGACTGCAGTGCCGATCGTATGCACTGCCATGAAATAATTAATATAATATGTTTGAAAAGGAAAAGTTGTATTGGTTGGTCAAAGACACTTTTCTTTCCAGTTATTCTGGTTGGCCTGTAATGAAATCCCACGTCCACATTTAGCGAGGCCTTTTCAAAGTGGCCTCAGGACATCAGTCGTTCATTCAGTCAGTTAGCATGTGATTTAAAGTCATAACGGTTATAATGCTCCAACATGCACACACACACACACACACACACACACATACACACACACACACACACACACACACACACACCACACGGACTGAAACAAAAATACACATAAAGTCATAAATAACCACACAGACGCTTGCATGCAGAGCCACAGGCACAAAACCAGCACTGACACACCGGCTCTTTCAGTGAAGCCCCACACTGCCACACCTGTTAGGGACAGTATAGACTTGACAAGATTATAACTTCCTGGTCTCGGGGGTGAAGGACCATCCTGTTTTGGTAGATCAAACACAACCAACTGTCGTCCACCTTCATAAAGGTGAATCAGTGTCCTGTGGCTCTGTGCAGATACCAGCACATTCTGCATGAGTCAATGACACTAATTCTAATGACTAAATACTTTCTGTAAATGCAGGGTGTTTTATGAATATGGAGACTGTCTGGGAGGTATAATCTGGAGGTGCATGGCTCTTGGCAGTTTTCTTATCTGATAAACAAACCAATGTTAGCTTTGCTTGACCGATTTTGCCATAAAATATTTTTTTAGGTCTATAAGTGGGAAAATTTCAAATTGAATTAACTGTCTTTTCAAAAAAAAAATACGTGAAATATAGAGAGGTTCATAATGGAAAATACAATCAATGACTTAGTTCTTCACGAGGTATAGGATTGTTGATTATTGATACGTACAGTATGTACATAAAGGTACATGAAACATTGCGCAATTATTTCTGTTGAACAAGCTTTTTGAACCAATCGATCAGCAGGGCCCGATAATTACAAGCTCAATTTCCTAAGCATTTTGTCATAGACAAAATGGTTGAATATATGCAAATCGTCAGGCTGAATCTTTGATAAATATGAAGAAAATGATGAGCAGGAGGTCAGTAAAAAATGTTTTATGTACTATTTACAATAAGGTATACCTCGTCCCCGGCAGCGAGATACGGACTAATGTATGTATGTGAGGTGAAACATACACCTTTACCGACCCCTTGACCTGCGGCTTCTTAGCCAAAAATAGCCAAATGGAAAAGTAGTTCTGCTCAGACAACAGTTATTGAAAGTATGTTTGGATATACATGTTTGTGTCATGTGTGTACATGTATGTGAGTATGATGTGTTTGCAGGTGAATGAGATCTCTCGGTACAAAGTTGAGCAGTGAGCGACTGTCCGGTGATGATTTTTACAACTCATGTCGCAGACGGTGGTGACATTAAACTGACAAACGGCAAAGGATCAATATGAGAAAATGTAGGTTCTGCAGGATCTTTCTCCCATTTGCTTCCTGTCTAATTTCAGCTTCTTCTCTCAGTAGTATTTTACTACCTAAAGACTAATTAAGCATTTTATTCTGTATATTTCCCCTTAGGCTTACATGGAAATCTTTGCTTTCCCACCGGAGAGCCAGATTTAACTCTGGAAGACTTCAGTGGTCCCGAAAGTGGGCCACAAATTCTTTTCCATGAAGAATTTGCTTTGGGCAGTAAAATGAGATGCGAGTTATAAAGTTAAATATTTCACACAATATTTCATTTCAGTACACTTCTTTATACAAGCAGATATAAAAGCCGTCCATAATTTTTTATGAAGCAGTATCGATTTAGTATTTTATATCAAATTTCCAGAACCAAACCAAATCCAGACATTCATGACATGCATTGCTCACACACGTGTTCTCTAATGCTAAAACAATGTTTATTTTCATTTTAATTTGAACTGCTGTTCTTCAGTCTCTTTCATAGTATGTATGGTGGAAAGACGCTCGTTGAATTGGGCAAATAAGCCTAGATATGGATGGATGTTGTGTTGTATCTCAAAGCTCCTCACAATAAAGAAAATGTAAAGTTTACAAAACAATGACCTAATGGACCTGAAACCTTAGCGATGTGAACAACAGCAGCAGTAAGGAGCACAAAGGCACTTATTTGTCAAAAACCAACAGGTGGCCCAAAAAGAGTTCTGATTTGAAACTTTCAAAGTGAAAGAGATTCATACAGAGTAATGTGAGCCGCAGCCTTTGGCAGATTTGTGACAAGGTCACTCTATATTCCCGGCTGAACTTTGAGTTTTAAGTTCACTCAATCAATCATCAGTGCGCCTCTGCACGGAGAGCGCCCTCAAACAAGAAGATGACTCATGTTCAGGCCCCAAACCAACCGGCACGCCGGCCAATGCGCCCTTTTAACTTGGTTCACCGCTCCTCAAATCGCCACTTGACGCATCGCAGACCATGTTTTCGCTTTTCTTTACCGCGGCCGTTGTGTCCAACAAACGCCGAAGAGACTTATTTTGTGCGTGCGGCCTGCAGAGGGACCTGCCTCACCTTAGCCACCTGCAGCGCTTTCTGATGTTCCACTCCTCCCTGGAGACGAAAGCCCCACGGCGCTCCGCCGGACAACGTAACCACCGCTTCCTCTGCGACCATCGTCCTGCTCAGTTTTTTCAGTTTTTTCTTGGTTATTTTCCGCCCTCTCTCTGTGTCTTTTTTTCCCAATATTTCGTCTGGGGGGCCCCCTCAGTACGTCGGCCCCATTGTCCGCTGGCAGGGCCCCCTCAGTGAGCTCTGACCTGCTCTTTGTCTGCCACGCTGTCCGTACGGCGACTCCTCTCTGAATCCAGTTCCAAGGCCACTGCTCACACCTGAACGCACACACACACACACTTTTCTGTGCGCCCACCCATACCCAGAAAGGGCCAACCACCATAGCCAAGGAAGAGGGAGAAAGAAATATGATGGGGGGTGGTGGGGGGGTAGGGAGGGGGGCTCTGTGTCTGCTTACACTGAGGAATGCTTGCCCTAAACGAGCGGGCGGGGAGGGGGAGGGCCCAACGCAACACTTGTCCTGTCACTCAGACCTGTGCCACTGGGCCGCTGATAGCCCCTCCAAAAATAGGATAGCACCACCACCTCGACTGCTCATCTGCAGACCAGGGGAGAGGTAACATTCACGTCTGAATGGCGCTGTTTGCTTCGCCGCGCTTAAGGGTCATTGGGAACATTTAGTCGGGTCAAAGGCAGACTCTCACATCTCGACGAGACAGGGCGTGATTGAACAGTCCACTTTTGATGAGTTATAGAGAATAGAAGGGCCGCCGGTGCAGATAAACTACGTCGAGGCGATCGGAGCCGGTTGGTCTTTAATTGTTGAGGGCCGCAGTGGATCTGGAGACATTTGAGCCTGTCATCGTAGAGCTTTTAGGATAAATACTTATGCAAGCTCTGGATGAACAGCCTGCATGGTGACATTTAAATATGTCATAATTCCACAGTGTTGACTGAATGACAACTACTGTGAAACGCAGAAGGCTCATTAACCCGAGGCAGAAAGCCGATCCACACAAAGACTTAAGTGTAGACCTGGCTGATAAAAATCAGACGTGGTAATGTCACTCGTACATTGCCCTCAACCTCAGATTCTGACACCCGGTCAAACTCTTAGATGTGGTGGCAACTGTGGAGAGTGTGCACAAGACATGTTCCACACAGAAACTAAGACTGTGGAGCTGTGGACTCTGTGAAGCTGACGCTTGTCACAGGGGTGCAGCGAGATGAACATCAGTGTGCTAGAACGCTCTCAATGACAATGCTAGCATGACACTGATGATAAAGGGTCACTCCTACTTTTTAGTTTAAATATGGTTATTGGGTAAAGGAGAATGTCACACTCCTGGTCTGAGTAGTTAAAACAAATTTTAAAAAAGAAAGCCCCGAAAAACAATAGTAAGTTCGACCTTAACCTAAAAGTCAGGCCCTTTGGACGTGATGATCGCGTCCGGATAGTCTCCGTCCTCCAAAGGCAACGCTGTTATTATCAATACTGCAGGAGGTTACCAATGGTTGCTGCTCGCCCTGGCAGCTTTGGCCTGCAGCTGTCCCCGGACCTCAGGATAGAAACTAAGACCAGTCCTGGGTCACACACACAATATCACCCTCTCTTCCTGTAGATGGCATCAGATCTGAGAGAGACAGAACGGATCCAGTTCATATCAGATCTGTATTAGACAGATCTGTAGAAACATGTAGCTGTAGTTACTGCCAACGACCCCCTCTAGTGGTTCAAAGTAGACTGATCATTGGCCTCATTCATTTGTTATTGGCCCTTTTGTTAGGTAAAAAGTATAGATATACAGGTTATATATGGCTATTGTAGGAAAATAAAAAACAGTCTTGGCTCTATTTTTAAATAGATATATGTAACATTTTGGTTGCAATTTTTTAACTTTTTGCAAACATCTCTTTGGCTCGATAACTAAAACCCTAAAACTCAGCAGAGCCAGTTGAGACGTGAAGTAACTTGAAGTAATCGCATAATTCCCCAAAACACTTGATACAAATGCTGCCAGCACACAGAAATCTGAGAAGAGAAATGCGTGAGACCATATTCCCCGTCGAACTAAAACAAAAGCGAGCTGTGGCTCAAGTCACTGTGCCCTGGACAGAAGTGGGCCGTCTCTCAAGAAAATCCTCAAGGTCAAAATCCGTATGCGCCGGCACAGCTAAAAGGTTTCCATGTGTTTCTTCGCTCTGTGTGCACAAATTAAGAGTGCGGCAATGACTCGTCGAGTTTGGCTTCAGCTCAGGAAAGGGAGGAGACTTTGTTTTTTCCTGTGGCCATGGTGGAACTGTTAAGTGAGGCGATAATCAGTTTTAGTTAGAGAATGGTTCCGGTCGTCTCCAAGAAAACAACATCTTCCAATAATATCAATACCTGTGTGGTGGTATGTTTGTGGATATGTAAACTTTGTAAACTTTGGTTAGCGAGGCACTTCCCAGCGGTCTTTGAGGCGCCTGAAAACACTGCGGAATGTAGCAAAGCACTGCGAAAGGTCAGGCCTCCCTCTCACTAGACAAACCTCTACCGCCGTCGTGCCCATCTGAGAGACAGCAGTTTTTCTCCCCCCACCACAGCCGCAGGCACCGACGCGAAAAATCGGGAATAACCGGCAGAAAGACGTCAACTCATTCTCAGATAAGACTTTGGGACGAGCTCCTCGGGCCAAGAAACATCCCATTTCTACCCGCAGAAGCGATCCGGCTTGACATTTATTGACTGCAGACTGAGCAGAAAATAAATCACAGGCAAATTCAGACGAGTAGATAGACTGGAGATGAGGGCAGGAACCTGCTGTGTCTTTTTCCTGGTGGTTGTCCGCTGCCTGGGTGATGACAATTCGACGGACGGCAGCGTTGTCACGGAGGAGACGGAAAGGCCCAGGCCCCCGCACCTTATCTTCATCATGGTGGACGACCAGGGTTATGCAGACATCGGCTACCATGGCTCAGATATCCACACTCCCACGTTGAACCAGCTGGCAGCAGAGGGGGTGAAACTTGAAAATTACTACGTTCAGCCAATCTGTTCTCCGTCTCGCAGTCAACTCATGACAGGAAGGTGAGACGTTTCCTTATCATTACATTTACTTGCTTTTTGTATTTTGCTAACATTTCTAATGGAGAATTATAATAAACTGATAAGCTACGATTCACCTGATCTTTACGATACACATAGCTGGCAAATCCCCTTCTATATTTAAGTCTGTGTGCTTGTTTGATCCTGAATTTTCATTATCTCTGTGGAAAAAGTGACCCAACGCTGACATTCTTTTCTGGGGGAAATGTTGCATAAAGAAAGTAGGAACGACCAAAAAGTCAATTTGAAGTGCACAATAGAATTCTGTAAAATCACTGATCATCTCGGTTTGATGGTATGAAAAGGCGTTCTCCAGGTTGTAACCTTTATTAACCCGCCCGTGAAATGTACCATTGTATTGTTATTGTCATGTACAATTATCAACACGCTATCTCGCCAGCTACCAAATTCACACTGGACTCCAGCATTCGATCATCCGGTCTCGCCAACCTCTGTGCCTTCCCCCGGACCTCCCCACCTTACCAGAGCGTCTGGTTGAAGCGGGATATGCCACACACATGGTGGGGAAATGGCACCTGGGCTTCTGCAGGCCGAGCTGCCTACCGACAGGACGTGGCTTTCAGAGTTTCCTGGGCACATTGACCGGCAGTGGAGACCATTACTCCTATCGGAGCTGTGACGGAGCCGAGGCTTGTGGATTCGACCTCGACGACGGGGACAGGCCTGCCTGGGAGATGGCCGGCAACTACTCCACCCTGCTCTACGTAGAGAGGTGAGCGTCAAGATGTGAATCAAATTAATAATATTAATACATTTTTTTTTTAAACTCAAATTGTACCTTTGTTCAACTAGAGTGAAGCAGATCCTGCGGAGCCACAACCCCCATGAGCCACTCTTCCTCTATCTGTCCCTTCAGGCCGCCCATACGCCCTTGCAGGTACCCGACCATTTTTTGCACCACTACGATTTCCAGGGCAATCGGCCCAGGCAGCACTACGCAGCCATGCTGACCTGCCTGGACGACGGGGTCGGACAAGTGGTCCAGGAACTGATGGCTAGTGGACTCTATCAGAACTCAGTTCTGATCTACTCGTCCGATAATGGGGGTCAGCCACTCTCTGGGGGCAGCAACTGGCCGCTGAGAGGAGGCAAAGGGACCTACTGGGAAGGAGGCATCCGGGCAGTTGGCTTTGTCCATAGCCCCCTACTGAAGAAGAAAGGTACAGTCAGCAGGGATCTGATCCATGTTTCTGACTGGTATCCCACACTACTGGGACTGGCCGGGGCCCCGCGGTCCCGCCATGGGTTAGACGGTCACGACATGTGGGGAACCATCAGCGAGGGCCTTCCCTGTCCTCGCACGGAAATCCTTTATAACATTGACCCAGTCTCCAGGAGGCCTGGGGAGCCGTATGATAAGGCGTTGGTGCTCAATGGATTTGGGATCTGGGACACTGCCGTAAGGGCGGCAATCAGGGCCGGGAACTGGAAGCTGTTGACAGGAAATGTGGGTGACGGGGACTGGATACCACCCCAGGCTCTTCCCGTTGGTCCAGAACGCTGGCACAACCTCGAGAAGCGGCGCAACAAGCTGGGGAAGTCGGTTTGGCTGTTCAATATCACATCCGACCCTTACGAGAGGTCAGACCTGGCCGAAGCTCATCCAGAGGTAGTGAAACATCTTCTGAGGAGGCTGGCAGAGTACAACCAGACAGCTGTGATGCCGAGGAATCCACCAGATGATCCTTTGGCTGACCCGGAGCTCCATGGAGGAGTGTGGCGTCCCTGGCTGGGCCTGGAGGGACAGGAGGAGGACAATGGAGGGAAGGACGGCAGGAAAGAAAGGATGCTGAAGTTTAAGCACTGCAAAGTATGTAAATTAAAAGCCCTCTTTAAGAAGGTGGGGTCACGCCTGCAGAGGAACACTCTTTTCTCCTAAATGCCTCAACGACAACTAAACCAGGAGGAAGTTAACGGGAGAGGGAGATGGAGACAAATACAAATACAAACGGGTAGACAGGCCGGTCAGATTGACACGATAGAGCCACAATTAAACAATGAAGGTCGACAGACAGACAGGCAACCAGATAAAAAAAAGCAGACATCGGCTGAGTGGGATGACTCACTCACTGTCCTCTCACTTACTGTCCTGCAGCCAGACTACAGCACGGGGACTTCAGGACGTCGTTGCACTGCATCGGGAGCAATGTTTGTGTCATTGTGCATGTAGGCCAGTGTTCACGAATAGTCGGATTGATACAGATGGAGTGCATCCATGTGTACGTGAGGCCTGAAGAGACGAGAAGAGGAACTGGAGGTCACCTCCCGATGTCTCAACTCCTAATCACCCAAGAGGACCCTTATGAGGATGACACAACTCCCACAGGGGTTGTTTCTGTGAAGTGTCGCCTTGTTCTGTTGTTTAGAGATTGTGCTGTAGCTCACTCTGCCTTTAAAAGACCTCTGACCATCACGTTTCGTCTGTAAACAAACCAACAAAAGCTCAGTCTTTTCTAGATATTTTCCTTTTATTAATCTACCATGTTGGAAAATGTGTGAAAACATTCGGATCTAAATAAAATCCTAAATGCTCAATCAATCAGCTTTAACATCTCATGACTTTACACCATCTCTGCAGAAATAATTTCACAGATTTTCTAAGATGCTTCCTGGCATCAAATGGTTTTAGGTAAAACAGAGAGTTTTAAATTAGTAGTGTAGTTTAGTGCACAGCTCAGCAGGTCACCAGAATATGCAGAAATTTGTGCACATGGAGAAATAAACTTCAACATATATGAAAAACTTTTAAAACAATACATCAATGATTAAGTCATAAACGTGTCCTTAATCAGAACTTTTTAAAAATTTGTGTGAGGAAATATATTTTCTCACATATATTTCTATATGGATAATTTTCTAAAGCTTTTTTTTTGCAGTTTTAACAAGCCCGACTACAGGCTGTACTGCAAAACGTTTACATTTGTAAAAATCTCAGTCTCTGGAATATTTAGGGATAGTAACTGTATTATGATTAAGTTTTGTGATGTTTTAGAGGTTCAGCTGATGTGATGATCTGATAAGGGGTCATGCATCCGGCTGCTGCTGGAGCTTAATAGGAATGAGTCATAGGTGGAGCTGCTTGGTCACATACAACACACAGTAAATAGTGTCTGCATTGATACGTGCTGAGTGCAGGAGCTCACTCCCGTGTGTGTGTGTGTGTGTGTGTGTGTGTGTGTGTGTGTGTGTGTGTGTGTGTGTGTGTGTGTGTGTGTGTGTGTGTGTGTGTGTGAGTGAATGAAGGAGTGTTTATGTGTGTGTGAGTGTCAGCAGCAATCCCACACACAGTAGCGACGGGGCTGTAGGTTTCTCCCCTGTGGCCTGATAATGAATATTCAACTGTCCTTCTTCACAGTTTCTTTCCCAAATGCCTCCTCCTCCTCCTCCTCCTCTTCCCCTCATTTATCCCTCAGCGCTTTGCTCGTCCCCTCTGCAGGCCACCCCCCTGTGTCTTTCTGTCTCATTTTGCTCCTCAACCCACTCACTTGTTTGTGCTCATTTGCGAGATTGAGTTGGAGGCATTAGCCGTGTTTCTGGTGAGAGTTGTGTGGTGCAGAGTTAAATAAAAAGAGTGGAGGAGGGAAGAGAAGAGTTCCGCAGGGGCTGCAGGGGGCTGTCATGTCTGAAAAGCTTGCACATCTGATTAAAATATCTTGTTACTTGAAAACGCATACATAACAAACAGCAACTAGTTTAAAGATAAAGGGATATTTGGGAAATCTTTGTTTAAAGGATGAGGGTTTTGTGATTATCGGCTTGCAGTGTTTTGGTCTTCCCTACAGTCTGTGACGCTGAGGGAACAATTCTCATTTCAAATTCGGCGAGCTTAATGAGTATTTACTGCATCGGGGGACGTCTCAATATATGATGTGCATGTTCTCTTTCGTGAAGAGCCACATTGTGGCTCCTTGATGTGTGTATGTAGCTTTTGGACAACAATAATTAATAAGATATATCAGGTTTTTGACGAACAGGGGGATCCATTTGTATAAAATGTCAAATTTCTTCACATTCATTTTCTCTTATTATTTGCATCTTAGGAAAAATGTTCAAACCTTTCACTTGTCTGGTAAAGTGTGTTCTCTGGTCCAGTTCCAGGAGTTAAATACTTTGTCACTGTGATTCTGCAAAGATGCTTGTTTCTGAGTGCATTAAGATAAGTGGTATTAATGGGTACAACGTGTGCGGTCAGAAATAGAAAAAAATAGAAACATAACATTAGAAAGTACATTGAATTTACTGGATTACATTTACAATGATCGTGCAAATTATTGTAAAATGTTGTAGCAATAGTTGTTTCTTTTGTCATACACATACTTTACAACTTTATGCCCTTTGTTTGAAGAGGATGTAAATGACGCTTTGAGGGTTTTGGAAAGGCGTCGCTATTCTGTCATAAAATGCCTCTTCATGTTTGTTCAGGGAAAGTCGAATAGGGAGGGACACTCGAAAACAAGGGCTAGGGGTATAACTAAGCAATGTGATTGGCTCTTGTTAAACAAACAAAGAAAGCACCATGGAGATAGAACAATCGTCAAATAGGGCTACAGCAATTCAAATGTGGTTTCACAATTGCCAGAGGAAAGTAATGCAGTTTGTATGAGCTCCATCTTTATGAGAAGGACTGGAAATCAAACATGTGGAGGCTTTCTATTCTCAAAGGATCCATCTGCGCTGAGTTCATGACTTATATAGCATCACTCCAAGAGGCTTTGAAGCTGAAGGCACTTTGTCCATTTCCCGCTTGTGTGCATGCGACAAACACACACAAACACACACAAACCTCACACCATCGCAACTAGACCTCGGGGAAGAGAGAATTGGCTGCTTCGAGTGAACGGTGGAAATGTTGCTCAAAGTCCCGTGTGAGAAAACCGGTGAAGACCATCGTTAGATGCCCACACATCTGATTCCCAGTATATCGCGATGGCCTGCAGAAATAAGGCACCGTCAGATTATATAAATCACAAAGGAGGTGTCACACAATTACACACACGCACAAACACGCACACAGAAGAACACACAGCGCTATCCAGCGCGTGGGAGGGAGCTGTCATATCCACTGTTGGATAATCCGTTGAAGGTAAGGCCACATTCAGATCATGGGATTCTTTGGTGAAGTTGTGAAGTTAAAACACAAAAGGCTGATGAAAATGTTTTAACTATGACTTAATTTGATTCATTTGGACATTGTGTTGTAGATAAAACACGTTGACCCTTTTTCCTATCAATAGTGAGGTCACCTTGGTTGGTGTTAAGTTCGTTTTGACACGTTAAATAATCCTTGAGACGTCTCCCAACACAAAAATGAAAGTGATATAACACTGTTTGCCACTAGTGACTCCATCAAAAGATGCTATATGAGGGGCCGTTTAGAACTTAACTATTGAGACACACACACATACATACAGACTTTGTAAACCTATGCACACGCATATATAAAACATACTTATTCGTCTGAAGCGCACATGAAAAACACACACGCATACATATATACTGCTGTGTCATGTACACCTACATATTAAATGCTTACATGCATATAGGTTAAACATTTATACGTATCTATCTGAAACAATATGAAAAGGTCGTATATTTATTGTTGAACACTTATACACGCAGAACTGAATCTCTTGCATGAGAGATATAAAACGTTCAGTGTGTCGCATATATTTGTATAAATGTTTGAAATACGTATATATATATATTTTGCAGTTTTTCATACGTACAAATGTTTTCATTTGTATGCATTTAAGCATTTCACATGTAGGTGTATATGACACAGAAGCAGCTGACGTAGCGAACGTAAGAGAGTTCCATTAGTACGTCTAAGAGTGTCTCAGTTGTGAGTGCGAGTGTTTCAACAGTCCTAAAGGGCTCCTCATAATCCAAACACATTCTTCCGCGTTCACTCTTCCACGGTCAAAAAACGATTTGCCTCCACATCACCGACCCCTGTGGCAGGTAATCCTGCTGATTGTACCGACCTTGCGGCCTAATTGAAACACAGCTCCACACCCCCGAGTGGTGGGAGGTTAACAATCAAAACAACAAAACGGCTCTTAAAGCGCCGAATGTAAATGCAGGAAACTAAAGGCAGAGAAGTACCAACGACTCAATTGGGACACATTCGCCCGAGTCCTTTGCATGGTTATTGCAACCCATTACCCACCTCGAACAGCCCTGATGTGCTATTGAATGCTTATTCGGGACAATGTGAAGGTCTAGTAATCAACAAAGCAGCGTATTAGTTGGATCCACCACGTTGAAAACATTCTTGCACATTGAGTCATTCCCCTTTCACCTTACAGCATCATCGCTGCCTGGAGGTTTAGCTCGTAGAGCCTGGAGGAGTTGATGATGCTTTCTATCTCATGCACATGAGATAAGTGGCCGTGTTGGGACAGTAAACAACCATATTCTTCTCATTGGGGACATCTTTAGGTGTGTCTTTGCATGACGCCAATGTGAGTTCAGACACAAAACCTGTGAGCATGCGAGGCCTCTAATTTGAGATCATGACAGGCTTCATGTTGAATACATTTACTGTGGTGTGTGTGGAAAATCAAGGTGATCCGTTTCTATTGGATATATTCACTTCAGTTCCTCCCACCACTTTGGCTAATGTGCTGTATATCATCTACCATAACCCTTAAGCAATAATGATGTGTCATCGCTCTTTACAAACTGGATGCTTTCTCTCTCTCTCTCTCTCTCTGCAACGCACTCCAGGCAGGTTTTTTTTCCCGATGTTAAATAATGCAGTGTCATGTGATGAGGCGAGAGCTGTCCAAACAGGACGCCAGTACAGCGAATGGGATGACTGACGAGAGGCAATTACCGACACCGAAACAAAGCCTGTTGAGCCGCCGCGTGAGAGAGGAGCGAGTTTTATTGGGCATTTCCCTCTGCTGACCTCCACACAAGCAGTGTACAAGATATGAGAGGAGATTTATTACCAGGCCAAATCAAAACGTCTTCAGCCACACTAAACCACATGGCCTTTTTCTGATGCAATATTCAGAAGCAGCGTACCGTTTCCAGGCTTCCAGGAAAAGCCGACCGCAGTAAAACACTCAGGTTCAAGGGGAAACCATTCACTGTTCTGTGGAAATTTCTCAAAGCACATCCGCCTCTTGACTTGGGTTTGCCAGCAAAGGGCCACTACTGCACAGCTTGTCCAAGACAGGCTCGTCACAAAGAAACATAATTCACGGCACCTCTGCACCTCTGCACCCTCGCTAATTAAGCTTCAGAGCGGCAGAAACTGGTTGCGCGGCTCCTGTTTTCGCTGTAAGCACCCATTAATCACATTGCTTTCTAAATACTCACAGTTTCGGGAGAACAAAGGGGGAGGCACATGCATGCGTTGTTGAACCTGGTAAATACGTCGGGCTGTCTTTTGCGAGGAGCGTGTGGGAGTCATGTTTCAGGTGGCCTGTTGAATCCGAGACTAATAATCAAATCTCTTTTTTCTTTATTTCTAGGTTTGCCATCAGAGAAACAAAACCAAAGTGGGAACCTTGGAGTCGACGCGCTATGAGCTGAACCCCTTCCAGCATCATCAGGGCAGACAAGAAGAATGCATCACTAGGATGACGGTATCCAAAAATAAAAGTAAACAGAAGTAAAAAAAATAAGATATATAAACACTCAAGCTGCTAGTCATAAACATTTCATGAACGTTTTTACTGCAGTAATTCCTCCCACAAGCCAGTGCATCCATCAACAGTTGTGAAAAAACAGAATCATTTATGAAAGAGATTTATGTTATACGTTTTGCTCCTATTCACTCTCTTTTAACTACATATTTGGACACCACCAACTCCTGAGAGAAGCACCCGGCTACGTTCACCAGCTTCAGCTGCTCACTTCTGGCTGCAGTTTTATAGTTGGCCAGCTTGTGCAAAGTGGGATTTTTTTAAGCGAGGAAACACTGTTGATTGGAGCGGTGACGAGGAACCGCAAGTGAGTGGGCAGCGAACCCAAAGAGTGAGCTGTGGAACGCCGAGACACTCGCTGAATGGAACAGAGGAGAAGTGACACGTTTTATACCGTAGGTGGTCATTTGCCCCATTGCTCATTTAAATTCATTGTAGCCGCTTTAAAGTGCCCATGTGCATTTGAGGATGGAGAAATATGACCGAAATGCTCCGGGGGGGAAGTACTTTTTCATCGCGTAACACCAGAAGAAACACATGATCATCACTGGAGTGTGTGTGTGTGTGTGTGTGTGTGTGCAGCTGTAATCACCGACAGACACACACACTTAAACATGGTGCCAAGGGGATATATTAATACCCTTCATGAGATATTCATGAAAGCTCAGATAAACCTTTACAGTGCAGCAGCCCGTTACATAACGCCTTTAATTCCCTGTCTCTTATACAATGATGCTCCAGTTTACAGTTTAAATCCCTCGAACAGGGCGAAGTCGGATCGAAGCCTCGGCTACCTGAAGGGATCTCTACAGGCCACGCTCGATCATAAACGACAGATGAACATCTGCAAACCTCTTTGTTTAATCATTTTGTGTATATTTTGAAATTCCTGTTGGAATTGAGGTTTTATGGATGACAGTGGGGGGGTGATGCTCCGGGCCTGATCAAATAACAGCGCAACGTATGATTGTGAAAAGGTACAAAGGTTTGTGGAAACCTGATAAGGATGACGATCATTGTGAACAATCTTCACAAAATCCAACCTTAGATCTCCACAAATGAGTGGAGAGCTATTAAAAAAGCAGAAGTACAAAGACACGTCTTATCTAGGTATATAAAAAAAAGTTTAAAAGAAACGTCCAGTAAGATTTAGTAAGGTTTGTGTTGCTGAATGCGATTCATAAAACGGTTGATAAAAGGGAGAACAACAAACAATAAAAGATGTTCCATTGTAAAATCCAACTTGTGTCACATTTTAAGTGGTGACTCACATTTCAGGAAGCCCACTTCAGCAAATGAAACCATTTTCCCACAATGCAGCTCATTGCTCTGTGCCAATATTAAAATATTGCGGCATCGCATCCACACTGCATGGCTTGGCCTCCGAAGGACGCTGCTCCTTCCAGCTGATCCGGCGTCAGCTTTACTTTAGCGTCAATCGGTCGAACGCGGAAGGGAGAGACGGTGAATCCGAGCCTGGATCTGCAGCTCCCGGTGCAGCGGCAAAGATCTCGCGTGGATTACGCGCCACCTTTTGCTGCTGTTGCCAGAGAGCGACGAGCAGCAGGAGGTCTCCCTCTGCCTTTTATTTCTGGTTCGGGAAAGACAAAGTCAACAGCTTTGACCAGCAGATGAGCCCTATGCATGAGCACAGGGTGGACAGAAACATATATCACTCACACAACTGACTGTATTCAGAGAATTATCATAGCATCTGTAGCTGTGGCTCTTATGTGCCTTCTTGAACTAAACCTTCAAATCAGAACTACATCGACTCAACTAACCTCTTATTCTTTGAGACTATTGCAGCAATAGTACGGCTCTATGGTCGCAGATACAATACACTGCCACAGTACTTCATCTTACTTTAATATAAGTTCAAAACAATAGAAAAATCATCAAACACGACATACGACATCAGGCCGCGGCAGACGGCAGATCAGTTTAATCTCCATTTAGTCTTGTCGTTTTTACACAGAGTGGCTCGTGCGCTCGATAGAGGATCTTTGTTACTACAGCCCGGCTGCTCTCTCTCTCTCTCTCCCCTCCCACTCCCCGCTCCCCTCGCAGAGCTCGAGCCCGTCTTCCCCCCTCACACTCCAGTCAACATGGCTACAGTTGTAACCTCGACCAGATTCACAGACGAATATCAGCTGTACGAGGAACTCGGAAAGTAAGACGCCGCCGCCGCCGCCGCTCTTGTTGCGTTCCGTGTGTCCGTCCGTGTGTGTGTGTGGGCGCGCGCGCGCACGTTTTTCTCCTCTGCCGCTCGTGCGCGTTTCACTTCGGTGTTGACAGGGCAGAAGGGGAGCTGTCAGAAACGCGGAGGGACGGGAGCGCCGCGCGCCGTGAGCAGCAGGCTCGTAACGTTAAACCCCGGAGGTGCAAACCGTGCGCGTCGCACCGCTCGCGACCCGAAAGGTGCGAAAGCGACGCGCGCGGGACACCAACTTGTTTCCCAGCGCGCCCGCAGGTAGCGCGCGTCGACAGGCTGCCATCCTCGCGCTCATCTCGCATCTATGCGTTTTTTTTTGTGTGTGTGTGTGTGTTGCATTTCTAAACAGACTGCAGGGCTGTTGTTTGTGTGAGGCCACCACACACACACACACACACACACGTACACACACACAAAAGGAGGAAGAATGACCGTGGTCGTTGCACATTTAGGCTACGCGCAGCGCACGTAGACGCGCGCCGCATGCGGGACCACAAAACGAAAGGACCCATGTGTTGCATGCATGTGTCCTCAGAGCCACTTTGGAAACATCTGATCAGGGTTCGTGCGGCTCACGGAGCTGCTCCGCCTTCTCATACCGACAGCGGGGGAATGCAGCCTTCAAATACTTTGTTCAACGCTGATTTGACCTTTCAGCAGGTTCGGCCTCCTGTATTCATGTTTCTACCTTTGGAGCTAATGACTGGCTCCTTTCACAACAACCCCCCCCCCCCCTCTTTCAATGGCACTAGTAGCCAGGACCTCCCTCCTTAGATGTGCGTGGTTCATGCGTGCCCTCGGTGTGTGACAAGTTCATGCACGTTCCCATGTCACACATACATGTGGGGGTTTTTGTTTTTACTTTTGAAGTGGTTTCCCAGATCGATTGGTTTGATTTGATTTAATTTATTTTCCCCTCGCTCCAGGGGTGCCTTCTCCATCGTCCGCCGATGCATCAAGAAGTCCACCGGCCAGGAGTATGCCGCAAAGATCATCAACACGAAAAAGCTCTCCGCCAGAGGTGAGTACAGCGGGTACCGCGCCTGTTTGTGCAAACTGCAGCTGCAGGTGTGCCATGTGTTTTCCTGAAGAGCGGAGAGTTCCTGGAGAGCCGGAGGCCTTCCTAGTGCCGTCGGTCTCTCTCATCCTAAGCGACCGTAGCTGTGCGTTGGATTTCATGGCCGGGTATATAAAATAATCTACAGATGTCGACTGAGGCAGAAATGCGAGCAGTCAGGTTAGCCAGATCTACTGAGCGACTTCCTGGTTCAACTTTCACCCTCCGTAACATACTTGACATACTCGTGATTGCAGGCGCTTTACTTTAGCTCCGTGTTTGTGCCTCTTTTGTTTGAGCCACAGATGCTTACACGTGTGACTCAAATGTGATGATTAAAAACACATAAATTAGGAGTGAAATATTTCTGGGACTTTCTGGGAGAAATTATTGAATTTGGATTGAATTCAAATTGAAATGGAATTTTCTCACAAAATCTATTCTAAAATTATATGCGATATTCTGATAGATTCTGACAAAAATTGAGTAGGAAACAAAGCCCAAACTACAACAATATGTTGCAATAACGTGGATTTTTCATTGTGTAAGTTCAGAATTACGACACTGGCAATGTCTGCCAGACTGTGCGTGTTTGTTTGTGTGTGTGTTTTTCACGTGTAACACATGTCAGTATTTGAGGCAGATTTGTTGTCACTAGTCGGCCTTGTGTGTCACGGCGCTCCTGCTGCCACGTAGCTGTAATCTCAGCAGTACTGTCTGTTCAATCCTTTTGGTTGTCGCATGTGTTTGGGTTTGCACATGAATTGCATCCGTGTGCGCGTCCCCGCGGGTCCCTGTGTGTGAGCAGGCTGTGTGTGGGTGTGTAAGTGACAAGAGGTTGCATCCAAGGTTGAGTGATGGTACGAAGCGCAGCTCGCAGCCAGTTCTGGACTCATCCCGCTGCTCTTTTCCCAGAAGATGCAATCGTCTTCCCCTCTGCCCAAACAGCCTCATTTTGATCTTGTTTTCTCTGTAAACAAGAGATTGATTTGAGAAAAAAAATCTTGAAACCTGTGCGGGTGTGTGTGTGTGTATGAGGTGGTGGTCCGGAGGCGGTAACCCGGCAACAGTGGGGGTGAAACTCCTCATGCCATAGGCTGCCTGCCTCCTATGTGTGTGTGTGTGTGTGTGTGTGTGTGTGTGTCTGGGTAGTGGTCACGATTATCACACAAACGCACAGACGACTGCTCTTTTCTCACTTGAAGCGCAGTTGCGCCGATTTTCTCTCACCTGCTTAACGGTTCTCACACTTCACTGTGCGCACGAGGTCGGTCCTTGTACATTTTCTCATCTCTTTCACTGCTCGTTGTCCTTAATCAGAGCGGAAATGTGCTGGTGCTGCTAATATGTTTGTCACAAGCAGACACACACACACACACACACACACACACACACACGGATGGATCTGAAAGGAGTGTGTATCTGGGAAAGGTTCACTTGGTTTTTGTTTATCATAACTCGGGTCATCTTTTTCTATTAGCATTTTCCATTTGGTTTGCTGTCGCACACCTACCGCCAAGTCAAATTCCTTTTATGTATGACATATTTTGGCAATAAATGTTTCCTGATTCCTGATAATATTGTACCGATCAAATTAAACGCTGAGATCTGCCAATAAAAGGCGGAACGAGGAAGTCAAACGAGGAAACGCCGATGAGCACATTGAAACCAGTTTTAAACAATTAAGACAATGATTGGAACTGGGAATCAGACTATTTTCCACTGAAATTCTGAATTGTATGACCCCTCATGCCTCTCCCCAGTGGCACTAAGCCTCCTCATCCGATCTTCTGACCACTTGCTTCTTGGTCACTTCCTGGCAATTACTCAAGTACATTGTTATCATAATGAATTGAAACGATGACCAAAGACTTACAAAAAATAATCACAATTCACAGCCAAGACAACCCAACCAAAATCCAAAACGTGGCATCACCTGCAGAAATGATATTGTCTCCATGCACACACAAACATGAATACTTCAGGGCTGCAGAACGCATGCATGCACATTCAAACACACACACACACACACACACACACAATCCATTAACATAACCACACACATATTATAAATATACAGTCTGGTCTGTGCTTGTTAGTGTTGGCGTTGGTGGAGTATCACTTGTATTTATGATGTTAGTGTGCTTGTATGTGTGTGTATGTGTGTGTGTGTGCGTGGGTGGGATTAAGCCGTATTTCATGCAGCTGTGGGAGGACGCATTGGCTCGCGTCAAATTCAGCGATTACGCCTGGGTCATGCCGCGTCACATGCATGCGCGCAGCCGCTGGAGCAGACACTCACGCGTGCACGCGTGCTCTGTCACTTCCACTGACGCTCACACGCGCGCTTTGACACGGAACCACATTGCTAAGGACACGGCGCATTCAGAAACTGCTGTGAATTGAATTGAATCGACTCCTCTGTCGCGGACAGATTTTAAAGAAGAGTTTCAGCTAATTAGTTAAACTTGCCGTCCAAGCCTTTATGGGTCCACAATTCTTTCTTTTAAATAGTCATAAAATATGGACATCAAACACGAGCTCGGGAAGCCGCTTTTATTGACATCGCCTACGGTAAAACTGAGCAGAGGTTGACAGGAAGATATGAACAGTTTTACAACTCTTCAAATAGAGAACAATGAGGAGCATTTACGAAGTGGACAATGAAACCGGCTGGTTCACTCTCTCGTGCCGCTTGTAGTAATGTGCCCCTGCAGGTTCGATTGACTAAAGTCGTCCCTTTTTAATGATTTATAGCTCTTTTTTTTCTTTTGCTGGAGCCTGATGATCGATTTTAGTGTCTGAAGGTGACATCTTTTTCACCTTATGGTTCCTTTTAGTCCTCTGCACGTTTTCCAGGATAAAGTTCTAAATTATGTTTTTCTTATTTGCTAATTCAATCAAGCATTTTCAATGTTTTGACTGTAACAACAATGACGGCAATTCACTGTTCACAGAGGACAAACCTGTAAACACACTAAACGTCCATCCAGTCATTTCTTGCAATTTGCATTCAGACAACTTTTATATTCTTAAGCACTGTAATAGAAAAATGACCAAAAGCTCTCTGACTCGAATCCTCGCCACTTGTCTCAGCGGTTAATTGAATATCAGTTAATTGAATTCAGGCACCAAGTGGAATGTAGGTCAACCAGCGCTCAGAGCCCGACGCTCGTTCGCCGTAGTAGAGGGAAGAAAATAGACCTGAACGTGTACGAACAGGCTTCGGCTTGCGTTAACGCAGGTGTGCTGCGTGTGCACCCGAGGGAGACGCCGCCGATCAGTCCAGTGATTCCTGTTATTTATAGCTACTGTTGCACGTCGCGTCTTGTGTGGAGCTGGGGCTGCATTTTTGGCTCCGCTGTTATAAGGTGAGGCCCTGTGATGACGGGTGGGGGGGCGTTGAATTATTGAGGCGCAATGGCTGCTCTGCTCTCACTGCACACGGACTGCAGCTGAGGAGCGGATCCTCAGAGTCCTCCTCGGTGCTTCTTCCTCTCGTTTCCTTTCATGCGTCTTCCTCACAAGTCGCATTTCCTCTCCCGCCTTGGTCTCTTCTTCTCTCTTTTGCCACCTCTTCCTTCCCCTCTCTAGTCATCCCCCCCCCCCCCCCTCTGCAGTGCTGCCACATCGCAGGCAGACCACCACTTTGTGTGTCTGTGTGTGTTTGTGTGTCTTGGTTGGCTCCTCGTGCGCCCGCTGGAGGCTGATTGGCGGAGGATAACCGGGGTGAATGTTTCATGGGACCAACTGTGAATATTTGATGAGGGGGGGGTCGCATGTGGAAAGAGAGAGTGAGACGGTCAGGATCATGCGCTGCAAAAACAAAGAGAAGAGACGGAGACGAGCGGCGATCGAGCTGTTTACAGCATGAATGAAGAGAGGCACTGACGTGAGAACGAAGCGGAGGTGGTTGCATTTCACGCCACCAGACGTGTCCTTTACACACACACACACACACACACACACACAACTCAAAACTGTTGGTGAAAGTCATGATAGTTTTGTTGTGAAAAAGAAACAGAAACGTTGCAGAGCCGAGTGAAGCAATGCTGCTGTTCTTTTAACCGAGAGGGTTTTTGTCAAGATTATTTATTGCAGTCAAAAGCAATAAAGCTGGACACACACAAAGGAGAGGCGAGACTGTGTGTGTGTTTGCGTGTGTCAGCAAAATGTGCTACTTGTGTAACTGGCTTTCCTTTCTTTCTGCCCCATAACAGTTGTAATCTTTCACAAATCCCACCCAGTGAGCTGAATGTAAAGCCATGTATCCGTAGTATAAGTACAAGCTAGTGTCCATTTTGTTGTCTTTTTGTAGCTTCTGCGTGGCCTTGAGCAGTAATTTGGGTTAGAGAAGGAAGGTCTCATAGAACAAAGGAAATAGGAAGATAAGGCTGGAAGGAAGTAAAAGTTAAGACAAATAAACTGAATGTTTAAACTAAGTCAGTATTATTTACTGATGAAATTTTTTTAACTTAAAGGCTGAGAAATAATATTTTTTGTAAATGCGATTTTCTCCTATTTCTTTATTTTCAAAAACATCACTGATAAATTCCTGCAATGATCAATCATACTTTTTTCCAGGCAGCTGTGTGTGTGTGTGTGTGTGTGTGTGTGTGTGTACATGTGTCTGGGCTCTTCAAACATGCCAAGCCATAATTTATTCCTGATCGCACACCTTCAATACTATGCTGTCAATCAAGCGGCCTGTTTCCATGGTAACAGCTTGCTTACATTCATCCCATTCTTCCCACTTGACAGCCGAGATTACATAAACTTGGTCATCATATTCACTAAGTGTCATGTACAATGAATAGTAACGCGGTGCAGAAGATCTTCATCCCGAGGAAACTCATTCGGAACGACAGGCTGTCAATCAGACACATTCAGGCTCTCAAAAAAAAGAGCCACTTTTTGGGGGTTTTATTTGACATTTTTGTGATTTTAATCTGACAGTTGCCGCTGAAGTCAAACCAGGGTTTCACTTCACAGAAGAAATCTACAAGTGAAACCTGTGTGGTTTGTGATTATAGGTGGTGAGATTACGGTTGGCGGAGGAGGGGGTTTAATGGTGTAACCAGACAAACACTTGTCGACATGCAACATGGTATCAATCCACCATTGTTTTCCCTACATTTACTTTAGCGTATCTTTGCCCGAGGCCACTGTTTTCTCAGGGGGAGGATGTTTGACCAGCTAAATGCGCACAGACACACACACGCACACTCTCTCACACCAGGTGTGTATTTCCTTCTTTCTTCTGTGTGTGGTGCCCTGCCCGTTGTGTCTGTCAGTAGTTTCCCCCTTAACAGTCGACACCGGCCTGCGGGAGTTAAAATGGTTTGATAATCCGCGCTGAAAGCCGTCTACAGTTTGTAGCATCTGAATAAAATTTGCTCAATGGAGCGTGCGGGCGACATAATTTGGTTGGATTGCGGACTCCTGTCGACTGACGTGCCACGTTTGTATCGGCTACCAAGGTTATAATCAAATCAGCCTTTCTTAATGAAAGTCTTCTCAAAGAATTACTCTTAAAGGGCCGGCTGGCTCGTTGTGGTGGACGCATTCAAGTAAATATCCACCAGTGGATTATTATTACCAAATAAGCTTCCACAATAACAGGCTGTTCGATCCAGAGCATTTTAAATACATATTGTATATACTGTAGTACATGTACATGTGCATCTTTAAACATGAGTTAATAGCTGAGGTATAATTCTGAATATTAATACAACTAAACATTGACTATGCTTTACTGTATATGGCAGCAGACTCATCCATTTCAACCTATTCCACAATCCAAATAGAAACAAAACGCACAGGGATTACAGCACACACACACACACACACACACGCGGCTCATGGCGTGCACACACAGATCTGTAAGCCGGCGACGTGTCGAGTCAAGCCCGTGCAACGATCCCGCGTGTTGAGGCGCATAGTTGCACGTTCAACAAACAGTTGGTCCACAAGCTGCGAAAATAAGAATCAAACAATGTGCGCGCATGGCAGGATTGGTGGAGCGCACCACCGGGCACTTTTAAACCGATGTGATTATTTGCTCTTGCTGTCACCTCGTGCAGCCTCCGTGCCGCCGGGCCGTCGGAGGGGATCCGCGTCGGCCGTCTCTCTTTGCACGCCGTCCTGCGTTGAACCGCGTTGTGTGTTCAGGCGTCGCTGCGCCTCTCGCAAGGACCGGTCTCACAGCACACAACGGAGGCCAGTGTGCCTCCTCGCAGGGAACAACCCTGGGATCGTTGTGTGTGTGTTTGAACAACCTTCAGATCTGGTCTTTGTCGGGGTCGAAGCTTGTCTCCCCGGACCAGCCGCTCGTCAGCGATTAGTTATCACCAAGGATCAAGGCTTCACTCTGACACGTCGAGGCCCGGAACTCTTTATCTATCTGCTTGATTAAAGGGGCCAGTGTTCGCTTCCAGATTTATTCTCAGGAAACATCGGGTGTCATCATCACACTTTGAAAACATTTGTTGAGTTGCATTGAAAGTTGAGAGTGAAGAAATAATTTAAACACAAAAAGTACAGAAAAATGGTAATGAATGACTAGAAAAATGTAATCCTGTTTTAAATAAGGTTTTCTCTTCCATCGGGCGAAATAGAGGCCTCTGCACAAGTCCTGCCCAAAAAACCTTTCTCTCTAGAATGAGTCATCGGGCCTTTGAGTCTGGCATAAATATAATGACATATTGAAAGCGTAACGAGTCTTGACTCCATGCTTTAAAAATAGCACATCTAGTGAATGAAATCCTTATTTCTGTTGCAAATTGCAGCCAGTCAACATGATGTAATGTCTATTAGAGAATACAGTCCTCCGTCCTGCTTCCAGGCTCTGTGACGACGGATGACTCAAACCGCCCCTGAACTCTGGATGATCCTCCTGATGCAGTTTGCTTGGAGGGTGTTTGGGATAACGAGGAGAAAAGGGGACTAAAGAAGAATGTAAGAAACCACGAGGAGGGTTCTGTTCATCTTTGAATGTGAAGTCACTCTTGGGGAGGATTTGATGTCAGTGTACTGCTTTTCTGATCTGCTATTTTTAGATCAAAGAAGGACTAAGAAACTTAGTTTGGGGTCACACAACAAAGATAATGACATGATTTTTTAAAACATTTTAGACCGGATGAAACATGAAGGCTAAAAGGGTTTCCACATATTACCAGAATACCTTAAACATTAACAAGTAGTTCCCAGTTTAGTGGGGCAGAGTTTGCCAAATAATCCAACAATTGCTTCCACAATAAGATGCTTTTTCTCTCTTCCCATGTAGTGATATCAAAAGGTTATAATCTCTTTATGCATCCCATCTAAAGTGTAATACAAGTTCGTAATGCCAGTTTGAGTTTTTGGAATCTGCCTGCAAGCAAATATGTATTTCCTAATCCAAAAAAAACAAGTGCATGTTTTTGGTAGACAATAATATCCTAGAATAATAATAATAATGTGCAGTCACAGAGTAGTTGTTCCTTTTTTGAGAATTGGCCCCTTCTTGCCCTGTTCTATTTCTCTCCATTATTCCATAACAGCATCTACAGCAGCTCCCCAAGAAACACATCACTCGTAGAAAGGGCCTTTTATTCTGAAAAATCCCAAATGCAACCGCTGCTACTGTACAAAGAGCAGGTCACACAGTGTCGGCTGTTCAAAAGACAAGCAGGAGAAATGGCTTTTTAATTTGCTGTTTTCAAAGCAATTTGTGTGTTTTGGTTTAAATATATTGATGTTTAAGTTGGTTGGATAAGCTACGGCTGCATCCATTTTTTTTTACCAATTATATTTTTTGTTGGTTTTGCGATAGCAATTAAGATTGTGTTAAGTAACAATTGCAAATAATTAATTAATTGGCTAAAACTAAATGATTAGTTCATTTCGCTAAAAGATTTTTTCTAAAATGGTCTGCATACATTTCAAATAGGGCTGCAACAACGGATCGATGAAAATGTGATTTATTAAAAGCGTTTTCATTATCAATTCGCTGTGTCGCGCGATGCAGCGGAGCAAAAACAAAACCGCCGAGCCGACGCAGAGGAAAGAGCAGCCAGCAGCACCGGCAGTTGTTGTGAGTCACCTGACGCAGGTGTCTGTTCGACTAGTCGGCCAAGGTGTGCGAGCATTGTGGGGGAGGGCCGCTACGGCCGACGGGGAGGTTGAAGAGTATTTCTTTTTTTTTTGCGTGAGAAATTGGATGTGTGGCGGGAGTGCGTTACTACAGACCGAAATGAGTGACTGTCACGCTCAATGCGTGACACGTGACGGCCCTGAAAGTGTGTCAGTGGCAAAATATGCAAAGCCGACGTGGACGGGAGCACCACGTTGTCCCGTATTGAAGTGAGGAACGTCACGAGCCTCCAGCAGCTATGCTGCTGTTTACTCGTCATTAGCGTTAGCTCGCTAATAACAGCAGTTAGCAAGACTTAAGACACATTTTTATTTACTCGCCTCTTTTGGACCATTCATTTTTCAATCTGTTGTCTTTTATATGTTTCGTGCTTTGTCCCATATCGGTTATTGTTGACAAATATATTTATGTGTGTTGTAGTTTTTAATGCTGTCATATACGGTAGTCTAGTGCGCCTGCGCATATACTGTGGCTTATACGGTAGTTGATGTTACGCCAGTAACACTGTGAAATTAAACCAGCGTGGCTAATTAAGGAGAACCCTCTAATGCATTTATTTAAAAATGCCATATTAAATTCATCTCATAGTACTTGGTTGTTTTTTATCTGTACTTAGATAGTGTGTATGCATTTACTTAACTTGCACTATATAATGATGGTAATAATTTAAGTAAACATGGGTGTGTGTTTGTGAGTGTGAGTTTGTGAGTGTAGTATAGAGAACAAGTTCTGACGTTAAAACAAATGTTAAATTGTTAGATTTTCTCATGTATGTTTCTTTATTTTTTTATAAATTATTATGTTCGCGGAGCAACTTGTACTTGAAGTATTTTTGCAATGTGAATTTGCAGTTCTGTTTTAGAAAGGGTTGAAAAGCTTTTTAAGGCTGTTTAAAAAAGAAATCTGATTCATCGATTAATCGAAGAAATAAACGACCGATTAATTGATTATCAAAATAATCGTTAGTTGCAGCCCTAATTCCAAATATCACGTGTATGTCGTGTAGCTGGTTGTTTTCTCTGGTTGTCGTGTGAACGAGTTACAAGCAACCTTTCAGACAAATGTCAGGCACCTAAAAAAAAAAAAAGCTCTTTCCATTGCGATATCTCCTTCTAGCGAGCGCTTCTGTCTGCCTCCCTCGCATGGTGTTAAACTCCCCCAGCGTTTAGGATCACAAAGAAGAGTCCACCCCCCCTCTGCCATCGCCTCGCTGGAGGAACTTTAAAGGAAGTGGAGCTGCTCTCACATTCGTTATCCCGCTTGTCAGAGTGAACGTTGTCTGGAAAGGAGACGCGTGATGTTGAAACGAGTTCCCCCCCCCCACCAGCAGGTCAGCCGAGGTCAGACAGAGCTTCATTTAATTGCTCGACTCGACCCGCACACTGAGCCATACGCACAAACCGTAGGATGCACACGTGCAGTAGGTGTGTCACTTCACTTCACTCAGGTAGAAAAAGGCCGAGAGAGCGTTGACTGAGCGAGTGCCGCTCTCGTGATCATGAGTGGAGCTCTTCCAAAGGTTAACGCGCAACTTGTGTTCGGAGAGGAATCTGAAACGGCCGGGAGCCGCCGAAGGGTCAGAACGACTCAAACCCCTGAATGACGATGTTCTGCAGCCTGAGAATGAGAATGTGCAGTGGAACTTGTGTAAAGCTGTTGTGGGGGGTAGAGATGCATGCTGATGTTAGCATTTTCCTCAAATCACCTCTGTGCATTAACTCAGCCTCACAGAGCTGCAGACTGAGAGTCTTTTTTTGCGTTTATTTTACTGGGGGGGTTGAGGTTTGGGTGCACGTCCCGTCTGGCCGTTCGAAGCCAAAAAAGGAAGGAGGCGTCGTCTCACTACTGTGCTGCTGTTTGGTGGTCGTGGCTGCGAGTGTCGTACTTCTGATTTCAGAAGGTGGACATTCCCATTACGGGGGACCACCTCCATCGTCCCCCGACTTCGCCTCCTCCTCGTTGTATTCGCATCCTTCCGCCGCCGGCCCTGCTGACACCAGGCCACCGTCCCACAGCGCCGGGACGTCCCGGAGAAAGCCGTGGCAGAGACGGGGATGATCCGTGTCAGAAACACCCCTCCTCCCCTCACTTCCTGTCTCTCACTTTCAGTCTCATTGTGTGTCTGCCTCTGTGCTCGGCGTTGAGGGCTCGGCCGGGTCAGCGTGATTCACGGCGGTAAGCCGAAGGAGGATTGGATCTATTTATAGTCTCGTCTGACCCTGAGTCGGTTTGTCTGTTTCTGTCATTCGTTTGTCTCATATCAGTTGGTTTTACTTTCATTGAAGAAAGACTGATCAGCCTTAACAAGCTAGACCTCTCACTCCCAGAGATCAATCAAGATGCTCACACACACACACTAAAGATTCCTTTAACCGAACACTGATCCATGTGATATGCAATAGACTGTATTGACTTTGAAATGCTGGATTAATGCTCCGTCAATGCATATGTCTGTAAAATGAAGCCAAATACAATTACAAGACACTTGAGGCCACAGTAAGAGACATTGAATTCCTTCGTCTGTCAAGCCGGCAGTCTAATGTAACACAACAATGGGAAAAGTGTGTGTGTGTGTGTGTGTGTGTGTGTTAAGGTAGGAAACAAGCTGAGAGACATGCTTTTAGTTTTCATTGACTTGTCTGGACAGTCACTAAAAGCTTCAAATGGAATCACTAGATGTTCTAATGGCTTTGCGCCACAACAACAACAACAACAACTTGGACACGCGACGCACACAGATGCACTCCATTACTGTGTGGTTCTTGAAAGTGTGTGAATAGAAAACAAAAACACTAAACGGGCAGACTTCATCTAGTGGGAAGGTGGATGTTTGGCTCATTCGTTTCTGCTCCTTGAGTGATTATTTGAAGTGTTTTGCAGATATTGTCACGTAGTATATATGAGGGTGTTTGCTTTATATGATGTCAGTTAGTTGGTATTTAGAGTCTTAAGGAGTAGTAAGTATTTTCTGTGAATCGGAATCTGTTATGTTGTGCAGGTGTGAACACGCACTCTACTAATTAGACTTTAGGCTATTTTTGTTCTCGTTGTACAGAAGTGAAAATAGAGCCAAGAACAAACCGCACACTAAGCTACTATGTACCGCTGTGTTGAGCTTTACGTTGCGGACGATATGATGTGACAGCATCTCTCTGTGAAGCTGTGAAAGGGGTTTACGTATCTGAAACAAGTCTAATAAAACCTTACTGCCGTAAAAGCTGCAGTAATGAAGGTTATAATTCATTACCAATGGTGTGATCGCTCTCTTTTGCTTTTATAGGGCGAGCCGCCGCATCGCTGCAGGTCTCAAGTACCTAGTTTCATTCAACCGTTTATCTCTGATAATGAGGCGACCGATTAGGTGATTCCATCGATCTACAGCAACACTTTATATCTTATGTTGAACCGAGATGTGTTTGAAACGATGTGTCAAATGTTGTTCTATCAAGCTGTCATTTTAATATTAGTATTTTTGTAGACTTCTACTTTCTTTCAGTTGTATCTTTTGTATTTAAAACTGATCACCTTCTGCAAATACTCCATTCTTTCCTCTTGGTTTCATTCTACAGAATTTGTGCGTTGTGAAGCCTGTGCTTGTTCGCTTGTCTCTCTGCTGAAAACTCCTCAGTCATTGCTAGCGTCCCCAAGCTGCCCAGACTGTCTGCTACCACAAGCATAACAACGCCGTCGTCTCAGGCCAGCACTGGAAAATAATACTATTTCTGCGGGCTGATCCAACTGCTGCGACTCCAGGCAACCGAAATATCCCATTATGTCTGTCAGAGTAAATTGGTGGAATGTCTGCAAAATGTTTTTTTTTTATTTCTCACAGACACACTGGTCAGAATAAAGCATGTTTGTGTGTTTGTATGAGGTCTAAATGAAAAGCATGGGTATTGAACTGAGCAGGATAGACCTACACATACCTGCGGGATAAAAACTGCAGCTGATTGGCAAATCAGGGGGGGGTCAAAGGTTACGGGTCAAACTCAGGATGGCGTGTCGAAGCCTCCGTGTCTCCTCGATTTAATCAATGCGCGTCTATCAGTTTTGAGCTAATTGACATCTCTCATTGACCAAGTGTCTGACTGCACCTACAAACAAACAAGTTGGAAGAACCAGCTGAAACTAGAACGTCATCAATAGTACTTGTGATGCCGGCCGTCCACATTGAGTGTACCGTAAATAAAGTAGCAGTGAATTATTACTGATGAGAGGCCGCTTATGTCAGTTGTTTGTCCCCTGAATCACTGCTGCCAGTATGTGAGATACATAAGCGCATCTCATTTTCATACATTTTGAATGTCTTGTATGCACACAAGGCCACAGTTTACATATTTATGTAGTAGTTTACATTTTCCACTGCCTCCCCAAAGGCTCCTCTCGCTATTAGTATTTCCTGTGCTTGTTGCAGTTGGTTGCCGGGTATGAATAAACTCTAGCCTATAACTACAGCTGTTAACCCGTGGCTTACCTCCACCTTATTATCTGGGCTCATTGATTATTCATTCATTAGTTTCTACTACACAGTTGTCTATATGCTGCTGCCTGTGCACCCATGGGACTGTTGGATACCATATCTTCACTATTATTTGCATTTAACTTTGTTTTTCTACACGGTACCTTGCTGGCTAATCAATCTGCAGTCATTACTCCGGCTAGTTGACTCAACAGGGTTGAACATGTTCCCCCCCACAAATTTTCTCCTGAAGGTTTTTTAACAAGACGCCTCTTGTTTCCATAAAGATTATATCGTTGCCAAACTGCTCGTAACTCAGCAACAAAAAGCCACTCTCACTGTGGCTATCTGACATTTAAATTAGTCGCATCCCAGTCACTTGTACATGTGGTGTCTAAATGTTCTAACATTTTGTGAATCTATAAATAAAAAAAATAAAATAAAAAATTGATCCCTCTGTATTGGTAATGTAAGTTGGTAGTTGTAATCACCACCATTATAATGATTTTAAATGGTTAAAAAAAGTATGTTTTCAGTTGAAGCTACAATAGTTTTGTGCTACAGAGCTCGGTAGGTTCAAGAGAACGTCCACATTTGTTTACGGGAAGTTGTGTTGACCACAGGACGTGAACGGCGCTCTGAGTGAAAGCGTTGTGTTGCTCCGATCCATCCGTCCCACACTTCACGTGACTTCCCCCGGCTTAAAAACACACGATGCTGAGCCAGTTAGCCTCAATGGGCTCATGTTATTCTAAGCGGGTGGAATGACCAGTGCCTCTCCCCCGCTTTCACTCACACACACATAGACAGACACGCACACACACACACACACACACACACACACGTAAAGCAGCCCCATCTTTCCCGTGAGACCAGGTTGTAGGTGGCAGGTGTGTCTGGTATGTACTGAACCTCTGACACCATGCATTTGTCACCAGCATATTTCTGTCCTACAGACAGTCTGCCTGCCCTTAACGCACGCGCACAAATACGGACACACACAGATGTCCTCCACTCGCCATTAGGATCATTATCTGGGCGCTGATTGTATTAAGGGCGGACCCACAAGACTAATTCCACTAAGTGCAAAGAGCGTTTGCTAGAGGTTGTGTGTGTGTGTTACAGTGTGTCTATCTGTCCAGTTGTGCAAACTCATATGAGTTGATGCCTTTTCGCTTGTCTGTGTCTCTTACCCTGTTGACTCATCTCCGCTGCCCCATCCAGCTCCAAGTCGGTTACAAGATGGCGGGTTTAGGGGAAAAGAAAATGTTTAATCATCGCTGCTGATGTCCCTCCAAACCAGACATCAAGTTATATAAATCATGTATTTGCTGTGTGTCTGTGGAAAGTTATAAAAAAGAGGTTTCCAATGTCACTGACAACAAAGTCTTGTTCTTTTCTTGCTGATACTTGAGTTTAGTCTTCACTGGTTCGTCCCCATCTTCTCTGCCCTCAGACCACCAGAAACTGGAACGGGAGGCGAGGATTTGTCGACTGCTAAAACATCCAAACATAGGTGAGTGGATTAGTGGAGCGGCTGTGCTAAGTTGGATGTTAAGAAGTCACCGCAAAAGTCTTACTTTAAATTCTCACGTCTTTTTCTCCCTTTTCCTCTCGCCTTGATAATCGCCAATATAAAAAGAAAATATTGATCCTTGATTTTTGAGTTTTTTTGATTGATTTTTCAACCATACATTTTTTTTAACTTTTTTTCAAAACTTTTTTCGGCCTAATATTTTTTACTTTTTTCATATGTAATATTTTTTCAAAACCTTTTTCTACCGTACCTTTTTCAAAACGTTTTGACCTATATTTTTCGAAGCTTTTTTCAGCCAATTTTTTTCTCAAAACATTTGTCAACCATATATTTTTCCATATTTTTTCAGCCTAATATTTTGACTTTTTTCTCAAAACATTTTTTGACCGGATATTTTGTCACCTTTTATCCAAAAAATCTTTTTGGCCTAATATTTTTTTACTTTGCTATATATGTATATTTTACTGTACACCCACACACACATGAAGGGTATAATAACAGCATGATGTGTATGTTTTCATTCATTCCCTCTTTTTCTTCTTGGTCTCACTTCCTGCTTTGTCATCGTCCTATTATACCTTTTTTTTCCCCCCCTTTTAATCTTAATCTCAAGGGGAGGGCAACTCAAGTTATCTTGTCTCAAAACGTAAGATGTCTGAAGTGAGAAGAGAGTAATATCCAACACTTTCAGGCCTAATTTAAAGCACTCCAGTGCCTTCACCCATGTTTTTAATCTCCCTTTGAGGTGGCTACTTATCAACACCTGATGATAATCGGAGTCTTTGTTGGCAACGGCTTCTCCTGTGTGAAGAAAATGTGTCTGCTCGTCGGTGTTCACTGTCTCAAATGAATTTAGCAGTATCACATTAATTATGAATGACTAAAATGTGGCAACCGCTCTGTCAACTTCCAACTTGTCATCCAAAAGCTGATTCCTGGTTGCCAACCAGGCAGGTGGTCCTCAGACTTTAGAAACCTGGAGTGGATCCTTTCGTGGAACCAGGCCGTGTATCACTGGACCTCCTGGGCCTTACACAGGCCAGTGATCAATGACAAATTGATCATCTGCCACAAATGGCCGAGGCTTTGTTATAATGGACAACTGAACTCAAGCAAAGTAAATAAACGATTTTAATCGTGAATTAAGATGCTCCGTTGTCATTATTCAATAAATGGTCGAACTAGATAAAGAATATAAATCAAAATCAATTCTGCACAATTTACAGACTTACATAAATTAAATTAGACCAAATATAAGACAACAACTCCAACTTGTCATCAAGGTAAACTGCACTTTGTCTTCGCTCTCCTCATTATACGTTGTTCATGTTCTTTACCTTGCAGGTATCAGGCAGCTGGATCTGATGTCTTCGGGATGTTTAAATAATATAAATGCCAAATATTGTACTTTATTCTGTGAAGTATTCTTAAACGATCTAAAATGATAACTTGTTATTTCATAAGTAGTATTGTGCAGCAACTCTCAAGCTGATCATCAAATATCAAAATAACAAAGTGTTACTGGGATTAGAAACCGTCATGTGTATAAAGCGCGCGCGCGCACACACACACATACACACACACACATACACAAACTCCGATTCATTCAAGGTGATGGTCGTCTTAACTTGATTTCTAAATAAAGTGTCTCTCTTTCTTCCTCGCTAGTACGACTCCATGACAGCATCTCAGAGGAAGGCTTCCATTACCTGGTTTTTGACCTGTAAGTAAATCACATTAACACGCACGCACGCACGCACACACACACACACACACACACACACACACACACATTCATTTCTGGAAATCTTAGAACTTGAAACCAAAAAGTGATAGCAAATGCCACAAGGTTAATATTACTCAACCCACATGTGTAATTCCAAGAAAATTAGAAATAGTTTAAATAAAGTTGCTAAGAGTCACAGCCACCGTGATGCAGATGTATATTTGTAAAGCGTGTTTCATCCACTGGCGTGTGATTTAACTGTTAGAGCAGTTAGAGCGTCACACATGGACCCCGGTGGATCTAATGAGGACGGGTTGCCGCATTAGGTCTCCCAACCAACCAGAGTCTCCGTTGTGTTTGTCTGCAGCGTCACCGGAGGAGAACTTTTTGAGGATATTGTCGCTCGAGAGTATTACAGCGAGGCCGATGCCAGGTACAGTATGTCGTCACGTGTCATCTTATGCGCGGCTCGCCATCTCTCTCGGGCGCGGCGCGCTTTCAGGCTTCCAAATGAGTTGTGTGAAAGTACAAAATGTTTTGCCATTCAAATGTTGTGTTGTGCTGCGCGCCTTAGTAGAAGAAGCAGTGCTTGTGGCTTCCGGCACGTCTCTGAGGTTTATTTTTGACCCGTGGCTTTTTATTCCATTAATAAACAATGAGAAAGCTGTTCTCTGTCTAAGTTTTTAGACGTTATTTTGGGCCTGTTGTCAGAAGCTGCAGTTGTTGTTTTTTCCGCTGCAGCACATTACCTGCTTGGATTGTGCGGACTGAACTGTATCCACACGCTCCAGCAGACGTGTGGTTGTTAGTTTATTAACCTGCTCATAAAAATAGAATTACATAAAAATAACTCCACATGATCCAATGAAAATTCACACGTTTAGGAAAGCTAATTACTGAACATCACCGTCATGTTCGGGCTCCTTCAGCAAGGAATACGGAATACTTTTCCTGTTTGTGCCTGTTAATAGGGAGGTCTATTAACCCTCTGGTGACACTGAGGCAGTAATGATACATAATGATTATCAATCCGGTGTAATGGTGTTGTTCAGGTGCTTAAAGACATATATATAGTTTTCCTTGTCTTTCAAGTATTCTATGAAATAACAGCTAAAGTCAAATTTTGTATATTCTGTATACAAGTATGTATATACTATACCTCAATACATGATTCCATTGAAAGACAATAAATTATATTTAATTATTGCTTTTAAATATTCAGATTGGTAAAAGAAGGCTCTGACACACATCGTGGATTAGTTCTCTTCTGATATTGAACTCAGAACAGAATTCAGGAGGATAGAATGTGGAATGCAGGTTCAAAGTGAGGCGCTTTCCTTTTGACTGCTTCACACACACACACACACACACACACACACACACACACCCAGAGAGAGAGAGAGAGAGAGGACACAACCCTCCCCAAATCGTCTCCGTGCCCCCGTCCCGACCCTGACTTCACCAACTAATGTCAACTTCAATTTGAATAAATTATACTGTTTTTATCTGCGCATCAGACCAGCAGAATTGCTGATACGTAAGCTTACATAAGACCTCCCCACAACACACACACACACACACGCTGCCTGCTTCACATGCTTTCACTTCACTACGTAGCAAACTTTTCTCCCACATACAACTCTTATCCTCTTGTGCAACAACTCGCACATCGCAAGCGTTTTTCAGTGTGACATTTTGTAAATTGCAGGTACGTTGGAGAGTCATTACAGGGCTCTCGCAGGTTCATGCATGAGTCATACACATACCAGTTGGGTTTTTCAGTGGAGCGTGTCGCAATAAGCGGGAGGAAATGATCTCATTTTGCAAGTCACAGCCGGGCATGTTGTAAATGTTGGTGGAACAGGCTCCCATTCAGCCACAGGAGCATTGGGCTCAGGTTTGTGCCTGAACAAAAGTGTTGCGTGAGTCTTCATGAAGTTCATTTGGATTAAAATTCAGAATGATCAGACAAGCCAGCCTCAGAAAATAGAAAAGGATGAGATGCGTTACTCCTTTTGAATCTAGGGAAAACAATGCGTATTTTCAGCTATTTGCGGTATTGTACTTGTTCACATGGAATGTGACGGATATGGTTGTGTAGAAAGAAAAAGAGAGAAGTTGAGACCCTGCTTACTTTCTCACTTCACAGTGAGTCAATAGAGGCGTGGGCGTGAGGGGGGGGGGCTGTCGCATTGTGTGTTTTTAAAAGTCACTGAAATGGTCGGACGCAGCCCCCGCAGAGCTCGAGGTGTCATCTTTCTTTGTCTTTTCTTGTCTTTCTTCATCACTCAGCCTGTGTTAACATATCCCGCCCTTCCGGTACAGAATCTCTCCGTCTCTGACCTCGCCGGAAAGAGTTGAACATTATATAAAATGTTGTAAAAAAAACAAACGAGAGAAAAGGATCAACGAGGAAGACGTTGCGTAAAGTTTAAACATGTAAAAACCCTCACTGACGGTTCTACTTCCTCCTTCAGCCTCCACTCTCTTTGCCTGTTGTCTCGTCTCCTGGTGGGACGGGTAAACCCATGTGTCTCCCCCCCCCCCGTTCTGATCCTCCTCTGTTTCCTCCAGCCACTGCATCAATCAGATCCTGGAGAGCGTCAGTCACATCCACCAGCATGACATCGTGCACAGGGACCTCAAGGTGAGCCATCGCATCCCAACCAGCTGCGCTTATCGCACTGAAATGACGCCTTGTGGACTCACAGACGCTGCGTCGTGCATCCCTCTGTCCACCTGCCTTCTCTATTCCCCATGTCCATCTACGCCTGTGCCCCCTCCCCCCACCTCTGCTCTTGTCCCCTCTCACCTATCCTCCCCCCTCCTCCCGCGCGGCTGAGGAGTGACGAAAGCAGACCAGCTGCTATTAATAGCTGGTCGGTGGATGAGATGAGTGACGAGATTTCCCTCGCAGCCAGACTGACCCCCCCCCCCCCCCCCCCCCCCACCATTCCCTTCAGAGAGGCAGTTTCAGAAATATGATGATGATTACAGGTGATTGATGATGAGGACAGAAAATGGTTATCTGAACATTCAGTGATAATGTACAAATCTCTTTTCATGTATTCAAACTGCAACTATGCTGCATCGTTCTGTGCAGCCAAATACTGTTCACACACAAAAAAACATATTCAATCACCACAGGGATCCCGAAGTTTCCAAAAATACCACGAAGACGTCTTGGACTAATTTCATACTTGCAGGCAGCGCAACAACAGTCTTGGATTCTGGAGTCTTTGCTTTGCTTTGCAAGAACTTCTTTGGGATAAAGCTGCCAAATCTGTACTGGAGCCATGCCGTTACCAATAAAGCCAGAGACTTGTTCCATGGGAAGGTGTGACCTCACACTCGGACGCATCACATCTGCGCCTCCCTGTCATCCTGGGAGGGCCGCTCGTTGGGGGGGGGGGAATTAGAAGAGAGAGAGAGAGAGTTGAACGCTGTTGGCTCGTGGCAGGATGAGTTGCCATGGCAACTGTAGGGTGAGGTCACCCGGCTGCTGCAGTGCCAGCGTAGGGACTCATTATGCCACGTCCCATCTATCTGTCTCTCTCTTTTCTTCTGCTGCTCACTCTCCAGCTCTCTGTCCCTGTGCAGTTCCCCTGTAGCCCCCCCACCCTTTCTCTCTCCCTCTCCTTCCAATTATTTCAGCTCTGTTCCAATAGATGGGAGGGATGATAGAAGGGAGGGATGGATACATTGATAACTAGGGAGTGACAGATGAGAAGACCACGAGCACAAAGACGTGTCGGACACCCGTCCATCCGTCAGCACTTTCCCCCCTCAAGCAACCAGAGGAGTCTCTCCCTGCTGGCCGTATGAAAGAATGCAACGTTGATTTACGCATTGGCTCCTTGAGTAGCCGCAAAATCATAAGTATACGAAAAAAATGCTGCACGGGCTTGGATTTATTTATCTTCTTTATCCTTCTTTATCGAAGAAGGGTTCATCTGTTGTCTTTAGACCGGCTCACCTAAGCATATCTCAGAAGGCTCCTGGACAGTCAATGCTTCCTCGGTCATCACAGAGCATTTTCCCCCTCTTTCTTTATTAAAATCATCACGTATGTGAAGCGGTTTTAAGCTTGCGAGGGTGTGGCTTATGGGGGAGGGAAATGCAGAGAAAGTGAACAGCTTGCAGTGAATTACTTTCAAATGAACTTTCCGTCGGACGAAACTAGACCTTAAGCATTTCCTCAATTTCGTCTTCCTCTCCCCTCAAGTGGCGTGATATAAAGAGTCAAATGAGGAAGTAGAGAAAGCGGCGGCGGTGTCCCGGTGTACATGTCCTTTGAATGATTGTGCGATCAGGAGTGAAACAGTGATAAGTGCCGTGTCTGAAAGGTCTCTCTGGCCTGCTTGAACTTCACTGAATATTTAAGACCCTTTGTTATTAGTGTTGGCCTGCAAAGAATTTTAAATTGATGGATTTTGGCTGCATGTTTGGCGTTTTACAGACGCACTATTAACTCTGTGTGCGTCGCAGCCAGAGAACCTGCTCCTGGCCAGCAAGATGAAGGGAGCCGCGGTGAAGCTGGCGGACTTCGGCCTCGCCATCGAGGTGCAGGCGGACCAACAGGCCTGGTTCGGTAAGAAAAAGCACCCCACCGACAACTGCAGCGTGAGACCTCATTATCTGTAACTATCTCACACAAAAATTCACTTTCAGCAGCAGCGTTTGCTTCAGCAAGAAGATCTCCAACACTGCTAGAGAAATAAGGGAGGGTCAAGCCACTGGTCGTTTCAGTTCCTGTAAAAGAGAAATGATCTAACTTCAGGGGAATAGATTGGGAGAGGAATCGTTGCTTTTTAAACACCTACGTCAAACAACTTAGTAGATGTAAGGTAGTACTGCATTTTATTTAGTTTAAACATTAAAATAATCTTCAAGAATTATATAAGGAATGTTGACCTTATTAAATTGAACTCATTCTTTTTTTCCAAACCCACATGCATTTTCATGCAAGTGTTTGTGTATTTTTGCAGGTTTTGCAGGGACTCCAGGCTATCTGTCCCCAGAGGTGTTGAGGAAGGACCCGTACGGGAAGCCAGTGGACATATGGGCATGTGGTCAGTTATTCTGCTCTCTGTGTGCTGCTGCGTTCACATGCTCACTAATGTCCCTCACTGCCATTATGCATTTTACACGCTGTACACGTTGTGTGTGTGTGTGTGTGTGTGTGCGCCAGGTGTGATCCTGTACATCTTGTTGGTGGGCTACCCCCCCTTCTGGGACGAGGACCAACACAAACTGTACCAACAAATCAAGGCCGGCGCATACGACGTGAGTACTTCATGGTCATTCACTTCCGATATGTCTCAAAACAGGAGTGTTGCGTAAATATACATTACACTGTCTTTGTCATGGCAACGGGTAAATAAAGAGAAGTTTTGAGTTAACATTAATTGGGTAAACCGGGAAATGAATATTTTTTTTATTGAGTTCTAAAATGAAGGCCATTATTTGAGAACTTCATCAGTTAATAATTTAAAAATATTGAATAGCGGAGTTTAAATAAATGGAGCTCATCTTTGCCGGCTCATCGCAGGTTGGCTGATCAAAGTGTGTATTTTGTAAATCTGTCCATGAAGATGACAGCTAAGGTCCGTCGAGCTCCATCTTTGTTGATTAAATACATAATCTCAAAATCTGAAGTGAAGGAAAACCAGTGCAAAGCCTGGAGATGAGCCCTACAGGACACCTTGAGTCCAGGTTTCATCAAATAACACACCGCTGCTGAGCTCCAAGTCGTTTAGAAAAGATATTTTAGCTTTTTAATTGCTTTTGTCATCGCATGATTATCTAGCTGTAGAAAAAAATAAATGATACACTGTGACACAGCGATAGGCTTATTTATCACATCTTATTGTGGTCCTCTGGGAGAATTTATTACCCGTAATAACTTCCATGATTGGAAGCAGCCACATCTAATGAATGTGCATAATCTGAGCAGCATCGATGTGAAGTGGCTGTGACAAGCCCTCATAATAATGTGCACTTCTTCAGTATCATCACTGCCATGCAGATGCCTTGAATCTCATTGTCATGTCTTTTGATTTTTTGCTACTTGGATGAAGCAGCGGGTGTAGATGGCTTTTACAACTCCACCTGTTGAGGACTTGCATGCATTGACAGAGAATTAATGCATTGTTCAAATTATGTTTTGTATGATACCCATCAAAGAGAGACAAATCATTGCACTGTTCCGCACAGTGTGCATGTTCTTTTTCCGCAATACTCTTAGTTAATCAGTAATCAATACATAGTCAGTGAAGCAGAAAAGGAGACGGTAGGCAATAAAAAATCAAATAATGTACAATTTGATGTTGAATCAATGAAGTTCATGAATGCGAATCAAAACTATTCATTCACTTTCTCGAACACAATAATATTTATTAATATACACATATATATTATATATATGTGTGTGTTGTCAAGCAAGAAGGATAAAATGTTTAATGAAAGCATGAGACCAGTGATATAAACTCTCTGATCTCTCCCGTTCAGTTTCCTTCTCCGGAGTGGGACACTGTGACCCCCGAGGCCAAGAATCTGATCAATCAGATGTTAACGATTAACCCGGCCAAAAGGATCACTGCGGACCAGGCCATCAAGCACCCCTGGGTCTGCGTAAGTCACGACCCGAGTCGCAAACCAACTTTTAAAAATGGACGATGGTTTGAAGTATATAATCTTGATGGAGACAAAAATATAGCAGTAGGAGGTGTATTAATATAGAAAATAGAACCAAGATGCTAAAGCTTTGCGTTCTTTAATTGATGACCCATTTGGAATCAATAATAAAAGAGGGTGAAACATTTAAGATAATGTTTTTCTCTCCTCTACAAACAGCAACGCTCCACTGTGGCCTCCATGATGCACCGCCAAGAGACCGTGGAGTGTCTGCGCAAGTTCAACGCCAGGCGGAAACTTAAAGTGAGAATGGACACACACACAGACACACACTGGTCCACCGTACGCAAATCCTCATGCCTCTGGGTTTTTGTGTGTCCAGGGAGCAATCCTCACAACGATGCTGGTGTCCAGGAACTTCTCAGGTGAGCTTTGGATGTTGCACTCTAAATAAAGAGACAACAGTCTTCATGTGCACGTGGACTTAAGGTGCTGTTGATGGTACAGATTTGAAGAAGCTTTTCAAACAAGCACCCAGGTTTAGTCGTTCGATTTATTATTAATTAGGACAGTGATTAAAACCCAGTGATCTGAGATCTCGTTGGGGCAAATGTTACGCGGCGCTGTTGTTCTTCATGCTGCCTCAACCGCATATTTTTATTCTTGTTCAGTTCTGCTTGTCGGCTCTGTCTGCAGTTTTCATTTTGCACTTCAGGGGTTTGGCTTGTGTTTCCTCCTTGCAGAGCAGTTTGATGATCGAAACACAGTTCACCTATTATGGAACATCCAATTTGTAGGCTAGACGGTGGCCTCTCGCTCTCAAGCCAGTGGCCCGGTGTTTATATGCTTTGATGTAAGTAAAGCAGCTTCGGTGGATCGCGGCCAACCACTTTCCACTGGCGGGGATTGATCTTGCCTGAACAAAGCGGACGAGCCAGACCTCTGAAAGGCTTCATAACATAACTGCAGGCGCGCTTACCAAAGAGCGTCCAAGCACACAAGAGAAGATTTCCCTTCTGATCCATTTAAAAAGGAATTAGAACTCCGTGTGATCCAAACAGTCTCTGGAAACCCGCGTGCCGTCATTCTCCTCTAAAGGTTGATCAGGCTTTAGTGAGGCTCTCGACCCACCAGGGCCTCCACATTGAATCCCTCTCTGTCCAATAGTGGGACGGCAGCATACCAGCCCTGCCGCCACCACCAGCACGGCCTCAATGGCACAGGAAGGTACGTCTGCTTGAGGGGCTGTAGGAGTCAGCTTTGCGCTCGGGGCTTTTTGGCATGTGGGGCTGGGCTGCTTGGACCCCTCCACCTGCTGCCTGCTGGCCTGCACACTGATGAGCCACTTCGGAGCGGTGGTCGTTGCACTGCGGCATCCCAACGCACAAACACACACACACACAGAAACATGTAAATGGAGACGGCAAACGACAGCACTCGACCTTCGAGCACTGCTGCGTGTCCCGGTGCTTTAATACACGGAGCCGCCTCTCATGGTCTGGCTATTTAATTTCCCTCTTGGTGCTTAACAGCCATTTAACTGACACCCGGCAAGACCCTCTCACACCCGTCCAAGTCCCGCAGCTGCCACCCAGCAGAGCTCGGCTCACGCCGCATCAACGCGGCTCGTGGGTGCTGCGTGTCTTTTGCTCCGCAGCGTAAAACCTCGGGAGCCTTTTCCCCTCCGGTTTTGAACGTACTTTGAGTGGGTTTGTGTCCCTGTGCTCGATGCAACCCTCCCGCCGCATGGCT
This sequence comes from Gasterosteus aculeatus, assembly GCF_964276395.1. Taxonomy (NCBI): domain Eukaryota; kingdom Metazoa; phylum Chordata; class Actinopteri; order Perciformes; family Gasterosteidae; genus Gasterosteus; species Gasterosteus aculeatus. The sequence goes on along the minus strand of NC_135693.1, from coordinate 16,641,807 downwards.
GAGGCACCAGCAGCCAGCCGTGCATGTTCATGGGCGTAAAGTGCAGCACAGAATGCAAACCCTGCATGGGAAGCTGTACAAACAGAATGCACAGTGTCCTTTGTTTTCTCTTCCTCTGTGTCTCCTCTCCCCTGCCTGCTCTGCTGTATTTATACTGTGTCGAGAGCCTAAAGGCGTCAGTATGCTTCGAACTTTTTGGAATCCCCCAACAGCGTCGGGAGCCTCCTCCCCTTGGAACGTTTAATTTATGAGGGGTTATAAGAATTTAAAAAATAGAATAAAATTGAAATATGTTTTTGCTTGTGGACTTTCCTGGACTAGTCAGATGTGAAAAGTTGAAAAAACAATATCAACCATTCATATATAAACCTATTAGCACACAGTCATCTATGTGCGATCATGTGGTCGGCCAGGCGCGTGGCTGATGATATGAGGAGGTGGCAAATCAGTGGTGCAGAAATGTTTTACATTTGGCTGTTTTGAATAAAATGTGGTCATTTGATCCAATAAGATAGACTTTTATAATGATTTCCCCTTTTACGTTACTTTTGTAGCAGAGACATTAATTCATGGTGTGGTAAAATTTAAAATAAATACAGGTTTTCAAACTGACTTTCAAAAACAATTCCTCTAAAACCCTTTTCACCTGGTCTGATCAAAGACATTACTTTACCCAAAGTGTAGTTTGGGCTACTACAGTATATTCATCGGGAGAGTCTTAAAAACACCACTAAACACGTGAGATGTCCTCTTCCTAAAAGTTGGCTTTTGATTTTTACGACAATTAAATGTGAGAATTCAATGAAATATTCCCCTCAGCCAAGTGGCGCTTAGGCGCTTCCCATTGGCCGATACGTTATTCATCCAGGTCGTCTCTCTCCGGCGGACCGGTTTGAACGAAGCATACCGAAGCTTTGAAGCTTTGGAGCTGCTCGCTTAAAGGAACCAGGGCTCGATTGGTTTTGATGCCACTCTGATCTACTCGGTGATGAATTCGCAGAGATGTCGTGCTCGTGAAGTGAAGGTTTCTGCCAATTTTGATAACCGTTAATAACGGCTCCTTTGTAGGGAGAGAAGGCTTTGAGGTGGATGCGGCATGTTTCAAAGCCAGCGTCATCGCATGAACCCACAAACGCTGTGACGGCCATTTAACGAACGCTTTGACTGCTGTTATGCGTTGATACGTTAAGATGCAGATGTTAAATACATTACTGTTTTCTCGCCTTCTTCATCGCTCTCTTCCCTACTTTGTAAATGGAAGGTAACACAACACAAAAATGAGTGTTTATACAATACTTTGTGTATTTTATGTTTGTGTGCACGCTTGTGGACCTTTTATTCAGTTGTGTGTTGGTGAAATGGCTGAAATTCAGGTTTTGGGGGAAAAGGGGCTACTTTTTATGTTTTACTTACTTATTGTTTATGTTTTAACTGCTCCCAAAAATGTTGATTGTATGGATGCTGAATTTTTTTGTTTTTTAAATTAAAAAAGGTTAATTATCAACTTATTTTTTCGCTGTTATGCTTTAAAATCAGCACGTGCGTGTGTCACAAAGAGGAAAATAGACACATTAATTCAGGGAAAAGCTATTTCTGGTAAGATTATGAGATAAGTCCCAGTATTAAAAATATCTTTTTATATTTGGATCTATCATCTCATCCTTTTTGACACGCTCATAATCTTGATGGTTTTTGTTATACTAAATTATATTTTTGACTTAAAAAACATTGTTCTCAGCATTTCTTACAATTCTCATCGTTATTTACAAATTTTTCATCATAGTTTTGTATGGATTTCTGAATCCATGCATTTTGACAGTGATTTGCCGCCATACTTCCCTTTCTTGTCTTTGGTTTGTCGCTGGCCGAGTGACCTCGACTGACGTTTTCGGACTCTGTCCTCACTGTGTTGTCTCTCTTTCTTTCAGCGTGCAAATCCTTACTAAACAAAAAGTCGGACGGCGTGAAGGTAAGTCTTCTGATCCGTGAGGGTTTTATTGACTTTACTGCTTCTGTCTGTTTTGGTCCGTCATCCCAACGACTCTCTAACTACACGTATCTCACGTGGAAAAGCATTAAGGTCTTTTAGTGAGGTTGTCTTCCTACTGTGGTGCTCAGTTTTTAAAATGGTTATGGTACAAGTTTAAGAGTGGGGCACGATTAATTCAGATGTAATTTTAATGTGAAAGTAAGGACACAAAACGACCCACAGCCTTTTACATTTATTTCGTTTTCTGTCGCCAGGCTTTCTTTCATTCACAGCGATTCGGGCGAACGTCATGTGTTTTGTTTTAATCGGCGGTCAGCGTCGATGCGTGCAGTGAAGCGCCATGATCGACCAGGGACAAAATAAAGTTCTGGTTACATAAAGTCACTTGAACAACAACTAAATCCCCAAAACATCCTACAAATAACCTGCACGTTCAATGCTTTCCGCACTCTAGATCTCATTTCAGTATTAAACTTCTTCTGTTGTTTTAACAGCCGTTAGTGACCCTTTGTCTCATCTTTGTTCCTCTGTAAGCTTGTGCTGCTGTTTTGTTTATCTCGCAATCGGCTTCACTTTTCTACTATTATGACGAGTTCCTTGTTTCCCGGTGACCCCTTATTCTTTTCCTCCTCCTTTCCACGGCTGTCTGTCAGAAAAGGAAGTCCAGCTCCAGTGTTTGTTTGATGGTGAGATCGGCTCTGTCGTTTTTGTTCATTTCTCATTCTCTGTTTCTCTGGGTCCTTCAGAGGCTTTATTCCCCCCCGGCGCTCCCTCTCTCCTCTCTGTGTCATCTGCTTCTTCTTTTCCCCTTCTGGGCGGAGACGTGTGACGCTTTCCTAACTCCATCCGACATCCCTGCATCCCCTTCTGCCATCAGCAACACCAAAACACACACACACACACACTCTCCCCATTCCAGCTTTCCTCTTCTGGCGTTTACTTACCTAACAGCTCTGACCCTCACCGCACTGAGGGTCATTATAATATAATTCATTATAATATAATGTTATTTTTATATCGCATTCATACTGATCATTATCTGTCATTAAAAAAATTTAGTCGTTACCGTAGATGAAACCAGATGAAACCGACGGATCTACAGATTAGTAACAAATAAGTAACAATAAGTAAAATGCATTGAAACCGTAAGATGATTTTCAGAATTTATTTATTAACCTTTTTGATTAGTTTTCGTGCAACAAAAGCAGCCAAAACTTTAAATCTTTAAAAATTTGGGGAAAAGAACATAACTTTTCACATAAAAGCGGTTTGTAGGATCACAGTGTTTTTTTTAAATAGCACTGAAAATAACGCTGAATTGTATCATCGTGTGCCAGTCAATAAATACTGAAAAAGAGCGGAAGAAGATTGTCCGTCAAACCAGGAACATTATAGATATCAAAGCCTTAGAAAATAAACAAGCTACGGAAGTCTTATGGCTGCTTCGTAATGCAGATGTTAACTGCACATGTGCTGCGTCGGTCTCAGCGTAGCACGTTTACATTTCTCTTAGTTATGTTCTGTTTAGATACTTTTTAATGTGACGCAGGGGTATTTGTTCATGTCAGAGTGTTAGAAACGAATCACTGAAACACTTCGTGGGGCTTTGCTTTTAACCTTTCGTCCCTCGTTTGTCCACCTCCTTCATAACTTTATTGTTGGGATACTGATTGGAGGAGCTCTTGGTTCTCCTTCCCCTACAGTGCAGCTCAAACTGTGTTTTCTTGTCCACTTCACTCCGCTGTGTTCCAGCAGAACAAAACCAGACAAATGTGATTGTTTGAGAGAGTTACAAATCCATTCACTGGGATAAACAATTCATTATAACTGTTGTGCGTATGAGGTACTTTTTGTTTTGATTTTCATAAAAGTATTGCATGAATTGCAGAAATCACCGCAGCACATTTCTTCTACCCATTGCAAATGCATCTCAACACACCGGCAAATGTAGCGACGCATCATGTCTTCCATTAAATCAAATTATTTCCCAGGAGTGCAGCCAATGAACTCATTCACCAGTTTAATTACAACGTATGTTGTATATACTCACGGTGTACCAGGGACTGTAAGGGTTAGGGGGAACTTAGCGGTTGTAGTCGTGCTAAAGTTGTTTCCTACACTTCATTATTATTATTATTATTATGGGAATAACATATTGGAGAAAAACCTGTCATCAAGGCCCTTCACTGCATGCACAGACCTCAACTGGTAACCATTATTCTAAAACCAGTTTCTGACTCGGTTTGGCATATTTTGGCTGTGCTTCTGCCAGAAATAGTTTACCGATTTCTGGTGTCTGTTTTAGGTTCGTACTTGATTTTTCTTTAAATCCCCGGGGGGATGTTGGTTCACAAATTTGTAAAAGTGCTGGGAAAATACTTCAAATCTAATCTGAAGACATGTTCACTCTTGTAAAAAAAAATGCATGTGCTGAATAACTGTTCTGTATTTTGACTTTTCTTTTAATGTGGTGAATGTCTGCAAAGGTTGTAGACGGTAACTGCAGGAAGACACCAGGACACGCGACTCAGAGCCCTTCGATCACTCCATGCACCACCAGCAGAGAAATGAAGGAGTGGGTTTAGTCAGTCTGTGCACGCACACAGTGGTTTGAGCAGGATTTAAATCTCTAGTTCCTGCTACTTCCTGTTAAATGCACAACAGACGAAGGAGAACACAACATCTGCCCTCTTTGAAGCGCACGAGGCAGCAGGGTTCAGATGATTCACTCAGGTTTCCAAATAAATGCGTTTAGCATTGAACCGCGCTCCCAGATTCTACACGCACAATAAGACCAGGATTCCTGTTGGGCGTGGAACGGCTCGCGTGTCCACCTGGGGGTTCCCATAGGCTGGTTCATGGTCGCGGCCCAGTGGGAGTCATTCTGTGTTGTGTTTCTTTGCTCCAGTCGCAGGGAAACAGTAAAAACAGTGTAGTAAGCAGCAGCAGCACCAAAGACAGCAGCATGTCATCCTCAGCACCAATGGTACCTCATCTCTATTTGGTTTCTCTCACATTGCTTTTGTTTTAAACGGCATCATTTAATCGTTTTCATCTCCTTTGGTTTGCTGTGCTTCTCGTCTTTTTGTGTCACACCGTGTGAAGGCAGATCTTTTTTCTTTCCACCTGGTGCTCGCTCGCTCTCTCCCTCTCTCTCTCTCTCTCTCTCTCTCGTGTCTCATCTTCTGCCTCTCTGCTTCCGTTTTGAACACAAACCTCGACATTGGACGTGAATTTGATGACTTTGAAATTGAACGACTGCTTTGTGCCTCCGAGTGTCTCCCCCCGGCTTGTGTTTTACCCAGACGTCCTGTGGACACACTCGTGTGTGTGTGTGTGTGTGTGTGTGTGTGTGTGTGTGTGTGTGTGTGTGTGTGTGTGTGTGTGCGTGTATACATTCACGCAGTGACAGGTAGACAAATGGCTTTCATCTGGCGGTACAACAGTAGACACTTTAATCGCGTTCCGCTCAGCCATTTCCTGGTGACTCCTGGCTGATGGTTCGCCTTTTAAGAAGAACAGGTTTGTGTCGACCTGTTGGAGAGCAGAGCTCCACAAAGATTGGACCTCTCCATCATCACGCGAGTGTGTGAATTGTAAACGACGAGGACTTCTGGATAAAACGGGCGCGGGAGTGGACGGGCCACAGAGAGAACATCATAGCAGTGCGAGGATTCGGCCCCTGTGTTCATGTATAAAAAAACAAGCAAAATGTAGCGCTGAGGCAACAGAATTAAGTCACGGATTGGTTCAAATTGTCCAGTTAATCCCACATGTCTTCCAAGGGGCCGGATGTTACCACTGTTGTGTAGTTCCAGGTTGTTTGCATCAGGAGACCGGCGTCTCAGAGTTTGCTTCGCGCCGAGTGTTTCTGCGGCTCGAGGTTGGGGATGAGGAGCGGACGCACAGACGCCACGCGTGTTGCGGCGTGGAGTGGAAGGCGTTGATGACAACAAATTCAGAAGCTCGAGCTCAGGAGAAAAAAAAACGCCCTATTTGATCACAGACATTACAAATCAACACACACACACTGGAGATCAGCAAGTCCAGCAATGACGTCCCCTCCTCCTCAGTCGAAGCCCGAGCCGGGGAACCCGCGGTCAGCTGGTCCACGTTCACCCTGCAGGCCACATCGCTAAGGACGTCCCACTGAGCACCGCGACATCCACACTCCTCCAACTGCTCACCATTAATGTGCCTCAGCTTCTCTGCTGTGTTTTGGTGTGCGCGCACGCATCTGTTTTGTGTGTTTGTTGTCACTGGGTGTCGATATCCCCCTTCTCCTCCCCCTCACCTCCCCCACTATCACCTCCCTGCATGGTAAAGTGTCTCCTGCCTCCCCCCCAGGAAGCCCAGACTACTGTTGTACACAACCCAGCTGATGGCACCAAGGTAAGCCCCCCTCCTCCCACCACCACGGACCACCAACACTCGCAAGCGGCCCGGGGAGGGTTTTCTCTCCATGTTCCCTGTGCATCTAAAATCGTAATACGAGCTGGTTTCTGTCAGAGAGTCTCGTCTCTTCCTGTTTACTGGCAGTGAGGGTCACTCCCATTTCCACCAGTGGGAAGTTCCACTGTTATGAAGACGCTGGAATAGATTTAGAGTTTCAGTGTCTTGTTATAATCTGCTAATAGAAAATAATGTTCAGCATGAAACAAAACGGGCAATAAATGTTGAAAATAATAAAAGTTCAGCTGGACCATATGAACACAACTGTTGTTCTTAAATATCAACTGTTTGAATTGTTGAACTTTGGAGAAAAGTCCAATATTTAGGATTTTTTTAATGTTTAATATTTGCATATGGTAAATTAAAAAAATATATTTATATATCAAAATATCACAGATTTGCCTGAGAGGGCTTTGTATTTTACACTATAAGGAAAAACTGCCCTGAAAACAAAAGGGTTTAAACCAGCTTAATGCGCTTCCTTTAATGCCAATTAGATATTTAGGTCTATATTTTTTCTTATTTAATTTTTGACGATTGTCTATGCTCAGTCTTTAAAAGCGACGCATGCAAACTGGCTCCGAAAACTCCCGTCAGACCTCTTAGAAAGACGTGAACCCTCCACCAGCTGCTTGTGCTGTTATGTTGGTTTACAAGCTCAAAAACACACCAGTAGAGATTAAGGTACTAAGTGCTGCTACACAACTATCTTTAGTTTCACAAACAGTTGCTTCCTATTAGTCCCACTGGCACAAAATGTTTGCCGCTTGTGTGTGTGTGTGCGTGTGTGTGTGTGCGTGTGCGCGGCTCTCTGCGCTTCCCCCCTCGCTGCTGTCCCGGCTGGTCTGTGCTCCTGGGAGGGAGTTGTCCATCTGTCCGTCAGGTTGTCCTCTTGTCCACGTCTGGGCAGGTTGTCCAAAGCGTCCCGACCTCGTCTCCCGCTGTCATGGAAATAGCGACTGGTCCTAATGAATCTTTCGCTCTCGCCCCCCAAACCTCTCTGTCTGACAGGGCTCCACGGAGAGCTGCAACAACGCAGAAGAGGAGGAGATGAAAGGTAGGAAAGGTACTTATCCAGCTTTCACCTTCTCTGCACGTCTCTTTTGTCCCCGTGTTGAACTCTCGATCAGACGGGAAGATTACAATATACTTCGTCACCTCGTAGCTAACGCGCTGGACGCCGGTGTACTCGGACGCATTTGACACGAGGGGTCGGATGTGGTCGATAACAGTCTTGTGAATACCTCTTTTTTCCGTTGTTGGCGTGCGCGAGTGCCACTTAAGCCTTTAGTTACTCGTCTGCTGCTCGGATACGATCGCATTCTCAGTCTGCAGGTGAATGAAGTAGGACAGAGAAACCTCCAGGGAAAAAACGAGCTAATCCAGTTACTTAAGGCTGCTTTCTGTGGCTTTACCAGCACTTGATCTCATGGTGGATAATCAGCGACAGGCCATCGAGAGGCTGTTCTCTCCCCGAAGCTGAGCGCACTTCTTAATCAGAATCAGAGGCCATTTATTGCCACATATGTTACACATAGAGGAATTTGACTCTGGTGCAATATAAGAATAAAATACAATTGTCCAAGCTGAAGTCAAGCGAAGTTCTCTGGAGTGAGGCGTAGAAGCAACAAGTGGAGTAAGATAAGTATTCCATCCGTTTATGTTGTGCATCTCTTCTATCAACACAGACTGTGTGTCAGTGTCTTAAATATGTAAAGTGTGCTGACCTGTGTGCGTCCTTCATGATTGAGAATAAAGCTTCTTAAGGTAATTCAGTGGATCGGATGTGACCTGAGGGACTTTGCTACGTCGGGTTACTGGTTCAGGTTATTTGTTTCTTACTTTCTGGGGTCTGAATCGGCCGATATCGATCATTTGTGTTCTACCTCACCGACCTGTGACGGTGCGGCTTCCGATCAGTGAATGCTGACCATTTCCCTATCGCTTTGTGCATGAAGTGCATCAGAATAGTGTTCAGTGTTCAGTCTCCAAAAGCCCCAAAAGATTAAACATCTTAAACACACCACGTGGCATTTTTCATCCATCAATTGACCAACTAGTAGCAGCTTTAGTCATTCTTACTACTTTTCGTCACCTCCCAGACGAATCAATCGATCAGCTCCCCGATAGAGGATTGACTCACTGCCGGTGTGTGTGTGTGTGTGTGTCTGTCCTCTGACCGGGACAGTGGCTGCCTGTGAGTCCTCTGGTGCAGTGGTGACCCAGTGCGGCCCCACTGGGCAGCAGACCCACACCGAGCCTCCTCGCTGCTGCCCGCAACCCACCTGTAAGTTCCAGCAGCGGTTTGTCCTGAGTCCTTTCCTCCTCGACTGTCGCCGCTTTATCTTTGTGCCCCGACCCGTAAAAAAACAACAACAACACATGTTCCCTGCGAGAAAACTCGCTCCCTCTCCTCCTCCGCTCCCACCGACTTACTGCACAAAGTTCCCCTCTCTCCTGCTCTGCTGCCGTCTAGTGGCCCCCCAGGCCCGACCACAAGCTGCTGTCTGCCTGCGGCCTAATTTCCCCACAATAACCTCCTCGTATCCTTCCCGCGTGTAGTCGCACCGCAGCTCAACATCCCTTCTGTCTCAGCGGGGTCACCGGGGTCACCGCGCCCGCCCGCGGCTGCTGCCCCGCAGGAGGCTGCCGGTGTCCCTCAGCCCGGGCCGGCTCAGAGCGCCGGTCCTGGTCCCGGACCAGAGTGCGCTCTGGCGCCCCCCGCGGGCGCGAGCCGCGGCCCGCGGCAGAGTAAGTGCCGGGGCAGAGTTGTGCGGTGCTTGTGCGACGGCTCGCGAAGCCGTGTTCATACCCGGCGTTCTGACTTTCTGACGGCAGGAAGTTGGAGGGGCTCATGAACACAGAGTCACATGCCGGTGTGGAGGATTTGCTGGCGGAGCTTTTCAGGCTCCGCGGCCGCATGTGGAGTGTGTACGCATGCAGTTTGTGCATTTCTGGTGGGATGTTTTGCAAAGGAAATTATGCCAATTTCTCAGAATTTCTTTGGTGTGAATTCTTGCCACATTCTCTGAATTCCTCCTGTATAATTGGCCGTTTTTAAGAAGATGAAGTGAAGAGGATTTCATTGACGTGTGTGTGTGTGTGTGTGTGTGTGTGTGTGTGTGTGTGTGTGTGTGCACAGTGAAATCAATTGAGTTGCAGAGTTGTGAGCAGTCATCTTAGTATTTACATGTATTTGAATGTTCTTCTCAATCATTTGTTAGCAAAGAATATCTTCTAAATTAACCTGAAAGAAAAAAATGAAGTGATCGGGTCACATGGTGGTTAAAATGATTATTCGACTCAGCTGATAACTACTGATGGACACTGACCTCACGCATCATCGCAGGAAGGACGACGGCCGGCCCGCGGTCCTCTCCAGATGTTAGTGGCCAACTAAGAAATGTGAAGAAAAACATCTGTTTGTTTCTGTGATGTGGTGTTTTAGTTGGATGTTGTGTTGTGTACGGGGGGACTTCCGATGTCACTGTCAGAGCCCGTCCCGTCCCGTCCCACGGTCTTAAACCTCTTCTCATTGTCTCCTTCCTCCGTCTCTATTTTCAGCTCGTAAACAGGAGATAATAAAGATGACGGAGCAGCTGATTGAAGCCATCAACAATAGGGATTTTGAGGCCTACACGTACGTGCGCGCACGCGATTGAAACAACACAAGTCGTCATAAAACACGGGTCTGGCTGTAAAAGCATTTAGTTTGGGATTGAAGGTGCGTCTGTCCTCTGCCAGGAGGATCTGTGACCCCGGACTGACTTCTTTTGAGCCGGAAGCTCTCGGGAACCTGGTGGAGGGAATGGACTTCCACAAGTTCTACTTTGACAACCGTAAGTTGTATTCTCTATTTTCATCATGTGAATTAAAACAACCCCAATCATCTACATTTGTGAGATTTAGTTGCAACCAACTGATTCTTTTTTTCTTAATTTATCAATCAATCGGCCGAGAGGTGCCGAGTTCGCTAACATACACGACCTCGGGAAACAAGTTGCATCTGTCCGCTCACCTCCTAAACGCCTCCGTGTGTCCACAACGCGTGTCGTGCGTCGACCACGCGGAGCGCTCTCATATCTGGTCGCCCGATTGCCACCAGAGGTCCGTTTACGACTGCTGAGCTGCACGTTTGCGTCCCCACAGTGCTGAGTAAAAACAGCAAGCCGGTGCACACCACCATCCTCAACCCACACGTGCACCTGATCGGCGAGGAGGCCGCCTGCATCGCTTACATCCGCCTGACGCAGTACATGGACGCCCAGGGCCGGCCGCGATCCTGCCAGTCCGAGGAGACGCGCGTGTGGCACCGCCGCGACGCCAAGTGGCTCAACGTGCACTTCCACTGCTCAGGAGCACCGGCCGCCCCCCTGCAGTGAACCCAGAACCCAGAACCCGGGCCCAGGTAGGCCGCCGCCGCCGCCTCACTGACACCGGGGGCGTTGTAAGCAAACGCCAAAGGCTTTTTTTATGTACTCATGTCATGCTATACAGTTTGAGACTTTTATAACACATTTATGACCAAATATACCAGGTCTTTGTTTTTTATTTTCCTAAGTTTGTCCTTTTCTGAACATATTCATAAAAATAAACGTAATATACTACACGTTTAGTTTTTTAACACAGTTTTGTAACATTTTTTAGACATTTTACTATTTATGGCTTTTATTTTACTGAGGTACAATATTACCTTTCAATTTTTTTTTCGACGGACAATACTTTTTCTACATACTATTCTCGGACATATTACTACTTTTCACTTTACTTTTTTTCTTCTCATTATACTATATTTCAACGTGCTACAGTGACATTTTCATACATACTATAACTTTTCAATGATTTTTTATGCTGTACAATGACTTTAATTAGAAGACTTCATTTCAACGCCATGAATTTCTTTTGTAAACAGTTTTTTTGTTCCCATCATTTTCTTTCAACCATCCAGCACCGATATCACCAGTTCTCCCACTAATCCTTACGTTCTCTCCTCTGCAGCTTTGCCTGATCTCTAAAGCTGTTTGGAGCTTTCATCTCCGTGGTCGGATCGGTGCCTGGATCACGACACGGAAGAAGCTGCTTGGAAAAGTTGTGGGAAAAAGAAAAAAAAAAAAAGCTAGAAGTGAGGGAAAATACATTTATAAATTAAACAAAAAAATAAGAAGCTTATTTCCAAAGCTTGCCTGAATGACCGATCACACCGATCCAGTCCAACCCTTCGCCACGTGGCGTCCGGCCCGCCGCAGGTCAGCCCCCTTCTGGCAGACGCTGCATGTTTCTGGTCGTTGTCCCGGGACGCGTCGCCCGTGGCCTTTATTTCCCCACTTGTTGTGTCTGCTGTCGGGAAAAGTATTAAAACTGGTATATAAATAGGGGGCAACATGTATAATATAGGAAACATGTGATTTTATGTTTTGTTTCCTAGAGAGCAACATATTACTGTTTATTTTACACTTCACAGGGTTCGTTTGATTCGGGTTTATGGGAACTATAGCGACTAATATCAATGTGCAATCAGATTTTAACATTTATTTTAAATCGCATCCGTGCACAACGTTTTAAAGGGGAAGTTGCAAAAGGATGGATCTCACTCAAAAAGGGGACGTTTAGTTTGATAGAATTCAGCATAAATAGGTGTTTATTACAGGAGAAAAGGGGAAACATGATATATTTTACGGTTAAGCATGTGTTGTTTTTTATTCTTTTTTTTTTTTTTTTGCCTTGAGGTCCCGAGTTGTAAATACACACCATGCATGTTTGCATGGACGCACACACACACACACACATTCCAGGTCCCTGTGCTCCAGCCTTTAGGGTTAAGCCTCTCTGGAGCTTTAGACACAGCATGTGTCCGGGGGCAGCTCATCCTGAGGTTGCAGAAAGCCTCCCGTCTGTCCGTCCCCCTCCTCCACACGTCTCCAAACCCGACGTGCAGCTTCATCTTCTTCAATCGATCGAATGGCCCGTACTGTTTTTTTGACACTCTATGCTGTTGTGTTCGCTCTCCGGAGGGAGCGAACCTTTCTGCAACCTCAGGTTTACCCCCCCCCCCCCCCCCCCCCCCCCGCCCACCCACACACCCTCCTCGTCCTCCGCTTAAAGCCCCCTTACTGTCCAAGTAGCAGCTCGCTGTGTAACGATGATGTCACCCTTATGCCTGTCTCTTGTTGGGATTGTGTTCTGAAAATGTGCGTGTCGTCCGTCTTGGCTTGCTGTGTAAAGTCTTGGAATTATAAAAAAAAAAAAAAAACTTTAAACAAAAACTTTAAAAAGCATGTTAAAAAGGGAATGCAGCCGAAGGATTATACAAAAAAAGGGCATGATGGGATTTGGGCTGTGGGACCGTCGCTGATGGCAATCAATGGATCCGGTCCTTTTGTGTCCGTCGTAAATGTGATGGTTATTACTGTTTTGATGTTATTTTTAATAGTTGTTTTAGCCAGAAATGTAAGAACAATTTGGGAGACTGCCACAACCATTTTTTACTGCCAACCCCCCCCCCACACGCACACTGACATCTTGAGACAAAACATGTTTTACACTCTGTGGCTGATAATGAGGACGCTTATCTGTCTGTCTTAGCACTTAGTGAATAAAGGGTCCTGCCTCTCCAACCTCTGTGACGTTGCCCCCCCACGAGGAGGCCGTAGCTGCTCGTCACTTAAAGGTGATGAGTTGTTGCCCGACGGCAGCACTGTGGAGCAAAGTGCTTAAGTACACATTCCTGCTAAAGGTCACTCAGACTTCTAAACCATGTTCTTGACTTTTTTTAACTGGCCGATGATCAGACATCTTGGTCATCGATCCAAATTTGTGAACCTAACAAAACCAATTTTTTAATTTTCTAGATAATTTCAAAGATGTCAAATCAAATTCTGAAGGAGGCTTCAACATTTTAGTGCAACACGTTCAGTGGCATTTAAATGTCCTGCAGTTAGAAGTTGTCACAATTGTTTATTTGCAGTTAGTGACCTCTGCTTCAGCTAAAGAGGAATGGAATCCGTTGTAACGTCACAGCTATTTAACGCGGATGTAAACAAGACGAGTGACCAAATAAAAGCACCTTCACGTTAACTTTGGGCTGTTTGCTGCTACGACAATAACTCTGTTTTGCTTCATGTACAATTTGGTAGTTCTAATAATTTGGCAAAAGTCGAACAGAACCCGACTGATCTGAGGGGAGAAAAAGATCATTGGAATTAAAAACCACAACTTTTAACACCTTACATGCAGGTCGACTTTGAAGTCATTTTTCAGTTTTCTGGATAAATGAAAATCTTACTTGATGACGTGGCTCCATCTGACATATCAAAATGTTGTCGCACAGTAAAATGATTAGAAAAAAAGCCTTAGCGTGTAAGTAGGTTTATTGCATTGCAGCCTTGTTCTAAAGGGGCTACGTGTGTCTATACTCGTTTCATTTGGATGCTGGATTCTTTGCATGATCATACAGTTAAAACATTAAAAACCACAAGGTGTTTGTTTGCATATAAATAAATGAGTATTTATCAAATAAAGCACTTCAACACTGGTGTCCCTTTCTCTCAAGTTGCTGTTGAAAAATTGTACTGTGATTGGAGGCAGTAAGTTGAATGCAAACTACATTTAGATAGTAATTTTGTTGGCTTTATTTTAAAAGGATTACATTTTATTAGTACAATCCGCAGTACCGATAGTCTCCTCTGGGCAGTGCCAAATACCCAACACATCCACCAAACCTTACAAAGCAGTAGAACTTTAATTCATGGACGATCTGGGTTCATTTAGAACGATTCGATTGATTGACTTAAGATCGATTCAGTAACTTTACTGGACAGTGCAGGCAAAGTTTGAGATCCCTGTTGTTTCTTGTAAGGAAATCTGGTTTAAATTAATTATGGATATTATAAATGTAACAGGTGTTTGACTCCACTTGCCATCACTAAGAGTCATGACAGGGTGTCACGTGGGTGCCCTCTAGTGGGTCCCTGCGGACGTGGGTGCGACACCCTGTAGCTAAAAAGTTAGTCTGCTGCAGGGTGTGTAACTGGTAAGTTGGCTGTAGAAAGTCCCCTTAAAAAGCCTAATGCTAAATTCAACTAGCTCATGTGTTTCATTCTGTTTGGCAGTTATGATGCCACAAGGTTCCTTCTGAGGACTTAACTTGTGTGTTCGCCAGGTATGTCATGTTGTAGCTAAAAAGTTAGTCTGCTGCAGGGTGTGTAACTGTTATGATGCCACGAGGTTCCTTCTGAGGACTAGACTTCTGTGTGTTCGCCAGGTGTCTTAACGTCACACAATAAACGGCCGATACGAGCCGAATGTGGTCCGTGTCCTGGTGGTGATTTTAACAACACAACGCAAGAAAGAGTACAACCGCTACATAAACAAGCAAACTATTAATGGCAAATGTATTAACCTTTTATTTGAATCAAGTGCCATTTTCAATGTAAACATTACACAATGTTTGGATCGATTTACAGAACCCCGGATTTTCAACCACATTGTAGGGTCGCAGGTCTTTACAGATAAACTTGAGTTTGGTGCTGGCGAGGCCTGAGGCGTCTGCAGAGCTGGAGTTACCTGCTGCTGCTGCTGCAGCGGTGACGCTGCTGGAGGTCCTGAGTGTCGGCGTTGTTTAATCCCACGGCGCCTTAGTAGATGGCCGGAAAGATTCGTCGTGTTTCCGTGGTTTTTTATTTGTCTTCTACATATTCTACAAACAGCGACCGACTTATTTAGAACACCTCCGTGTTTGCAAAAGCCCAAATGTTTCCACTCGCTGGATCGATAAGTTGGTTTGTAAATGTCTCGCTCGCAGTCGTCTCCTCCACGCTGTGTTTTGTTGTTGAGTTTCGCGCGGCTGCCGCTGCGTACTGATGACGTCACAGACAGGCAGACTGAATCGAGTAACGTTTAACGTGTCTAAAGTGCTGAAAAACAAACAAACACACATCCATACAGTTCTTGTGCTTAAATCCAATGTGCAGTTTCCAAGTATCGATACAATCGATTATGTACCATTTCAAATCGATATACGTTGTCCGGAATGCAGATTTGCGGAGCACAGATCGATTCAGTTGGATCGCAGGAATATAAATGATTATGATGATTGATTCAGTGAATGAATCGTTACACCCCTAATTAAAAGTGTAAAACGGTACTGTACAGGTGCAGCTAATGGACCGACAGCGTATTACTTAAATCCCTGCTTCACACTTCAGTTTGTTCTCCAAAGCAAACGTGTCTTATAGTAACATTAAAAGAGAAAAAAATACCATTTCCACTCTGCAGAGTAAACTTGGTTCCTGTAAATGACATTTTGATTCTCCGCGTAAGAAACACAAAAGAGCCAGGTGGAAGTCTTGATGAATTTTAATTACATCAAATGGGGTTCATTTAAAAAGTGGAAAAAGAGGAAAACAGGGTTTCATCATCACCGTCGCGTTCAACACAGCAACAGAAATCTGCACGTAGTGGGTGGGTGGGGTCAGGGGGGGTCACAGGTCACCTACACTCTCAGGAAGTAGACACACGGCGCTGTCTAAGTTATTCTCCTCTCCAGAGCCAGAAGCGACAGATGATCAATTCAATGCTATAGGATTTAAGCTAGGAGTGTGTGTGCGTGTGCGTGTTGTGGCATGTGTGTTGTGGCATGAGCCACGGCTGCCAGCCAGAGGTGACCTGGAACTCTCCCGTGATTAGTGTCTCTCAGTTCACGCAACCGTCACTCCTGATTGGCGGGAAACGGACGCCGATCGCACACAACCGTCATGGCTTTACGTCCAAGTCCATTTGCTAAATCACCACTGATCGCCGCCGTCCTCTCTGATTGGTCGAGGGGGAGGCGGGAGGGATTGGTTGATTGCTCCATGCCGATTGGGACTAATTTGTTCCGATGAGGGTGTCGAGTCTGTAACGTTTGGTGCAGACACCCTACGAAAATGTTTTATTTTTTCGAGCCCGACAAAGCCGACGCCTTCTTCGCCCACGCTGCCCGTTCGCCAAAAATACTTTTCCACGATGGAGCTTCTGGTCACACAGAAGCCGCGGGTCCGCTTTGGCTGATGCGTGGACCTTCGGTCCGCGGGGACCAGCGCACATGGAGCAGTCTGTCACACGCGGTGCAATCTGCCACAGCTTCAGTCTTTGTAGCACACAACAACAACTAAAATAAACACCACATGGACATTTTTTAGGATTGTTCGGTTTTCCTTGATTCAAGGAAGAAAAACAAAACAGAAGGAAGCCACGTTTCTCTACTGAAGCGTCCCGGCGGTTTTGGAACCAACAGAAGGGAAGAAAAAGCAAACGGGCAGATACAATCTTTTCTCACTGTAGACGGTCTCAGCAGAGTTACTCTACGAGGCTTCAGACAGCTCCAAGGCCACCGTTCTCTCTGAGTCGCAGGCCGGCGCACACGAGTGAAGAGAGCAGAAGAAGAAACACACAGATTAGAGACGGGAGAGGAAGAGTTGAAAGAAGCAAAAGAGGAAACAACACGGACGGAAAAGAGAAACATGGAGATTTAAAGTCAGAAACTGTATCAAGATGACAGTGACGTAGCCGAGGAGACGGAGGGAAGCAGCCGGCCTGGATCTGCATGCATTGTCAAGGGAAAAATATGAGGGGGGGGGGGGCGGCGAGGGGCACTGAGGCCATGCAGCAACAACGAGCAGCCTGACAGCAGCGAAGGGACCTTTGCTCCACCGTCGGAAACGCTCGGCCCCCTTCGGCAGCAACACGTCGTGGGGAGTCTTCACACAACTTGTTTTATTTGGGGGGGGGGGGGGGGGGGGGTTGTGACATACACACACAGGCAAGGGTTCATCCACTGGGAGCGCCATGGCTAACCCTCCCATATGCCATGCAGGCCGCGCTGCCATTGGGCTCCGGGAACAGCGGGAGCGGGAAAGCGACGGACAAAACGGGGGGGGGGGTCACAGAAGCAGGGGAAGCAAGTGCATGGCAGGATGGACGACATCTGTTCACCATGTTTTAGGTTCCCGTTGGAGACCGAGCCTCCACCCCACCCCACCCCCACCCCTCCCCCTGCTGGAGCAGCACTCACTCACCACGCGCTCGCAGCATTGAAGCGGACAGACGAGGGGGGAGGGGGGGGGGAGTGCTGGAGGCGGGGTTTAGCAGCTTTGCTGCGGCTCCCCGCTCCTGCTTTTAGACTTTCTGCCCTCCACATCTGTAGAACAAAGGCAACGATTACATCGGTAGACAGCGACGCGCCGTCCACCTCACAGCTGCATTCACACAAACACATTAAAGCCACTTCAAACCGGCAAGTGCAGAAATAAATAAGGATGGAGGGGTACCGGCACGTCGGGCTGCGCTCCTCTTTGATTATAACTTAATGATTACAACATTCCGCCAGTCTAGAAAACATAATCAGATATCAGCTGTTTAAATAAAAACAAAAAGAAATATCCAGATACCAAAAGTAATGATGTTAGCTTCATTCCCAAAACAATCTGACGAATGAAAACTGTGCTTACTTCCTGTTTCATAAACTCCACCAAAGGACGACCGAGACTAAAATATGGTAATTGACCACGTCGTCCTCGTCCTCCTCCACCTTCAGCTTCCACTTAACCAACTACACCTTCCCTCAGACTATTTTAGGAACGAAGCTTCATCATTTTGTCTCCAGCCCGAGATGTCTGTTAAGACCCACTGTCCCATTAATAATAACAATAATAATAATACAGACAAAAGGTGTCAAATGTACAGAAACACACCACATCTATACAAACAGAAGGTCAACATGACGACCATTTTGATCACAGCAATCAAAATGAGAGTTCCAGGTTGGACAGAACATGCAGCTTAGTGGGTGATGCAACAGAGTTAAAGAAGCAGTAAAAAGGACCCAGAAACCATCAAGACATCATGAACACAAAGTGGATAGTGGATCTATTATCTGACACTGAAAAAAAAAAAAAATCGGGCTTTGGATTTGTAACCCAGACATTGCGGCTAAAAGAGCCCCAGAGAGCTGCAGATAATAGTAGTGTTAGCCAGGGACACGGACCTGATGAGGAAACAAAAAACATGGCCGACGGATGAAAGAAACATTCATCAGAGTCCCACCTCAGGAAAAAAAACAAAAACAAAAATGAATCCACCAATCGGCACAGTGACAAACAGAAAAGCACCACACACATACACCACGTGGAGGTGGTGCCCCAATAAATACATGCAGAGGAGCTCCTCCTCCTTTCACCCTTTTAGTTTGGTACCAACGAGCCAGAACCCGCCTGTCACTCACACACAGCCGTACTCGTACCACAGAGACTGCTTGTCCTCTGGGCTCAGGGACTCGTCCTCCTTATTCACACAACTCGGATCGGCGCCCCCGCTGGACTCTTTCAGACCGGCCGGGCCGTTTGATTGGCTGAAAGGGTCCTGGTTTTGGGTGGGTGTGTGATTGGGGATGGGAGGAGGAGGGGGGTGCGTTTTACTCGTAACGGGAGGCCCGCTGATGTTGCTGACTAGGGTGGGGTTCAGAGACAGGAAGGGGTGGTTTTTGCCCAGCGACTCACTAAAGATGGAGTCCATGAAGACGGACTCCACGGTGAAGGAGGGGCCCAGGAAGGACTCCAGGGTGGAGAGGTCTGGATCCTCCGAGCTACGGCAGGGCAGGCTGAGTGACTTTGGCAGGGGGGTGGCGGCGGTAAGGGGTCCCTTTAGGTCGGCGCGGTACTCACTGGCTGTCGACTGGGAGCGCACCCCGGCCTTGGCGGCGGGAGGGGGAGGAGCCGCGTCGACGGACACCGGGGGCCGGTGGTCCTTTGACAGCAGGTCGTGGATGCTGGTGCGCCGCGTGGTGCCCTCGGCGGTGGAGATGACGCTGCTGGCGCGGGGCAGCGTGGAGGAGGCCAGGTCCAGGCGCCCCGACACCGACGTGGCTTTGCTCTGGGACGACAGGCCGGAGCGCGCCGGGACCGAGCCCCTGACGCGGGTGCTCTCCGCCTTGCGCAGGGTGGGGCGACCCGGTTGCCCGGCGGCCCGGGGAAGGCGGTCCGAGGCGACCGGCGCCGCCCGCCCGCTGGAGGAGCGCAGTATGCCTCGGCTCTTTGTGCGTTCTTTCGGCTCGGAGGAGGTGGAGAGGCGAGGGGAGTCGGCGGTGAGGTTCTCCTGACTGCCAGACTGAGGACGGGGAAGAGAAACGGGGTCAGGTTCAGCCCCCCCCGGTTCAACAGCGACACCATCTCACAGTAATCCTTTTCTCATATGGGATTTTTATTCTATTCCTCAGGACGAATGAAAAATGAAACGTTATCGTTTTCATTTTTAGAATTGCCCAAAATGTTCAGGTTGGAGGTTTTTTCCAAAACAGGAAAATTAAAAATGGGCTCTGAAAATAATCATGATGAAGAAGTGAATTCTTTATTTTATTTAAACCCGGTTTTACAGAAAAAATGAGCAGATTCTGAATGACTGAATGAATCCGGCAGGTTCATAACTGGGAATGTTTTTTCACCTCTGCAGGATCGATGCCCTCATCCAGGAACTGCTGCAGGGACAGCACCTCCTTCACCGGGGATCCCGCTTTCGCCGCCTGGGTCGGGCCGGCGCAGCCCGCGGCTGCAGACGGGTCAAGGGTCCTGCGCAGCTGCAGGGGGCTCTGGTGGGAGGAGCGCGAGGAGGTGGGCTGCTGCACGGGGCTGCTGCCGCTGCTGGACCACACCTCCGGGTCCAAGCTCAGGCTGAACTCTCCGCTGCTCTCGCTGTGAGGCCGGCTGAGGCTGCCGTTCAACGCGCCTGAGGAGGGCGGCGGGGGGGGGGGGGGGGGGGATGACAGGCGGGCATCAGCAGGGGAGAGAAACCTGGGATTTTAATTTGATCTTTTTCATGCGCCGCTAGAAGCTACACAAGTATCACTCTTCTCCTATATTCACACTATATGGTGATAATAGTAGTAAAGCACTAATACGCAGCTTATCAATCATTCATAGCTGAATGGTGGAGCTCTCTTCATGATGCACTGATTGTGCTTTAAAGGTTCAATAAGCTGAAATTACAATCAGAACTTTTCTACCCAATCAGTGTCAGTGTCAGTAAAACATAAACATGAAATGTTGTTAGCAACCAGCTCTGAAGCCATTGCATCCTGATGTATTGGTTTAGAATAAGACAAAAAGTAACACGGAACTTTTAAAATCAGACTCCACATTGACGTAGGTCGAGTAAAGGCACGAGGGAAACACATAAAGGGAGCAAAGGAGCAAAGCGAGATTGGTTAGTTGGGGGGAGGAAAGGGGTCAGTGGAAGGAGGAGCATACCTTTGCCCTCCAGAGGAGAAGTGAGGTGGGAGTTATTGTTACTATTACTACTGATGGTCCTGTTGCTATGGAGACTGGTGGGTCTGCAGGCTGGGTAAGGGACAAGAGGGAGTACACACATATTCACACACAGTTAGAATATACATACATATACACTTACATGAATCCACACAGACATGCACCAAGACAGAGAGTAACACGTAGGTGGGACAGTTTGACAGAACGTCTCCTGCTGGGCCGGCAGATGGCACATGCCAGGCAGAGGGACAGGAAGGGTGGCTCGGTGCCAGGCTGCAGCATCAACATGTCCAGTCAGTAAACAAAGTGACGCCTGACGGAGAGGACCGACCCACCTCGGTGGAAGAGGGGAACCGATAGCGGAATTAAGGGGGAGGAGGAATTAAGAAAGAGAAGAAGGAGGTGTGACATTGTGACCTTGCTCCTCCCACTTTGAGCTGGAAACTGAGCACCGTGGAATCATTTTAACTGGCTTTCAGCACAGCGGTGATCAGCATTTGAAACATCACGATTACATCACTGATCATTCGTCAGGGTTCTCATCGCGTCTAGGAAACCAGCCCTTAGAGGGATCCAGGGGTCCAGTGCCGAGTAGTGTTCACTTTTACAACAGACGCTCAGCTCAACGGGAGAAGGACACAGAGTACCGCTGTGCACCTGCAGGCCTGATCAACACACACACACACGTGTTTGAAGTATACATCAAAGCGCAAAGGTTTAATATCTAATATAGCTGCCCGGGTCCGTGTCGCTCTGAAAGCCCGGCTGGTGTTAAGACGCTGCGGCAGTTTATTAGCCTTTCTCTTTTCAAGTAAGTAAGGTCAAGCCTCACCGTGGCTCTTGGGGTCGTCGAAGGAGCCGGTCACGTCTTCACAGGAGGCGTTGTCTGTTGGGACACAGAAGAGAGGTGCTACAGCTGCATCGATGGAGCAGAATGTCGACACCTTCATGCGAAATGAGTCCAGCCTAATAAGTTAGAAACTCCAAAAACACAAATTTTGAGTGTGCCGGTTTCTCCCGGAGTCCTGACCTTTGACCTGGAGCCGGAGCTTGGCCCTGCGATGCCCGGGCGTGGGCAGGGTGAGGGCGGCACAGTCGATGGCGTTGGTGGAAAAGGCGAGATCCTTCATGCGCCGCCCGCTGCGCCCTCTGCTCGCGGCCACGACGGCGTCTCCGGCCTCAGCGCCGTCCAGGTTGTCGATGCTGCTCGCCCATTGGCCGCCGGGATCGCCCGCCACCGCCATGGTCTGCAGCAGGTCATTCATGGCTGAGTGGACCAACGGAGGGACGGCAATTAGGGTCGCGGCAGGAACATCGGGCATCCAGCCCAACAGAGAACTGTTCACTTCGACTGAACGACAGTTGGGACGTAGCACGGCTTAGCTTAAATAATAGTGTCACACAAAGCCCTCATTTGGATTGCAGCTACTTACATATAGGCTTCTAGCGCAAGTAGTTTTCCACCACAAAAGCTTCAAAAGGATCCAAAGAGATTGTCAAAAGATCTATTTAATATTCAGTGAAACATTTATTTTGTTGAATAAAATCTAGTCGTTTTGGAAATCAAGGCACGCATATGGTATCAAAATATACAATAAAGATCTATGCCCCAAAGTGCATAGAGATGGTAGCTGCACAGTGGCCACTGTCCTTGTGCACTTTGTTTATGTGACAGTAGAGAAGCATGAAGGCATGCAGAGCAGCTGTGAGCAGCAGCCGAGTCCATGTCAGCAGAATAAGACCTGAAATGCAGCACGGCGGCAGAGGAAGAGTGAAGGAGTGAGAGAGGAAGAGAGAGAGAGGCTCCATTTCAAGTCCTCCATGGTGAGTGCGAGTCAGGGCGATCAGGCGGTTGGTGATTTTGTTTTCTTATTTCAAGGCATGCTGCGATCAAAGATGGAGGCAAACAGGCACATGAAAAGCAAACCCGCAGTCTCTCTGGCCTGACCGCCCTCCCTCACCCAGCCAGCAAACACACAAACACGCTCAGCGTCCAAATTAAACCACACAGCACACGACAAAGCTGCCCGGTTGGTTGCCTGTTGCGTAACGACTCCCACCGTGACCAAACCGGTGGATGAGACACACACACACGCGGGACCGAGAGAGACGAACGGGCGTCACACAACAAGACGCA
Source organism: Gasterosteus aculeatus (assembly GCF_964276395.1). Lineage (NCBI taxonomy): Eukaryota > Metazoa > Chordata > Actinopteri > Perciformes > Gasterosteidae > Gasterosteus > Gasterosteus aculeatus. The sequence goes on along the minus strand of NC_135693.1, from coordinate 16,618,934 downwards.
CAGCCACAGAGAGATGGATTTCTTACTGTCACATCAGCCCTAATTTCTTCTGTCACCAATCACATCCTATTTATTTTGTGCATCTTTTCTGAAGTTTGCACTAATCACTTGTGTGCTAATAGTAACAAAACGACACTAGAGTCTGCTGAGAGCAGATACTCTACAGCAGGGGGGTGGAGGTGGCAGACGCAGGGCGGAGGAGGTGACGGAGAGTCAGGGGCTACTAGACAAAAAGAACCAGAAGGACAAGTCACTGAGGTCACCAGATGCAGCAGCGTGGGGGCACATTTTGAACTGAAATCTACATTAATAACATCAAATAATCTCGGTTACATTTGAACCACTTCACAGTGAGGCTGAAAGACGAGACGGCCACGCAGCTGCGGCGTGAAATCAGTGACTGTTCCTTCTTTGTTTTTCCTCGGGTGGAGAGGAGAGGGGAGGCGGGCAGAGGGAGGCTAGCGCGGCGGCGGCTAACGGGGAGGTCTTACACATGGAGCGCCGGTAGATGGCCTTGGCCTTGTCTTTGTCCTTGGATCTGTTCCTCATGAAAGGCAACCTTTTTAAAGCTGTCGAGAGCGCAGCCAGAGACGGACGGACGGACGGCCAGGGGGGGAAGAGGGGGGGCAGTCGAACGGGGAAAGAAAAACAAAAGAGAAAAAAAAAGGGAAGAGGGCACAACAGAGGGACGTGGTTAATGTTGTCACAAAGAGCCGAGGGGAGAGATGCAGAGAGAGAGTTGAGCACCTGGACAACAGACACACAATCAATGCAGTAGACACAACCACTACAATATAGGACTCACAACAAGGGGTGGATCATACCGTTACAGAGCATATTGCTTGTTTAATGTTGAGGTCTTGAAAACAGTTGTTTGTTTTTTTGACAAGCATTATTAATACCTGTTATTTAGTGTATTATTTATTTAGTTAAAACATTCAAATGCTTGTTTTAAGAGCTTTTAGAATGGACTGAAATGCCTCCCACACACTTTAAATCCTGAATAATGCTTTTGAGGGAAGACTTAAAAAGAAACAAACACATATACACATTATTCAAATGCCTTCTCTCTCACACACACACACACACACACACACACACACACACACACACACACACACACACACACACACACACACACACACACACACACACACACACACACACACACACACACACACACACACACACACACACACACACACACATTATATCTGCACTCAACAACACACACAAGCACTCTCACTTTGATGGTCACGAGCGTCGTATCCTGCATTGCATGGTGCACACAACAACACAACTGTCACCACATTAACACCTACACGAAACACGGAGGATGAAGAATATTAAACGGTGCAATGGGGAGAATGTGAATGTCAGCGGGCGGCATCGGGGAGGACGGCACTGCTTCCAGAGACATGAGGAACTCTATTGTTGAATACCTCACTGTGTGCCGTCATTGGTACACGTCTTCATGTTCGTTTAAACAAATACATATTTTCACTTTTGTAAAAGCAACCTACTGGATGATCTGATGACATCGCCTACTACCGTACAACCTGTTATCACTAATTGCATCTTCAACCAGATCCAGACAACCAGGATTGGTACCCGCGTTGACTGAACGTCGGCCACAATGCATTGCACCTTTTAATAGCTCGGATGCTACGTTTAGAGGGCGTTTCTTTATTTACAGATGAACTGCACAGATCAGCAGGTTGACATTCTGAAACTACGAGCTAATGAGCCTCGGACTGTGAGGTGCGCTTGATTCCTCACATGTATACACTGTTGAAAGAGTAGTCCCCTGATCCACATGTTTAACACACCTGCCAACCGGGGCCCTACATTACCCACAATGCAAATAGACTGCAGACCGGGGAAAGATGCAGTGCGGTTGCGTAACGCTAGTGTAGCGTGTTTAATGATACGGTTACAGAAATCAAGCGCACCCACTGTTCAAATACAGGAAGCGGGTCCACTCCTCGAACCGGGTCAGAGACTGAGAGTCAACCTCGTGTTGCTGCACAGCTCAGCCGTAACCTCTAGGACAGCTGAGTGAAACAGACGATGGACTCACGAAAACATGCCCCGAGAGACGCGACAGTGGGGTCACAAACCCCGCCCACCCGCCCCATCCGCACCATACCATTGGTGGAACCCTGCACCTGGGCAGGGGGCTGCTGCCCTCTCCTCCCTTCGCAGAGAGAGGAATAAAGAAGCAAAGGAGCAGTTAGGGGAGGAAAGACCCATTCAACCACTCAACCAGCACAAACCAACACACACACACATAAGTAGCAGTGTGTTTCGTGACGTATTATTATGAGTTTGTGTGAAATATTGTGAGTATTTGATCAGATGTATGTTTACGGTGCTTTGTCTGGTTGGATAAGTGTTTATTTTTAGGCATTTAACTTGATTCATGTGAGACAAGTGGCTGTAAATAGATTGTTGGGTCTACATCGGTGTGTTTATCGGTTGGTCGGTGTTTTTCTTTGCACTCACTGCTGCTCTTCTTTTGTGTCAGCGTGTCGTCCAGCGAGTTGGACCCGGAGCCGATGGACGAGCTGTCCTGGCTGTCCTGGGGGAACGTCAGGAAACCGTCGCCGGACTCTGAACGAGAGGGTGTCAGCGTGAGAGAGCGCATCCTCTCCCGGCTCTTCGGCTTGATCAACTTCCTCATCTTCAAAGTGATCCAGTTGCCACGCCTGCAAAAAAAGGAGAGACGAGATGATGGTCAGTGAGACGGAGAGACCGTCAGGAACAATAGTGTTTCCTCTCTTACTGTTACTCTAGATCTTCCCATGAATGTTTGTGGTAGTCAGCATCTAAAAGCTCTGCAGGCCATGAATATTTAATGCATCTTCGCCTGAGGCTGCAGTGGGAGCTTTTTTCTGCCGTTCCCTCGCCCCAAAGATAAGAGCCAACAAGCAAACCGAATTCTCAAGATCAGAGCCCGATATGATACACCGACTTCATGGAGTAGCTCATATTCAGACATGCGCCATTTTTACATTGAGATCACGTTTGACACAAAATCGTGTGAGAAGCTGTAGTTTTTCTTTTACCTGCGTGGAGGCGAGGGGTCGTAGAACTTGTACTGGTCCATGATCTTCTCCTCCAGCTTCTCCTTCTGTCTCCTCAGCTCATTCAGCTTGTCTCTGATTGGTGGAGAATTGAGAGATGATCCACAAAAACATACAAGAACAAAGTCCAAATGTGCAATCCAAATAGAAATGCAAACAATCGATTTTGAATAAATAATTGCGGACAGGGAGGCGATCGCTGACAGGAAAGTCGTCATCAGGGGTTTACATGTATTGTCTTTGCTCGACGTGGAACAGGTCCTTGCTCTCCATGGTCTGCTCCAACAGAGTGCGATTCTGCAGCATCAGAGTCTGGATCTGGTCCAACAGGTGGCGATTCTCCTCCTCTAGGTTTCCTTTGAGCTGGCTCAACAACTAACACACACACATAGCTATGTTAAAGGGATGCAAAGACACCTGGCTTAACAACAAGGTAAACCCACCAAATGACAGCGGTTTTTCAAAGTAGCCCACAAACACATTATGACAGAGAAGGGAGGATCAATGTCTCCTCACCTCGCACTGATTGGTGAGCTTGGTTGAGGTGATGTCCAGCTGCTGGTACTGCTCCTTCAGCTTAGAGAATTCAGCCTCCAGCTTGGTCTGGTCCAGCTTGGCGCCGTTCAGCTGAGTCTTCACATTCTTATGGTCCAGTTGGAGATTGTCGTTGTCTTTCACCAGCTGACGATAGGTATTATTCAGCCTGAGGAGAGAGCGGAATTAAACATACACACACGCACACACCTAAAAGAGGCTTTCTAATTTCAACATTTAGTGTAATTCAATGAATCCACTCATTTACTCATTAGATTTGAATAGTTAATAACTATCGAAACAGGCCGAGCTGACCGATCATGATCTTCTTTGAGCAGTTGGTACTGATCAGCTGTGGCTCGGTGTGTTTGATTCTCTAGCGCCATCTTTTCCTGCTGCTCCTTCAGATGTTTCTCCAGATCCTCCAGTTCTCCCTTCCTCTGCGTGAGCTGCTTGTACCTGCATGCACAACATAGACACATTCAAAAAACAATCACCACTTACATAAAGAGGAATATCTAAATACGACAGGAAGGAATAAAAAGCCCATGCAAGTATGGTTGTTTTTGTGAACATTTAATATTGACCTTATAGGTTCAAAAGGTCAAAGTAGCGTGTAAAGTTATGAGTGAGAATCTGAGTACACGTGAACAAGTGCCCGTCCCATGCTCCATAACCCAGCCTCACTTGTCCTCCAGGTCCCTGTGCTGCTGCTCCAGGCCCTTGTGGGAGGTCTTTAGGCCCCCGTGCTTTCCGATCAGGGCTTCATACTCGACCGCCTGCCTCTCGTGGAGCGCCGCCAGCTTCTCGTGATCGCGCAGGAGCAGCTCGTAGGTGGACCTCAGCTCCTCTTTGTCCTTCAGCGCTCCCTCGCGCTCACCCTCCACGCTGCTCTGCTGGCTCTGCAGCTGGGCGTTCTGGGCCATGAGGGCCGCGCTCTTTGAGCTCACGGTGGAGTTCTCCACCTAAAAAGGAAATAGAGGAGGGGATTAGGGGAGCAGTTTAAAACTCTTTTGTCATGTGCGTATAGTCAATAGACTTTTTTATTGTGATCTGTACTGGGGTCCTCGATTCAAACACATGTGATGTGATTAGAGGTCGTTCTCGTCTACAGGGGGCACTGTGGCGCCGCTCAGTTTGTTCGGTCTCTTTACTCCATCTATGTAACATCTGCAGGAAAAGGGTTTGTCATGTTTCCTTTGTGGTCACGGCAGTTTCCTGGTCTCAAGCACCCTCCGCAATCATGACACACACACACACACACACACACACACACACACACACACACACACACACACACAGTTCAGTACCTTTAAAACAGCCTTTCACCCACTGAGACAGCTGGGCTCTACTGTAATGGTCGATATAAATCCTGGCGCCATAAGCAGGGTTTAAATTAGTGCAGGTCTACATCGGCACCCGGAGCTCAGCGGCCGCACCAACAGAGCTTTTGTTTTGTATCACATTCATTGTTCGAAAGCATTTCAGATAATAAAATATATGTTGCAGTACGACTATACCACTGTATAATCATCTATTTCTTATAGCTTTGATGTATTAATCATAATGTCACGTGAGAATGGAGTTGCGCCACGAAAGGCAGCCATCGTATAACATGCCAAATCAAAACATGGGAGATCATAAAATCTGATTTCCATACAGATGAGCCGCAGTGGAGATTCCCAAATGGGAGCGGCCCGAAACAACAACATATCTGACGCAACAATTTAAGTGTCGTTATCATGAAGAGGATTTTTGTCCAGCTGACATTGTTGTTTTGAAATGCATCCCCTTTAAATGGTCAGGTCCTTGGTAGTGTGTTGTGTTGTTGTAAAAACTTAAAACGTATCTGTGGTTGTGGTCCATAGTGAATGCGTGTCATCCACGGTCTACTTTGTAGAACAGGTGAGAGTTACCTGCAGCTTGGCGTTCTGCGTTTGAAGAGACGTGTTGTTCTCCTGCAGAGAGGCCGTCTGTCTCTGCACGGCCACAATCTGAGCCTGCAGGTTGGCGCTTTGAGTTTCCAGTTGTTTGAGCTGACTCCTCAGGGCCGCCTTCTCAGCTTGCAGCGTGGCATTCTGGGAAAAAAGGGACACACACACGATAGGGATGTTGGCGTAAACCCAAAGGACTACGTTCAACATTTATTTTGGAAAAGTCCCAGAAGCCATCGTGACATTTCACTAACTCACATTCCTCTCCACCTCGATGAGTCTGTCTTTGACTTTCAGCAGTTCTCTGGTGGCTTCATGACTCTCGTTCTCCCATTTACTGACAGCCTGAGGGTCATCCAAACCTCTAGGGGGCGAGCTCAGCACCATCCTCTCCTCCTCCTCCCTTTGGCGCAGCGCTTCGTAGTTTTTCTTCACCTGGAGAGAGAGAGCGGTGGTTATTGGTGCTCCCTCAGCACAATAAAAGTAACTCCTCCAACAGAAACATCACGATTGAGTGATTGAGTCCAACGCAGCTGGAAAATTAAATTCATAAAAGTCCTAAATGATAAAAACACTATTGGCGTGAGTAATGGTAAAGCACAGCAGCAGACAGGATCCATTATGGCTTCACAGAGTTTGTCTACAGAGGCTTTCGAGTTTTGGATTCAATTCATGTCAGCGTTCAAAACGCATACGCCACCCTAAAGGCAGGCAGACATCCTCCACTCCATCTTCAGAGACTCCTGCCGCCTCATGAATAGATAAGCTGGCAATAGAAGTGGAAGAGTGGATGCATAAATAATGCATCGGCCTTGAGAAGCCCTCAGTGTTTTCAGTGCTTTCGGACCACAGCGGAAATAGTTTGGGGTTTTGGCTTTGTGGTTGGAATGGGATTTTACACTCGGTCAGTTCAATTGTTTGGAGCTATGCGTCTGCATGCAACACATGCAACATACAGCATGTCGTACAATGAATCATCGCGTTGCTGCGTTACTGACCGTCTTGAGCTCCTGGCGCAGTTGCTGGTTGAGGTTAGAGGACTCCTGCAGTCGGGCCTCCAGGGCGGCGATCTTCTCCTCTTTAATCTCCAAAGACGATTTCAGAGTCGACTCCAGTTTGGTCTCCAGGAGCTTGAACCTGACAAATATAAATACTTGAATTAGCTCTGTGTGTGCATCTGTGTCTTCGCTCTAGAGTGTGATTTGTAATCCTCAACACAGATAATGCGGGCAAGGACAACTGGCTTCATGGCGAGAGGGGAGCAGGTGTGGGAGATATTGGCTCAGAAAACGATTATTCAATGGACCAAGAATAATAAAAAACGTCTACAGCCGTTGTAAAATGGGTCACATTGCAGACTTATTTGGACTGTACTGATCGCTTTTAGTCCCGAGGATCCCAAGAGGATTGACAGAGTTCTTATTTTAGCTCCGTGAGGTCTGTTTTAAGAACTTTGTGTGTCCTGGGGAAACGATACCTGTCGTCAGAGCTCTCGTCGTGCAGCAGCCTCTCTTTGTTCAGTCCAATCTTCTCCAACTCGTGGGTCAGTTTGTCCAGATCGTTATTCAACTGCTGGGTCCGCAGCTTCTCACTCACAAGCTCCTAAACACACACACACACACAAACAAACAATTTGTAATTAGTGCCTTTACAACTGCCCTGCGATTGGCTGGCGACCAATCCAGGGTGTACCCTGTCTATCGCCCGAAGTTGGCTGGGATGGACTCCAGCCCCCCCGCGACCCTGTGTGCAGGATAAGCGGTTTGACAATGGATGGATGGCCTTTACAACTCATACTGTGGCACACTTCACCAACAATGGATGATGACAGAGCACTGTGGACACATGCGATTGTTGGAATTGACAGTCTTCTCACCTCTCTGAGTGTGCTGAGCGTCTTCTTATCAATGGTGCCCAGTTTGACCAGCTCCTTGTTCTCTCTCTCCAGGTCCTTGACTCTTGTGCAGGAGTCCCTGAAGAAGATCATCTCTTTGCCCATGGTCCGATTCTCTTTCTCCAAGCAGGAGATCCGCTGGTTGTCGTCATCCAGCTTGGAGTCGCGGATCTCGGCCTGCTGCCTCAGCCGCTTGTTCTCCTTCTCCAGGAGCTTCTTGTCTTTCTCTAGCTGGGAGCTTTCCTGCTCAAGAATCTTGTTCTGTGGGATAACGGGACGTAATGCAGACGGATGAAACGTTATTTGATGGACTTAAGCTTGAGTCTAAATGCCTAGTAAATACACGTTTGGCTGAAAGGGCACAGAGATTAATTTAGAAAGGGCCAAAAATCAATTTTGACAAATAATCTGGGATAATCCAACTCTGCTGGGTAGCGTGCTTTAGTTTTATCAGAATGAGCTAAATTACTGGCAGTGCCGCTCAAGTGCCAAATAAAACGTTCTCACATTATTTATTTTAACATATTACATTCTGCAGAATATAAATCATCACATCAGAAAGAATCCCCTCTTTTAACTTCAACAGCAATTTTGGACCAATCTGATTGACCTCATTCTGCCAGGCAGAATCAATCCAGCCCAAGCAAAGACTGAAGCAGTTTCAGTAAAAAACAGCCAGCCACCCAAAATAGGCCTGTTGCAAAGATCTGCATAATTTTTAAACACAGACCAAAAAAAAATCCTGTTTGTGTTTTCGAGGCTAGTTTTTTTTGCCAGAGAAGCGTTTTTTCCCCTACCTCTTGTTCCAGCTGCTCCAGGCGTTTACTGGAGATCTTGAGCTCTTCCAGGTTGCGTTGGAGGCTTTGGTTCTCAGTTTCCACCTCTTGCAGCTCTTCCTCCAACTGTTGAATCTTTTTGCTGCTGTTCTCTAACGCCTTCTGCAGGCGCTGGTTCTCTGTATCTAGGCCCTGGTAACTCACCTGGGACAAGAAAAGCCAGAATAGGATATTAAAAGCATCCATGAACTAGTTGCGCTGCTCCCTGATGCCATCATATTCCAGATCCACTGCAAGTTACCTAGAAAAATATTCATCAATGATGATAAAAGGTGCACTTATGTCTACAGGTTTATATTAAGATGCACGTTTTCTAATGTTAAGGACCATTTCACTTTGTCTCACTGCTCCCTATTACCAGAAGTGCTCGCCGTATGTTGCTGAAGTTTTACCTCTAATCTCTCCGTCTTTTTGGACGAGGCTTTGAGCAGTTCCATGCTGCGCTTCAAATGGCTCCTCTCGCTCTCCAGCTCCCTGTTCTCGGCCTCCAGTTGAGCGGCCTTAGCGCCCGCCGACCGGAGGCTCTCGGCCAAGCGCCGGAGTTCCAGGTTTTCCTTCTCCAGCTGGGAGTTCTCCTTCTCCAGAGCCTCCAACTGGAAGGTCATGTTCTTCAGAGTGTCCAGCTTCTTCTTCAGACGGCGGCCTTCTGCCTCCAGATCGGAGTTCTCCTTCTCCAAAGAAGACACCTACAAACGCAGGAGAGATGATTAAGATGAGACGACATCTCTCAGGTACGTTTAAGTAATTGCATTGGAGACACATCTAGTATGCAAACATGGAACATGAGGTATCAATGTGGGCAAACGTGCATTGACCAACATACATACACACAACAAAAACACGAGACCTTTTCACAGGTGATTCCTAGACTGGATACTTTCTTCTGCAGGCTCTCGTTGACCCTTTCCAGCTTCTGATTCTGGACCTCCAACTCTTCAGCCCGCTCGCCTTTCTCCTTCACCACTTCAAGCTCCTTGCCTGTATTGAAAAAAACAAAAAAGAGACAACAGCTACAATGGTGATCCTGTGAATTTAGAATGAAAAAACAAGAAAGTCTATTTATACTGTAGAAAACCAAACTTAAAAAAACATTGATTTTTAATGAACCACAAAACCAGTTCAAAAGCGGCTCACTTACGAAGCTGTTTCCTCTCAAACTCGATCTTATTGAGTTTGGCGGTTGTCTCGCAGATGGACTCGTGGAGAACGCGATTCTCTTTCTCCACGTCCTTGACCCGGGCCTCAGCTCCGACCTGGCAGCGCTGGCGCAGAGACGACACTGTCTGGCTCAGGTGCTTGTTCTCCTGCTCCAGTCCCTTCAGCTGGAAGAAATCAGACATCAGAGTTTTAAAGAAAGCCTCACAAGGTCACGTTCAAAGTGATTGAAGCCAATGAAACACATCGAAGGTCTCAAAGCTACAGAGTCCGTGCAGACGGGGTGAGAAACTGCATCTGGGCCACAGAGTACCAGAGGTCTGTGTAGTCTATAAAACATGGCGGTAGCTCCATTTAATAGTTGCACAAAAATTGATCTCAAAAGATCTTGTGTGGACTTCAGTAAATTACACAGCGGAGTCATTTTCTTGGAAGGAGAATCAATGATGGTTTTGTAGAGAGCAGCTTCTATGACGCACAGTCTCTGTTTGTCTGAATGTGCTGGCGCACCCGACCGTGTGCTTGTTCAGTGCACAGGCCGCAACATTTGCAGTATTCCAAAGCACACGAGCGCTTGAAGTGATTATGTTGTTTTACTCTGCTTACTACTGCCATCTCCAGCAACGAGTCCTATCAGTTAACGACCGTTCCACATCAATGTGGCATTCAGGAAGAATACCATTCATGCAATCCTCACTCGGAAGGATTAAAACACCTACATTGACAATAGACAATCATGGCACACAAGTTATGTGTGCATAGGTATAAACTAACTGGAATATGGTCAAGACGCGCGCGTGTGTGTGTGTGTGTGTGTTATACCTGTCTTTCTGAGTTTTCTCGGAGTGTTTCCAGAGTCTTCTCCAGTAGAGCCTTCTCCTTCATCAGGTCAGTACTGAGTGATTCGGCGCTCAGGAGCGACTCTCTGTCTGCTGTCAGTTCGCTCCCCAACTGCTCCAACTGAAAACAGCGTTGAAGCAACATTTTGAGGAGGACACGCGGTCTAAATCGGGTTTTACTGTCAAACTAATTACATCTTATGACACATGAAAAGGCTGAAAAATGAGTCAATGATATAATTATATAAAGAAAACCACGTCTACGAGGGAGATGCATTCACATTCTAATGGGTTTTGTCTCCTGACCTCAAGTGACTTGGAAATAAATGTTCTCTTTGTGAGAGAGAAACACAATTTCATGCATTTTATTCAGAAGGCTTGTAGAGAGGCTTATGTTTCTGAAAGTAGCTGCGACACTTCTCTCAGCGAGGGGCGTTTGGGTGTCAAAGACCGGAAAGAAAAGGCGATGCAGGGCTGTCTGGATTTACTGCTCTGCTTTCATCCTCCTATCCACCCCCTCTATGCGCTCTACTTCTTTCTCTTTTTGTTTGTCTCTATGGCTGTGTGAAAAGGCCTAGAGCCCAGCGTTAGGGTGATATATTATGGATGAGTGCTGGTCCAATATGCTAATCTTGGTGGTGACCGGGATGAGGGAAAGGATATTTAACGGAAATTCTGAAGCACTTTAAAATGGTAGATAAACGTTCACTTACTTTCTGGTTCAGTCTCTGGTTTTCCAGGTTGACTTTTGATAGTTTGGTCACAGTGTCATGACTGGCTGCTCCTCTGAGCTCCTCCACAGTCTTCATCAGGGTCTGGTTGTCCTTCTCTAGCTTCAACAGACGGCTGGAGGTCAGCTCATTCACCTCCTCGCCCAACGACTTCTGAGGGGCTGAGGGAATGAAGGCAAGAAAATGTGGATTAAATACCAACGAATGAACGAGGGCAAGATGTATTCTGGTTGTCGAAGTCAAGAACAAAGCCCTCTGGACCAACTTTAGATGTCAGAGCTTTCAAAGTGCAATTTTAACAAACATACGACACAAAGTCCTTACCCAGATCCCTGGCTAGTTAAACCTCTAAACAGCTTTTTCAATCTAAGCGCACGGATTATCCTCCAAGAGCCACTGAATATTAATTACAGGTCTTAATCAAGTGGAAAGAAAACCCAGTGGAGGCTGGCAAATGCAGAGGGTACATGGGGATGACGCCGGGGCAAAGAGCCAATGAGCCGTGTCCGGTCTGTTGGCCTTCTGACGCCTTCAGGCTGGTCAGATCTGTCCGCTGCGTGACAGTTTCACTCAACACGACCGCGTTTGCTTCCATCAACACTCCACCTGGTTTGACTTTGTAATTTTCGCTGGTTTTAAACAATTCTCGGCTCCATCTTCTTCTCACCTTCGGTCAGTTCTGGTGTCTTGGCCAGTTGCTCCAGTTCCCAGCCCAGGTGCAGGGACTCGTCCATGCTCTGTTTCTGGGCCATCTCAAGCACAAGGTTCTCCTCCAAGATCTCCTCCATACGTTTACGGTCCATGTCCCGCTCCTAGGGATAATGGGGATAGGCGGGGTGTGTGGCGATGAACAAATGCTGCAGAGATGCCCTGTGGCCTTTTACTCCTCACACTGATCGAAAAAAACGTCTCACCATCTCCAGGTCGTGGATCTTGGATTTGAGCTGGAGACTCTCTTTCTCCAGAAGGTGCAGTTTGTCGGAGCGGGTCCGGGTCGCATCCAGCTGCTCCTCCAACATGCTCTTGGTCTCCAACAGGACCTGGTTGTCCTCTTTCAGCTCCTACCAAAAAAAACACCACATTAACAGAGGATACGAGTTTAAGAGCAAACATAAACACTGCAGCCCGTTCAAGAGAAAACATTTTTCAGAAAATGTACATCATTACTTTGAATTGAGTTATATTACAAGAACCAGAAGTAACAGTATAAATAGTAGCAGTCTGAGCAGAAAAAAATGAACAACATTTCTTTGAAATATTCAGTTGGGTGGATACTATGCAAGACAAGGATACCGTTTAAATTCTTTCCCCTGTAATTCAATATATAAATTTACAGTAAAGAAGTACTTGTATCACGAGATGATGCATCATGATCTTTATGGGTCACATATGCAGTTCGTGGCGTGGGGTGCTTAAACGAGCGCCGTCATCATGGCTGAAGGAGAAAACGCTCTGCGCGGGCAGCTGTGTACCTCGACCCGGGCCTTGTAGAACTCAATGTCGTGGAGTCTCTCCTTGTATCGGCTCAGCTCGCTCTCCAGTTTGTCCACGCGGATCGCTTTCTCTCGGAGCGCGTCCAGCTCGTCGCGGTAGGCCCGCGCCGATCGAGCGTCCGACACCAACTGGTAGCTCTGCAGGAGTTGATGCAACGATGGAACAAAAGCTTCAGCCAGCAGACTGTTATTTATTAAAAGATTAGCAAGTCTTTTACATATACAGATACTGGACAGAACAATCTCTAAACACCATCAATTACAAAAATCCCCCGAACACCTACGCGTCCTCCGTGCCCTGAACCTATTCAACTAGTTTACGGCATTTAGTTTGTCGGCCCTTCTGCCGCCTTCAAAAATCACAAGCCGTGCGGGTCTGTAGCTGGACTAAAGATAGCGCTAATAGCCTGTAATGAGCTAAGACACCAGCTAGCTAATTAGAGCCCGGCAGCGCTGGACACAGAGTACTATGACAGCAGAAGGCGTAGCAGGTGAAGGGCAGAGGGACGGGGGGGTGACGAGGTCATGTGAACGATTGTGTGCATGTAGGTGTGTGTCACTGGGACTAAGTCGCGTTACCTCTTGCTGAAGCCTCCTGAGCTCCACTTCCATGTTCTCCAGCTCCTGCCGGGTGTCCAAAAGCTGCTCACTCTTCTCCTCTCTGGAAACAGGCAACAGTTTTACAAACTCAGAGAGTGCTAACAAGGACATTCCTTTAGGCCTGTTTCCGTTTCACAGCTTGCAGCTGAATCGTTTAATGGGAGCAGCAGTATTGACATAGTTACACAGAGAAAAACTCAATTTTAAATTATCTACCAAAAAGGGTTCACTGGCCCAACTTTACTTTTAGGTATTTTAGTTTCTGTAAGGAGGCTCTGTGATAATATTTTTGGTTCTTCCTATAAGTTATTTATGCTACTGAGGAAATGCAATACAGAGTTTACGATCATGTTTCCTCAGAGTTACATTGTCAGACTGACGTGGGAATTAAAGACTGAAATAAACATATTTAAAAGCAACACTTTTGTAAAAGCATGCCATTGAGTATTTCATGAGATGAGATATCTATTTCCAGTCTTACTTTCATTATAAGTTTAATAAGATTCAGGCTCACTAAATTAAAAGTTACTGTTAGCATTCAAACGTAGCACACGCAACATCCCCTAGGCCTTGGTAGAAAGGAAGAAATATGCAATTCAAATGTTTTCAAGACATCAGTGACTCATTCTCTTGAGTAAAAATAGCCTGTTGTATGTTTGAGCTGCGATGGTCATTACACAATGTCTTTCCTGTCTCCTCAATTCAGCTACGGATAGACGGCCTTCTTCATCACACAAGGACAAACAGTGAGGGGAAAGCCAGCGATAAAAGAACTGAAGAAACTAAGAAAGGCAATATGTACGCAAATCCTCAGACTCAAGCCCCTCTATTAACTCCCTCTATTATGGAAAACCCCCTTGAAAAGATAAGGAGAGAAGAAAGTTTTACATGTTGCAGCACGTGTCTCTTGTATCCATTTGTTTACGTGACAGCGAATAGGGCAGCCTGACATTCGCTTTCGCTGTAAGTTTGATCTTGTGTGCGTGTGTGTGTGTGTGTGAACTCGCCCGGCTCCTTCCAACCATCGAGGGACAATGTGTCACACGGCTTTGAAGGAAAACAAATGCATCTCTCAGATGTTGTTCAATGTGTGTGCATGAAACTGCAACACTGAACGTCTGGCAGCCTGTTTGATTGCGGCTCTTTGGGGACTTTGGTTGCATCTCAATAAGCAAGAAGGCATCCACCTTTTCTCATTTCCTTTCATTCACCTGCCTCCTGTTCTTTGGAAAGTACGAGTCAACATGCAGGAAGGATTTCTCTTTCAGTTTCATCAGTTAACTCTCTTCCCCTGCTGCAGCCCCCCCCCTGTTACTCACAAACACCTGTCAACTTTAGAATAGCAGATTAGCAGCGGGCTCATATTCTGGATGCAGCTGGCTCTGCTGCTTATGTTAATGGTGCAGCCACAAACACGCTGCTGCTGCTGCTCACTGCTGTACTTGAAAAGCCAAGAAACAATAGGCAACCTTTTCCATGCTAGCTCGTAGTCTTCCTCACCCTACTGTTAATATAGATCCTGGCACTATTGAAATGCTAGATCATTGTCTTCATTAGAACCAGCAGAAAGGCATTTATATAACAGTAAATGTTTATTAAAGGATATTGAATACTGCCTAAAGGGAAAATATAAGTGGCTCACTTTGACGAGGTCAAACCTGTACTCCGTAAAAAGAAAACTTACCAAACATGACAAATTGGAAAATATGTATTTTTTTTCTAGTTTAACATGACAAACTGAGTGAAAGTGATATTTTGAAATAATCTTCACTGTTTCGCAAATGAAAAACAGGTAAATAATACATTTATATCCAAAGCAAACACCAGACCTCCAAGTTAAATGACTGGAATCCGTACTAAATACGGTTTTAAACCTGGAGAACCGGGTTAACACTCACGAGAAGAACAACGTCTCCAAATATGCCCCTGCGTGTGTCTCGAACTGTGGGTTTAGACTCCGTGTGTCACAGCTTCACTCAACATGTTAACAAACCGACCACTGTGGGACCAGCGGGCCGCGCGTCGCCTCTCGCTCCGATCGGGTCGCCTTCTGACCCACAAACACCAGCCCCAACAGGGCGCGCACATATAGCGACTACATCACTCCCCTGCATCACGTGAATGGACGTAGTTACCCTCTTTTCTCTTGTGCGGCCCATCGCAACCACAAGTAATCAACACTGTGGCAACCAGAAAACAAAAACAACTCATTGGCTTTTGGTCTGTACTGAAGAATCAACTTGATGTAAGAGGTGTCTACGGTGATGAATGTCTGACGAGCTTCCTTCTTTGAGTCTGAACTCGTTGCTTAAAAGGTCAGTGTTCACGTGACCTGCAATCCAATGAGAGTTACAACCAATTGTCAAAGAACCATAAGGTTAAAGAGACAATGGCATGTGTGTGTGTGTGTGCGGGCTGACTACAAAGGAGATGGAAAACATTTGGATCGCCGGGGAGATAAAAATGATCAAGATAACGCGTTTCAATACGCTTTCTACTTGCTACTGTGATAAACGTTCTCCTACACTGGAAAACAAGATCCGCCAAAGGATTAAGATGATTCTCTTTAAGTAGAAGCAACACATTATCTGACACGCCGGTCAGTGAAATCTAACCCGTGATTAGTTTACCTTGAAAACAAAGCAGGGTAGACTGAAGCACACAATAGTTCTGCAAAGACTTCAGCAACAAATCAGAGATGTCATTTAACATTTAAATACATCCCTTTGTCGAAATGTGCTCTCCTTCTTTTAACTGGTCTGTGTTGACCATTAAGCCTTAGTCTGGCAAGGGATTATAGCACTTTAAAAAGGAAGCTCTATTATTCATACGCAGAATTTAAAAGGCTTCAATAAGGTCTGTGTGTGTGTGTGTGTGTGCGCGCGCGCAGTATGACGGCACAAAGCCTGGTCTTATTGTGAGTAATGTGAGATGTAGGAAGGAAATGGATTGCTGGTGTCATTACTCATCCTCTCATCATTGTCAGTGTTTCATGTTTAAGGCCCGGATGAAGACATTAAAACAAACCAATAAAAAGAGAATACACTCATAGCATTCCCGTCAGGAATGTGATGAACAATCCCACTGCTTAAATTACAGCCGTTGCGTGATTTAAAACGTGTTGGAATTTCCTGATGTGTCATTGTTGTTAAATTAAACAGTATAACCAATCAGCTGGTATAACCAGACCGGAGCTGGGAGAAGGGAAATAGTATTTTAAACTATGTTGTAAATAGGAGTTTGTCTTTGGTTTAACTATGATGGTTTGCCCTTTTTTTCATACGCTTGTATATATTTCGTTCTGTATCTAGCTGATAAGGACGGGGACTCACAGTTCCTGTCGAAGGCGTCGGATCTTGGCCTTGGCATCGGCCAACTCCACGGAGAGGTGCTGGCGGCTTTCGGTCCTCCTCATACTGGGGGAGTCTCCGGGAGACTGGGTGGAACAGGGAGCCAGTGGGGACAGCTGCACACAGTCTCTCTCCTGAGTCAACTCCACTATCGTCTGCACGGAAGGAACAGACGGGAAGAGGCTGTTAACACAAGTCAGCTATGACCTCTCAAAACTACAACATACTGCAAAAAGACATTTTGAATCGGTGTTTCAGGATAATTTCCCGCAGCGGTGGCAGCTGGAGGTATGATTCAACACATGGACTACATGCAGAGAGGAGAGTCGATCCCCGGATTCACCCGAAGCACCCCCACTGCCCAAACACGACATAGGCAATGGGGCAAAGAGTGCACTCAAAGCCCCACACACAGCCACGTTTTGATCTATTGCCCCAGAAAGGAAATGGGATTTTAATTGAGAGCGGCTGGACTACAGAGTGATAATCTGGAGGCTATTAGAGTCCCTGACACACACACACACACACAGACACACAGACAGATCATCTGCACCCTATGGGTTGGAAACTCATTTTATGAGTAAAATAAGTAAAAAGTGCACACACACATACACACACACGCACGCACGCACAGTAAACAGTTTCAACCCTTACTTCCTGAGGTTGCTCTTTTCTCTTTTGTGGTAACATAAAAAAGGGAAAAAGTTTCCACATAACCCGACTAGAAATAGATCATCGTTTTCATCCCTGTTCAAAGAACTGTAACAAACATCAACCAAAAAATCCACCGCACAACCTCCCCCACCGAGGAAGAGAATATAAAAACACAGAAACCTTCTCCCTACTCGTTCATGCCTTCCCCATTGTTTACTGCTGGTGGGCTTATGCTGCTTTATTGATGAAAGGAATTACGACCCGGCGTGTTATCACCTCCAGCTGCGTGTCCCTGTCGTCCACCAGGCGCTTGAGGTGGAAAGCCAGGTTTCTGGAGAGGCTGTCCAGGTCCTCGGCAGGCATTTCCCCACTTTCCAGCCACTGCAGGTCCACTACGTTCTCCTGATTATGAGTCACCTGAAAACCCCAAACAACACATCATCAATAACTGCGAGACTTAGTTGCATTCATGAATGAACTATTCCACCTTTAGCACAGCGTACTTTAGATGAGTAGTAAACAAGTAGCTAAGTCACGTATAGTCCTGTTTTCTATGGCAGAGAAGTACCTCTTGGATGTGGGATGCTATGGCAGCTTTGGAGTCAAAGTCCAGAGTCTGGATGCCCTCAATGTATTCCTCCTTCTTCTCGCACTGTACACAGAGGTGGGAATGGGGCGAGGGGAGAAAGGCATGATTACTGTACCAGAGGTCGATCAAAGTGGTTCGGTGGAGGAAACTGTGCTCTTACCTGGACCGCGCATCCGAGTAGCAGCAGCAATAGTTTTTTCATCTCCTCCAGACCTTGCTCTGAAAAAGAAAAAGAAAAACGTCAGTCTCGTCTCACAGACATTCAGACATTCTGTTCAATCAGCTGTGCGGTTTAATAAGGAGCAGGCTAACAGAGGTTCGTTACTATATCTTGTTCACAGAGGTTTTAATCATGGCGTAGACTTCGACCGGTGCGTGTCAAATAAACAAATATACATATAAAAAGTGATCTGGCCGTTAATGGAGGCATGTTCACATTTGTAAATGCCTTTCGTTAAAGGACCCTTCTCTGGTAACAGAACCACAATGTAGATGACTGACAGGATGAACTTCCCCGTACTCTTCCACGTGTCAGGACATATTGTCAGCAAGGGCTGAAACCAACAAACAGCTGCCAGCACGCTCAACAGGCCTGAGCTCATCTCAGGGATTTGCTCCTGAACAACAGTGAACCAGGTGGTGTCTGAGTGTGTTACACTGACTAAGTGCTGTGGTGTATATATTGCAAGCTGCGAGTGTGTTGATACCAGGACTGTGTTTCCCCTTCATGAAGGTGTGTGTGTGTGTGTGTGTGTGTGTGTGTGTGTGTGTGTGTGTGCGTGTGATAAGCCAGCTCATCATGTGGCCCAGGGGGCAGTGAGTGCGGACACGGTCGGGCTCTAATAACAATAAATCCAGATTAGTGACAGCGTGTTTTGTGTGGTCTGTTTGCCGCTCAGGTTAATGGGCCAATCAGCAGCTTATTGGCAGACATACAGGAGGAACATTTTTTTTTATCTCTGACATCTCAATTTGTGGGACTTTCCAAATGATTTTAAATGAAAATCAAATCAGATGAACAAAAACGTTGTGCTTTTGGCCCAATCCGTGATGTCACAGCAGTCTACTTTGCATCCCAGCTGTAAGCTTTGCAGCGGCCTTTTTACCAGATCAAACACACACACACACACACACACACACACACACACACACACACCTGCCAGACGTTGGGGGGGTGTCACTCAACATCTATCTCGGTCATGTTTTGTGTGTACAACAGAGTGAAACACTATAAACGGCTGAGTCTAAAACTAGTATTCCCATTTCTAAAATAGGATTATGTTCCATTCCTCTCTGACAGACTGTTTTTAAAACCCACCTTTAAAAGAACAAGGTGTTTGTAGTGGTTACCAAAATCCAGATTTTTTCAAGCATCCCTGCAACTTAATTATGTCAACTCCTGATAAAGCCACAACTAACTTGATTAAACACTGCAACAGCAGAAGACTGATTGTCTTATGCAGTCAACAGGATGTCACCGATTTATGCTTCGTCAGTCCTAGAAAACTCGTAATCCGCTCCTGCACTCGCAATATGAGAAGAAATGTTCAGCAAATTTGGGGCTAAAAGGGAGGACGGTAGATAAAACTTAATTCTGGAAGCCGCGGGGGGCTTAACGGCGCACTATTAGAGCTGCAGGAACCGGTTCTGGTCGGGGAGGGGTTTAGTGAGGAAACGTAAGATAAGGACCCTCGTAGGATACATCATTTATACAGCTAGACGGGGGGCAGGAGAGGGAGACATGGTGAGATGAAAGGAAAAGACACAAAAGATGAACACATGGGAGGGATGTTAGAAATAGAGAAAGAGAGAGACTGTGAATAAAGAGAGCGTTGGAAGAAAATAGAGAGGGTTGAAAATAGAAAGGAGAAATCTCCTTTTAGCAGCGAGGAGGCGCTGCCATCGCTCTGCTACGCTCCTCTTTTCCCCCTCCCTATTACACACTGGCTTCATCCATCCATTTATTCTCTGCGACACGCATCCACCCTTCCTTCCTTCCCTCCTTCCACAATTGTTACAAATCAATCAGGCGCCTCCCGAGTGTTTGCGTTCACTCGTCCGGGCTTCCTTCTTCCCTTCCTCTCCTTCCTCCCCGCTTTATCCTCCGAGCAGGAGACAAGAGGTCAGAAGGACGCTGACTAACCCTGCTTCCTGCCACGCCATTGTTAATCCGTGTGTGAGGATGTGAGTAAATAAGAGCCGTCTCCTCCTCCGACGTGATGGACCCGAGGACTTGCGTGCCGGGTGCCGAAACTGGTACAAGCCATCTGATATTGCTTTGACGGCATGCCAGAGTACGTTGAGGGATGGATTTGGATGGACCTTGTTCTCAGATTATTTTCAGGGCCATATGTGTTTCAGAAGACAAAATGGAGTATCTAGTTGTACGACCGGCGACGTCTGAAAATAACCGACCCGGCTTCAGGTCATACAAAATATAAATAATTAAATACAAAAATGCATAAATGCGTAGAGGAAACATTGGCATTTTTTTGGTTTCAACTTTACTTTCAAAGCCAACCGAGCTCTTACATCTCAGTCGAACACACAAAAACCCAAGTCAGTCTCTTCGGCCCAGATGTGAGAGCTGCTGTTTTTGCTGGATACATTATTCTTTGCTCACATCTACAGCCGGTCGACCTACTGAGTCTACAGTCTACAGGCCTCTTTCCTGTTGCTGCTATGGTTAAAAAGGGGTCCGACCAATGGGAGGCGCTTTCAGCTGGAACCACGTTTTCATCCATGCACATGCTGGGCCATAATAATGCTTCATGTAGAGGCGAGAGGATGCGATGCTTTCCACTAAATTCAACATAAACTCAACTAAACAAAGAAGCCCCTTGTGTGTGTGTAAGCGTATTCTCTAAACAACATCCATGCACAAGGGAGTGTGTATCTTAGCATCTCACTGTGTGTGCAGACTAAGGTAATTCACAGCCAGGGGGTTCCACAGTGCATTCCCACTGTTCAGTTTAGAACACGCCCCCACCCATCTAAACAAGTGCGTGGACACATACACCCTGCGCAGAGGCGGCCCCTGCCCCCCCCCCCCCCCCCCTAACGAGAGCATAATAAAAGCCACATGGCCAACGACTTTCAGCTGGCAGAGAGTCAGACCGGTCGGACCGACTGACTGATTATCTGACGAGATGGAGGGGAAAAGGGCAAAACAAGCCCCCCCGAGGAATGCAGTCTAATTCTCTCTGTCTGCTCCGGTCCACTTGCCCCGGAGCTGCCCCGCACTATCGTCTGCATTGGATCAACTCTAGTGTTCACACTTCACCCCCCCTTTGGGTAAAAGGCTGCAAGATCAGTGTACAGTAGATCTAGCAGTCAATATTATTTGGGAAATTCTGTTCATTAATTAAAGAATCGCGACCGGTTACACAATGAGGCCGGACTTGCTTATGACGCACATCCACGTGTGTGTGTGTGTGTGTGTGTGTGTGCGTGCGTGTGTGTGTACTGCGGCCTCTTATTGTTTGTTTGTTTACCCTGCGTGCGCGTCGGGGCGTATGACATTGAAAAGTGCGACTGTGACCACAGAACAGCCACGAACCCCCAACATTTAAAAGCAATGGCGGTGGTGAAAGTGTAACAATCTCATCCCGCGGGCTTCCTCGGGGTCACGCTGGGGTATCAGGTGGCAGTCTGGGCAGCAGAGGTTAAGCTGCTCGAAATGTTTCCATGAAACACAAGCACTTGACGCTGCGCTAATGTTGCATTGAAGCCGCTCAGACGTATCCGATGTCTGTGCTCGGCAGGCGCAAGCTTTCGCTGTAATCATTAACACTTGAACGAACGTAACACTTTCAGGTAAGAAAAGTACACAGCAACATTTTTAAGACCTAGTCATTTGCCCTTCTTTTGTTTTTGACTAGCTGCAATGTCTCCTTGTAAGCAACGCATTTATCGAATCATTTTGACAATAAAAGCAGCAGAGTTCACGGTCTTCTTTGAAGACCCCTTTTCAGAATTGTGAGTTATAAATAAGCGTCAAACAGGCCGCTCATTAATCGAGTGAATGGAAAAATCCTCATGATATTGTGAAGCACGCCGGCACTCACCAGACAAAGGGTTGCGTCCGAGTACGAGAACGTTCGGTAAAGGCATCATCACCAGCTGCTGGAGGGTCTCCTGTTACACAAAGAAATAAAGAAAAAAGTAGAAATCACTATATAGGCTTAAGAATTACAGACATGAAGATGGAGGTTCAATTTGCATGTCCATAACCTGGTTTAAATAACCATCGAATTATTGACAGTCATGTGCTGGATGAAAGCAAAGAGCAGAAGTTACAACACTAGAACAACGATCTGCAGGGCTTCGCAAAGCTGCAGGTACTCGACCATAAAATCATCTCCCATCAAAAGACCGTGACAGTGAGTGGTAAGCCTGGGGTTTACCTTTAAACATCGGTACCAGTCCCTTATAACGGGGTAATGTCTCATGTCCAGCGGTGTGTGTGTGTGTTTGCATGAGATGCACATGACAGTGGTATTTATGCGGGTTAAATTGCTGCTGTGGGTTTTGCTGCAGGGCCCCGTCCGCTCACATGTCAATCATGTAAACCACATTGAAAGTTTGAGCAGCGGTATACAGCATTCAAGCAGACACATTTATCGATGTGCACACACACACACACACACACACACACACACACACACACACACAATAATTATTGAATAATCTGTCTCCTATAGGATGCAAAGTGTGGTCATTCAAAACAACCACAACTGCAGTTGCATAATGAAATGGCCGATGGAGGCGATCGCTCATCAACCGCATTGGCTAAATATTTTTTGCAGTCCCGACCTTTGGAGCAGTCCAAACAAAGTCCAAACCGCAGTTGTGCCGAAAAGAAAGGCTTAAAGGGCACCACACTTTAGTATGTCACGTCTGTCTCTCTGCCATCAGGTGGACAGAACTCATTAAAGCCGACAGTTCGCCTATTCTACGCATGTTGCTGCTGACGTCTCCACAAAGAGGCTTAGGTAACAAAGCCCCCCCCTCGCCACCCCGCCATAACCATCTGCTCTATACACATATATTAGCTCATCATTCAAGGTTCGTTCGGGGGTTTCGATTGGTACTGCGATTACTTTGAGGTTGATTGAAGGCAGAAACCAACTACGATGACAGAGCTAATTCATTTAGCTGTATACCTAAAATATCCTCTACACAGATGTACCAACTAAAAACCCCATTCTACAAGCAGAAATGTTCAAGGAAGTCACGCCTTCTGGAGCTGCTCTTGGCCGAGATGTAGCAGCTAACCGTAAATTAAAAAGTAGTAGTTTACATGATTACTAAACCCACATAAACAACATTACCAAATGTGTATGGATCAGCAAGTAAGACCTGTACAAGCAGTACAGGAGGTGGTTTTAATAACTTGTTTTAACTGTTCCTCTTTTCTTCAATACAAATGTGTTTGTTCATAATGTGCTTATTGTTTGTTGGACCTAAATGCGTCATTGCTTCCCCATGGCGAGGCCAGCGTGCTCAACACACAACTTCAGATTTCTCCTTATTGGGGCTTGCAGTACGTTGCTCACACTCATAGCTAGCAGCAGAAATAAAAGGGAACTATCGTATTGTTTACGTGTTGCCCCCCCTGTGAGATCCATGAAATGTGTGTGGTGAATCACATGTAGTCATATCAACATTTTCATCTTAGCGAATAGATGATATCTCGTTAAAAAGAAGTCTTCTTTGACTGGAAGGGAAGGTCGGGGGGTTGAGCGGCACTCATTGCCAGTCACAGTTATTAAATTGGGATTTTCTCTGTCACGGTGACATTAGCTGACCCCGTTTGACCTGTGGTTCGCCCCTGGGGAGTGGGTCACGACAAAAACATGATCAAAAACACAAAAAAGGCCAGCAGAACATAAATGAGGGAATTATCTGACCAAACCAAATGTTTCATAAAGTCATAGACATTAACAAATACTGTTGTGCCAAACAACACTTAAAATAATTCATCAAATCTGACATCATGTGGTGACCCCAACACGAATGATGAGTCACTCTGTATCGGGCAGTTCCAGTCAGAAAGGACCGACGTCTCCTCCCGTCTGACGGCCGACACAAGCGTCAGACAGAATCACCGGCGCGGCTCAGAGAGCCGCAGTTGATGCCTCACAGAATGGCATGTGCTGAGCCTGAAAGCCAGTCTGCCACGTGGCGCTCATGACAGCCGCTTTGGGCAGAATCAGCAAGCTATAAAAGGAAAAAAACGGCAGAGAAACCACAAGTCTGCATCATCTAAAAGAAACGATGGTGCCTGGAGTCCAGCTCGAGTCTGAAGTTGCGATTTAAATCCTTTTCAAAAGAGAAAGAGTTGGCGGATTGAACATCCTAATGCACATTGCTAATTAGACTTTATAGCATTGTCGAAAATGATGACTCACCACGGTGAAGAGAACCCCAACTGATCACACACACACACACACACACACTTCAACCACCTGTCCCACTGCTGACCACTGCGCCCCATCAAACACATGCTCACACCTGCCCCCCGCCAAGGCGGCATGTGTTCGCTGTGCAGGCCCAACACGTCAGACCATGCTTGCTTTAGCTCTTCTCATATACACCCCCCCCCCCTCCCCTTCATACATATTCCCAAGGTTAAGAAAGGATTTGCCTTTTACCGAACACAAATGATATTAAGGGCTTCAGAGCAGGTATGAGAGTGTGCAGAGGAATGAGCTGTGCAGGATCATGTGTTTATTTCAGCATCACACCACTGGGTGCCCGGGCCAGGTAACGTGCAACAAAGAGCCGCAAAATGTCTCTATCTTGTGCCTTATGGAGGGCGATATTACATCAGCAGTTACCAACTGTAAGGCTCCGACTGCGGCAGCTAAAGACATCAGGATATAGCTGTTGCTTTGGATTTGTAGAAAACCTATTTTTTTTCTCGAACCACGTTGATTTAATACATAGATGCGCGCACTACTAATACAACACCGGTTTGCCAGTCAAATAGTGCGTGTTCAAAAAGGGATGTCATTTGAAAGATGTGGGTTAGAACGTGCTTTGAGGATTAGCTGCCTGCTAACAAAGCTAAACTACAGTCCACTAATATGCCTCTTGGATTAGCTGGCGAAGGCTTAGCTCTCATACATAAATCATGATGCAACTGCAGGGGGGAGACCAGCCAGCACACTGATCATGTCACAATGATGTGCTGCAAACGCCGACAGGCAAGCAAGCAAGCAAGTACACACACACACACACACACACACACACACACACACACACACACACACACACACACACACACACACACACACACACACACACACACACACACACACACACACACACACACACACACACACACACACACACACACACACACACGCCCTTCAAATGGGCTCGACTGCAGCTGTGGCAGCAGAAACGTCCTCGGCTCGGTCACTATGTCGCTCTCCATCTTCCCCCTCTAACCAAATCCAATTCACACATGGGGACAGAGGAACGAGTCAGTGATTTGTATTTGCAAAAAAGAAAAGACATTATTCACACAGTGAGTGAGTGAGTGAATGATGATGGAGGATAAAAGAGAAATGGAGTGAGAGACTGAGAGGAACGGGGAGATGCAGCTTTGATTCCAACACTTCTCACTCCAGGCACGCAAGGCTGAGCTGCCTCCTCTTCTCACCATCCACCTCCCCTCCCCTCCCCTCGCTCCCCCATCCCCCTATTCAAACACTATATTGCTGTATTATTGATTCCAGCAGGACTCACAGCCCCTCAACACCAGCTCCTCTCCCATCCCACAGAGACAGACTGATAAAGGGGAGCTCGGAGAACACAATGGGTTTTTCTCCTCATTCAGTAGATGTTGCATTGTGCACGTGCCTTTATGTTCATGTGATCAGCCTGATACGGTCTTCAAATTAGCTCTGCAGGTCTGTTACATGTAGACTTTCAGAAAGATATTGATCGGTCTCCTCCCCCCCAGGGATGTTTTGATGTTCCCTCAGGGAAGGAAATCCCTGACATCCACACTTCAACGTACAAAAGATGTACTAAAGAATATATATCAGATTCTTAAAGAGCAAAATGAGGCCGACATATAAAACTTAAATAATTTGGATGTCTGCATCCTGCTCTATTGTCTTGAGCTAGATGTGGGCTGAATGTTGGTGTGCCGACATTTGAGGTGACATTCTGCTGAACCATCAGTTTGACAAAAATACACACAAACAGCTGCAAACGCAACACTTGGCAAGAGTTGCTCAGATTAATAGTTCATGTGCTCTTGCGGACGGAAGGTGTGTAAGTTCATGGTGGAGTCAGTGGGAAAGGTTACAAGGCTGCTGCATTTCTGTCACTCAGGAGCCCCGTCTGCGAGACCAGCCCTCCCCAATAAACACACACCTCGCCGGTACTCCTTCACATCCATCCACCCAAGCACAAGCGCCGCTGTGTTTTAACAGGAAACTAATTGTGCAGCCGCTGTGCGTGTGTGTGCAAATGATGCCTGAACCCGGAAAGCCTGAATCACACCCATTCTGCAGACATGGTGTGTTGCCATAGAAACGAGGAGGTTTATTCTCCCCATGCTAGGGAGTCTGACTCTCCCTCTCTCTGAACTGCAGACTTCCCTCTGCTGAAAAACTGCAGAGATTATGAACTTGAAAAGGTTATTACAACCAACAATAGGAACAAGTGTTCTTCCGCTTTGCCTCGTATCTCACACGCACAACTATGAAAGCCTCATGAAGTGATCGCTGCAAGGAGAGCTTGTCCTGCTGTTCAGCACCATAATGGACCCCACAAAAGGGGCTTTGCGCACTGCGGCTCAGTATTTCTCCAGTAATTCCACAACGGTTCAAACAACAAAGCTAGACAATTTGGGATTTCTCTAAATTGTAATATTTCATTTATTGGGAAAGTAGATATTGTTTTAATTACCTGCTGGAAACACTAACATGCGAAACTCTTTTACTTGGAAGGTAAAAAGACAAACAAGCTCTTAACAAAGAATGCATAATGACAAAGTCAGAAAGACTGAAAGTTATTCCATTAATCACACAGTTCCTCGTTAAGTGCAAATTTGAGAAATAAAGAGGTAAAATGAAGCTGATGTGCTTGTTTTACTGCCAGTTAATTAGCTGTGACCTGACAACCGTTGGCTCAGCAGTAAACTCCAGTGAGCAGGAGAGCGGTCGGGTTCTACTGCCGGCCAGATGGACGGATCCCCTCTTCCACGAAGAGGAGGAGCAGCAGGAGCAGCAGGAGGAGGAGGAGAGAACGAGCCATTAGCACCCGGCTTCCTTTTGTTCTCTGCCGTTATCTGTCAGGCAGAGTGCCTTTCGCCCCTGAGGCACAACGAGTGGACGGGTTCATCCTGCTGCTCGACTCAATAAAGGTGGAGGCAGGTGGGCTGTGAAGGCCCCACTCAACACCACCACAGGCGTCTGCTTCGCACTGGAAGTTCAACATGTGTCAATGCCATACAATTTAAGTACACGTAATGATGGTCCCTCGATGAGGATTGTTTCATCAACTCTGTTGGACATTGTTTTTTGCAACGGCTATTTAAAGTGTCAGAATACAGAAGTTTAAGTTATTCTCCCTTTAATCCGCTTGATTTATTGTTATGTACAGAACACGCTCTAGTTCACTGATGGAAAGGAAGAACCCGGCTTCCCCTTCATACAGAAACCCTGCAAGTGCCTAAAAATAACCCGCTCTCAGCACGTGGGAACCTAGCGGACATCATAGCTGCTGCACATGCACAGCGTGTTATTTTGGTGAGCGGTTTGGTTGCCGGTGGAGGCTGTGATTATGTGACGTGAGTGGTGAGTGGTTCTGGGGGTAAACGGGTACGCCGCTCGACATGAAGGCCTTGAGAGCGCAAAAAACGGCGGGGACGACGGCGGAAAAATGTGTCCCGGAATAAGTGAGAGCTTGTCTACAGTGAGCGGCGAGCAACACAGCCGAAGGCAGTAACAGACATTTGATTACAAGAAGCCTTGTTTTAAAACCAGAAAAGTGGGTGCGTTGCCAGGTCGTCTACTGGCAAAAACGTTTTGTAGACATTGGCAACATATTCGAACTCGTAAAAATAATGACAGCAAACAGCAGAACAATCGTCCCAGGCTCCTCAGCTGTGTCTGATTTAGCCGTCTCAGCGGCAACCGATTCCTGTTGGCTTCTTTTTGAACTTACTGCTGAGCTGTCCAGCATGAATGAATGAATTGCATCCATGTTGGTTATGTAAAAGCAGAGGAATATTTGATTTTAATGTAATGTTTTAATGTTTAATATAATTTAAAAGTCAAATGAAGCAAAAGGCTAACCTTCACTAAAATGTTGCTGCCTTTAACTTACCTATAACCCCTAAACGTACTCCATTAAGAAACATTAGCGAGGCCGTGTCATTGTTCAAAAACCTAGCTAGCTAGCTGCTACGCTATCGTCAGCAGGACATTGAGACCAGCTAGCATGTGAGTGTGCATGACAACACATGTTTAGCCTGCAGCTAGTAGCATGTGCCCCAATAAACTGATTTGCCCGTGATTGATGCCGCAAGGAGCCCGGAACACAAGACGTCAACGGGGGATTCCAGGCTATGAACATATATTAAAAAATACTAGCGTGTGTTTGTTTAGACTGAGTTCTACTTGAAGGCAACACAAATAACTGCTGGCTGGAGGGTAAAGCTGGAATAATAAGATGGAAAACAACATTTACACCTTTTTAGATCAAGTGAAAACACAGCCATAAAGATTGTTGCAGCAGATTTTGTGTGTGTGTGTGTCTGTTTGTGTGTGCACATGAACGAGGTTAAGAGAGTGTACTTTGTGCGTCTGTGTTACACTGCGGCCCGGCCACAGAGCTTCTTTGTGAGGCTTTGTGAAGAAGGGGAAAAAAACCCAAACCAGACAACAGTTCAGAACCATTCATTCTTCTTCATTCTAATGCTTAACTGACTTTATATGTTCTCAACTCGGCCAACTAATAAAAGAGATTAAGACGGCCACACAACCTCTCCTTGATAATCTATTTTCGGAGCTGTGCCAAAGAACCTCGCAAAGCTTTGGGGCCGGACCCGGTCAGCATGAATGCCGCCCTCTGTCCCCCTTTAAAAACAGTCCCAACAGAGGTCCCGCCTGAAGGCCACGCCACACCCAGAACCAGAGCCGCGGCCCGCAGAGGACACAACCGCGCTCTGTTCCGAAAGCAGCGGCTTTAGCTCTTTTTCAGGATGGGAGCAGGAAAAGATGCACAATAGATGGACATAACTAAATCAAGAATAAATAACATCCAAGGGAGCTTTCATATCATTTTTGTAAAACTAAAAAAGGTTAAAGTACACACACTGGAAGCAAAGTTTGGCAATCTGATTAATTTGACGCTAAGGATTTGAGTTCAGCTGGTTGAAGCTCTGTATTAGGAATGCAAATCATAAGGTTTGTATATATATATATGTATATATATATATACATATATATATATAAAGAAAATTAAACCTTGGCTTGATCTGCAATAGTTAATACTCCACTGGAGAAACAGAAGTGCATATATACCCTCACAGACAGGAAATATGCTACAACTATCATCATGACCACTAATGTGCAGCATTAAAAATACACTGTGCCTTCAAACACACACACACACACACACACACACACACACACACACACACACACACACACACACACACACACACACACACACGCTTACAGCTGTTCAGGCTTAATCTGCTCACCAGATACTGAAATCAAAGTCTGAAGCCTGTCTAGACGTTGGCCTCCTCCTACACAATCTACTGCAGCAGAACCATGACAGAGACTTTGATCGAGCTCTTCCCGAGAGAGCTGTGAAATGAGAAATGGCACTATTGGAATTCCTGTTCTTAGTTCAAACATAGTCGATGTTCATGGGACGACACACACACACACACACACACACACACACACACACACACACACACACGCTGCTGGGATTACATCTCGTACTGAAGTCAAGGGGGCAGGGAGGAGGCGTGAAGGTAAGGGATGGGCGGGGGAGGAAAGGGACAAAGGGAAGTCCCAGAAAACGTCCTCAACAGTGTAGCTCCGACGGTTCAAGGAGGTTAATGAATTAGTCATCTCTTGACACCAGAAGAGCCTGGGGGAGGGAAGGAAGAGGGGGAGACATTATTGAATTGGGAGCCCTGGCTGACCTGCCAGACACTAAATGAAATATAGAGCTTTTATAAAAGAGATGTCTATGAACGCCACTTCCCCGCTGGCTTCCAGTTAGACGGTGTCGACTATATGTGAGTGAATTCAGCCCCCGCTACGTTTAGGTCCCATTAGGCTCCGTGAATAAAATGTAAACAACACATCGACCATTTGCTCTGTTGACATACGGCGATATCCTCATCTAGAGCGGTTTCAGACCCATCCTGGGAAAAACTAATTAAAAAGGATCTCAAGTCACAGGAAGCAACCGACCATACAAGGCTTCCGCTCGCGCCACGTCCTCCTCCGAAGTGCTGAGATGGACGATAAATCGAGAACCTGCTAGGTACATTAGCCGATAGGACCTGAATGGTTCAGTCTGCGTCCACGAACGGCAGGAAAAGAATATATCAAAAGAGCATTCCCCTCCTCATGGGAACCGGCTCCTCTCGATTCTGAAGCAGTAAGATCTTTACGGATACTTGAGCATTTCCATCTTGTGTAACCAAAAATGTCAGAGTCTGCTTCATACTCCTCCCAGGTCTGTCCATTCAGTGAACAGGCCGTCCTCGTCTCTCACACTTGGTTCCTTCCTCAGTGTTAGTTGCATCTTCTGAGCGTCACCCATCTGAGTGAGTCTCTCTACTCCGAGTAGGTTCACCCTGACCACCCACTCGACACTTTTAGTTGATTAGCTGCAGCAATGATCGCGGCAGTAAAATAAGAACAACTCGTCTCGTTTCACTGCTCGTGGAACCAAGCGAGAGGGAGATGAAAGGGAGCCGCATGAAAGAAAATTCCAGGAGAAAACCGTCGAGAGGGTCTCCTGGCTTGTTATGTCACACAAGCTGAACTATTCAGCACCGACATCCCTGTGTAAACAAGCAACTAATTCCTTTTCTAAGAAGCACATTTTGATGCGGTCTGGCTTTCGTCACGCTGACGGTACAAACATCAACCCTGTGGGTCGTTAAAGATCCCTGAAAGGCCGTAAAGGGGGCAGAAGACGTCTGTGTGGGGAGCATTTAGCCGGTCGGTGGTCTACGTGAGTCCCCAGACACAAGTGGCTGAACAATAGTCTGACCAGGAGGTCAACAAAGCCACAATGAGTGAAGATTATCCAAACGCCGCGGAGGAACGCGCTCTGCCCCGTTACCTTCAATTTAATAAATGATCATTCGTCGCATTTACGTCGATGTATTTGGTACTTTTTGAGTGATCAACAGATATCCAGCTTCAAAAGGGAATAAAAACATTAAACTAAAAAGAAAGATTTTGCACTGTTTTTTCACATTTCGATTTAAATTTTTAGAAATGTTTTCCGTTTGACAGACAAGATGGGCGCTATTGTAGTAAAATGCTGGATTCAGGATGAAAAACAAAGGCACGCCGCTAACTGGGTCGCAAAGACGCTCCTGGTTTCCTTCTTTAACGCTTCTCGTTCTTCTTCATGCACCGGCTCTGCTGGTCACTACTTATCGACACAGACGGATAATAACACAACGGCCCAGCGGGGCTTTTGTAGGCTTACAACAACAAAGTCCACACAATGGGCTGATTGTTTAAATCAGATGGCGAGTGATTAACAGGGTGTTTAGGACCACGGAGAATTAGATCTAACAAAGCAATTATCCACCAGTAAGACTCTTCACTTGACTTCTGGGGCTCAATTGAAGTTAACTTCAGACCAAAAATGTAAACTCAAGTCATTTAAATAAAATGAATCTGGTTACATTCAGCAGCATTTGCTACTAAATAATACTAATTATGTGTTAAGTAAGTCCTCACAGCCCCTGAGGATACGGGTCTGAGATTTGGGAAATCCCTGTGACTGGTTGGACTCAAACATCTCTAAACTCACTGTCCCAACGGCATTCTGGGTCGCGCTCGATTCCTGCTCATCACAAACACAGTGGACACGCACGCGGCTGCAGAAGGTTTCCGAAATCCCATCTCTGGATCGTTTCAATTCGCTAAACTCACAGGTTTCACCATCAGATTTACTAACAGTTAAGAACCGAAATGTGCACAATGCACAGAAAACTAGCATCATGTGCTATGAAGCCTAGACAGGCTTTGGGTTTAGTCATTACCCAGGATTCTTAGGGCTCAGTTGGACGTTTCAGGATCCCATGTCAGTCAGAATTCATACATTAAATCTAGATTTGTTTTTATATGTGAACAGTCTCAGTCATAGAGATTGAAATGGATTCTATCCAACATTACATCAACTATTTGGCATCTAGCCTCCGATAAGAGTGGACTCAAAGACGGACCATGTGGTTAAAAGACCAGGACGTGTGTGTCTACAGACATTTCCCTTCTTCTGTGTGGGGCTCGCTCTGTTATGTCGTTATCAAGGGGCTCATCTTTCCTTCATCTCGAACTCCTCCTCACATCCTGCTCCTCTTCTTTAAAGAAGAGGAGCAGGAAGAAGTCTAAATCATGCCCTTTTGGTAAATGTTCAGATTAACCGCGGTGGACGGAGTTAACCGGCTGTGCTGAGCGGTGAACACAGGAGGAAGATGAGACAAGACTTCTCTGTGTTCCCATCTCTCTGAATAAAGCTTCTACGTCATTAAGGCGATGCTGTGGGACGTCTTTTCTCTGAGACAAAATGAAGCGGATCCATCCGGTCATCGTCAGAGTGGGAATTCGCTGCATCATTGTTTGAAAATAAAAAAACGCAAAAAAAACGGATGTATCACAGTGCGCAGGAGAGGCTGTTCAGTGGCTTCATGCGGTTCACATTCCTGAGGTCTCTGTGTATTTACTGGGTCGTCTCTGGCATCTGGATGACGGGAAAAGGTGTGTGTGGGGGGGGGGTCACAACACCACATCACACACAGTCACATGTGCAAATATATATCTCCGTTTGTATTGTGCGGCCACATTTAATTGTGTGCATGTGAGTCAAGACAGTGTTGTCAGAGTGCATTTTTGTTTTTACTGTAACCGCTTGAAAGCAGAACACCAGCGTTCAAGCACAAGTGAAACTGTAACGGCTCCACTCTGGGGTCGGCCTCAGACCGGATCACGCAACCTTCATCTCAACGTGACTCCTGTTAAAGCAGAAGGACGAGCGGAGGGCAATCCTACCTGGTAGTAGCCTTTAACCTGCCTGATGAGAATAGAGAGGTTCTGGATGCGCAGTGTCGGGTCATTGTTCACCTTCTTGTTGGTCCTCTGCACAGTGGCCTTAGGATTTCTGTAAGAGAATGTTAAACAGATGTTTAAACTCAGTTTGTAGCAAAGATTAAAGACGAACAGAAACAATTTGAATTGAGTGCTTCGTTGCATGCGTGTGTTTGGCTGAAATCCTTATCGGCACAGAGACATTAGACCCTTGTCCGACTAGGCTGAGTAGCCAACGTTAAAGAAAGCACAGACGCATTCAAAGACCGGCTGTGCTCGCATGTGTCTGCCGCCCCTTAAAGCCGGAGGCTCCAACGTTTCAGACGGTGTTGTTTCCGGTTTTCCATCAGCAAGTTAAAGGGAGCAGGTATTTCTCTAATTCTGCAGGATTCTTGCAGGATACAGAGCCCGTGTCGTTATCTAACGGCGTGCTGCTCAAGGGACATTTAAAAAAGGAGCATGCACGACACCTAAGGTTATCGCGGGTGTCAACATGTTTTAGTGAGCCTCATAAACATTCCACAAACGCACCTCGCCGGCTGCTGTCGTCCAACAATCTACACTACGGCCTGCATGTTTGTGGAAATAAACGTTAAAATACCACACCATTAAACCGGTGGAGCTAATTGATGCAGAGAGGTGGGTTTCCATGGTCAGTGCTGGTCAGCAATCCATGCAGTTATCATTTACTTTGAAAAGCAGCCTGTCAGGGATTTTTAACTGCTTACATCTGAATAATGAATAATATAGTTCAAAGGTAGGTGAAATGGCAGTTTTTGCATGCTTGCAAGTTAAACGTTACACAGACCAATACTATGCCAGCCGGTGCTCTCAATGTGATAACTACTGAGCCCCTGAGGGAAATTCCTGTTTCAAGTGGCAGAGACACTTTGAAAGACACCTCATACTTACATACATACTGTGCATGCTTCAAATACGTGTGTGAGGCACAAGCATCCTGCTTAATTCAAAGCCAAATGCGATCCATCACCACGGAGCACTTAACAGTGCAGTGTGTGTACAGTTTCAGGGGAATAAATGCTACCGACTCATCAAGATGTCCAAAGCATGCTTTGACTACCGTGCAACAAGCCCAAGAGGAAACCGTAGTAAAATCTCACCCGCCTCCATAAAAAAAAGAAAAAAACAACCCTTCAGTTAATTCATAATGCATTTGCCTTGGGATTGTCTGCGAAAACAACACTTCTGGTATACTTGATTCTTGTGTAGCCTTCCACCACCAGTACTAAAGAGTGGCTCTCCTTCTCATGACATGTGATATCAAAGCATGGATCCCGTGACCCATATATGAGTGTCAACATGCTCCAAGCAGGGGGGAGGAGAGCCCTGGCTGCTTGTGGATGTATGCATGCATGCAGTGTGTAGCACATGAGTAGTCATGCATATGTGTGCCGGTCTGCATCTGCGCTCCATCTAACACGACTGTGCGGCCCAAAATAGCTTCATCCTCAAAAAAACATTAAGACGGAATATAAATCAGGATTCTTTTTTTTTTTTTTCCTTCTGTCTCGTTCTGTTTGAGAGAAGAGGTCAAAAGGTGAAGAATTCGTCATCTTCCTCAAGGCCGCTCAGCTCGGTGAAAGCTCGCAGTCACGGGGGACGTCTTCACAAACACTTTACCAGGCTGCTTCTCTGCTTATATGGAGACTGATGAAACAGATTTCATATCAAACCACAAAATCCTGTGTTATGATCACAAATATAAATATCCTAAAAGGCCTCATTAATCATTAAAAAAAGAAAAATGTAAATGTTGATGACAAAAAGACCATTTGAAAGCGTAGCAGTGTGGCAGTGTTAATTACTCTTTTCATCAGCCTTCGCACACACCCACACACACACACTAATCAGAAGGACACAGGGCTCTTTCTAATACTGGGCTAGATGAACAGTCATGTGACCTCCCCACCCCCCCCCCTCCCTCGCTTCCACAGACACTCAGCCCCTTTTTCGAGGTCCGTAGTAGGGGGTCTATTTAACCCGTTAATTAAAAAGCATAGGAGGTTGTAATCCTGTCAGGGCGAGGAGGGTGATGTGGGGAATGAGGTGTGTGTGTGTGTGTCACAGAGATAAATAGATTGAAAAAAAAAAAAAAAAAAGGGAGAAAAAAAAAACCCATAGAAAGAGTTGCCCGGTCGTACATTCCTTCACCCCCAGTCCACAGAACCGTGACTAACACACAAAGTACGTCCCTCGTTCGTCGGGCTCTGGTGCCGCACACTGAGAGCACGTGCCAGGCCGCCCCCCCCCCCTCCCTCTGGATCAGCAAGCGCATTAACAAGGGGACTTGTACGGTACCGGAGGTCAAATGTCGTCCTTATTGCCTCCCTCCCAGCTCCTGGAGCACACCTGAGGCTTTAAATGGACAAATGCATTAGGCGGGCAGAAAGCCAACTGACCGGCCAGCGAGGCAGAGGACCCGCGAGCCGGGCAGCCAGACGGCCGCTCCATGGGCCCGTCCGGCGGTACCGTCGATGGGCGCCGAGACCTAATGCGAAGCCCAGGGCCACAGAGCTTTCTGCGCTCTTCTCCCGGCTCAGATTGGCTGGGTTGGTTAGAGAGTAGTGTTAACCTATATATGACAGGCTGCATTACTGTCAGCATGGGCAGCCAGGCACACACACACACACACACACACACACACACACACACGCACACACAATGTGGCTAAATGCACACCCACAAAAAAAAGAAGAATGTGGGCTTCATTTGGCCACGTGTTGGGGATAGAGCTTATGAGCTGCACTGTACAAACATAGCAGGGACACGCAGCCACACACACACACACACACACACACAACAGCAACAGAAAGAGGAAGCTGTGGGGTAGGCGGTTATTAGCAGCCATGCTAATGTTAGCGGTTCAGCTCAGGGTAATTCTGTGGATCCGTTTCTGCAAACATCCACATATGAAAATGTAAATTTGTCTGAGAGCAACATGGGCGGTCACCCACTCTGGACAAACTGGGACATGAAATATCCAAATGACAACATTTTAACCAGTGTGCCCAAACACCGCACAGAACCGACAGTTCGCTCAATTATCCAGATCAAAATCATAGCAAGATGACAACTCCAATAATTGGAATGCAGCCCTAATCTAGTTCAAATGTAAATCTTGTTACCGGACTATATTAGAGCACTGGCTGCCCTTATTATACACCCGCCTATAACGCAGAGTCACCCTGATGTTGCATCCCTGCATCCCATCCAGTCATCCCTCACTGTGCCCCTCGTGAGAACAGCAGCGTGTGAACAAATAAAAAACCCAGTGAGGATCTGACCATTGGTATGCGCCCCCCCCCCCCCCCCCCCTACACTTCCTTGTTCTGGCTTTTCATGAACTGGTTTCTCTCCTGTCTTTGTGTTTCCAGAGGGCCTCTTCCCATTCCTCGGCCGTGCCGTTGTCTCCAGAGGGACCGAAAGCCAAACGCGCTGCTGCCCAACTGCATAAAAGATCTGATGCTTTTCTTCGTGCTGGACTACGAGCACCTACGACTATAAAACACTGACATGTGTGAAAATGTCTCAAACGATCCACTTAATGGATGACTCACTAAACCAAACAATTCCCGGACGGTGATAACAAGGTCACGCGACACTCACCTCTCCGATGTACGGACTTCCTTTTTTCTTTCTTTACAGAAGTGCTGTACTTGGTCACGGATTCATTCAACCGTGCCGGTAACTCTCAATGTGAAGCTGCTGTTAATGAACAACTCAACACTTCCTGCAGATGCTTTGCAGCAAAAAAAAAAGGTCTTCCAGGGAGCAAAATGGTTTAGGCCCCCTGAGCTACTGAGGGGCTTGTAATATGAAGCAGATGGGAGAAGTGTTTGTTTGTTTGTATTGACCGCAAACAGCAGCAACAGCTTAATTAAATTTGGATTGTAGCATTTTCTTCTTTTTTTTTTAAGGGGAATAGCTTAAGCACAGAAACCCCAAATAAAGCTGAGAATGCATTATTTAAATGTCATGTTCAACTTTGAATTGCTAGGGCTGAGAAACCTTCGCCTAAACCCGCCCAAAGGGTCCGCGTGGGGTTCCAACGCGTCCTCGGCTCACAGCCTTGTTAAACAGTTCCGTCCTCTCAAGGTCACAGCTGCCGCTTCCTGCCCGACTTGATGTACATCCTCCTCGACGCAGTGGAGACGGGGGGGGGGGGGGGGCGCGATTACGACAGATGACAGATCCATGCGCGATTCTGCACTTTGACGAGTGGCCGGCGAGAATCTCACAACGCGGCACCGACGCA
The DNA here is from genome assembly GCF_964276395.1 of Gasterosteus aculeatus. Taxonomy (NCBI): domain Eukaryota; kingdom Metazoa; phylum Chordata; class Actinopteri; order Perciformes; family Gasterosteidae; genus Gasterosteus; species Gasterosteus aculeatus. The sequence goes on along the minus strand of NC_135693.1, from coordinate 16,581,637 downwards.
GAGGAATCCCGAATACGTCTCCAGGAGGTCAAGTCGGGGAACGCAACAAAAGGGCTTCTACGGGCTGCTCAAAGAAAACAAGCGGAAGAAGAGGGGGGTGGGGGGAGACGAAGAAAGTGAGTTGTGCGGGAGGGAGGGGGGGAGAAAGTGGGAGCGGGTGTTGAGGCATGAAGAAGCGAGTGAGGTCAGAGAGAGGGAGATGAATCAGACGGCGAAGGCAAAGAGATCAAGGAGATGCAAAGAAAAAGAAGTGCTTTGATCCAACCATTTGGGGGGGGAAATACCTAGACGGAGGTTTTATTCAAGGTGAGCGGCTGCATGCTTTTTGGAAAGCAACAAAAAGTGAACTTGGCCTGCATGTGGCCAGATGTTTGGTAGCCTTACAAATACTCAAACAGAGCAACAAAGCCGCAAAGAGCAGAGGCATGACGCGGCCTCCATGAGTTAGTTCAACAATAACCAGAGAATCCAGTGATTCGTCTGATGGTCCGCAACCAAAAACTCACCCTGCACACCAGGGCGCCTCTACACAGCCCATTGGCCGAAGGTCTTAATATGCACGACGTGTCGAAAAGCCGATTCTGTCACGAATATGAAGTGATGACAGGCGCAGTGAGGACATCCTGTGAATATGAGACTACAGAGAGAAATTACCACAACGTGGCCTTGAATCAAGCATTAGGCGATTCATATTCCCTGACTCATGGGTTTGCTTCTTTGTCGTTACCACTAGAAAGCACACTCATAAGCAGAAAAAAAAAAAACACTAAAAGAGCAACGCCATCTCTTTATTTATTTATTTATACGCTCTAGCTCCCATGTGTGCAGCCGCTCAGACAGATTTACAGACATGCACGGATCTGCAGGAACAAAGAGAAATGAACCTGTGCAGCATGCGCGACGATTTCCAGGATTTAAAAAAAAGAAGAACATGACAAATGTTGCATAGGAGTCAACTAGGACTTTCTGTACTTCCGCTCATACAACCGACGTACACATCCGACCGGTCACATGGATTGACTGTGTTGTACTTTTGGAGTTCGTCCTGATCCGATGCCGGGGTCATATGGATCGCAAAGCCCTCTGGGGCAAATTTGGTGTATTGGGCTATGAAAATAAGATTAAATTGAATCAAATCACACGCCCCCTTTTTTTTCAGGGTGTGTCGATCTCAGCCGTATCGCTCCGTCCCGGCAGCCCGCAGAGGAAGCGACTGTCTGGTGCACCGAGCGGGCCAGGGTCCGCGGGACTGGCAGGAAAACAGAGAATCAAACGGGACAGTTGTCCCTGTGACAAAACTTTAATGGGGGGCCCCCCCCTCTCGCCGAGCGGGAAAACTAATTGGTTTTGACAGCACGGAGGAGGAGATCTAATTGGCTAGGTAATGTCAGTCACATGCCGGGAGGGTTGGAGGCGGTGGGGGCCGGAGAGGGGGGGGGGGGGGGGGGGGGGGGGGGGCGTGGTGCCATCTGGGTGTCAGCGAACCGGTAAAATAATCCCGGGGTCCCTCCTCTTCCCGCTCCGCGCTGCGTCCCATGCTGTTTCGACGACAACTGCTGCCGACCGGTCTGCCGCGTCGGCACTAAGAGCCGCGCGGAGACGTCGACGCGGCAACGCCGCCGCGACAGCTGACATCACCGGGAGTAAAAATAAACTTTCTGCTCATTTGTGCCACAAAGAGAAGCAGATTATTTTAGGGGAACATTGGATGAAGAATCCTCTGCTTACAGTGGAGCAGTTGTGCGTTTCTTTGCAGCAGAGAACATTCTGTTTCTATAGTAGTGCCAAATCTAAACGCTGTAAACCCTACTGACTGGAGTAGTGGTAACAGCGGCGCCTTTTTGGGAGGAATTGATCAATGCCAACAGAAGTCTCTCAAGCTGTCAGAGGGAGAGTGGGGAGAGTAAAAAAAGGGAATGAGTGAGAGAACTTGTTGGTCGCAGCCAGAGAACTGGAATGGATACAATCCCCGTTAATCATCGCCTACAGTCCCTCAGAGACGCTGGAAAACTTTCCTGCGGTGCAGCTCTTTTTAATGAGAGTTACAGTGTAAGAGAGGGAGGATGGGGGGGAGGAGGCATTTCTAAACACACAATCACGGATGGGGACAAACCCGAGGCCTATTTTAACTACATTTCTCTCTTGATACAGAATTAAATCCTGCAGAGACATTGATATCAGTTGACGCATTCAAAAAGGCTTGAACTTGAGATTTATCATCAACTCATGGGCGCATGATTTCTAGTCTGAGAGTATTTGTATCCATGAGTTTATTCTTCGAGTGCCTTTGACAAAATGAAGAAATTAACAATGTTTAAGTAAAGACAGATCCTGTCATAATAAACAAAGATCCCAATGACTTCTGTGCATCCACAATACTGAGCTTAAAAATAGATAGGAGACGCATGACTTTGGGGGACGCAGTCATCTAAAAGCCTGTAATTGTGGTTTACGTGCATACATATTTTAGCTCACCGTGCAGTGTACTTGAGCGCGCTCTGCTTACTGGACGTGACCACGTGGGGCTGGTAAAGAAGAAGCAGTCTGACCTACACTGTAGGCCTTTTGTGTGGGAGGCCGGCTGGGCCAGACGACTACCAACAGCTGCCTCAGTCCAAAACAAATTGCATGGAAGGAAAAAAACACACACACAGATACACAGACGCCCACGCGGACACAGAGGAGCCACACACACACACAAATATAAACAGAGCTGGCTGTGACTGGCGATCCCCGACATCCTGTCAGCCGACCCTAAGCCAGTCACAGCTCAGCTCAACTGTTTTGTAAGGGAGCACAAACACACACACACACACACGCACGCACGCACGCACGCCACAAAGTTCCCATCCAATTCATTCCACTTATTTGCAGACAGAAATCCTACCCGGTGCCTGTTGCAAAGCGGCTCGATGTGTAGATGTGAGCAGTTCAAACCGCGGCTCGACTCCAGCTATTTGGCTCTCTCATCTCGTATTTTTGCTGCCATGTTGAAAGGTTTTCAACCATTTTTGGTGAGAATCGTTTTTCGGACCCCCCCCCTCACTTCCTTCCTGTTCTTTCCACTACCTCGTGTCCCAATGGGGGGGAAAAAGGCCCTAAAAATACTGATGACTTGTTGATCGTTTTTGGGTGTGTGAGCGTGAAAGAGGAGAGGGGCCCTGCGATGGCCTCCTTACCCCCCTCTCTGATTCAACGGGACACGGCCTGGGGAAGGACAAACACGCACGGGACAGAGCGACTAGGTGGACGGCTCCGTGGGGCGATGGTAGGAGGAGGTTGAGGACAGAGCAGCAGGAGGAGGAAAGCAAATCAGAGGACAGGAAGCGGCCGTTCAGCTCCTCATGCCACACAGCTGCAGCTTAACCCTTCGGGAAGACAATTCCCTCCGAACACACCGAGGAAGAGCTGTGCACATGGAGAAATACTGCAAGGGGACGGCCGTCTTGCGCAGAAGACAAGCGTCCCCCTCCTAGAGACGACTCTGCCTGGTAATACGGGTGACACGCGAGGTTGGCTTAGGAAACTGCAACTTGTTATAATCTCGTCTGGGAGGTGGAAATAAACTCCACTGGGATCAGGCCGACAGGAGGAGTAAATGCTGACGGTGTGGACTGGGGCATTAGCGGAAAATATGACACAAAAAAAAAAAAAAAATGTCCCCGGCAAGCGGGAAGTCTGGAGCTCTAAGCCAGACAAAAGGAATGGAAAGCAGTCTGCTGCACGTTGGGAGGCGACTGGAAATACAGGCGGATTCAGGCAGACATCGAATGCCTCGTCTTTCCCAGCACATCTTAAAAAGAGTTCACAGAAACACGCATTACTGAAGGATCTGCATTCAGATCCCGCTCCCAGTGTTTGTCCGCTTACCACTGCTATTTCTAGTGTTTTAATCTAATCTCCCAGCGGGGAAACGGGAGCTTCTGGGGCTTCCAGTGGCGACGAGTCAGCTGCAGACGACGGGCCTCCCGCCGACCGAAAAGTCGTGGAGCCGCTCGCCCGCCTCCCCGCAGCTCGGATGCAAATTCAGCAGCAGCTCCCAGGGGACCCTGCAGATAACAGTCTGCGGCCGTTTCTGGAGGTGTGACCCACGACTGGCCCCGATACAAGGTCCCCTTTGTGCGTAGCCTACATTCACTCCAGCACACAATTTAAAAGAGGCTGGAGCTAGTGAAGAAAAGCGTCATCGGGTCATGTGGGGATGACCACACTAAAAGCCCCCCAGGGGATCATTTGTTGTGTCTCGTCCACACCATAAAGGGCAAAAACACGTTACGTATACGTGCATCACCGTAATGGGTTTGAAATCCCGAGCAAAGGCCTGCGCGCTGTCGTACGAACAATCCTGGGTGTGCAACACGTCTGAGCGAGGGTCAGATTACTTACATCTCCAGCATGATCTCGTTCAGGTAAATCCCATCCACTAATTCAATGTATTCCGATAGTGGGGAGCCATCGGTCAAGGAGGCCTGGCCGGCTGTCTTCACCTGGGGATGAATGGGAACAAGAGAAAAGGGGCGTTGAGATCAACCACACACACACACACACACACACCCATGGCAGGTGAGTGGGGGTTCGATTAGTGGGCTTAGCACACGTCGCAGTGGTTCCACGGGGAGAGACGTACCCAGCACACCAGAGGCGTGAGCATGAACTGCTCCAGCAGAGGGGTGAAAACCTCGCTTTCCATCTTTGCTTTTCAGGGCAAACACCGGCGCCGTGTTAAAGAGTGTTCGGCTCCCCGCGGAGAAAGACGCGTGTTTTGCTTTTGAATCCGCTCACGTAGTTGATTCGATTAAAGCGACGCTCATTTTTGGACCCACTCGAAAAAAATTTTTTTTTTTTAAAAAGCGGGTCCGACGTTTCTGGAGGATGTTGAAAAAGAAGATTAAAAAAAAAAAAAAGGTTAATCCAGGAACTTCTCGACACCACACAGATGTTTGAGATGGCAACGGCTGGGTTACCTCATCCGATGGAGAATGAATCACATTGTTTTCACGTGTCTTTAAACCACCGAGCTGAAACAAACGAGCTTAGCTAACATATCTGCATACTAGAGACCTGAGCCAGGTGTGGTTTTATGCTAGCTGACGGGGGAAAAAGAGAAGGTTGCAGGATAAAGATCTCACAGAGGCTAATTTAACGATGAGAGAAACATGAATACAGCAAGGACAAATATCCAGTGTGAGCGGGGTGGAGAAAAAAAAATCCACAAGTTTGAAGTCCCGTTTTCCCCAAATCGTCCTGTTTACTCCTTAAATTGCCCGTGAGGTCATTAGCGGGCGCGCGGACTTCTCTCTCCGCCCGACTCCGTTCGAATGAAGGGGGCGCGAGCGCAGAGGATGAGCGCAGGACACTTAGCACCGCCCCGCCCTCCTCCGCATCTCCCTCCGCCCCCCCCCCCTGCTCTGAGAGAAAGAAAATAGGGCACCGATGAAAGCGTCAATTTCCATCAATATGTTGTGTGTGCTCTTCGTAAATAGTTAGTGTACTATTACATGTAGTGGAAGCGCAGCGCTGGGGATGCGAGCAACGTTTTTTAGTGAATGATGGAGACATGCATGGAATGGGACGAAGCAGACAGCTCCATGCTGCTTTAGTATATATGGATTTGCATGCTAAACAGTTCCTGCTTGTTTTCTTCCTGTGCAGGTAGAATATACAAGGGATCCATGCGTACCTTTTGTCTGCCTTTGCAGCATGCAGCAGACTGCATTAAAGCTGCATGAAAGAAGGCTACTGACACCTAGTGGGTAATGTAAAAAGAGACTAGTGTAAAGGGATCCTTATGTCATTGTCCAACACATAACTGCTATGATGCACTTCCCTTTTCCGCATTCGGCAAAATAGAGGCAACAGTCTCAACAGTATTTATGCTGCAGTAGCAACCAAAGAATCTGTTTGTGGGATTAATAAAGAATCTATCCATCTATGTCTATTTTTCAGTCCATCTATCTGTCTATCTAAATAATCAAGGAAACACTATGGAGGAGTTTTGTTTCGAGATAGGTGGATATGTTCTGTTATCATTGTAAATTGAATACTATCAAAGCGCTTGCCAAATGCACCAATGTAGATTTTAAGGGATCCTGCCTCTATAATCCAACCAGCAACCAGTTAATTGAATAACACTTCATTTATTTTAACTGCATCAGCAGCAAGGTGATGACTGAAGCATAAGACCTTCTCTATACAGGAGACACCTAATCAACAGTTGATGAATGGCTCTGTGGGTGTGAGGAGGAAGCACTCGTGTGACCAAATAGCCAATGAAAACACAATCACTGATCTGGGAGCCGGGGACCGGGGTCACCTCTCGGGAACAAATGGATTCTTGTATGGTCACCTAAAACTTATGATAAGCACATTCCAGCAGCGGCCCTCATTTGCATTTAGAGTAACGGTCGCTGTGGTCGACACTTCCGCTTGATAGAGTAAGAGATCACGACCTGCTGTCTCTTGTCCTTCTGCTGACTGGAGGGTTTTAAGCTCCAGGAGTTACAGCACAAAGTGACGCTTCTTGGAAATCCAATGTTGGTTAAAACAGCAAAATGTATCAAGATAGCGGTTTTATTTTCTCTGTTTGTTTGTTAACGTATAGTGTACATCGCCAGATAAATGTTAAATATCAAGCTGCTGACACCAATACATGGCATTAAGTCAAAGTCACAAGTGGTTTTTTTTGGTCTGAACATATATTCTCTGTCAATACAGGTAAGGCGCTTTGTTCCTTAATCATTGCTCCCGATGTTATCTTATCTTAATGATGTGAAAAAACAAATGGTTAGTTTGCTTCAGGGTCCACTCAATAAAATACGTTTCCCGTGGCAGCCCACTCAGGCCTCTGGGTCACCCAGAACGCGGATAATGAAAACCTTTCATGGCTGCTGGATGGAGCCTTGTGCTTACACAGAACACAATTATGCAGAAGCGATTACTGTGGAGGATAGGGTGGATATTCTCAGTGTGTTTATTGTGTGTTAGGGTTCATTCCGTGAGTGATTCATTGACCTTGCTGGTGCTGCTCCGGCCTATTTCATAAAAGTCTGTCATTAATGACGCTTTAAATAACTGTTTTTTCCAAAGCGTCACCTACATAAATGACTCAGTGATTATAGAGACGCACAGCAGCATTTCTCACACACACACGAACACACACGCACACAAACACGCACACATACTCAGCGAACCATGAAGCAGAGCTGCTCTAAAATCCTTAACAAATCAAACTTTCCCTCTCTGAACAACCAGATTCCTTTGTCGCTCCTCTCTTAGATACAATTCTAAACTGCAGTTTCCTGTTAGTTATTACACTGGTATTTACGAGTGACCACAAGAATTTTTAATTTGGAGCTGAGCTGATGTCATGTGGCATTGAATGCCGGGTGGGCTGACACAGATGCTCAAGCTGTTTCCCATTCATCCTTCTTTAAGTAACTTAGAACCGGTTTGGACTCGTAACAAGTTGATGAGTCAAATCCAAAGCAGCATATTCTGATTTACACGGTAAATTTAATGCAATTATGTTGACCATATTTAGGATTCCTATAGCTATTACATTACAAATATTTGGGTTTATCCTGCAGCGTCAATATTTATACCACATTTCCTTGCAAAATAGCTGATATTTGCTGTTTTCTTGTCATATTGAAGCAAAGTTTGAGTTTGAGATCATGACAAAAATTATGATCATGCTTTAAGCATGTGCCGATAATAATACTTAGCAAGCTGTAAGATGAATCGACACTCACACTGTCTAAAAGGTGTCCTTGACTAACTGATAATAAGGTGCTTAAGTGGTCTTTTAAAGTATTTTTAGATTATGTTCTGCACACACATAACAATGCACCTTCAACAAATTGGTGATAATAACGTATAAGAGAAACAAAAGGTAAAAAACACACAATTTACATACACCATCAAACATGACCTCTTTCTTTGCTGCAGAGGTCAGCCTGACCATCCTCTCAGGTGTGTCTCCTTCTTGTAGGACTGCAATGAGAAAAATCAATGTCTGTCTGTAAAATCTCCAGTTGAAAGGATTAAGCCCCCCTGTGGCAAAACCTAATCCCTAAAGGTCAATGGAGATGTGTGTGTACCAACCCTCAACATCCTGGCAATTATAACACATCCTTTATTAAACTCTGAGAAAAATACATTAGTATTGACTTTCATAAAGACGTAGAGAGACACGGTAGCACACAAAGCGGTCCAGTTTGTTTAAGCCAAGCAGAGTCAGAGGATGCGCCTTAATGACAGCTCTGGATTGAGCTTTGGTACCAAAAAGCAATCCGCTCTCTGCGTTTGAGGCCTCTCTGAATCTCTCTCTGTGGTCTGAGAGGCTTTTTGGATCAACAACGCTGCAAGGAGCCAATAGTTAAGAAAGAAGGGGTTAGAGTTGCAATTAAAACACATTTCAGTCTGTCATTGATTTAGTCTCTGGCCCAGGCCGCTTTATTGATGCTGCAAAGATTATTCTCCCCGCTGGAATCTTCTTTTCATGTTTTAAACATGTGAGTCTGGCACACTCAGTATTCTTGGCTTTGTGGTTGTATCCTAAACTTTGTCCTCTGTGTATGCCATGAAAATGGTACAAGTCATGTATGTAGTTCATTTTTATAAAGAATCATTTACTGCAACCTAGAGTTAATCGATAAGAGCAAGAGCTTACTGTTTATTGAGCATGTATCATACATTCCTAAGCACATCAGACATATATCCACTCATCTATGAATCACTGGTCATTTCCAGATACTGTGCCAACACACACAAACACACACTCAATGGCCGTTTTCTGATTAGCATCCAATGTTTCTGATTTTTTTTTAAACCATAAGAGAAAGTAGTTTGTGAAAGTTCAAAGTCAGTTATGAAGCATTCTGCTCTACTTATTCTGAGCGAGTGGAACCGTATATGTCGTGGAACCTCGCCATGCTCAAAATGAAATTACCACACTTTGTCACAAAGGAAATCATTTGTTGCCAACTCAAGTCGCCAGCTGTCGGAACGGTGTTTCCCCTCGAGCTCATGCATGTCCATGTCGGTAGATCCAATTCCTGTCTTTGAGAGACACACAGGATAAACCAGTAAACGAACAAGGTGAATGCAGGAATTCCTCAACGCCGGTGTAAATGGACACTTAGAAACAAATGCAATTCTGCAGGAAAAGTTGTAACACCAACATTTCTTAAGATTTAGGAAGATACGTAGTCTGCCTTCAATCACAGTGCAGAATAACCTCAGATCCCATTACTGCTGAAGATCCCATGTTCTGCATGTGTGTGTTAGAATGTGTCTTCAGGTGAGCACATCAGAGATCACTTCTACCTGCCATCTCCTGAAACAACACAGCATTAAATCTTAAAGTCTTAAAGGGACTGGGGCAACGCACTGACGGGTGAAGAGCTTTTTTTCTTTGAAATTAGCTGCAAACATGACGAAATTGTGTCACTGACATTCACAAACCATGGAAGGAGGGCTAATATCAGGTTATTCAGTGTTCTTTAGTTTGGCCTGGTTGATTTAATTTGGCCTGTTTGAATAATTACTTCTCATCAACAACAAATATTCATTCAATCACCTCTTTACACTGCTTGGTCCAATTATCTTTAAAGGTCACAGAGAGCCCCGTGAGAACATAATGGGTTAATAAAGAATTGATGTACAGACAGTCCACAGATTTATTTCTGTGTTGGTCGATTGACATTTACATAAGAAGCAAAAGCTTCTTCGAGAAAACGCAAACACAGCCTTCTCCACTAAGCTGTTCATGATCCCTGGAGTCTGCCTCAAAGCAAAGACAGGTCCATTACGCACTAATAGTCCATGGCTCTGCTCGTAATAACGAGATGTCAATGTGTCCCGCAGCCATGGAAACAAGGAAACACTGGTAGAGACCTTGGTAATAATGGAAATGTGTTCTGTGTTTTTCAGTGGGTGTGAGCTAGTGGGAGTGAAACCCTGCAATTAACTGGAGCGCGTGTGTGTCTTTGTGCATGTTTGTGTGTGTGCATGCGTGAAGACAATCCATAGTGCGTTAGAGATGCTGTTAACACTCATCTGTTGCCATAACAACCACAGCATCCCCACTGTCAGTGAGTTGGCTCAATGAGTGACTGCAGGGCTGTCTGGCTTCGGTTGTAACGTCTGGAAAAGAAGCAAGGTCCCTGATTTACCGAAGGTAGTCCGTTGTTCAGAAACATTTGACAGTTGGATGAGTTTAAGACAACGTCAATAAGATATGGATGAAAGTTGGCAGCCGTTGTTAAAAGTAATGAAAATAGATTCACAAATTCCTGAAAAATAAACCTAAATGACCTTAATCTATATGATCTAAATCATGGCATACTATGCGTAATGTATTATGAATCCATAGTAACATGAATCTTTATGTTCTTCCAAGCTGAGAGGTGAGTTTTATGAAGCAATCCTGACATCTAGCGGTGGGGATTATAAACAACAAAGGTCTACTTGTAGCTCACAAGCTGCTGCTTCCTTTCCTCTTACACCAATCTACTTCCAAACATGTCTTCTTCTCCTAGAAGTCGTTTAGTTATATTGCCTGTGGGTATACTGACATTTTTTGTTTTTTTATTTGAGAAAAATAGTACAATACTAATACTAATGAACAAATTCCCATTGCATTTCAGATTGCTAAAGCAGGTATTTATTTTTTTCGAGGAGCTTTGCTGGCTATTAGAAAAATAAATCTGTTTTTAAGGCACATCCACATTGGCTTTAATCTCTGAATAGGAATTCGGAAACCCATTCTTACAAAATGTCACAGCGCCAAGTAGTAATTAATGCAAAATAGTCTGTGGTAATCGCGTGGAAAATAAACGTTTTGACATTCTGTTGACGCGACTAGCTGTTTATACGGCTCTGGTTTTGACGTCACACACGCAACGCGGTCAGTCCAATCAGGAAGAGCGCTTCTGAAAAGCACTTCCGCACATGTGACTGAACTGACATGGAAGCCCCCATGCGCACATCTATGCTGTAACGGCTGTCACCCCGGTCCTTTCCTCTGTTTTGTCTTCGTGTTTCTGGGGATATGAGGTATTTACTCCGTCTCGGGCGCTCCTTTGCCCGCCTCCACGTCCGTTTATGTCACCAGAGTGTTTACAGCAACCATGCGAATCCACAAAGACTGGTCGTGGACCTTGGGGAGAAGTAAGTTGACTTCCCCGGCTTCCTTTCTCTTCCAGTGACCGTGATCATGATGTGTTTCATTTTGGTTGTAGGAAACTTGAGATCTCTTCGGGGAGGTTCGCTAGATTCGCCGATGGATCTGCGGTGGTGCAGGTAAAGAACAATCCACGTGCATGAATTGGCTGCGCCTGGAGGTTGGACATCTTTTCTGATCCATATTCTTCATAATATCGTCGTTGCACTTTACCTTTCATCTCATACCATTTATTCTATTTATCTACTAGTTATACCATCAGGTTCTTTGCTCCTCATATGTTTCTGAACAGCATTTATAATCCTATAAATTAACTTGCTCTGATTCTAAAATAATTAACAGAATCAAAAATATTTACTAAATGGGGAATCTTCCAAAAAGAAAAATATCTGACGTAACCTTTCCCAGTTATAAACTTTTTTTATACTGTATGTTGAGACATCATGGGAGATCTTTACTGGTCAATTCAAGATTTTTGATCCTATATGGGATTTATTTATGTGATCTTGTTCTCTTTCTGAAGCTGGGAGATACCTCTGTGATGGTGACTGCCGTGAGCAAAACCAAACCTTCTCCGTCGCAGTTCATGCCTCTTGTGGTATGTTCTCTAACGTTACAGTGAAATGGCCGCCACGTCTTTGTTTATAGACTGCGATATTATATATTTGTGAGTGAATGTCCACATCTGATTGACAGGTGGACTACAGACAGAAGGCAGCTGCTGCCGGGCGAATCCCCACCAACTATTTGAGGAGAGAGATGGGCACCACTGACAACGAGATCCTCACCAGCAGACTCATCGGTGAGTCGATAAGAACGTGTCTTTTGACGTGCATCTGTGTGCTGACGTTGCCTTGTGCTCTTTGACTGAAGCCAACGTTAAACTTTCCTCTTGTGTCTGTTGCTCAGACAGGGCGATCAGACCGCTGTTTCCTCACGGCTACTTTTACGATACGCAGGTCAGCTGAGTTGCACTTTTTCACCGCTGTGGTGACACTTTAGCACACTTTTTCTTTTTGAACACCGATGATCTTGATGCGTATCTTCCTCCAATGTTTTGCGTGTGTGTTTATGTCTCCTCAAGGTCCTTTGTAACCTGCTGGCAGTTGACGGTGTCAATGATCCAGATGTGCTGGCTATAAATGCAGGTTAGTTAAATCTCACGCACGCATGTTTTCCACCGAGGTTTTCCATCTTTAGCCTAAGCAATATTTTCTCTTGTTATAGCTTCTGCTGCTCTGTCCCTGTCCGACATCCCCTGGCATGGACCCATAGGTGAGGAACACGCAACATATTTAATCCTTTTCACAGGATTTCCTCCGCTTTTTAATTCCTGTTTTCACTTCAGTTCCTCGTAAGTCTCCTTTGCATTTTTTTTTAAATCTAGCTTGAAACTCCTTGTGTGTTTATGCAGGTGCTGTGCGGGTGGGCATGGTGGATGGGCAAATGGTGATCAACCCCACCAGGGCGGAGATGACGTCCAGTAGTCTTAACCTCATAGTGGCAGGAGCTCCCAGCAGTCAAGTGGGTAAGTTGGTTAAAAAAAACTGTACAAGTCACAGCAGACTGATGAATCTTTTAAAGACTCACAATCACACACATCATCTATTGGATGGTCATCTAGAATTTGTTTGTTAGCTTGAACATGCTGTAATGCTATAAACTACTAGCTGCTTATGAATCTGTTCACACCAGGAAGTTATTTAGAGTCAGCTGCTTCCGATTCCCGGTAGAATATTACAAAAACGAGGGAGGGAGAGCGGAAGACAGAGGCAGCGAGGGACGGAGATTTGTGGCTTGTGTAAAGCGCTGTTCATCTGACGATCATGTGACTCTGGTCGGATGTGACTCTCTGTTGGCCAGTGATGATTGAGGCGTCAGCTGAGAACGTGCTGCAGCAGGACTTTTGCCATGCGGTGAAGGTGGGAGTCAAACACACCCAGCAGATCATCCTGGCCATCCAGCAGCTGGCGCGAGAACAGAAGATCACCAAGCGCACCCCGGTCCGGATCTTCTCTGCCCCGACTGACATGGTGGAGCACCTTCGGCAGTAAGACGAAACTCAACGTCATTTCCAAAAGGAAATTATTTTAAGTTGTCTGTAGATGAAACCGTCAGACGTCATGCAGTAATGTGTTCATCTGTTTTGTATATTTTTAGATGTTAGTAATAACTTACTTTTCCTTTTTTCATCCTCTCAGATCAGTCTCCAAGAAGATCTATGCGGTTTTCACCGATTACTCTCACGATAAGGTGAAGTCTGTCGCTCGTCTGTCGCTTCCCTGTTTCTTTACTTGATTTAAAAGCGGCTCGAATCGCCGATGTTTTTCTGCTCTGAGATATGACCATGTTTATGTTCCGTATCTCCGGAATAGTTTACGGAATGATCTCATCACGACCTTGTTTTAGATTTCAAGAGACGAAGCAGTCAACAAAGTCCGACTAGAAGCTGAAGAGGACCTGAAAGGTAGTTCATCTTCATGTTTGTGTTACAACCCCCTTCACACAACACGTATGTACTTAAATCTGTAACTGATGTCATTAATGTAATATAATGCCCTCCGTGTGTAGAAAGATTCCCTCAGGCGGAGCACTTTGAAATCATTGAATCCTTCAACACTGTGAGCAAAGAAGTCTTCCGCAGTTTAGTTTTAAATGAGTACAAGAGGTAAGTCCCGTCAACGGTGACCTTCACATACAGAATTTTGTCTTGCCTTTGTGACTGGATTTCTTTTAGTTATTTTTTATTTATTTGCGGTGTTGTAGATGTGATGGGAGGGAGCTGACTGCTTTGAGGAACATCTCCTGCGACGTGGACCTCTTTAAACCGCTGCATGGCTCCGCTCTGTTCCAGAGAGGACAAACACAGGTAGGAACAGCGCAAAGAAGAAGCTCGATTTTTGACATTTACACTTTGTTGAAAGGAGAATCCGATTGCGTTCCAATTTGCCGTGTTTCCTGCCGCTGTTAAAGATAAAATACTGGGTTTGGTAATGAATGCAAAAGCAGCAGCAGCAGGAGGAGGAGGATCAGTAAGGGTCTGGAATTTTATTTTTACTGTGGTGAAGCCTCAAAGAAGGCTTGGTCCTCCTTTTTTCTTTTTTATAGGTCCTCAGCAGTGTCACATTTGACTCCCTGGAATCCAGTGTCAAAGCAGATATTATCACCACGGCTTTGAGGTAAAGCTGTCACTCATGTCTGTATCTGAATGTCATTGACTACAGGGTTTCATTCAATGTTGCAGACTAAATTACGATTGAAGATTCAAGACAATTTAACCCTTGTCTTTCAATCCTTTTGTCTCTGCAGCGGCGTCAAATCCAAAAACTTCATGCTTCATTATGAGGTGAGTCAAATCCTTAAAAACAAAGCAGAATCAATGGCTAGTTTAATATTCTTCAGTGAACTTAAAGAGGAGGTTAAGGAGTATCCCCCATGCTTATATTGTGCACCTATCTGACAATGTTAAATTGTAATCTTCTGTAAATCAACGCTATAACTTCCGGTTCATTGTGACTTAAAAATCAACTTTGCCTTTTGATTTCAGTTCCCTCCGTATGCAACCAATGAGATTGGGAAGATGGGAGGCATCAACAGGAGGGAGCTGGGACATGGTTTGTGTTAAAGTTCCTTCTCCTCGTCGTCTTCAGGGTGCGCCGACCACAGAGTCATCTGGACGAAGACATGCTTGTGTGTGTGTGTGTTTGCTCATGTTAGTGTGTGTGTGTGTGTGTGTGTGTTTGTTCACGTTCAGGGGCCCTGGCTGAGAAAGCTCTGAGACCCGTCATTCCGAAAGACTTCCCTTTCACTATCCGGGTCACTGCTGAGGTGCTGGAGTCAAACGGTGAGTGTTGGGACAACGTTTGTGAAGAGGAGAGGATATCAGGATAGGCAGGATACCTCGGACAGGAGCCTCTTCATCTTCTTTATCTCCCCCTCAGGATCTTCCTCAATGGCTTCAGCGTGTGGAGGCAGCCTCGCTCTAATGGATGCAGGTACGAGCTCTTCTACAGCTAATATAAATATTCATATTTATTATCTTGAAAATATGCTGATGCTACCAACACAACTCGATAAACCAGATCATTCTATCCTAAATTAATACATTTAAATTAAATTGATGTTGCATTCAAAGTCAATGATTGTATGATATCAGAGATTAGCACTGCGGCAGCAAATTACAATTCAAAACGATGTTTTAAGAATTCTCATTATGCTCCTCTGATACAGATTGAAGATGGATTAATATGATTGGGTCGCTGGATTAGGTTCCTTGTTTTTATTCACACAGTGAGGCGTTTTGTTTTTGGTGCTAAAATGTACCTAACATACCTGCATCTGTGTCTCCCAGGTGTTCCCATCTCTTCTGCTGTGGCAGGTGTAGCAATCGGCCTCATCTCCAAGGCCGACCCGGAGAAGCCCACCGACATCCTGGACTACAGATTACTCACCGACATTCTGGTACGTATGAAGTGTGACCAAACATGTAGAACAGGAAGAAAGAGTTTGTTTAAACAGGACATACCTTTTTAAAACATTCTCACTAAATGGCATGGGACATGTTGAATGTGAGCTAACTATTGCTTCCTAACCAGGGAATAGAGGACTACCTTGGAGACATGGACTTCAAATTGGCAGGAACAAGCAAAGGCATCACTGCGTTACAGGTAACAGGTCTTCTAACGGAACAATGGCTTAAAAAACCCCGTTTTGGGCTCAGTCGCTGAAAACTAAATAAATGTATTTAATGCTAGTGGTATCGTGATGTATGAATACAATGAACTTGTTGAGCTGTTAATGCTGCTATCGTCCTTTTTGGTTCATCTTTTACACTTATTCAACCCCCAGGCCGACGTGAAGATCCCAGGTTTGCCTCTCAAGGTGGTCATGGAGGCTATCCAACAGGCCACAGGTGAGCAAAACATTTCACCTAAATAAATACCTGGGAACATGTTTTCAGCTTTATGGACTTTGTTTTAATACTGTGCTCCAGTGGCAAAGAAGGAGATCTTGGGCATCATGAACAAATGTACAGCAAAACCCCGAGAGACGAGGAAAGAGAATGGACCTGTTGTGGGTAAGCGTTGTGTTCTAACGTGTGTGTGTGTGTGTGTGTGAGCTTGAAAGGTGTTTCTGTGTGTAGGACTCGTTGAGTTAGATGAGTATCAATGTCATGTTGGATACAATGAAGACAGGAGGCCAAAACAAGCTGCAGAGTATTTGCTCTTCACTTGGAGGAGAGCACGTCATTTCTCATGAATACTGTGATTCCAAAACAAATGCAAACTCTACTTATGGAGCATTTTACGTCGTATGGAGCTGATGTTCGATGGTTCTCTTCTGCATCCAGAAAATGTCCGGGTGCCCGTTTCCAGACGAGCTCGCTTCGTCGGTCCAGGCGGCTACAATCTTCGCAGGTTACAGGCTCAGACAGGTAACAAGTCATTTGAAGGTCAAAGTCAGACCGGCGCGCTGATACCTTTGCGAATGTAGTACAGACTGTCATTTGTTGTTCTTGAGGTGTGACAATAAGTCAGGTGGACGAGGAGACTTTCTCTGTGTTTGCTCCGACGCCCGGAGCCATGAGTGAAGCCCAAGACTTCATTGGTGAAATCTGCAAAGACGACGTGAGTCTCCAGGGCTGTTCGGATGCGTTTTTAGTCATCGTACAAAATACATTCACCGCACTGTATCAGCGGGATCTCAACCCGAGGCTGTTGCAATACACCTGTGTGTACATTCATGTGCATAAACATGCATGTTTGCTTTTGTTGCAGCAAGAGCAGCAGCTGGAGTTTGGTGCCATCTACTCTGCCACCATCATTGAGATAAGGTAAAACAATGAACTGCAGTATTTGATCAGTTATTGGCAGTTCTTACAGTTTAAACATGTGATCTGGGAGAATGTCATTTGGCATGAATCCAACCTTTAGCGTTTTTTCCTGCTGTGCTTCAGGGACATTGGTGTGATGGTGAAACTTTATCCCAACATGAGCGCTGTTCTGCTGCACAACTCACAGCTGGACCACAAACGGGTCAGTGGACCCGGTTTCCTAACGTGTGCCTGAGGTGTTTGAACATGAAACCATCGGTTACCTCTTTTTGTATTTCCCTCTTTTAGATCAGACATCCGAGTGCTCTGGGTTTAGAGGTGGGACAGCAGATACAGGTGCGTGTCGCTGCCGGCTGTTTTGTCAAAAGTCGCCTCCCGTGTGTTTCGATTCTGGGCTGATTGTCTCTGACTGGACTTTTGCCAACAGGTCAAGTATTTCGGACGGGACCCGACGGACGGCAGGATGAGAATTTCGCGGAAGGTGCTTCAGTCTCCTGCTGCATCTGTTGTCAAAACGATGAGCGAGAAACAGAGCATCTCCATGGGTCCAGGCGACGGCCACGCGACCCCACCCGATTTGTGACCCGCCACTCCAACGGGCTAACTGTGCATTGCTAACAAAGCGGATTTAATAAGCGCGTATTCTGCCGCAAAGCATTTCTGCTGAGAAATCACGCAAACCAAGAGACGGTTTCCCCTGCGGCGGTGGTTATGGATGTGACTGGAATGAACCGCTGCCGATCCAAAGCCGCGTCCTGCCGTCATCGGTGGACATCCACCGGCTGGAAAGGAACGCTGAGCAGGAGACAAGTTTTATTTCGAAGTGTACTCGTTTTTTTTTTTTTACGTCACTTATAAGTGACTGTATTGAGCAGTTTCCTCTGCAATGTATCGATGGTCACCTGATTCACGCGTGCGTGTGTCATTACCGCTTGTGTGGTATGAGATTCTCATATTTGGTGTCCGCCGTCGAAGTGCGTCCTCTAAGCTTCCGGGGCCATGATATAAAACATGATGCAGAGTTTTAAAAAGAAAATTCTCATGTGTTGAATTTAGAGTATTTGGGCGTCATCTGCAAATTAGGAAAGTACTGGTTGCTTTGCAGTGTTAAAATTCACAACAATGCAGCCCAACATTGAGATACCAACAAATAAATATGCCTAATTACCACGGGGTGTGCAAGTCTTAGGAAATTAGGAAATGCTCACGTCAAGAGAGGCGGTGTCTGGATCTCGTGCCCCAATTGATGACTTGCGTGATGGCAGAATTTATAGTTCAATTTTAAAATATTCACCATCAAGATATAATCACCATGGGGTGAATATTTTTATACAATTAATTAAGCTAGTTTAATGCATCTGTTCACTGAACATTGCCAGTTCTATGAGACATGTCTCACTTTGGATGGAGGAACTACAGCACTTACTGCAGCATTCGGGGTGTTAATAAACTGAGGTGATATTAAAATCGTGTGCGTGCGTGCGCGCGTGCGTGTGTGTGTGTGTGTGTCTGACTGAGTATTATTGCTCTCTTGGCCCAGAGGTTTGAAAACTTCACTTACAAATAAAAAAAATAATTCTGTGCGTCATGTTAGCCATTTAAAATGAATTGGGGGTTTGGATTCCCAGCTATATCTTCACATTCATACCTAAACATATAATTATATTTAAATATACACACATGAATACAACAACTCCTGGCGCCTCTGCCTGTACTGTGAAGTCGTCTGCGGATACTTTCTGCTGCTATGACCTTCTCCCAGCTGAAGGGGGCGCTGCAGGGGCTGCGGCTTCGCCATTGGATGAATTCACTCGGGGGCGGAGTCCCCGAGCGGCAGTTAGCGCTTGATTGACGTTGAAGAAGAAAAAGAACACAAGATCGGATTACAAGATGGCGGTCTGTGGACGTTAGCAAGAAGGCCGTTGGAGTTGTTGTGTTCTTTGTAAAAAAAAAAATACTGTGTGATAATAGGCCTCCTGGTTGAGTGGTTTCACACCGTGAACGTAATGTGTTTACGAAATATCCACTGATACATTTCGCTGCTGTTGTGAACTTTACCGAGTGCGTGTTTTATAACATGCAGGTGGACACAAAGTTGACAAGTCGAGGCTAGGAAAACGCCAGACGGGGGTGAGGTGATAGCTTGTTAGCAGACCGCTAGCCTGCTAGCTCCGACTCGGTTAACTATGTCGGACACACGGCGGCGGGTGAAAGTGTATACGCTGAATGAAGACCGGCAGTGGGACGATCGGGGTACCGGACACGTTTCGTCTACGTTTGTTGAACGTCTGAAAGGAATATCATTATTAGTTCGGGCCGAATCGGACGGTAAGTTACCAGTTAGCACAGCCTCATTGGTGTAACGTTGGCTAGCATTAGCGCGCTAACTTCTGGTAGTTCGGACAATGTTCTGTATAATTTGCCTCTATGTGTACTTGGTTATATTCCTGGGATTGCTTCCTTGAGTTAGCCGAGGCTTTTTATTCTATCGTTTCCTAGTCGTATGCAGGGCCAGTATTAGCAAAGCTCTGAGATAAAAGGAAATCATTTATTGAATAGCTGCTGCTAGCAAGCTCGTTAGTTTAGCAGGCGAGGTGATCTCAGTAGCATGGGGGCCTTCAAAGTCTTGCCTAAAATGTACAAACTTCCTATAACTCCGAATAGTAAACCGCTACAGGTCCATGCGAAGATCACCCCCCCCCCCCAAAATAATAAGATTTGGATAACTTTAATCTAGCTATAATAATCCCTGCCGTTGTTAGTTGAATGCGTACTCCTTTTAAAACGTTTTTTTATTCAGCGTTTCACATTGGCTACTTAGTGTTATAAGCCCTCTGAATGCCGGACATGTTAATTGACCGTAATCTCCAATAATTAGTTACGTTACATCATCGGGTTGTCTTTGTTGTGAGCATTGCCTCGGAGATGAAAAGTTACCCAAGTCTTTGTGTTTTAGGATCTCTACTACTGGAGTCGAAGATAAGCCCGAATACTGCATATCAGAAACAACAGGTAAGAATAGACAATCGGAGTCTGGATTAGCTGCAAAAGGCAATGCCCATGAGTGCCTCAGCATCTTCTTAATCTAATCACTTTCACGTTGAGTCCTGTTGATTGACAGGCACTACTACTCAGATACAGTGCAGACACTGGTGATTCACTATCTGGTCCCAGTGTAAACCCAGTCACAATACCAGTACCCTTGATTTCCAACAACCGTCAGCGCCGTGAGATACATTTGCAACGTGAATGTCACATTGTTTGGGTTAATAAATGAACTGCTGGACAAAGTAACATTTTAAAGGACGTCATAGACTTTAGAACTTTTATGTGTATTCATGATTTTGGTAATGCTTGAGTGTTTCTTTTAAATAAGATAAGTCTAAGTCTTTGTATACAGTTTGATGTTTTCTTTTTCCTCCTACCAGGACACACTGATTGTCTGGTCGGAAGCAGATAATTACGACCTTGCCCTAAGTTTCCAGGAAAAGGCTGGCTGCGATGAGATATGGGAGAAGATTTGCCAGGTAATTTAAATCCAGTTTTTGTTTTTCAAATTTCCTTCCTGGGGAGTAAACAAACGGCAGAGGTTCCGGTTTGCTGAGTTTCATTCACTCAAGAGGCAGTACATTGATCCGTGTAGTTTAATTATTCCCTTCATTTCTCCCAGGTTCAAGGCAAAGACCCTACCCTGGACATCACCCAGGACCCCATTGATGAGTCTGAAGAGGAGCGCTTCGAGGAGATTCCGGAGACAAGCCACCTGGTGGAGCTCCCTCCTTGTGAGCTCAGCCGACTGGAGGAGATTGCTGACCTGGTTACCTCTGTCCTGTCTTCGCCCATCAGGAGGGAAAAACTGGCCCTGGCCCTGATGAGTGAGGGCTACATCAAGAAACTCCTGGGTCTCTTCAGGGTATGCGAGGACCTTGACAACAGGGAAGGTCTACATCACCTCTATGAGATTGTCCGCGGTGTCTTGTTCCTCAATAAAGCGGCCCTCTTTGAGGTGATGTTCTCTGATGACTGTATCATGGATGTGGTGGGCTGCCTGGAGTATGACCCCGCGCTGGTTCAGCCCAAACGACACCGGGAATTCTTGACCAAGACAGCTAAGTTTAAGGAGGTGATCCCCATCACAGACTCTGAGCTGCGGCAGAAGATCCACCAAACCTACCGGGTGCAGTACATCCAGGACATCATCCTGCCCACGCCATCTGTTTTTGAGGAGAACTTCCTGTCCACGCTCACGTCCTTCATCTTCTTCAACAAAGTGGAGATTGTCAGTATGTTGCAGGTAAGGAACCAAAGGGGGGGGGGGGGTGTGTGTGTGTGTGGGTGTGTGTGTGTGCGTGTGCGCGTGCATTGAGTTTTGTCCTGTGGCAGTTATTAAAATAAGAAAGAATAAAAATATTTTTTGAAAGGTGTTAAGATCTATTTTATTACATGTACATGGATTTTCTATGTTTAAGTCAGGTGTTTACAATTTGTACAATACCTTTCTATGATGTAATCAGGGTCTTATTTTGCAGCCATCTCATTTCTACATCCTACCATGATGTATTTTAGGGCTAATGAGAGGTTTAAAAATCATGGATTCCCTCAATGTTTTAGAAATGGTTCACTTTTTTTCCCACATTTCTTTTGTTAATGGTTGATGATAATCTATAATCAAACGATCAAAGTATAAGTTTTGTATTTTTTTTTTAGCCTTATTATTTCAGCGGCTTGCTTTTTAAACGCCTTTTTCATTTGCCGCAGGAGGACGAGAAGTTCCTAACGGAGGTCTTTGCACAGCTCACAGATGAAGCCACAGAAGACTGTAAAAGGAGAGAGCTCGTAAGTCAAACAGTCTTGTGTGTCTCTGAGGTTAGGACTAAAAAAATGATCTTGCTAGTGTATAATATAAAAGAATTGTCTGATCAATTGTTGCATCTTTTTTTTTTTCCCCCTCTAAATTTCAGGTGAACTTTGTGAAG
Source organism: Gasterosteus aculeatus (assembly GCF_964276395.1). Lineage (NCBI taxonomy): Eukaryota > Metazoa > Chordata > Actinopteri > Perciformes > Gasterosteidae > Gasterosteus > Gasterosteus aculeatus. Next base: position 16,559,643 of record NC_135693.1, on the reverse strand, counting down.
GAATTCTGTGCTTTTTCACAAACGTTGCAGCCACAGAACCGGGATGCTTTCTTCAAAACTCTGGCCAATCTCGGCATTTTACCTGCTCTCGAAATAGTCATGGTATGTTCTGGCCGAGGTTCATCACACTCTGTTTTAATTATTTGCCTGTGAATCCTCGAACTGTGGAAACATATTACTGCGCACAATGCCCTCTTTGTTGTGGTCTTTAACTGTCCCGCTCTTGTTCAGGGAATGGATGACCTGCAGGTGAGGGCAGCAGCTACAGACATCTTCTCTTACCTGGTGGAATTCAGCCCCTCCATGGTCAGGGAGTTTGTCATGCAGGAACCGCAGCAGACGGACGACGTAAGCATCTCGACCGCTTCATGTAATCATGTACTGTCCCCAGGTTGATTTATTTGTATGAAATATAGGATGCGGAGTGATTTCCAAACACAAGCTTGTACAGTGTGTCCCTCACATTTTTATAGCTTTGCTGCATACTTTTCACTTAGAAAGTTCATTTTTTCTGCCAGAGAAATTAAATTCTAAAAAAACATTTTTCTTCAACTTTGATAAGTAAATCCTACATTGTATAGTACCTAAATCTTTAGAATGTTATTTTTTGGTAGTGTACGTGTTGCATATTGTGTCACACCGTATCTTTTAAACTTCTTTTAATTCTAATACACCATCAGATTAAACATGCATCATTTTAACTATATTCTGCTGTGTTTTTCTTTTGTCCACAGGATGTTCTGCTTATAAATGTAGTGATCAAGCAGATGATTTGTGACTCCGACCCAGAGTTAGGCGGGGCTGTCCAGCTGATGGGTCTGCTCAGGACGCTCATCGACCCCGAGAACATGCTGGCTTCCACCAATGTAAGCAGAACCCCCCCACACACACTAGCGTTCTAATGGCGGCTGGCAATGGAACCACGTGTCAACGGCTAGACTCGTTATATTTCCCACAGTCATTCTGCCCCGGACAACCGGAGGCATGCCGACAAGTTGCACTCATCTACTGCTCTTATCAAATCTCACTCTGTTTCCTTACAGAAAACGGAGAAGACTGAATTTCTGAGTTTCTTCTACAAGTACTGCATGCACGTCCTGACTGCTCCTCTGCTGGCCAACACGGCGCATGACAACAACTCCAAAGGTGAGCCGTTGACAGCGACCTGGCATAAACCAGAGTCTCTCTGACTAAGATAAACGGCATGTAACTGATTCACTCTGTGTCGTGGCCTTTCAGATCTGCAGGAGGGATCCACTAAGATCAAACCAGTCTGTCCAGGTGAGTGTTGTTAATTTTGACATCAACCGCCCAAAGGTCAAAAACCGCGACTGGACATTGTTTGTCTTGGCACACATTTTAAGTAACTTTTGCAATTCGGTTTTAGTCACTAGAAAGGCTCCATAATGGCTTAAATAATAAAATAGCGGTGATTTCGTTAATAAATCCCAGCTTTCACATCATAATTGTATCATTTAAAATGTAATAGTTATTAATGACCAGGCTTGTGTTTGTGTAGGAACTCCAAAGCATAGTCCAGTGCTTCAAGTGGGTTTTGGAAAGGTTTCATTGCTCATTGCATTTTATTTCACCTAGACAACTTCCAGACAGCTCAGCTGCTGGCGCTGATCCTGGAGCTCCTGACCTTCTGTGTGGAGCACCACACCTATCACATCAAGACCTACATTATGAACAAAGATCTGCTCAGGAGAGTGCTGGTGCTCATGAACTCAAAACACACCTTCCTCGCTCTTTGTAAGTTCACACACACCGTTCTGCTGCTCTTCTTTTCCTTCTCTAGAAGTTCCATCGGTTGTCCTACGTCATGGATGAACTTTTTCCAATCACCCTCTCCCATTGTGACTAAGCTGTCTGCTCTTACCCAAGGTGCCCTGCGTTTCATGCGCCGGATCATTGGTCTGAAGGACGAGTACTACAACCGCTACATCATCAAAGGGAACCTGTTTGAGCCCGTCATTAATGCCCTGCTGGACAACGGCACCCGATACAACCTCCTCAACTCGGCCATCATAGAGCTCTTTGAGTTCATCAAAGTGGTGAGTCACGCAACAAATGTGTTCGTAGCACTGAAAGAGCATCATGTGTGACGTTTCTTTTTCTTTTTCGCCACCACTTTGTCTCTTTCCAGGAGGACGTCAAGTCTCTCATAGCTCACATTGTGGATAACTTCTACAAAGCACTTGAATCCATCGAGTACGTCCAGACCTTCAAGGGCCTGAAAGGCCGGTACGAGCAGGAGAAGGACCGGCAGAGTCAGAGACTCAGGTCGGTACACTGCTCTCAGTTCCCACTGCTAACTTCATGGAGCGAAGGCAGCTCATTGTAGCTCAGCCTTTTGTTCCTGTGGATAACTGTACCTCATTGAGTAAACCGTTACCACGCAGATATCGTAGAGACGCGCGGCCGTTGGACGAGGATGAGGAGCTGTGGTTCAACGACGACGACGATGACGACGATGGCGAGGCCGTGGAGAAGAGCCGGATGGAGGAAGAGCTCTCCGACAGCTACGGAAAGTACATGGAGGCCAAAAAAGGTAAGCTGCTGCGGGTAGAGTGTCCCTAACCCAGAATGCAACACCTTTTTTGTTAACATTTTGATATTCAAAATGCGCTGCAGGAGCTGCCAACGGCTCCAACGGTGCCAACAACGGGAAAGCTGCTGTGATTCCACCTGCCTCGCCGGCCCTCACCCCCAACAACAGTTCCACTTCCTCTGTCAAGACCGTTGCTCTCCCGGCCACGCCAGCAGTGAAGGTAATGAGCAAGCAACTAACTGCAGCACTCAACAGGGATCTTCAATTTCATTATTATTATTATTATTCTGACTTCTCTCTCCATTATTGTTTCTCTCCTTGCTTCTACTAGACGGCTATGGTCGGTTTGGTGGACTACCCTGACGACGAGGACGAGGAAGAAGACGAGGAGGAGGAAGAGCAATCTCCGAGGAAGCGGCCCCGCCTGAGCTCTTAAGGCGAATTGCCCTCCGTTCGGTTGCAGTGGGAGCGGAGACTTGAGTCCCTCCCATCCTCCCTCCTCTGGTCGTCTCATTGGTCCCTGGCCTGCCTCAGCCACCTGTCTGTCTCAAAGACGGGCAGAGAGGAGCTCCCACCTCCCCCGGCCCTGGATGGAGGGAGTTTTTCTTGAAATAAAAGACCAGTCAGTCTGTTCCTTCAGCCTGTTTTTACCTCTTTTTATAACGGCCTCCTGTGGCAGATCCCCAAATCCTTTTTTTTTTTTTTCTTTTCTCCTCCTGAGAGGGAAACTCAGACTCTTTGCAAGCTCACTGCTCCTCTTTCGTAACACTCTCCTGCTCTCCCAGTTCTGACCTCCTCCGTACCGACCAGAGGGGCTTCGGTGGACGTAACGATGCCACGGCGGTTCCCAGCTCTGTTGCTGTAGCAACAGGAGCAAGGAAGCTACGGTACTACAGGAACCCTCGTGTGTCCTCATTTGGACTCTCCCTTCCATCCATATCCAAGCCAAACCAGTGAGCTGCAAAGGATGAGGAAACCGGACCACAACCAGCCAGTGTACCAGCGGTTCATCGGGCCAGTCAGGCTAGCCGGACTAGCCGCCGTAGTGATAGAAAGCTTGACTGGCTGAAGCAGCGTTCGCTGCCCCGTCACAGAACTGTTGGCTTTTGTCGGGGATCGAGGGGATGTAGGCAACCAATGAAATGTTGAAAGACAAGGGGGGGGGTCACAAATGTACCAGGATGAAATAAAAACTTCCAGAGGAGGAGCAGGACTCAAACCTACGAAAGCCATGGTGCCAATATGGCCGTGGCACACACATAAAACACACACGGCATCTCACACACAGGAGTGCGTATGCCAGAAATCCTGTATTTCATGACTTTGTTCAAAAGTACTGTACAGATGTTTTTTTTTTTTTTTTTTTTTTAAATCATTTTCCCTGACCTGATTTTCAAAGGGGAGAGCGAGACCTACCTACTTGTGTATTATTTTCTTTGTTGTTGCACAAAGGGTGGGGGTTCCTGTTCACCCTCTCGGTCCAGTCCATTTGGTTCAATGTAAAATGCAGAGAAGTTGCAAATGCTGGTTTTAACGTATTAAAACTGCAGTAAAGTCATTTTTGCAGCCAACGTTCTGAGGATGACTGGAGTTTTGTATTTTCTAGCGGCCTCTTCGCGATGCACACGTTTCAGTTTGTTTCAGCTGGGTGACACGCCGGAGTAAATTCAGCCCACACTTGTTTAAGACTCTCAGGGTCAGAGTTGAGTTCAGAAACTGGGAGCGACCCTCCATGTCGGAGCTGTGCAGTGCTGCTACCGGTTGAAAGGTGGTGGTGGAGGGGGACTCAAGGTGCCGAGAGCTTTGATCTCCAGTTGATCTTTGGCCTGTTACGTGGTGGTTTTTCCGCAGGTTTGAGAATTTTCACCCAGGAAGGGGAGGAGTCCCGTTAACCACAATGCCATATCGCACAGACGTGAGCAGCAGGAACGGAGCGCTGTAACAATATTATTGCCAATAATGTGCTTTCCAGGAGTCCAGCGAATTGTCTCTCCTCCTGTTAGTGTCACCCAAATATTTGACTGTTTTGTCCCTCCTCCTCCGACGAATTTGTACCAAGTGCATTTACTACCACTATCCATTCTTAACATTTGTATGAATTCATTTGATAAGTTTTGAAATTAAATGTGACCCTGACATTGAATTTGTAAATCTGGCCTTTTGTTGTAGTAATTTACTGCTCTGGCAATTATATCCACAAAATAATTTTTCTGATTATCTCAAATCCAAGTGGTTTTTGATCTTTCCAGTATTGCGGTACTAAGGGGAGAACTATTTGTACACATTTCTGAGCCCGGAATCGACTTGATCTGTTTGTGCCACAGTACAAACGAGAACACATGCTAGTTAATCCCCATTAACTCTCACTACCCAGATTAGAACCAAAGATCAGCGTGAGACCTGCTAGCTAAATGAGGGCTGTAGATTATAACCACACACACAGTCGGGTTGAGCTTGTTCCTATAGAATGATTTTTATTAAACAACATACGTGAAATACTGCATTTTCTCGTGGAAACCGACGCACCGTTCCTGCGATCACACGAGCGAGCGTGGGTTCATCTCGACAACTTCCCTGGTGCTCTTTGGCAACGATGAGCTTGCTAATCTAACCTTAACCTGAGCGCAAAACTCCTGGCACGTCTCTCCACGGTCACTAGCGGACTCTGATGAGCTCAAACATTCTCCATCGCTCTTCATCTTGGACCGATCAATGCAGTTACGTAATCAACATCTGTACTATCAACAGCGCAGCGGCGCGTTGTTAGTGATTTACATGTGGAATTTGGACGAGCTAAATAAAGTAAATTAAATGTAGTGCGGCGAACAAGGAGCTCTCTGGACACGGGTGTGTCTAGTGGTGTAAAGTTAAAGCCATCTGGGAATCTCACATGAGTGGAGACGGCCACGTCCGAAATATTAAAGGACGTGTACCTTCTTCCCCGCGGCGATGGAAGAGACGGAAGATCTCGTGACGTTTGTGTTTCGGGAAACCCCTGATCGGCGTAGGTGAAAGATCTGGTCGGACGTGGCGGCGTGAAGGAAGCTGTGCGTGATTAACAAAGCGAGCGGACGCCATTTGGAATATTGCAGTTATTTGTTGATCACTTCCTCTTTCAGCTTGTCGGCCAGATGTTTTCTCTTCTGCAGCTTCTTCCTCTCCTCAGCGGATATCTCCTGCAGGAAGAATCGAACAGAGAAAAAAAATCACCGGCAGTGGCTATTGTAGCCAAGTATGGCTGTGCGACACGTGTATTGTCGGCCTTGTTTACAGATCTAAAGAGGACGTGTTGATGAATTCAAATACTAATGAGCCCTAATTCTCTAAAAGGCTGCGATCTGTTCCTTCTGCTGCTCTTAGGGTGCTTGTGACAGAGCCAGAGGCAGTTGATGGATCACCTTCTGTTTGGAGGAGTTAGCAGCGTGTTGTGCTGGAGGAAGAGGAGCAGGAGGAGGAAGAAGAGGAGGAGGGGTACAGGCCCCATTCCTCTGGGACTGGCCCAACGTCTCCTGACAAGCCAGATGCAGGCAGGGAGAAATGAAGAGCGGCCGCCCCCCGAAAAATAAGGTCGACGGGGGAGGTTTGAAGAAAAAGAAAGGAAAACGAGGAAGAATGTGGGTTAAAGGAAATCATGTGAAATCAAGAAAGGTGTTTAGAAAATGAAAGAATGTAATGGATATGAAGTGTAAATCATAAAGCTCTGTCACAACTCCTTGCAGTGATTACTCACACACAAATCACAGCCAGTGGAACCGTGAAATGATCCGTAGCCTGCTTTTGCAACTCATAGGACAATATGAGGAAAAAACTAGTTGATCACAGCCAACATCACCAGCCGCGTTGTGCTATCAACGGGGGGAGGGAGGTTTCAAAAAGGAAGCTCCAGGAAGAGGCGGCACTCACTGGGACGGCGGCGGTCGCCTCCCCCGGTGGGGCCGCCGGCGTGGCGGGGGTCTCCTCCGGTGGGGTCCCCTGCTTGCTTCTCTGCTGTTCTCTCTTCAGCGCCTGCAGCTTGTCTCGCTGCTGCCGCAGGTATGCCGCCCTCTGCTGGAGCTGCTCCTGCTGACACATGGTCAACTCCTGGGAAGGGAAGGAGAGCGGTTCAGCGAAAAACATCAACCGCTCGCGTTCATCAAGTGCCGTCAGCGCGTTGACAGGGGGCTCCGAGTTGTGCTGCAATGAGAGAAGAGGGAGGACGGGCTCACGGTGTACGGCTGGGAGAAGCCCGCCTCTCTGTGCGCCTCCTCCAGACACGCCTCGGCTGCGGCCCGGCCGCCGCCGCTCGGCTCCTTGGTGCCCGGAGCGAGGCCCGCGGAGGCTTCAGCGCCTTTTACCGGAGCTCTCACGGCTGGAAGGACTCGGGTCTCCACACCATTACTGCCACAATCTGCACACAAACACACACACACACACTTAAATTGGTTTGATAATTTGCGGCTTTCTCAGTTTGGTTGTGTTTTTATAAAAATGGCACCATAAAATAATATCAGTAAACCAATAATTGGCATGTAAAGGATTTAAGAGAGCAACCATACAACACAATTCATCTATGAATAAGTTTAATAATAAGTCTTTAATGTGGATCTATTCAGGATTTTCTCAAGATGAAATAAGACAAAAAGAGTGGCAAAGTGAGGGGGGGTTTGGGGCTGTGCTGAAATACCTGGTGGGGGTTTCGACGCTGAGCTGTGCTTAGCTGCACCTTTTGTAGCCCCTCCTCCGGGGGCATTCGTCCGGCTTCCTGCTTTAGTGACGGATTTCCCGTTAACCTGGAGGAAAAGAGAAAAACATATTTTACCTCTTACCTTTTGTTTGGGTAAGATTGTTTTGGTGCAACATGTTGGATCAGGCATCAGCTGTCAAATTCAGCCCACTATTATATAATGCTGATACTGCTTATGCTGAAATATGTTGATTTATTGCTACCACACGAGCAACCAGTCACAGGAACTGCCCCCCCCCCCCCCCCCCCCCCCCTCCCCCCTGTATTACCGTAAACCCTCAAGATACACTGATACTTTTGAATATCAAGCAATCACTTGGGTGCCGCACCGCTGATTCACATATATTCAGTTCGTCGTGTTGTTGCTTTGTGCGTGTGTTTCACGCACCAGATTACCAGATTAAATTCAGTGCTTCCGTGCACTGGCGGGACGCGGCTGCTGTCACCGCCCCACTCAGCTTGGGACTGTCACGTTATAAAAAACAATATACATGTAACAGACACAACCATCACGCAGGGAACGCCAGCTTAGGTCACATGATACCTCCAACCCCAAAAACAACGTACAGTTATTTTTTGTGCGATTAATGCTTGGAATTTGCTACCTCCTGTAACTCATACGGGTAATATTCTGTCAAAAACGATTAAGGGCCTCGGGGCCAATAACCACGGGGCGTTTTCCATTGCTTTTGTCATCTGATCCTTCTTTCTAAATTGCGGATGCCCTCGACAATATACATCCTGGTCCTCGACTGCACTAGATATCTGACTGAGTTATTGGTTATTATTTTTATTGTTATATTCTGTTTGTACTATTTTTAACTGCGTGGAAGCTTAGCGGCGGCTAAGGCTTCAGCTAATGGGGATCGAGTAAATAACACTAAACAAATGTCTGACCTTGCCAGCGTTACTTAGTTGGCGTGGCGCTGTGGAGGTAATCTGGGCTTCGCGGTTTTCTGCCGTTGGCTTATCAGAGCAGCTGCTGGAAGCGGAGCCGACGTCTTCATCTAAAAGCTCCCGCCTGGACATTTCCTCATCATACTCCTCTTTTGACTTTCTGAGAAAGAAAGAAGCAGGAGGAAGTAATGAAATATCACATCAGTGATCAATGGCTCACAGTCTGAAGTTTTCCTTGAGCAGCCCAGGTGTGATGAGAGCGAGGTTAATCTACAGTTAAGCAGGTTCTGCTCCGCTAGAACAAGACAACGACGTCAGGTGACAACCAAAATATGCCCTCACTTGCTCCTAGGAAGCACCGGAGTGACACACGCACATCCTTTAATTTGCTTTATTTAAGCACCTAATTTGAATGGGAGTGGAATGCTGCAAAGTGTTCTGCAGATAAAAAGGACAGTCAATAAAGTAAGTGCTCACACTTACTCAAATGGAGCCAGATGGGGCTATTAACAATATACGGCAAACAAGTTTGTTCATTTCGGAATTAAATTAAATTGAACAAAACTGATTGGATGAGAGTGTAGCTGTGACTGTGCATTGTGAAAAAGACTGTGGGGATTTATATCATATCACCATCAATTCACATGATCCAAAAACATTTGGAATGTCAATTGAGGCTAAAACTGTACCGTCAAATGTTACGTAACAACGAAATAGTGAAGATCCGGAGACAGGATTGTGTCAGTTTGCAGCACCTGAGAAAAGCCTTTTGATAAATGATATTGTTAATTCTACCAAACCACGTAAACCATGTCATGGTATGGTGTCATTGATTGGCAACGCAGTTTTGTGTCAATCCCTCCAATCTAAATTTGCAGGACTCTAAGGAGCTTTATTACGGCCCCATTAGGCTCAATGTGTTCTACTTGGCCAGGCTGCAACTTGCAGAATCCCATTAGAGAGCAGGAGCTCCCTGACACCTGGACGCACGACGGCAACGGAGGCGCAGAGAAACCGTGGAAATATGTGTGTATGTTGGGAAGAAAACTATGACCTAATTACACGATGACTGAATTCATTAAATAGTAAACAATTAAATGAAAACAAATCTACGGACCTAAACTGTTTTACAGAATAGGCTCCCTTTGATATTTCAACTTAAAAACGTCAATGTTCTATCTACTTTAGTAGGGTTTTGCATGAGCAATGAAATACTATTAATTGTGAACTTCATAAGAGGTTGAAAATTGCAAGATCATATCTGCATGTCTACATTTGACTTACTTGAGAACCTCCTGCAGGATTTTCATCTCTTGATCCTGCAACTCCGTCATCACGTCCATACCATCGGTCAGACACTCGGGGAGGGCCCCTGCACACAGAGCAGGCGTATCACTCCCAGCAGTTTGTTTGTTTGTGAGCATGTGCCATGGCGGGTGATTGTGCGTGTGTGTGTGTGTGTTATGATCTGGCCTACCGTTCCTTTCTTTAATGACTCTGAGGGCTTCAAGCTGCAGCTCCATGTTCTTCTGGACCATCATGGAGTGAAATATTTGGAAGTCATCTGTAGCCAGAACCGTCTGGAACACCGACTGAATGAAAAAAAAAAAAAAAAAAAAGCACTTATAAGACCACGAAAAGGTAATGATGATTGAAGATGCTGCTTGGGTAAGACACTATGCATGGCCTTTTAAAGGTTATGTTCTATACGTAAATAGAACATATCTAAATTTGAGATAAATGTATCACAAATAGGTCCGTCCTAATTGTGCTGATTCATAAGGAAAGGCACATCTGCCTTGGAGGCGGACTATATTTGGCAGTATCTGTGCGGCAGCATGGCTGGGGGGGGGGGGGGGGGTGTGTTATGTAAGCAAATCCCTTTCTTGATTCTCTGTTCAGGTTAACTGGCAGGCGATCAGTGGCTCGCGAGCAGTACTTTATGTACCTGCAGTGTTTTGGACTTGGCGAAAGGAGAAGTGCACGCATCCAGAAACTGCTGCTCGTTGATGCCGACCTCCTGCATGTAATTCCCCAACAGATTCTCCACCTGCAAAAAGCAAAGCAGCTTACGTCAGTCGTGCTGACCACCGATGAGTGATGTGCGTGAGGCAGATGGACATTATACTCACCATTGTCTTATACTGCTGGTGGATCTCTGTGTACGACAACTTATTCTCATCTTCGTCATCAAAGACTAAGAAAAGGACAAAGTAGAAACTCAGACACGTTGTTAAGTTCATATTTGTACTGTGCCACACAGGAGACATCTGGATACCTTTTGCAAACTAGCTTCATGAAGTTCCCTTGTTGGTAGCTCGGTCACGCTGGCTAGCTACCAGACTTTAACTCAGCGGTACCTTTACTGAGTTATTACTTACTGACTCAAAGGGACGTGCATTGAGTGAAATGCCGAGCGGTTTAGTGGCGAGAAAAAGCCTAAAAGCTACAAACGTGCGAAAAAAAACACCAACAACAACACCAAGAAAGCAGTAGCTTAGCTTAGCCGCCGCGCTAACGGGGCGCTCCGCTTCCACAGACGCGTCGCCGAGGAGCCCCGGATGGAAGGCGTTCTTACCTGTGCATTTGTTTTCCATAAAGTCCGTGACGGGAACGACCCATTCGGGGCTCCCCAGGTAGCCAACGATGCTCTCTACCACCCACTCGCTGTCGTCCTCAGCCATGTTGGCTGCCGCCGAGCAGCAAGAACCACCGCAGCAACAACAACAACCGCACCAGCACAGCGACGTCCGTCAGGTCGGCCACAGCACGCGCATACACCCCGCGGACGGACGGGAAGAGACATCTAGGTGTGTGTCCGTCCTGAGAGAGTGGCCATCGATCCCCTCAGTGGTGGTTTTCACCCTCTCTTGACGGGACGGGACCGTCTCCGGGAAGAAACAGCACACTCGTGGATCTGCGGGCCCCGCGATGGTGACGCTTAATCGGTTGTCAAGGTAACCGCTACGTCATTCCGATGCCCGGGACAAGTATAATAAATAATATCAGGCCCTGTGGTCCGCTGTGTCTGTTTCACTTTATTTCATGCATTATTCTTCAGCTGTAGTTGGATGATGTTGAGCTAAATTGAAGAATTTTGTGTATTACAGACACTACTAAAAAAACGAATGCATTTCCGTATTAATTGATTAAAAAAAAATAACAACCACCCTTTGCCCAAGAAAACTATTAAAATGTGTTTTCCTTTTGTCGAACTTAATAGTTCAAAACATCAATATAACAAAAAAAATTAATCTAAATTGTTAAAATAATCCAAATAAAAGTGAGCAAACTAAAACTATACATCACAGTTACATCATCAGTAACTAGGAAAGTGCAATATTTACCTCTGAATAGAAACATTGAATCACATTCAAATAGGAAAAGAATACAGAGAGGTGTTACGAAGTTATTGAGTCCAGGATGGCTTTAAATCTCTGAATGATGTCTAACATCCCACTTCCACTTGTAATGTGGTCTAAGCTTTAATCCCAGCGATGTGAGTGTGCTCAATCAGGCAGATATTATTCATTCTTTCTTTTCTTCATATTCCCGGAGGTGGATGAATGCTTCTGTTCTCAGCCAGGCACGCAGGGCCTGACAAACCGCCGCAGTGTGATGATATTCTTGTATTAAGAAAGCACAAGTCACTTATACTTAAGCACAGAAACACACACACACAAAACAGCACTAAATTGTTATTTTTTTTATTAATAGTAAAAACATAGCGCTTATATAATTCAGTAGTGTGCATTGACAAGGGTATTTATTAAATATACATTCCTTCCGTATTTTTTAAAGGTATATATGCTTTCATTAGTATCGCTAGAAAGGCTACTGTGCACACTACATAAAGGCCAGGCATGCAATCATGCCAAAACAGTTCAATAAAAGGTCGGCAACGTTAAAGAGTTTCATGGTGAGTATTTCAATTGAATATTCCTTCAGTGTACGTTGAGCTACATCAACACCATCTTCCCTTCTGACTTCAAGAAAACAGAATCTTTCACATAGAAATCAATGCAAACTGTGCAGTTCTTTTTTGTGTGAGCGGCAGACAGTAATTCAGAAACTATCGTTTTGCTTGGATTTTATAATTCGCATAATGCAGATTATAAAACTTTGGTGATTAGTAGTGTAGTCCTGGTCCCTGCTAACTGGAAAACATTCCCTGTTTGTAAGTATCAAAATACTTACTTAAAATACTTAATACTGCAAACAAAATAATCAAATAATACGCACAAAGACTTGGGCACAGGTAGCCTCAGCCCCTGTGTAACAATCAAAGACAATAACAGCTGCGTAAAGTAGTGAATCTGACTCCGGATCAGTTACATCACCAGCAACACAGTGTGTTGACGTTGTGCTCCACAAGAAACCATGTGGACGTCGTTATTGAGATAATGCTCAAGTTCTACTCACTCCGAGTGGGGAAACGTTCTAGAAATGAAGACAGACGATTGTGTTCTCTCCATGCAAGAGTTGGAGACAGTGTGTGTTGGGGCACTCATACAGCAGCATGAGGAAGTAGTTTTTTGTTTAATGCATATTGACATCAATTGTTTTTATTGATGAATACTTGAATGCCGTATATTTAAACTATTCTTAGTGCAATATGTGTAACACTCTTCCAATCAACATCATTTGGATTGAAAGATAAGCAGGAAAATCAGTTCAATCATCCCATGCGACTAGCTTTTATACATTTCATACGAATTGACATATAAACAGCACTTTGAAAAATGTGATTAAAAAATGCCTTTGTTCCTCCTTCTCGTGACATTCTCCAGATGGCAGCATTTATCCGTCGTGGCCAGATTACAGTTGTCAAGTGGTGTGTGTCTGTGAGCCCTGTCTGTACATTAGGAGAATGTGTTATCATGCACGTGTGTGACTGACTGTGTGGCGGCTTTTGTAGCACAAAAGAGCAGCCACGATTAGTGTATGCAGAATACTGCTGGTACCCACCAAACACATTACATTTTTCTGGTCAGCTAAACCTTGTTTCCCAGCAGAATGAAATGCTTTTCCCGCTCGGAAGATTTTAGTTAGTATGTTTGCCTGATTCCTCGATGAATGGCTTTGGAAGTTAAAAAAAAATCTTCCTACATAACCAACACAAAAAGCTTAGTTGTAAAACTCGGCGTTCAGAAGAGCTTAAAGGCTTCAAACTAGCATGCAATCATTCAAAATGCAAATAAAAGTCATTGCAGGCTTTCAGTCAAAAGTAAATTCTTCCATGCTAACAATCATGTATTTATCTCCACATAGTAAAGGTAATATATTTTCAGTAAAAGTCAAAAGATTACAGGCAACAACTTCCTTGAGGTTAATCTGCAGAAACCACAACTGTCGAGCTCTGATAAAAATTCTTTGCATTGATTTGTTTGACAGCAAAGACCCTCTGGTTCTTTCTGCTATTCAATCAATAACTCACAAGTGCGTTCAAATTCTCTCAAATTTGTCTCATCGTCCAACGTTTTGTCTGTTTGAATTGGAATGATTAAATATGAGGATCCTTCCTCCAGGGAAACCTACGTGTAGATTTTAAATGGCGGCTACTGATTGAAAACCCCACGCCAGGGTACATTTGGCGTTATAAAATGAACACAGAGCGTCATCTTACTCAAATAAAAAAACTAAACATCTGGAGGTACACATGGTGCTGGGTGGAGCTGGATTATGTAACGGCTGTCGGTGCCGTGTTTAGTGCTTCTGGTGTTGAGATCCAGACACGGTGGACATGATTTACACTCAAAATGAGTTAAGAGGTGGTTTCCGTGACGGGACCAACGGTGAAGCTCATCACTCTGTGTGTTCTTTGTGAAATTACAATTTTCTCTTGTCAGTGCAAACGCACAGTAAATTATTTAGAATACTGGTGGAGATAAATAAGCTACTACACATGTATCCACCACCGATAGGAGTACAATAAGGCTGTGTAATTCTTCCAATACTTTGGAACGCATCTTTAATGCTAAACGTCCTCGCTGCTTTTCCTTCTCTGCATAGACATCCAGGCATCTTTCCCCCTTTTGAAGGGGCGTAAAGGATGACTGCCACACACAGCTAAAGTGACGATAAGATTTAATCTGTTTCCTTTTCTTCAAAACAGAAAAAGGTTGCAACAAGGAGTGAAAAATAATTAGATAAGTAGTAAGGTAGTAAGTTATCATTACTGTGTATTAATCAGTGTTTCTTTGCAACCCAAATGTTTTGGTCTCATTCTTCAAAAGCGACTTTACTTTCGATTCTGGCTTCTTCCAGGGAACACGATCCAAGTCCTTCAAAGCCAGCGCCACTTAAATCTCAAAAGCTTTTTTCAAAACGGAAACATTGAACTGCTACAAAGACCTGTTGGGTTGAGTCCATTGCTGCTGGAAGGTCTCACCGCCGTGCTTCGTGGTCACAGGGACCCGTTGAAGGTTTCTCTGCTGCCGCTGCTTTCGGCCGGCTGGCTGTGTGGATCCGTTGGATCGTCGCGGTAAACACCTTTGACTTGTACCCGTCGGTCGTCGAGGGGACTCGTTTTGTCTCGTCCCCTCTCTCGGTGGCTGTCGAGGCTTGGCGCCGGCCCGTCGGCCTTGCCTTGGCGACCAACGTTGCCCAGTCTGTCGTCATGGTGCCTCGTTTTGACTGGCGTCTGTCTGACGTCTTTGCGGTTGTGTCTCGTCGGTGGCGGCCCGTCGTCGGGCTGGCCCGCTCTAATAGGCACCGGTTCGTCGTGGCCGGCGCTGACCGGCGCGTTGACCTGGCGCTTGTTGCAGACGGGGATCTTATCGGCCTGCAGCGAGTGGGTGTAATGGGAAAACCAGTCCCTCTCGAAGACAGCTTTCAGCTGCTCCACCACCGTAGAGTTTCTCTCCTCGATGCCCTGCGGCTGACTGATCACCAGGCCGGCTCCCGCGTCAAAGGTAAACTCATTCCCCACCCAGTCCAGGTTACCTTTCGGGTCGCGGAGAAGGAAGAAGAAGAAAGCTCACAACAACTAATCCCAGTGTGAATCGCGTATGCACACTGATGTCAAAGCAACGAGGTGTAGTTGAAATCCACACGAGGTGAGAAGAGAGACGTCAGACATACAATGTAGTCGATGGGCTCACCTAAATATACGTCTCTATCCGTCACCATGAACCTATTGTGGTTTACTCCCTGGAGACTGCCGTCGCTTCTCACTCTGGGGTTGAAGAACCTCTACACACACACAAACACACACACACACGCGCACACGCGGTGCAGCATTGAGCATCGACAAAGCGTATCCGTAGATTTATAAAATAGCACACGGTGTACTCACAGCCTCCAGTGAGCAGTTGGCCTGATCCATGCACAGAGTCCTCAGGGACCACAGGAAGTTGGAAGTAAGCGGATGAGTCTTTTCCCAGCAACTTATCAGCAGACGCACCCGGACCCTCCTCAGGATCAGAGCCTCCCGGATGAGACTGTCGATGCGGGACCAGTACCTTGGGCCGGGGATACGAACGCAGTTGGATCACATGAGCCCAAGCACACAAGCTCTAAATGAGGAATATCAAAGGAAAACCGCACGGTGGATCTAACCTGTGAGCACTGCGGCTGAGGAGGGGCAGGTAGTCGATGATGGAGATGTATATGAAATGGCGGGCCTCCTGGATCACCCTGGAAATGGCTTCAAGGTCACTGCTTCGATGTTTGGGGATGAGAACTTCCGGGGAGCTCTAGGAAGAGGAAGGAGAGTGATCGCTGGCGTTGAGAGGATGCACAGCCCCTGACTGTGTTCCCCTCTACGGAGAAATGGAAGATCAGAGCATCGTGCAACCAGACCAGGGATAGCACAGAGATTCTCCTTTACAGATTCAGGTTCTGACTTAGCTGGAAGGTTTTCTTTTCACCACATAAAAACAACACATGCATTTTTAAAAGCAAAGTAACAAAAAAGTAGGCCTCCTAATGGTTTGGTATATTAACCTTATCCAGGACACATCAATTAGGTAAAAACAGAGGTTACAAACTAGGCGGTCACTCACTGAGACGTAGGCCTGAGCCTTTGTTCCGTTCAGAGTGAGCTCCAGTGGCGCGTCCCTGTTAAAGAGGGCAAAGACGCGCTTGGACCAGAAGGAGGGGATGAAGTCTCTGTACTGGAGCCCCCAGTAGAGGCTGAACACTTTGTGGAGGTCCAGAGCCAGACAGCTGCAGTCGAACACCAACACGCCCAGTTCCTTCCTCTGCAGGACGGACACGACCTCTGTTAGGTGACCCCGAGCCCATCGCTGTACTCAATATTATGGTCACAGAGCTGCGAAAATGATCTCCGTGGTGTCCATGGGACTAAATCTCATGTGAATCTATTAGATGCAAAAAGACAACAAAGGGCTGCAGGTGTCTGCTCACATTCAAAAACTACAGGACGAAGACTGTGATGTTGCATTTGTTTACATGTCTCTTAGCATGCACACGTTTAAATATGAGTGTGTGTGTGTCTGTCGGTGAGTTTTGGATACTGTGGCAAGGGATCTCCAGTCCATGCTGGCACTGCCGATGTAGATGTGTTTCCTGTCAACCACCCAGAAGGAGGCCTGAAGGCGGCCGTTGATCAGCGCTGTCGTGTTCATGTAGTGGACTTCAGCATCTGGAATTAGAGGAAGGAAGTTACGAGTGAGGACAAAGAGGCATCCGGGCCGCGGACAATGTTTAACAAGAACACGAAACACAAAGGCAGATGGAGGGAAAGACAGAAAGACACTGAGAGATTTACAGGACAAATAATGAGAAGACCCAGTCATGTTTGAATGAGACACACAGCTTGTATGAAAACGCGAGGAGGGGGGGGGCGGGGCTAACAGTGTTTGGCGAGCATCTCGAGCTCAGTCGAGTCGATCATGCCGCTGGAGATCTTCAGCTGGATTCCTTTAGCTTTCAGGCCTTGCAGCCTGGACAGCAGAGCCCTGCCCTGAGGGAGACACATGACAACGTATCAATACCTGCTGTGTATCCTTCACTGTACGTTTGATTCAATGCCGTGGCTTTGTCCTTTTTCAAGTGTCATGTCTGTATTCTTCTTTTGTTTTGATCAAGTATTCATATTTGTGAGTGACGCTCATGTCTTTGGCCGGTCAGCTACCTGCAATAAATCAATTAGCTTAACCGATGTTGACAGTAATGTACAAAGACAGATATAAAGAGACATGCAGTGCAAATGCCTGCTACTGATATCTCCACCTTCACGTCTTGTGACTTTGCTGTTCCAGATGAGTTGTCTTTTTTGGTAGAAAATGAATGTTTTAAGCTGAGACTAATATTTTACTAGTGTGTAAATCTGCAGAGACAGTTTTTAATTTCCTGCTCTGATAATCATTTTCAATTTGCCCTCCTGCCATTTAGCCTATTGTCTCATTTGGCTGAGGAAAGGTATGACGAATATGACACGTGGTTGGCGCGTCGTCTCCTTGATGGCATGTGGATCCAAACAAAGGTCAAAACTCCATGTTGTAAAGATAATGTAAATGACGTGTTGCCCATCAACTCATCTTGCATGTATTGTCATCCGTGCTGGATATTAACAAAGTTAAAACAAACAAGCACTGAAACCCTTCAGGATCCTAGTGCTTCTCCTACACCTGATTATCACACAGAGGAGCCAAAGGCTACGAAGGAGAGACAGAGACCTGTCTGGCGGCCGGCTGGAAGCTGGATTCGTAATCGGAGGAGTTGAGGAGCCACAGCGGAGAAACTATCTCCACGACCCTGATGGCTCGGTCCAGCAAGTTGTACAACCCCACCAAGAGAGGGAGATTTGATGTGGCGTTGTCTAAGAAGGAGATGTCCTCCGGGATGTTCTCCACAAGCACCGATCTGCGGAAAATAACAAGTTAATTAGAAACACAGTAAGAAAAAAAGGATCTGCCTTATAAAATAAGATGAAAGAGAAGTTCATTAGGCAGAGCCTTAGTGACCTGCTAATGGAGAAATGCTGCGGAAATGAATTTGAGGCTTGTGTTCTGTTTGCATTTGTGGCAGAATTATTATGAGCTTTGAAGCCACTAATATGAGGTTTTATTCCTTCCGTTGTACGACTGACAAATTAGCCGACAGGACCCCCCCGTCCCCCCACACTGGATCATTAGTTTAACGAGAAGCTTCCCGATTCCGTGACCACGCGTGGCCTCTGATTCCACCAAGCGTCATTAAATGTTGTGCAGACTTCCTCCGCCCGGGGCTGACGATCCTGGAAGCTTGATGGGCGCAGTTGTCAGCAATGTAGATTAAATTATACCTAGTCAGGAGGAAGTGACTGTTTTTTTGCTGTGTCCTTGTTGTTTTCATGTACACACTAGTCCCTAAGCTATCACACAGGGCATTAATGTAACCATCAGCATTCTGATGTAGTATGATACACTACAGCAAGCACAGCGGAGGAAATGTCAATCTGTACGATGAGAGAAGGAACTTCCTTGAGAAGCTGCAGCGTGTGTTTCTCTTTATCACAATTCTGTCTCATCAAATTAAAAGGTGCCTATTT
The DNA here is from genome assembly GCF_964276395.1 of Gasterosteus aculeatus. NCBI lineage: Eukaryota > Metazoa > Chordata > Actinopteri > Perciformes > Gasterosteidae > Gasterosteus > Gasterosteus aculeatus. The sequence continues at coordinate 16,540,971 of NC_135693.1, read as the reverse complement.
AGTTGTTTTGCAGCATAATGTTTTGTGCGTATCACTGTGAATATCAATGTCTCTGGCCAAGCATGACTGTGAGCTCCACTAATGTACCTCCAGGTCCCGTTTCACCCGTCCACGGTGCCTGCAAGCAACAGAGGCATTAGTGCTGGAGTCAGCTGACTGGATCGGCCTTATTGTCAAGCTCACCACATGCTCGCTGCCAAACGGCAACATTTAATAAGAGAAATAAAAATGGAGATAGGATGTTCACTGAGCGTGAATTCTGGTACAAATTCTTCACTCGAATGGTCGATTCGTTTTCTTATTAAAACGTCTTGGTTGGACACATGTAAAAGTCTTGGGCTGCTAGACGATAACTACTGTGAAATATCAAGAGATGATAATTAATGATGCATCCAAATATTTGCTTGGTTACACTGAAAATATGAATTACTGGATTTTATTTTTGTTTTTTTTCCAGAATTTCAAATTTGGTGCTTCACTGGTAGCGTTCAGTGGATTTATCATAGACTTTTCTATAAAAACTGCTAATACTCCTCAGGCTGCACAATGGAGATTGTGTGGAATCCATAACAACATTAAACGAGTTTAAAGGGAATGAAAGTTATGTTATCACAAAGTGCAGTCTGACCAGGGCTCCAACCCATCTTAGCACTGGGATCATTTAGACCTGAGCTGTGAGCGCCCGGTGTCAATCGAGTGCTTCGCTCAAGGGCACGCCGGTGCGTGCAGGTGATAATGCACGCTGCTTCCCATTCAGCAGCCAGTTGCCAGCTCGCAGCTTGAAAAGTTTTTTCCTGGCCAGGGTGAAGACAAGTCAGCTTTTGGAAAGCGGCCAAGGGTCAAACTGTAGGACTCACACCTCGTGTGTTCATAACTAGGCTGATGAATTGACGGTCAACGCGTTGTGTGGAGCAGAGTCTTGGAGAATCACAAGTAAATTCATTGCGCGTGTGCTGCTGAGGTTGGATTTCCTTCCACAAAGCATACGGCTTTAACGCGACAAGAGGAGAGAAACAAGATCCAAACAAGCCAAAGCAGTGGCCTGTGACGACGTCGTGGAGAAGATTAACGTTTGCAACGCTTTGTCCTGAAGACAGCAGAAACTAGGACATCTGCAGTGGAAACCCCAGCGAGAGAGGCTGCCGTCTCTGTTTGTCAGGTTCAATGACAACCAACCGCCCCGGTATAAAATCCGCCATCAGGAAAAAGCCAATTACACGTGTAAAAAGCTGCGTTCCTGCTGCACAGGTCGTGAGCCGTGTCAGACCCTGACGTCTGATATAAATCATCCCGCGTCTCATCAGCTTAGTGAACAGCAGCCAGGACATTCATGAGGTACCACAGGTGGCTTAATGCCACGTTCATCGCCCACAGGAGGGACAGTGATGTCATAGTACGCACACTATGTATGTAAATCTATTCTTGAGTTCTATTACTTGATGGATGAGCCACTTAATGGAATGTTTCTTTCTCCATGATTCTCCCATGATGTCTGAACGTAAACTGCACGTGTCTCATTTATCACTTTTTTTTCCATTTCTGTCTGGACGGCTTTCTTGGATGTTCCGTGACAGTTTGACCAAAGGCCAATGCTTTTCCACCACTTTAAAAAAACAAAGTATTCCTACAGTTAACAACAATATGCCAACGGCGTCAGACTGTGTGTGGAGGGACGCTGCAGTCCCTTGACTTAATTCCTGACTAACAACATTATCACTCACAACTACCAACATTTTACAAACTCCGGTGCTCCTTCTGTGGAGAAACGTTCTAACAGAAACATCTTTGAGCACTTATGACGGTTTTAAATCCTATCATATATAAATAAAACATGTTGATGTATTAACTTTCATGTGTGGTAGACTAATGCTCAAATTCAAGATCTCGACGTTGCATCGTGACGCAGTTGAAATTCCAGAAAAGCGCTAACAGCAATTTGATGTGAGAATGTCTCTCCGTTGTTTCTGCCCTTTCACAAGGCAGCTGTAAACCTACACTAACCTTTACACATGACTCATCTGTACGGCAGCGACGCATAACCACTTTGCTCCGACAGCCGAGCAACACACACAGACGTTAAGACGGCTGACGCTGTTTATCCTCAGAGAGAATAGTATGAATTAGATAAATGATGAGTTAGTCTGTGCCGCCAGAGCCCGAGATGAATCTCCAGCGTCCGTCTGCATCGGTGAGACGCTGTGCAGATGCGGAGGAGCGGCGACTCATCTCAGGTCTCCAGTCCCTCAGATGCAAGCGTTGGTTCACTATGTGTGAAAAATAGATTAAAGGGAAATCTACATAACAAAAGCTGAGTGTGACATTACAACAGAAATCTGCTGCGGCATTATTTAGGAGGCTCAGAAGGGAACAAAACAAGAGGATCATTGCAACGATGAACGTTACAGTAATACTTCATTACTGAGCTCGTATAGTAAATATATAGGGATATATAGGGAAACGGACAGCACACATTTCTCAAATGGGTTTGTGTCTCGGGCTGCAAATGACAGCTGATGAATCTGTTCGTCTTTCACTCACTCCATCCCCACATCTACCCTGATATCTTCTTCTTCTTCCTCCTCTCCCTTCCCCCATCTGCCATCCCTCAGCCTCGTATTAATCACATTCTCCCCTCCCTGGCTGCAGGGGTCCTTCGCAGCAGGAGAGGAGTCCGATTCAGAAGAAGAGCGAGAGATGAAGAGAGCGAGAGATGCCTGATGGAGTTCTCTGAAAGGTTTTTAAATGGTGGCTTTTGGGGTTGAGGAGGGGGAGACTAGACGGACACGGAGCGAACAAAAGAGGCAGAGAGAGGGAAGCGAATGGAGGTTGAATGGTAAATTGGGAGAGTCTAATGGAGGGGAACCGGTGAAGGAAGTAGAGAGCAGGGGTTGCTGTAGAAAATGAAAAATCATCCACTTTAGACCTCCAAGACACACTGCAGTGGTTTCCAGGCTTTTTCTTTTTAGAATGCATATTCTAAAAACTTAGGCAGGAGGAAAATTGCTTAAGACTGGTATAAAGTAACTTTAACACGAGCGTTGTAAACCTTTTCAGCGCAGCAAGGGAAGCTACAGGATCAGGTCATTTGTTTTGTGTTGGTGGTTGAAGGCCCATTCTTCACTTTGAGACAGTATACAGTGTAACCCCCCTTAAATAGATGCAAACAATGTCTGTGGGGGTTGCAGACAATTCACTGCAGTTTATATCTGCCAGTGGGTCAGACTAGCTGGATAGCATTAAAAGCTGGAATGAGTTAACGCCTTAAAGTTCAAGGCCAATGCATGCCAAATGATTTACAGGAAAAGTGGGTTTAATTAATAGAAGCTATTACCACCAATGGCGTAAGCAAGAGGGCCTCAGTCACGTTAATCATGGTTTCAAAACTCTGTGCTGCTTTGCTCTAGAGCAGGGGTCTCAAACTCGCGGGCCGCGGGCCAATTGCGGCCCTCGGGACGATATTTTGTGGCCCCCGCCTTTATATGAAAGTGTAATGTTAGTGCGGCCCGCGAGTTCTATATTGTAGCAACCTCGCTGTTAGCAGCCACTTACAACCTCCACCCCAGCGCCGACCGTTCCGTTCGCCGCTCGGACCGTCAGTGTCATCCCCCCCGTCGGCCATAATGGTCTGGCCCGCGTTCGGTCGAGGTGGGCTGCATCTGGCCCGTACCTGACTTGAGTTTGAGACCCCTGCTCTAAAGTCTAAACATTGTAGTTGCTATAAATAAACAGAGGGGCAAGTTTACAAAAGGATTTTCGAGCTTTTGCAGCTACCAAACATACAAAAATAGGACAAAAAAGGAAATTGGGTGAACAAAGAGGGTTAAATACACCGCCAATGAGCCAAAACACAGTCCAATTCTCAAAGATCAGCGCTGACAGCCAACATGGAGTCAGTCAGAACCCGACTGAACCAACACCAAGTCCCTGAAGCAGCACGGCCCACAAGTCCAGCCCCCCCTGCAGCGGTTCACCACGGGCGCCATCGCCCGCCAAGGCCACGAGCCACGAACATCACGGACCACCGACGGTGAATCCGGTTCTCACCTGCAGTTCCTGCTACAGTTCTCCTCCGTGATCCCGTCTTCATCCTCGCCCCAAATGTCCACAGCAGAGAAAATCAGCACCACCAGGACGGCGAAGCAGCACACCAAGGCAAAGATCACAATGCACTTCTGCTGAGACTGCAAAAGAAGGAGAGCAGGGGGACAACATTGATTTGCAAGGTGTGTCTTTTACTCTTCATCACTACTGTAAAAACAAGGCCAGAGAGCCCGGACGTTGGCTCCCATTAGCTGACACAACTCCCGATTTAATGCACAGCTCAGCAGGTCATAACGAGGCTTAGAGGGGAATTCAACCCGAACATGTAAGACGTTTAGGCTTTTATATAAAGAAGATACGGCAGAAGAGAGTAGAAAGACAAAGAAAGCGATCGATACAGAGACATCAGATATTTGGATAAAGACCAAATGCTCCCATATGGTTGAGAGGGAAGAAAGGGTGGGACTGTTATACGAAGGGAGTGAGGATGTGAAGACAAAATTAAACTGGTTAGAATGTATGTGCGTTTCATTTGACACGTTTCCTCTGTTGAGCCACACGTGAATGTAGAACAGATGGGTTTTCAAACAAGCCCGTGTTCTGGAAATTACATTTGAGCACAGCTAATTTATTTTGTCTAATAAGTTTTGAAGGCGACGTAATTGCTGCTTGCAACAATTTGCAAATCAAGACAGTGTTGTATTATTGCACCACACACACAAACACATGTGAGACACTTTGGGAAGGCCGTGGTTTTAAATATCTATGAAGTAAACAAGTTTTCGTCTTAGCGTTGACCTTATGGTTATTTAACCAAGACCACAATCTGTCTCCCAACATACAAACATTAATAATGCTGCAGTCATTAAGTGGATTGAGGGGAAAACGACTGAAAGATGTGGTCAAATAGCGTTTTTCAAATGTGTATCATGATCTATCATTATCATGTAATTATGGAAGTATTATTTTCTCAACATTCATTTGACTCTTTTATCAACCCCGGACTCAAAGTGAGGTGCACAGTGTATTTTTACTCATGCTTTGAGTATAGATTTGAGAATCACTAGTTATCCTTGAAGACAGCGGGTCATTAACACAGTGTGATTGTCCTCGGAGACACATCTCATATCGCACCCATCGACCTCTGAGAGCCACACGCAGAGCTCCGCTTGTTTATCGTCACTGAAGACATCCGTGACTGTTGGTTCCCATGGGGTGATTTAATTGATCGAGCAGCCAGTCAATGGAGCGTCCCCAGTGGACCGTGGAGACAATGTCAGAGACATTAAGCTTTCACACTCTCATCCTCACAACCATCAGCTCGACACGGGAATAGTGTTTCCTATTCATTGGTGTGCGTTACATGTGCAGCCTGATCCACCAACTCTGTCTCTCTCCATCTTCTGTGTCTCATCCTGGAGGCAAAAGGGCAACAACGGCACAAAGGTTAAAGGCCTGACCTCCCGAACTCAAATCAACTGGTTCACACACCTGATTGGAAAAAAATCCAACTGAAGGAAGAAAACCCCCCCAGAAACATTCATTTCTACAGGACATCGTAGAGGCAAAGGCACGGAGGAGAAGCTGCCTCAGCAAACCCTCGCAGGCTAAACGCAGGTCCAATCAGATCTGTCACTCATCTGTCCGACTTTATGACGGACACAAAAGCTGAAACACACGAAGGTCCACGTGCAGGATAGAACCAAGCGGAGGGGGCATCTCCTATTCCCTGTGTGTGTCTCCCAGCCGCTGCATTGTGATCCGATGTGTATCACTATGGACTTTATTACCTCACACTGGTGCACAGCTGAGGATCAACGCACCTGCAGACGCAGGATGTAGTCGGCCTCACAGCCGTAGTATTAGTGCAGCAGCTTATTGTTTGAATCCAGGTGGAAATCTCAAATCTCACGACCGCGACACATGGAGGTTAAAATGTCTGCATGGCTGGATGCCATACGGGGACTTTCTTTTGGACTTTGGGTGAATGCATGCTTTAAAGCTGCATCTAATGAGCTTTTGTGCATTTCAAGTAATTACGAAAAGCTCTCGACGTGGCTACTCATGATGGCGGGTCGTAGCTAACGCCGCTATGAAGGGCCAACTGCTGCTTCTACGATAAAGCTCTTGTTCTGCTCTTGTTGTCGGTGCCTCTGAGAGGCGCTTTGGCGGTTTAATTACAACAGCGCATGCTTTGAAATTCTCTTCTACGAGAAGCAAAAATAGCCGCGGGAGGGTTTCCCCCCCCAAAAAAAGGGTGATAAATAAAACGATTCAGTGAGACTTCTAGACGTCTGTTTTAAAAAGCTTCCCAAAGTCCATCTAATAATGTCTGTGCAAGGTGGATGGCACGGTGCCACACACACACACACACACACACAAAACAATACACTGTTTCTGCCTCACACAGACAGGAGTGAAAGCCAGACCAGAGGACGTTTGTATCCTCAGATGAGAGGAACTTCTAAACCGAAGCCCTCTCTGTCAAACCTCTCACACACACACACACACACACACAAACACACACACACACACACACTTTTCAAATTGAGAATTGCTTGATGATTTTTGTTAAACATTAGGAAAGAAAAGTAGGGACTAGTTGAAGATGTAAAGACGGCAAAGAGTTATTAAAACTAAACTTCAGACTTCCACACCAGTCCAAGCAAACTGTGCAACATCCAGCTCTGAACTCAGGGGCAGATGATCCCACAACATCATTCACCATCACTGATTGGTCGTCCTCGCGTTACTTCCTGGGTCTGGTCTCTTATTTAATGTGACTGCACCTTTTCAATGTGTAATAGATAGAAAATATTAATAATATTAACTTCCCTGATATAGCGGCTTCTAGTGTTTGCATCTCACATGCAGGTATAGTCCATAGCTCGAGTGTCTGTGTGTATTTATGCAGCTTTTGGATGCCGGCGATGCAGAATGAGTGACAGAAAGAGAGCAACATCAGACAGAGTCACGACATGCTGTCCGTGGAAGCGCTGAGCGGGCAGCTTTCTCTGTGCGTGTGTCTAAAAGCTTGAAGCAAAATGCTTCGAACGCGGCTTAATTCCAATAAAATGTTGGTCTTCCTCTGACCTGCCATCTCTCTTCAGCTCTGTCACGAGTTGTGTCCGATTTCACAAAGGCACTTTACGGACACGATCACACGTGTTTAAAAGATTCTAGAGGTTCTAGACGGATCAACTACAAACTACAACGCAGATAAATGGTTTAGGATAATGGGACTGCTATGTTGACACAATTAGAAAGTATAAACTGTTAGGATCGGAGCAAAGCTGGGATGTGTGTGTGTGTGTGTGCTGGAAGCAGTTTGCTATTGCTATTAGCGTTAGCGCTCTCTGTGCTGAAATGCGTTGGAAATAGAGGAAAACCTTAGAGGCAGCGTGACTTGCTGCTAAGGAGAATAATAACTTGAATAAATACTGTGGAGGCAGACCGAAGTGCGTCAAAGTGTATTAAGAAATGACAGCGTGCCGCCGCAGCCCGCCGCCCTTTTCGAGGAGCCGCTCGCTCCCGCCTGAAGTGACGTGGAGTTCGCCTCTCCAGAGAGAGCGGCAGCTCTTAGTTGATCTCGCCGACAGTCTGCTCGGGGGCCTCCTGAGTGAACGCAGGGCTCCGAGTGTTCCCGCCGGCCGGATGAGCCGTCAAAACAGATCTGCGCTCACTCAAGCGCGATCCCGAAAAAGCAAAGGGACGTTCCGTGACGACGGGGCCGCGTCTCCACGGAGAGAGCTGCGACCATTGAGAGCCTCTCTGGCCCGGGTCATGAAGGGCGTAGTTGACCAGGCCGGGCAAAGTCCTGCACATTTTTTAGAGCCTGTTTCTATGAGAAATAAACGTCCCATTGACTTTGGATTGCAGGGTGCAGAAGGCGGCTGGCTGAGGGCCCTTTTTCCATCTCTGGTTCTGTTTAAAAAGTGAACGATCAGCTGAGCTTGACGCCACTGGTCAAATAAAAGAAAGCGATGGATGACCAGATTCTTGGCGCCCGATGAGACGTCTTTGAAGATATTTCCACTATCGGTCGTCTGTTTGACAGCTCTGTTGCGGCTCGTGCATTTGTGGATCTGCTCAGTTTCGTGTCGATTGTGGAACAGAAACTCTAAGTAGAAAGCTTAGTGGTCATAAATACGCACTGGTGTACATCAGAATCTCCCCGGTGTGATTCTATGGAAGGTCATCTCGAGGGCGGTGGCAGCTTCTGTACTTCTATCGCGGTTATAAAAATTGAAAAACATGCTTATTTCCTTTTCTTTTAAAAGTTAGATGAGAATATTAATGCCAACAATAGCTGTGTCAGAATGTTATGATCCCAGATTTTTTTTTCTTCTTCCACTTATTAACTTCAATTTAAACACTGTCTTCATATTTTGCTCCTTTTTTTCTTCTGGCAAGCTCACATGTGATTTTAACATGCAAGGCATGAAAAATAATTATTGGAATTTTGTCGTGGATAAAAAGTAGATTTTCGCATCGGATGCTCCGATGTTCGAAGGCTGGTTGTTCCTTCTCTTTAAAGTCATTTTAGAATTCACTCGCGGTAAATGTGAAGAAAAGTTAACAGTCCTCCATCGTTATTCACTTATCGGCCTCCGACCAGTTTAATAAAAAGCTTTTTGCTTAACACAACAACTGTCTGTTTCACTTTTAGTCTGAACTCACACAGCATTATCATCATTATTATTGAATCATCAGTGCAGGAACACCATCCATCTTCAAGACAGGTGCACCTACAGGTGCTACAAACACAAAATCCCTCCTCCGCTTTACTGGCACAAACTATACAACATCCCGTCATATTCACTAATTCTCAGACAAGAATCCCACCATGACTGTTTCTGTTCTCTCTGCCGATGTTCTTGTTTCCAAGGTGGCTCATGATGCTGCGAATGATCTCATTTGGAGTCATAAATGTGTGTGTGTGTGTGTGTGTGTGTGTGTGTGTGTCACATCTCAGCAGCACCTCTTTTCATTAAACTGTTGTACGATAAGCTGCTGGCAGAGATGAACTCCGATACCGTTCACATCTCTGTCAAGTGGTTTCGCTCTCATGAGGTCCTTGAAGGTTGAATGTTGAAGGAAAGACACCGTTTCCGCAGTGTTACATACCGGTAAGCGTGTTCACCAGCTGCCAATTCGCTGCGTGCTTCATGTTAGTTCTAACGTTGGCCCAATTGATCTGTAGTATCGAAACTATTCATCATTATAATAAAGATGTCGACGAAACTGCTAAACAATGACCTGAGACGCGCTGAGGCAGCTGCCTGCTGCGAAATGATGAGTCAGCAGATAATTCTCTGCAGGATCGCCGGCAAATCTGTCTATAAATCTAACCTGTAAAATGTGGTATTTTCTTAAAAGTGATCCGTCTTTTGAGTAAAATGAAGATGGCACTGAATGATTCGATACAACCCGGCACACCGATTCAGGCGCTGCGTGTTTCCACAAAATATAGGAAGCTGACTGAGCTACAAACACATTCTATTTGTTGGTGTTGACACTGTTGTGTATCACGATCGTTCCGTGTTTTCAACGGCTGCTTTGTCCCCACGTTCTTCGCTCCAGTGAGGCTCACAAATAAAGTTGTTCCCAATTGAACGGGCTCCGCGTCAATGAAAGCCTCTACTTCTCCTGTGAAAGTGAAGGCGAGGTCAGCGGCCCCATCAGCTGCGACCTCTCCCAGATTCACTCTGACGGCCGCGCACATAAACTCATCAACTCCAGTTCTACTGGGAGCTGCCGGCCCCACATCGGCTCTCGGCCTGTTCATTCCCTTCCTCCGTACCTGCACCCTTCATTCCAGCATCTACGCCCCCCGACCCCCACCCGACTCCCATTCCGTCCTATTACCTCGTTCGGAAGGCATGCTGAGATGATCCATCAAGGAGCTTAATCCTCTATGTCATGTTTTCACTAGGGAGGCTGGGAATGCAGAAGCTGTGTAGTTTAATGTGTGTAATTTGTGCCCGTAGCACAGAAAAGCATCATTTATTATTTGTATCGCAGCAGCACACGGGACAGAGAGTCAACCGATGTCCGGGGGAGTTAGATTTAGATTCTATGGGATGGCCTACTTACGGCTTACATTTATCTTCACGCTGCGTGCCAAATGATTCACCTAATGCGGTGAAACCTGACACTGGGGATTTCAAAGTACAAATAGTAACATTCAAACACTGAAGGGAGCCACCCATGAATCGTCCTCTGCAGGCCGGTCAGGCGCGCGGTAACTTTTCCCCCGACCTTTGCGATAACCGGCGTAACGGAGAAAGGTCAGTGTACGTCTGCGAAGACGAGCGGGCGGCCGTGAAGACCCGTGAGAGCCGACACACACTCCTTAGTTTATGAGCGTGAGGGAGAGAAGAAGACAAACAGGTGAGACACAGAGGGAGGCGGAGAAATCAAATCAAACAAGTCGATGACTTTAAGGTCAAAAAAGACGGCGGACATAGACTATTGATTTTCAAAGGCAGTGAAGGCAGGATAACGGCCACGCGGGTGTGAATTTATCTTTCAAACGTGTGTCCTTTAGGTTCGGCGTCAATTTACCAGGTTTACAATCAACAAACACCACGTCCAGGAAACCGAGAGTCTACACAACGTTTCAGTCTGGACCCAGAGTGGTAAAGATAGAAGATAAGATAAAGAGCATCTTGCTTCTTCTTTCTAGGACTCCTACTTGCACCACCGGGCTGAACTTTTGTTTTGGTTGGCAGGAGAGACTCGTTGAGTCAGAGTGACCTTTACCTCGTCGCCATGAACGTGTTTCGTACAGTCTGAGCAAAGCTGTGACAAATGGCTGCAAAACATTCTTGAGACTTGCAGTCTTAACGTTCTTTAAACAGTTGAATTTTATCACAACTTTCTGCTGGTAGCTTGCATCTCTGTGACGCGTGTGCAAAAGGAAATGACAAACTCTAAACATTTAAAGCACGCTTCAAAGCCTGGCAAAGGTCTGCGCTTCACAATGCTGCAGATATGATGTGCATTTTACAGCATATGCACTAAAATGTGTTATATGAAAATGGAAAATTCCCGTTTAATCTTTCATGTAAAGTCATTCAGTGAACAGCAAAATTGAAAAAGAGATTGTACCTGATCTCAGTGAGCAAACACTGTGTCAGATCATCTGAGGGGACGTGCACGTCAGATCAATTTTGATGATTGAATGAATCGTTTTCATTAAATGTTGTGAAGATATTGCTTTAGTTCAAACTGTAGACACAAACCCTTCAGAGATTTAAACGTATTATTGTGAAAATCTCACTCAAGAACTGAGCCGAAGAGAATGAGAAAAATGACATTTCATCTGTCATTTCATCTCAGCGGCAGTTGTTGGATCCATAGACCTCGCTCGCTCTCTCTCTTCCCCCCCTCGCAAAAGCAGCTGTTCCCATCGATCTCAGCCGGGCTCTCAAAATCAATAAGTCAATTACAGTCCCATTAAAATGACATCAGAGCCCTGCTGACCAAGATGAGACCCGAGCCCACCGTTAAATCACCCAATCAACCCTCTGTCCGTTAAGTAACCCTTCTTCTGAAAAACACTCATCTGTTATAATCAGGATCCCTTTGTGCATCTTACACAGGTTTTTATCATTTTACATTTATATTCATGTTGAGTTTACCCAGATTACAATCACTAGCATCACCCTTCTGCCCGGTGTATTCCCCCCAAAACAAACACCTGCAGACACACAACCCTTTGAGTCGACCCTCCTCCTGATGCTGCAGCTGCTGCATGAGAAGGTTTTATATGTTCTATTCTTCCTGAAAAGCCGACGTTATTGCAGAGCGCAGCACTTTCCAGCACACTGCCGGCGGCGTTTCCTCTGCGCGCCCATAACAGCGAGTGGATCCTACTGCCGGCGGTCACGTCGCCACCGTCTGCGCTTCTGTGTGAGCGGGACTCCATTTGTTTCTGGTGGAATCGGTAGGATGTTCAATTACACCGGCTCAGCTGGTGTGTATAGAAGGAGAGGGTAGTTTAGAGAGTACACACACACACACACACACACACACACTCGCACATCCAGTCGAGCACATGCCAAAAGCGTTTCATTAAAGCTCTGCCAGGAGAGCTGCTCGGGCGTGATCCCTTGACAAGCCACAGGCCTCGGCTAAATTACCGCGATGGCAGGAACAAAGGAAGTGGGAGAGAAGGAGGGAGACGGCTATGAAATCGATTCACAACAACTTCTCCCTCTCTTCTGGTTTAATTCCACCGGATTTTTGATGGCTGCTTGAGGACGCTATCAGCAGCTTTAGGAACAGGACGCCAGGCAACCAGTCATCGAAACAACGAGTCCTTCAACTGAATTGCTGAGATTGAACAGACGGATGAGAAAGATGTACATGACCTGAAAAACTCTCCAAACGGGAGTTAGTGAATGTTAGCTTTAGGGAGTTTTTTTTATTTATTTACGTGCAGAGCAAACTCCATCACCTTGGAGGACAAATGAAGCTGCTCCCCAGAAGTTGCTTTGGCACAATATCTGCAGCGCAGCTAAAAATAAAGCTGAGCAACACCTCTTCGGCGTGACCTTTTTCACAGTTGCCACATTCCCTTTTCCCGGAGCAGAACTTTGTGGAATACAGGAGGTGTTTTCTTTGTCCCCTTTTGTGCCTGTGTGTGCGTGCGTGTGTGCGATTACTATTTGGCTCGTGAGTGTGTGTCTTTCTTACACAAATTAAAACCCTGCGTCAGTCGCACAGACTGTATAAAGGAAGTGGACGCAGTCACACATTGTTTTGTCGTTGTGGAACATTCTGTTCCGTTTGACATACGGTTGCTTTTGCTCAACGCTGTTTTACCTCTGGTGGTGTGTCAGAGTGGAATTCTTATGTGTGCACGTCACTCTGTCAGCCCTCTGTCCCTCACTCGGGCACCAGGGAGGCTGATGCCCACAGTAATGAGCCGGCACTTTGCAGTTTAGTGGCAGAGAATCACAAAGTCTGGAGTTTTCTGCACTGATAATGGATGTTACTGCAACTAAAAACACTTCCTTCTCCACATCATGCTGCTGAGTCTCAGCTGGATGGTAAAATTGCTCTGTCACTACAATGCAGGGAATGAATAATGAATGTTTAAAGTTGCTTTTAGCTCTTCTGATTTTGCAGTAATAATCAGAATGTAATATTGGCAAAAAGAAGGTACAATTTTAGCTTCCAAAATGCATTTGAATGCACCAGATCCCTTGTCAATCTTATGATGTAACGGGTCGAATTGTAAAAGATCCAAATGGTTTGATCTCTAATTGCCATTGTTTTAACGAACCTTCTCTAGCTGTTAATTGCACAGTGACGGCAGCTTGAAGAGAATTGATGCAGAGTGAAACAAAACGCTGAACAATGAGGAAGGTCTCGCGCTGAACGCACACTGAATATATCATATATGAATATATAACAACAAACATGCACATCTCAGGCTCTGAGTGGCTGTGAAAATACACAAATACACACGACTGCTCACAACAAGGCCATCCGTCACGTAGCCAACCGCAATAAAACTGTAAAATTATACTGATGTATTATTGAATCCGGCTCAGCCTCGTCTCAAAACGACCCAATGATTCCATATTAACTCACACATCCAATGCATGTGCAAGTAACATAATATGCTCTGAGAAAAAGGGAATAATCAAGTGTTCAGTGTGATTGAATCCCTGATGAGCGCAGACTGAAAAACAGCGTCTCCCCCCACGCGGCTGATGTAATAAAGGTCCATTTATAATTAATGCTTCGGTACATCGGACTAAGATGTTCTGAGAGGTGTTATTTGTTTTTCCTGGTTAAAGCCTCGTTAGCGCAGGATGACGGATAATGTGTCTGCAGAAGGGCGGTATTGGTGGTTTATCGTCATGTGAGGAAAAGCAAAGCTTTTGCTTCCAGGGCTTCTCGAGGACAACGGGGTGATAGAAAGGCTCCCCTGGCTTCGTTGTCACGGACCTGAATATCATCAATCCAGCAGGTCCCTCACGCAGAGACTGTAAATGAGCTCCAGCTGGGAGAAGGAGGCTCCTGTAGATTGACTCAATGCTACATTTCCCAGGAGCCACATGAACCATTGCAGTGTAGAAGATATCATGTCTACTTATTGGCGGAAGTTGTCAATGAGCCTCAGTGGAATATCTTCACCTCTATGTTAATCACGAGTGACGGGAAAGGCACAGGTGTGATGAATATAATGAACATGATTACAATGTTTCTCCACTTACAGGTGCATGGCGTCGTGTACAGCCGTGGTGCGTGGCGCATGGTGCAATCCAGCGTAGATCTCATACTTCTGCAAAAAGTGCTTTAAAGGAATTCCTTTGCAGTCCCAACTAGTTATCATAGTTTGCTCTAAATGAACCAGTCCAGCAAATGTTAAAGATAATAGAGTATACTTTTTTTTTTCAAACGTGTGTCTATTTATTTGTCTAAAATAAGTATTATCCACCGTTACGTTGCAGTCGGGTCTGCCACTTGTCAACGAGAGTGGAAACATCTAGCGATACGGAAGGAGGAGGAGGAGGAGGAGGAGGTGAAGCACAGCGAGTGTCTCTGCAGACGACACGCACAGAGGCGGACTGCTTTGACCCTGAGCTCCTCCAAACCATTCGAACCGTCCACAGTAAACATGACCGGACACACTGACCCGCCTTTGAGGAAATGTCACAGGCAAAGCTCGCACTCTGTTCTTTTGACAAACATGCAGCCTGTGCGGCCAGTGGTTTTGGTCGCCATGGGGACCGTTTCAGGTGCTTTGGGCTCCACGCTCTGGTCTGATGGGCCTGTGGGTCTGTTTGTGTCTGTGTGTATTTGTGCATTGGCACCGATGAGGGAGCGTGTACTCAGAATATTGATGCGGGCTGAGCTCTTTTTCTGTGATCTTCCCTCTTCTCTTCACTCTCCTCTTCTCTGCTAGTTTCCTTTCCTCTTCTCTCCTCTCCTCCATCACCCCCCCCCCCCTCTCCTTCTTCTTGTTTCCTACCTTCTCTTTGTTTCATCTCTTCTCTTCTCTGGTGTCAAAACACACGATTTGTCTTCCTCCTCCCCTCCCGTTCTCTACTCGACCTGCCTTTTTTAGTTTCCCTCCATTCCCATTAATAGCCCAGCTCTTTTCTCTCCCCTCCTCCTCACTGACATTCTAAGTGCAGTTCAGGTCAGACTCAGGCAGCCAGTGTTACCTGCAGACCTGCAGACCTGCGTCTCTAGGCTGACAATTAGAGTAAAACACCATTACAGTTGCTGTCCTGGTGCTTTGTTCTGCCGTCTTTCTTTTGTATTGTGATGAAGTGGGCTTTGAAATGAGAGATTCGGTTAAAGACAGACAGTATGTGACTTTTTAGGGGAATTGTTTTATGCTGACTTATAAGACAAACCAAGAGTCGTTTTTAATGACTCGTTTAATTAGGAGGTTGGTATTGAGTTGTAAAATGTTGAATGTGTTAAATTTGTGACGATATCCTGAGAAATCTGAGAAAAAGAACTTGTCACTGCTCTCTGGTGGACAAACTATAAGACGTGTTTTTTAAAATTTCATTTCTGTTCTGCAATTTCTTATTCAACTTATAAATTCTGCTTTTAATCTATATCTCATATAAAAAGCGCTAACATCGTTTCATTCTTTATCGTAACTCTAAATGGTTTCCGTAAACTAAATGCACATGGCATTCAAATCTTTCAATTACTAGTAAATGCCAAGGAATTAAATAAAAAAACACATCTTTCTACCACCAAATGTCTTGCTCGCTCTGCCCAGCAACACAGATGCTCTCGAAAGCTTCTGTGACACAAAGACAGAACATTTCAAACTATGATGCGATTTTAACATAAACAGGATCAGCCACTTCTTCTGGCTTCTCACAGGTTGGGACTCATGTACGATGTTACGTCCCATCATGTAAACATCAGTGTAACCGATACGTCTGATTCTGAAAACAGAACACAAATCCAATCACACACACACACACACACACACACACACACAGCCACTTGTGTGTAAAGCACTCTAAGCCAGAGAACAGTCACAACACAAATCACTTTCTTATCTACAGCACACAGGTTGAGAGCACAACAACAACAACAACAACAATGAATAGAGAGCCAGATAAGAACTAAACAAATAGTAAGAAGACCTCACCTTCATGGCGCATCCATCTGTCGCTGGTCCACTCCAACACACATGTGCACTTTGGGTGTGTGATGAGAGAAACGCACAGAGAGGGAGGGGGAGTGTGTGTGTGTGTGTGTGTGTGTGTGTGTGTGTGTGTGTGTGTGTGTGTGTGTCTGTGTGCGTCAGGTGTAAAATCTTTCGCTTCCCTCGGAGTCACAGGGGAGGTCTGACTCTCCGCAGCAAGAATGTGTGGTTTGTAAATGGCCGTGTAATGTGTGTGTGTGAGATGAGCGTGTGTGTGTGTGTGTGTGTGTGTGTGTGTGAAGCGCTGCTCCCACTGCCTGTTTCTCTGAATGAAAACTCCAACACAGAAGGACACACCTAAATCCTCATACGATGCTCATTTGCTTCCATCCCTCCGTCCTCCGGTCACTTTTACCAACCGCCCTCCTCCCCTCTCCTCTCGATGCTTCCTGTCCTCCCTCCTCCCCGACTCACTTTCCTCCTCTCGTCTCGTCTCACCGTATCGTGTGTTTATCCACCTCCTGCGAACTCTCCCTCCCTCCCTCCATCTCCCCACCCTCTCGCTCTGATAGAAAGCTCACGTTTCTCCGTGCTCCTGTGCAGACACAGAGGGAGGCAGGGAGGGAGGGAGGGAGGGAGGGAGGGGAGAGAGAATAGTAGATGGATGGCTGTAGTCTGTTTTTTTTTCCATCCTTGTGCTCTCTCAATTAATCTCCATGGGAATAAAACCCAATTACGCGCAGATTTCTCATAAGCAGAGAGCCACTTGCAAACATTCACACTTTTAGCGACTGCTGCAAAGTAATATCACCCTGAATACATTGTTTCATTCAGCTTCCTGCTTCATCACCTATGATGCAGCAAGTTTGCCATCATTGCACACAAACACACCGATGCATCAGTGGATTTCATGCAGAAGAGATGCTTCACAGTGGAGTCATCGCCGGAGGGTACCATCCCATGTTTTCAATGTACGCAAAGGCAGCACATGGAAATGAAGGATAGCTCCTGTTCAGATTGTAAATCTTTCAGAGACCGGTTCTGCCCTGCAGTCGTGCAGTGACTCGGTCCGGCCGACAGGAGGCGCTGTTACGCATTTACGACTTCACAGCAGAGCTCATCTCCACGTCGCACGGTGCACACTGCTGAACCGTACACAAATATATAACTGTTTCCCCAAATCAGACAATATTCATTTGTAAGAACTGTTAAATTAATAGAAATACTAAAAGTAGGCCTATATGCAAAATGTAAATGCAAGAAGCATTAACAAATATTATAACTGTAAGTGACACTTTACACAGCCCTCACAAAGGGCTCCAAAGGATGATCTTGATTTAAAGTTAAAGATGGTTTGTTTGCCGATGAGTGGAGCTGCTCATCTGTATCATCATAACCTCAGTGTTTGTTTCAACAGTATGTGAAAGGAGGATGACGATTAAAATCATCCACTCATATTATCACAACTCTCTAACCAACTCCACCTAAATCATGCTGAGATGCCCAGACATGGATTCTCCTCCAACATCTTTGGTTGTTGAATCTATAATATAGTGTATATCTGCAAGGCTCCTTTAGAACTTCTGGGGATTTAGAGAATATGAAGTGTACGTTAAATTAATAGTCGATCACTTCTCCACGGCTGATTCAATTCTCCTGCTGTGACTATTCCTCTGAAATCTTTCTCGATGTCTTTGTGGTCCACATCAGAGGACCACCCCTCCCGAGGGGAGAGTCATTATAGCAAAGAACTGCCTATAAATAAAACACAATACAGTTAAGAATCGTCATGTACACTTTCAAGCTGCGGTTCTTACCACTTATTGCATGACATAAAACACAAAAATACTGTATATAACAATGTATTTATAAAAAATGCTATTCAACCTTGCTTTAATCTCCGTCTTGAGCTCAGTAAGAGCCAGAGAGGTTCTTGGACAGACGTGAAGCGATAATATACCGATGTTTATGGCAGGTTTAAAGGCTTCTGACATATCGGTGACACGTGAGTTTCACAGATCAGTGATATAATAATAATAATCACACTCATACAACACTTTCCACAACCAAAATAACTTTGGTCTGTGAGTCAAAGGATTTTCAGCTAATTGGCTAATTTGTCTGTGTGTATGTAGAGAGTGTAAGACTGGGAGAGAGAGAGAGAGAGAAAGGTAAGAGGTGTGGAGTCTGACGCCACAGAAAGAAATATAAAAACCGATTAAAATCAATGAGACGAGAGACATTTGAGGCTCACGTCTGGTGAAAGTGACTGATGATGATGATGATGTGCATCCCGGTGGTGCTGAGTGAGAAACGCAGCGCTGCCACAGACCGATGAGTTCACAGAGGGACGCAGCATCTTTTCTCGCATTAGGCATCAGCTCCCTCTGCTGTTGTAAAGTAAAAGTATTTTGCTCTTTACTCGACTGCATTTAATGGAATACTGAGTAGCTGTACGAGTGAAGATTTATTAAAACATGCGATAAGCTAATTAAATCTAATGATCAATACAAAATAATAGAAGCACTACATTTTAATAAAAAGTGCACAAGTTAGCAAAAGCGGACAGAATGACATTTTATCTAATATCTAAATCATCTAATATAATTATAAAGGTATGCATATAGTATAATAACATACCGAAGCACTTTCAAGATTGCGTTATGCCAGAGTGCGCATTTCGCTGATAATGCGTTTATCCAACAATATTTTGTGTTTGATTGACTCTCATTGCGCTGCTGCTCATTCTTCATCATGTCAGCGGGACATTTTCTCTGAGTGTGTCACTGCAACACGTCGTCACTGCAGATGGATTTATTATTTCTCACCTGCACGACCTCAGATGACCGAATGAACGGAAAGAATGGCGAGAATGTTGATTCACGTTGAAATCATTTCTCTGACTCGTCTCAACAACTGGTCTCTGAAATCTGAATCACAGCAGCGGGTAAAAGAATAGTGTCCTTTCTCTCACTATACTTATACTTCCCGGCACTGTCTGTCATCCAACATCCAACTACTTCTTTTTATTGTCTCACAGTGATGAATCAGAGCCGTCTAACGGAAGCGGCTTTACGCCTCAGTTGAGGTTTTGAGAGGTAGTTAAGCTCAAAAAGCTCAAGGGGAGAAACTGTCAGATGAAACTCACCAATTAGACGTGAAAGGAGCGCGAGTCAGATCTGTGCTGCTGTGAAAGTGGCTCATCTTCATTTCTATCAGACATTTTGGGGATTAAATGTGTCCATTATCTTAGAGATCATCCACATAAAAGATGTGTTTAAACTCCTGCAACTGTTGCAATTGTTTGAATACGTTTTTTTTGTCATTTCATGAATCTTGTTGCCATGAATCCGGAGTGTCTGGCACCATCGGTTTTCTATATGTATAACTCTCGAATCCATTTGTTATTCTTTGTATCTGTGACATAAATTCTATTGTTCCTTCTGTTCCCCATTAATTGACGAGTGTCAGGAAGATGAATAAAGCTAATTAAAGGGTTACTGTGTGGAACTTTTCAAAGCACAACATCTGAATTTGGCCCTGCGATTGGCTGGCGACCAATCCAGGGTGTACCCTGTCTATCGCCCGAAGTTGGCTGAGATGGACTCCAGCCCCCCCGCGACCCTGTGTGCAGGATAAGCGGTTTGACAATGGATGGATGGAACATCTGAATTTGAGTGAATTCATCTTCTAAATGTCCATAACTCTCCTCTTTCCAGTCTCTGTCATGGTCACTCTTCCGCAGCACGGATGGGAGATGGAGATGTCGGACTACTGTGTTTCCGGCCTCGGGGCCAGTTTGACTGACATTACGGCGCATCACTGAAAACGCAATCAGTGTGAGGAGACGATCCCACTTTGAGCCGGCAACCTTTAAAAGGCCTCTCAGAGATCCCCCAGTCTTTGGTGGAGGCTTTACGCTGCTGCTGGTCTACTCTCAGTCCATCTTCAGAGCATACAGAGCCTTTCAATGCACTAATTGCCCCATTAGAAACCTGAAATGTTGGTTGACCTCAAGTGCAACGAGCATACGAAACCAAGCATGACCAACGTAAGCTAATGTATAATATTCATATCCATAAAGCCATGATCCCAAGACTCATAATACTATAACATCCACTCAGAAGCACTTTGCACAGTTTTAGAAGAGCAACCGCACTCAGCACAAGTTTATGCAACAGGGAAGCTAGCGGTTAATAGCGCTAAAGCACTGCGAGACAATGACAATTTCACAAGTTCAGAATCTAGAAATGTTGCATTGTCATATTATGATCCAATCGGTTGGTAAAAAAAATTATTTAACACCTTCAGAATTCCCACAAATGCAATCTGTAGTTTGTGGTAAACCTAAATGTTCCCGTTGTATCAATAAGTGCACTTATATTTCTCCTCTTAAATCTTTCCCGTTGTTAAATGTATCTCCCTGCTGAATATTTTAAAGACATTTCCATTACTAATGAGCTTTTTAATGACTAGTAAAAGAACCCGAATCGAGCTGCTAACTCATCCTGTGCTCATCGGGCTTAATGGCAACATTTTACAAAAATAATTAGGGTGTTGCAGAGAGACTTCAAAGTTGCATTTGTCGGGGCGAAAATCTGATAACACAAGCACCGTCCCATCCGGGGACAAGATGTGGACAGCATGCACGTCCCTATAATGTAAATCAGTACCTTTTAGGGAGAAGACTTGATTTAAGATCAAGTGAGCCTTCAGTAAATTAATGCAAGTCAGTGTAACGTCCCAAAAAGTCACGGAAACACGACTCTGTGTGTGTGTGTGTGTGTGTGTGTGTGTGTGTGTGTGTGTGTGTGTGTGTGTGCATGTGTGTGTGTGTGTGTGTGTGTGTGTGTGTGTGTGTGTGCAGGTCTGCAGAAAGGGGACAGACTGATTCATCATCCTATTGGTTATGCAGCTTTGAGAGCAGCTCTCTGGACATGGCACTGTTCCCCTCCTACATCAAATATTCAACGCACACCTTTTCCATCCTTTCCCTGGTGCTAAATGTCTACACAGAAGCCCTCTGTAGAACGCATGTATCGTTTACCTACAAGCAGAGAATCCTGAGGACCGAAAGAAGTTATTTGTGATGTTGAAAATAACAAAGAAAAAATTGATGGGGTTGCAGAGAATTAGGTTAATTACTTTGCGGTAGCAGGTGATGCTTTATAATAATATTACAATATAAAAATGAGTAAAGTTCTTGTTGGACTACTCTTTAATCGAAGCATTCAAGTATCAAGTATTTCTATATATATATATATATATATATAACCTCAACATTTTAGCTCTCTGACATTTGTCCCATCCTCTCGGCCTCCTTCCCTCTGTTCCTCAGAACTCACGTGTTCCAGTTTGTCCCTCCTGCGAAGCCAGACGCCGGCTGAGTATTCCTTCTGCTGCACTGCCGTTATTATGGAACTTGCTGGGATCCCGAGCCCTAACCCCTGACCCCTCGTGTCCAGGGTCCCTCGCAGCTCCATGAGGCCGGATGGGTGGGCTCTCAGTCTCGAAGAAAGGAATCAACCTGTTGATCTCCCGTTACAAAAAGCTGAAGAAAACTCATCCTCTTCTTTTGTTTTGTGATGCCAAAAAACCCCCCCACCAAGATCGTCGAACGCACACAGCTTTAACCGTAACCACATCTCTGCCTTCACAAAGCGGGACCATCCCAGTCTCCAGCACCATTGGCACACACCCACAGGCTGTAGGAAATCCCCTTCCAATGTGCTACGGGTGAGCAGAGCTTCACCATCGCGATGCAACGCAGAGACCTGCGCACCGCGAGGCTGCTGTAATGGAGCAGGGGCTCAACAGGGGGCTCCGACCGAGACCTCCACTGATCCCCCGGCTTCCCCCCCGGTGTGGGAGCGTGTATGTGAGTCTGGGGAAGAGGAGGAGGAGGGAGGGAGGGAGGAGGAGAGAGGAGGAGGAGAAGGGAGGGCTTCCACAAACACAGAGGAAGAGGTGGAAGAGGGAGGGGATGGAGAGCGGTTGTGCCGATGCAGCGTTATGGAGAAAGACCCTCGCGTAAAACAGACACCGGTGGAGCCATCGGCCCTGTGGAAAGTATGTAGACACACATTCTCTCATCCCACTATTACTCTCATTCCAGTTCCTCTCTTTCAGATACTTCTTATTAGATCTTGTGATCCGATGTGTCACCAACTCGCTCTCTCTCCTTCACACGTTCAGCGTTGTTCCCTCTTTCTTCCCACCGCTCACAACTGAAAATTGAGCTCTTCCCTTTCTTTATTCTGGGGTGTTGCTTTCCTCCATTTTTCCCCGTTGACGACCCCGGATACAGGTTTGCACCTCTGAACCCCCCCCCCCCCCCCCCACACACACACACACACACACACGAGTGGTGCAGTGGGGCTGCAGTACGTCTCATCACTTACCTCCGCCTGCCAGGAAAAACACAGTTAAGAGGTTAAGAACTTTACGTGGCTCATAGCTGGCATCCACACACACACACACACACACACACACACACACACTCACACACACACACACACACACACACACGCACATTATCTGAACGCTGAAGCCATTGATGGTAAACAGACAGTTTAAGTGAAATGAAAATCATTAAGATTTTTATGAGATACAGTCAACAATAGAACATCGAGACAATCTGCTTATTATATATATATATATATAACTGCTGTGTCAAATGCATTGCAAAAATCTGAAAGAGGGAAAATGTAGCTGAGTGTCTGAGTATCCATTTGTTTCCCTTTGGGGTGAGCACTAGTGTTGGAATAACTGTCAGAATGCGTGTTTATTTTGTTTTTAAATCGGTCTCCACCGATTTTTGTCTGATTAATAACAAACAAAGGAATAAATAACAAGAATAATCACAAATAACCTGTATTACAACAGTGCCCCTTCTAATGTTTTCAAGTGGCATAAGATTGTGCGTGACTCAACAACGCTGAGTCACACACATTCAGGATGAAGCTTTCAAACAATCCAATTCCCCCAATCCGATGGCTGGTCTCCCTGCTGGCTGAATGCACCGTATCAGAGACGCTCTCTGAATACTGAGCAGCGGGAATCACGAGGGAACTTAACTGAACACGAGCCAACACATAAACGCCGAGGCCCGCTAAAAGGATTTTTAGATTTAAGACCCTGCGATGCATCACGTCCGCTGGCACGCTTCAGACGTGTCTCTGAGCTGATGAAAAACTTTCATTTCACTACATCGAAGCTAAACTAAATATGTCCACAGTGTGTCATTAACAGGCTCAACCTGCACTCCCGACAACGTGGTGCAGACGTGCAAAACATCGGCACACAACAGGTGATTCGTAACATATCCAGCAATAACAAACCCAAATAATCGATAGGTTTCCCGCCATTGACACAACAAGTTCTAATCAAATTGGATATACTGATGAAGATACAGCACAAAGGTTAAACCCTTTTTATAATTCATCAGTTATATTTCGATGATATGAAGCCACATGTTCATTTCTCAGCTTTTTGAAAAGGTCAATCAATATTCCTTCAGTAGAAGTGCAAACAGCTCATCTACGACAGATGAAGCTGCTGAAGTGAGAAAATACAAACAAGCTTATTAGTGAGACTCAAAGTGGCTGATTAAAACAATTGTTGTTCCTTTCATTTTCAGTAAATTTTCATTAATATTAATATATTATTACATTATTCCACAAAATATAAAGCAAAACAAACGGTCCGCTGCCTCTGTATCCTGAAGCTGATGTTCAGGGGGCTTTCTCTCCCACCTTTTTAATTACAACATATACACAACCAAGCACAGCACCCCCCGTTTGGTGTATTAATAGGTCTCTCTTTTATTATTTAAGGGTAAATTTGCAGCCGGGCGCGTTTCATAATTGACGAAGCTTTAGTCCCAAAGCTATAAAGGTTAGTATTATTCAACGTTTGGCTGTTACGTCGCTTGACATTGTGACGGGTTATTTTTCTTCTTCTCCTTTCGACTCGAACATCGGTTCGCTCTCCCCCAAATCACATCGCTGACCTTTTCTCACAGTGGCATCCAAAGATCAGTCAGCCAAACATGCCTCCGGCCAAATCAATAACTCCTCCCAGCCATCAGCAGCTTGGAAGACCTCTCGCCTCCTTCACTCCAGCTGTTTAATCCCAGTTGTGCCTCGTCGTCTATAGGATCTAAACACTTGTGACCTGTTGATTTCAACTTGATAGGGAAATGCTGCTCATTTCATGTTATCATTACTTATATTTGTCTATGGGGGGGAAACAGTTCTCTCATTACAATTTAATCCTCAGACTGTCCCTTGTTCCGGTGGAGTTCAAATAAATGAATGCAGTCTTACAGCTCTGATTCACGAGTACAGCGTCCCGCTGCTTCCATGGGACGCCGTAATTATTCACTCTGATTCTCCCCGATAGATTCCCCCCACTCCCGGTGTCTCATAAGCAGTGCTCCCTCATGCGGAATCACCAAGAAGTAAAAGGCTCAGACTGCCCCCCCCCCAGCTAATGGGATTGATCCCTAAACATTCTTCGTTTTAATAATGGCGGTATTGCGCTGTGAAAACGGAAATGTGAGACTTCGTAAAGGATGTAGCTAGCAGACCAATCGCAGCCCGGCTTGCGTAGCTTTTTGCCGCTAGTCTAGAAAATGGGTCGACGCTCGCAAGGAGGTGTGAAAAGGCACGCAAGGGACACGCATGAATGAATTATTTTAACCAATTGCTTTTGCAAAGTGTGATTAGTCTCGAGTTGTACGTAGCCGGGTGAAGTTGGGCGGGGGGGGGTTTCGTGCTGCTAGATGGTCCGCACACAGGGTGAGCGCGTACTGTCACTTTATGTACATTTGGCACGAGTTCACGTGGGATTTGGAGCTGCAGAGCGGGACCTGGCGGCTACCGGCGACAACACAGTGTTAGCGGTTAGCATCGGAACAGCGCTAGGGAAACGCTTGTTCAGCGGGTCAGCGTCGCGTTAGCAAACCTGACTCACCATGTCTATTTCGTTTATAGGGGAGTAACAAGCTGCCGGGGGGTTGAGGTTGCATGGAGCCGTCAACTGACCACAACTGGTTGTATTTTCCATTCCGATGTCTCGGAGACCACTCGACTCTGGAATGGAATGGAATCTTCAAGGCCAAGTTCCATACAAATTAGATTAATCTGTTCATTGCGATTCTGACCACAGAACTGAGCACTGCGGATTTTTTTCGTGAGAGAATTGATCAGCGACGTTTGTCCTCAACAAGACTTAAGTAGCCTTTTGAAAGATATATCACCATTCTTCAAAGACCACATCGAGTCATTAACCGGCAAACAAACAAACAGCCTTTTTCAAGGCTTCCAGCCTATTTACAGGGATCCCACCAGCCTTTTTAAAGATACCATCATTCTTTTTAAAGACTACACAAGTGTTATTTAACATGTACCGTGGAAACAACCAGAGAATTGGAGCTGGCGCTTCACTTCTCGGGACTCCCACCGGATACAAGGTGAACACTTTCTCGTGCCCAGAATGAAGTGCACTATAAAGGAAAGTGAGCGAACTCACCGCTCACACTGAAACTGTGAAGTACAGTTTGACCAACCTGTTAAAAGGCAAAGATCTTTCCTATGAGCAGAAGGTTGACAAGAACAGAAAGAAGTTTTCAGACCTCATCAGGGAGAACAAGGGTTTGTCTCTGAAGCTCACAGAGACCACCGAAAAATGCTGAGAGCTGATTCTCTGGCTGCTTTAAAAAAGAGCCAAGAGGATACCCACCACGAGATGGTCACGAGCAGTGGTTTCACTGAGTTGTGCCTGATCCAACAAACGGAGGATACCGGCGCCAAAGAACATCAGATCCTTATCACCAGGATCCAAGAATTAAAGGACGACAAAGAGTCCTTGAAAACATCTGCCTCGACTTTAAAAAAAAAAAAAGAAAAAGAGGCATTTTTGGGAGACGGATGCAAGACCGGCAGACGGAGATGGACAAAATGAGGCGCAAGATGCAGGACAAGGAGGCAAAGAAATAGGAGAGAGAAGAGAAGAAAAAGGAGACAATCCAGGACGTCAACATCAACGTGCCTGAGACTGGACACCTGTAAGAACACCTTCCTTCACCTCCCACTCCATCCTACCTCATCCATCTACCCTAAAAAATATATATGTGGCACGACTGGACAATGGACCTGAACCCAATTCAACGACTCCATAGGCATGAAATCAAACGTTTATTACAAAAGCCCAAAACGAATCATTGCCTAAACTAGCTGCAAGGCTACGCTAGCTATCTACCCTGCGCGGGACACGGTCTGAGGAGGATCACCCCTGTTGCCCTAAAATGTCCTGGCACAATCCTTAATTGCGCCCTGGGCTAAAATGTAAAAACCATTGGTTAAAAATGCAATGTAATTCACTTTGGATAAATGTGTCGGCTAAATGATGTGTAATGTATCATAATGTGATCTTGGCAGATTTTTTTTTACACTTATTCCGAGTTAACTTGTTGACACTTGTTGATTTAACACTGACAAGATTGGGCCAATATTAGAGTTAAAATTGAATCGAGTCAATTTAACTCTCTGAAATTTGCTGCATGAATAAACTCGTGAAACAGAGAAGTACCGTCATGTAATCCATTGATTTCAACAACGTAACTGTATTCGGAACGCCACCTATTTAAATTGTAACTGTAATGGAATAAGGTTACAGTATTTTGTATTGTAAATACGTAACGGCAGTATATGTATTCCGTTACTCCACAACACTGTGTTGTTTGTTTAATCTGCGGTGTAGATTTAATGTTTCAAAATCAATACCTCTGTGGAACAGGCTTCTGAGATTTTGTTGATTCATCATTCTGTTTTGAACAACATGTTCTAGTCTTAAGCACTACTATGTTGTACAATTATGCCGGGCTTAAACATAAAAGGGGAATTTGTCACGGCTCATCAAATTATTTTAACCCTGAGTCAGTTTCCAATCCACACAATTAGTTCATACCAAGCAAGATCGTGTTAACAATCATGCATTCATCTGTATTTCCTTTAGTGTAATAATGTGTTTATAGACAGGAAGCAGCGCGCCTCAAAGCGAGGGGTTCTTTTTTATCCACTGGGGGGCAGTAGTGGGTTCTTTTTTATCCACTGGGGGGCAGTAGTGGGTTCTTTTTTATCCACTGGGGGGCAGTAGTGTTTTTTTTTTTAACGAAGCCACAGGAAGCAGAAGAAGAACGCTTTCCGCACAGAGGGAGCAAAGCAACTATGGCCGGTGACAAGGTCGGAGTTTTCAACTTTTCCTCACTAACTTTGCGTTGTTAGATATCGTTTGCGTTCCGGTTTTAATCAAACAGCCCTCGTATGTGACGGTGTGATCCACCTGTAACCAGTCAACGCAGACGCGCCAAGTAACAGAACATTCTGCCGGCTGTGGTGGCTGAATATTAATCAGATGTTTGTTAGCTTAGTTAGCGTGAACCTAAATGCTAACCTTAAGTAACGTTATTGGGCTATTAACTCCCTATTAGCTAAGCTAACGTTAACATAATAAGGCATTAATCCAACGGCTAACGTTAGATTTGAATGGGGGACGTTTTAAACAACCGCACAATGCCGTAAAAATACATTAATCTTTAAATAAACGGTCCGAAGAAAGAATAAATTGAAGACTTAAGTTTGTTAACATTTAGCCGGTTAGCACCTGACGGTAGCCGAGCTGTCTTTTGATAACACTCCTGACGTGATATGTGGAGGTGATTTAATGACCGTATCTAATCCTGTAACGTTAGTGAATGAGGCAGATTACAGAACATCAAACACTGTTCATCAACTAACTGTTTAGACTAAGTTTGTGTTTATAAATTGCAGATATAATTATGCGGTGGCCTTCGGGGTACGTCTCTTTAGCATAAGTTGTATATTTGTTTTCCACTTTAATGATCCGTTGTGCTGAGAGAAAAAAGTGTCCGGTTCTTTTTTCAGAGCGACATAAAACGATCTGAGAACGGCCAGTAGCGCCTCCTCCTCCATATGCAAATCCCATGTAAATAAGTATATTTTACGACCATGTGTTTTGCCCCTGAAGGCTCGAGCCATGTATGAAAATGTATTAGTTTTTTTTCTTATTCAAAACACGTTTTTATGAGATCCAGAGGGAAAATACAATACTAATCATATTTATGTTGGTGGGAAATGGAACACGTTAGTCCCAGTGATCGCGTGTTCCGATCATATGAACGGCACGTTAGTTCCAGTGATCGCGTGTTCTGATCATATGAACGACACGTTAGTCCCAGTGATCGCGTGTTCCGATCATATGAACGACACGTTAATCCCAGTGATCGCGTGTTCCGATCATATGAGCGACATGTTAGTCCCCGTGATCGCGTGTTCCGATCATATGAACGACACGTTAGTCCCAGTGATCGCGTGTTCCGATCATATGAACGACGTGTCAGTCTCAGTGATCAGTATGTAGCACTCATGAACGCTTGTCAGTCTGATTCAATGCTTCACCATTTTTCACCAACATAAATAGGATTCATAGCAGTGTATTTGATCTCATGAAAATGTGTGTTTTGATAAAACTAAACGTACTACATTTTCCTACGTGGCATGGAGCCTTCAGTGGCAAAATACATAGTTGTAAAATCTACTTATTTAGATGGGCTTTGCATATGGGTGAGGAAGCGGGTCCATGCCGCTGCATGCCGTTCTGAGATCTAGTTTATTCACGTGTTTTAAGTCACAATTATCAGCATGCACAGCTTTTGTGTATATTTACCATTTTGTTTGTCACAATAAATCATGAGCAATGTTCTACGGCTTTTTAGATGTTTTTTATTGTTTTATTTTTGAAAGCTTTGGGAGCTTAACTTTTGTATGTTTGTCTTCCTGTTATGCAGGGCCCCCTGGGCCAGCTCAAGGACCTGGTGGAGCTGAAAGACCAGCTAGAAGACATTCAGAGACGGATGGAGGATGAGATACAGGCTGGGGTTCCTCCGGTAAAGATCACACATCCACTAATATGTCCATGAACAGGTTAAATTTCTCACAGGCAAGGTAGTTATTAAACCGGCGTAGATATGAAACCTCCCAGTACCAGGTCTAACCTCTCCTCTCCATTTCTCCTTAGGGAGGCAGTGTGCTGGGTTCCCCTTTCCTGAAGGGTTTTCTCGCAGGGTACATTGTTGCAAGGTTTCGGTCTTCAGCTTTGTTGGGTGTTGCCATAGGGACGTGTACCGGTATCTATGCAGCACAGAATTATGCCGTTCCAAACATTGAAAACACCATCAAAGAATACATACGCAACTTTAAAGGACGTTCCAAATAAGGGGACGAAAAGTAAGAAGACTGGAAGAGCGGGAGAGACTAAGGGTGCCACTCCAAATGGAAAAAGATGCGTACTTGGTTTAAAACATTTCTGTAGTTACCATTCTAAGCTTCTGCTATAGGGACCTGCTTAAGTATCAAGCCATTTTATGGACTGTATATTTTAAATTAAACATATTGACAGAATCATGAAAGATATCAAAACAAAGGACACCCGCTATTTTTTTTCCATTCGTTCAATGATTGACTTTTAGACGGCTGCCTCATTGAAAATGGTCATCAGTGATCTCACCCCTAACCTCCTCACTAAAGATGCGTTCTGAAGATCCATTGAGATATATATAATGATACCAACCATTGTGCAGGAAGCTGTGCTGGCTATTTCATCTCTTTATTGTTTTGTTTTTTAAAGGCGGTTCACACATCACAGAAACTCATCCCATCCCTTCTGCTGTACGATATGGTCTCTTTTAGAGGAGATGTGCTTGTTATTGCCCTCTAGTGGTCAGAAATCAATTTGCACAGAGGGTGGTAAAGCTTCGCTCTCATGTTGCTCTCCCGTTTCTAATCTGTCCAAACCCTTTATGGCGTGTCTGAGCATCTGGTGTGTTGTGTCTTTGCGGGGTAAACACTTTCCACATAATAGGTCAATTTTACACTTTGTAAAAGAGTTTTACTTTTCAATTATATACCTCATATATGTAGAGATTCATGTGGAAAAAAGACTCAAATAATACACTGTTCAAATGATAAATATTTCTCTATATATATATTCCACCTTAATCTCCTTTAAAAAATGAAAATGCACGCCAAAGTGAACATTTTCTTGATTTGAATGCACTTGTTTTGCCAAACCATGAAAGTGTTATTTGGATTATTTTGTGAAATATATATTTATATATTCTGAAGAGTGCCTACTCTGGTCTGAATTATCATCTCATACCATGTGTGCAATAGCTGGTCCTGGTGGTCTTTGGCTTCCTATTTCGTATGCTGGAAACTAGTTAATCTTTTGCACTTGTATGGATTTTAGGGATTTAGAATTGTTACTTAGTCTTTCAATTATGTTATTTTGTGTGCAAGAAATATCAAACCAAATCTTTGAGTTGTTCCTTCTGAAAGGTGGATACACGTCAATTGTATACCATCAATAATGCTGGTGCTGCAGGATACTTGCCTGAAAGCCTAATGCAAAAAATTAAAAAACACATTAACAATAACAACGGATAATACAGCAGATATGCATTATTTATTTTGCTGTGCAGATATTTCACTTTAACCAAAAAATAAATACTTTTTTTTGTTGGTGGGTGCAGGAACACACAATGCTTTTTACAGGCCCGCTTTTATACACAGTCAGGCCTGTAAAAAGCATCAGTGAAAAGACCCATGTTTGAGTTCTGATGGAGGTTGTGCTCCTTTTAGCTTGTATTTTGACTGGAACACAGAAACAACTTGTGCCTATTGACAACATTATGTTCCTGTCTGCATCGCATGCTCTGTTTCTTAATGTCCTGTCTTATACCTTTGCCATAATTCCATCTTTAAATACTTGATATGCTTTGGAAGGTAGAATATGGGTCAATTGTTTTATTTCATGGTCTTGTCATCACATGGTTTTACTCAGTTTGAAATTCCTTTGTGAAAAGAAAAACGTCGTAAATGTCTAAGGTTTTTATTGGTTCAAATAAATGGGAATAATACAGTTTACCATTGTCTGAAAAGTGGAGTATCATTTCCTAATTTTGTCTAAATGTTGGTCGATGTTTCACGAATTGTATCCTCCCACCAGAGATTTTTATTTTTAATCACACTGACATCTGAATAAAATCCAATTAACAGTAACCAAAAAATCCTTAACTTTAACCAGCCATTAAAAAAAAAAAAAGAACCTGACAGTAGCAACGTAATCAATAACAATCAATGTCCATTTAGTACAGATGGCAGATAAGTTGCAATAAACTGATAATAAGGCAAGCAGATAAATGGTTATTGTTGGTTTATTTAACAGCAGTATGTAAAACCCTATATGCTAATCGAGTAGTACAGATATGAAAGCGATTAGAAGTTGATGAACATGCAACATGTCATTACGCTCTGGGGCTGGCGCTCTCAGCTTCTGTTACCCAGGAAACAAAGCATAATGAAAAAGTTAGTAGCAGAAAGATAAAATCCCAATTTGATGTACTAGGATTAAAACATTCAAACGACAGCAATGCTCACAGATATTCTCTATTGTCTACGGATGCATCCACGGAGGATGTGAACTCACCATCAAGGTCCGGCAGAGTCAACACTTTGCTGAAGCTGTCTGTATATACAGAAACACGGCTTCAGAAATAATCACTTTGATAATATTAATGTTTATATATTTTGCAGGTGCATCAAAAAACAAAAAGTAATCAGGCAAAATGTAATTACATATGACATTCGTACAATTGTTGTGGGGGTAAAAAAAGACATTGGTCCACAACTGGACGTAACATTAGAAATCCTCCCGGTTCTCTATTGTGTGACCGGCAATCTCGTCTCACCGATGGGGACGGACGCGCCGCATCGTCCTCCCGAGGACGCGGGGACCTGCTGCCCGTCGGCCGGGTTCACACACCAGCAGCTGTCCAGGAAGCACTGCTGCGCCCGGTAGAGGCCGCGCCCGTCACAGGCCGGCCGGAAACCCGGCACCTGCAGAGGCTTCCGACCGGCCGCCTCCAGCTGGCAGTCCGTGGCATGCTGGGGGACTGCAGGGCGAGAGGGGGGTTCATGGCGCGTGTAGGTACATATAGAAAAGAATGCAATGTGAATATTTACACAACATACCAGTTTTATCTGTGACCTCGGTAGACGCCTCCTGTGACAGAAGCAGGGAAACAAAACAGAACTGAGACAAGATCTTAAATCGTACAATCAAACACGGCAGAAACTTCGGTGTTTATTTATTGTGAACTTCCATCCCAAGAATATACCTGCAGCTCCATTGTAGCTACGGCCTGACTGATACAACTGTTTGGCTTCTATATCAGAAGATATCGTCTCTACCCGCAAATATATGTCTTAACACTGTATGTTTTATGAGTGAAAAAATGAACCGATCTGGTTTGCGGCATTTTATTTCTTACCTCGTCCACCACATCCAACACTTTGGGAAAGGCGTTCATGGGCATGCGCATGGGGACAGAAGCTGGAGACACCAAGAGGAAACAATGCGTGAGAGGTGGAGGAACAGCAACACAATGAGTGAGGAAGTGAAAGTCAAGAAGGAAGGTTGGATCCATTCTGCCGTCTATGTGTCTTTTAGCACAGATATTCCTCATAAGTCTAACAGGTAATAGAGCCGGTCACTGGGGATTTTGAAGAATTTGTCTCTCATTTTGATAATCACGACTGAATTCCACCTGCACCACCAGATCCAGATCTGGACACGGACAACCTCGACTGCAGGTTTTTGCTCTGGTCCTCCAGAGATTTGATGTCGCTCCTCTGGCTGAGGACCAAGTAGGTGGTCGCCACCTGGCCCGCGATGAGGACACAGGCCAACAGGGTCAGACCTGCCACCTTGTGGGCCCGAGAGGGGCGCCCGCTGTGGGGGAGGAGTGAGGAGGTGAGGAGAGCAGAGCAGGACTTTCACTTGACTCAGTCGATCGGAAACAGGAACGAAGAATGACGGACAAAAGCGGGAGAGCGGGCAAAATGCCTTAAATGTGACGCAGTGTCGTTGAACAACTAACAAGTGGTTAATCTGGACTAAATATTTATGTGGGTTCAAGAGATTAAGAGAGACTGAGAAACAAATCAATGTGAAAGTGAGGAGGCAGAAAATGCAAATATGAGGAACATTTTAGAGGCTCATTCGCAGAATTTCATTGAAACAGGAAGTTTGGCCTCGGTATTCACCGAATGTGGCCTACGTCACCACCCACTCACAGGTTAACTCGGCTGTTGCCAAGCAGACCTCGCGGGAATGTTTTGGAAGTAGTTTTGGCCCTTGTTTTTCAGCCACAAGGCCTCCTTTTGGATATTCCCATAATTTAAAATGCCATGACCTCTCTGAGGCCTCCGATACATCTGTTCTGTACGTATCTAATGTCAAACAAGTTAGATGCAGTTTTGTTTTTAAGTTATTTTAAAATTAATTGTATTGCTTTTCACACAGTGAAACATAAAGTGATTTCCAATCATTTCTGTACTAACATTAGATAAAAATAACAGCAGAGATGAGCAATCCATCATTTTCATAATTTGATTTGTATAGCTCAATATCCAAAAGATCCCTTATTTCTTTTTGGTAATAATTTAGTTAGTGAATTTCCCTCAACACAAGTCAACAAAGTATCGAGAGTGCTGTGAAGAAGGGAAAAAACATTTACATCTACTTATCTTTATAACAATAGCCAATCCAATCTTTATGTCTTAGATCGTATAACAACAGCCAACATAAATTACAGTCGATGGTAACTGACTTTGTGGAGACCGGGTTTTTGGTCCAATAGTTTTCTTGGTCCGAGTATAGAGATACAAAGGCATCATTCTTACCCCTGAGCATTGACTGCCGGCTGGCTGGTAGCCGCCAGGAGAGGCTGGTTCTGGATCTCTGGGTCCGACATCTTCACAAACCTGCAAAGCACATAAACAGATCAACATGAAACACCCAAAAACAAACATCCACCTACCGTAGGGGCATTCAAATGATTGTACCTCAATTCAGGTCAAGTTGCCAGTTGCTTCACGAATGTCAATGACAGACTTCAGTGAGTTTTCAACTTTAAAGGCTGAGAGGAGAAAGAAGGAACTGAAAGCGACAGGCTGGGGAAAACCCACACTGACGTTTTTTTTGCAAACTAAATTTCTGATTGGTCTCTCATGATGACGCATCATCTGTCACCAGGCAGACACGATTGGGCAAAAACTGGTCGCGACTTAAAATTGTCTTTTTATATCAATGTTGTGGGAATTTGGAGACAATTAAACATTGTATTATGTATTGTATTAAGTATTTAAAAAGATCATGTGTGAGCCAACTTCCTTCTTATTTTAGATTAAGTTTAAAAGAAATAGTCAATAGTTACAGAAGAATCTTAAGGTGTCACATAAGAATAAGTAATTTTGTACAGTAGTTTTTTTTCTTTGCTCTCTACGTAATGGCACAAAGGTTTTGAAAGTTTTGAAAATCCCCCCCAAAAAGTAAAGCCGGTGTGGGTATAAACATATAACAACAATACAATGTAGATATAGATATAAATATATCCAAGATTGTACATATCAAAAGTATTCACATATATATACTAAAAAGGTTTAAAAAGACAAAATATCAACTCAAACTTTTTATTTAAGTAAAAGTATAAAAGTTTAAAACTACTTAAAGTATAAAAGTAAAAGTAATGTAAGGGAAACATTTTTCCATTAAAGACAAACTCTTAATGTGTCGATCGCTCACAGTTATAATGATGGGAAACACTGAACTGGCAGTGGTCGGTTATCAAAACATGGGCCAAATAACCCGTTTTTTCCGGCGACCACCGAGGTCACTCTGATGTGTGTCATCTTCAGGTGCATCGCGAAGAAAACCTGAATAGGGTTTTGTGTGAGTGTGTGTGTGTGTGTGTGTGTGTGTGTGTGTGTGTGTGTGTGTGTGTGTGTGTTTGAACGACGATAAGCCGGAATGAAAACAAGCCACGATGAAATAGGAGTAACGAGGCTGTTTATAAAATGTAAGGAGTAGAAAGTACAGATATTTGCGTGAAAGTGGAAGGAGTATAAGTAAAAAGTCGTCTGAAAAATAAATACTCCAGTAAAGTATAGATACCCAAAAGTTGTACTTAAGTAATGTACTGAAGTATTTGTACTTCGTTACTTGACGCCTCTGCCTCTCACTGAAATAGATACTCGCACAGCAGAACAACGTGCGGCTTGGTTGGATTTGGTGTTTTCCGAAGTCAATTGGGTGCAGTACCTCCTCCGCCCAGAAGGGGAGGGGGGCGCTAAATGTTCCTGTTGACTCACCAAAGAGGAAAACATCCCACATTGTGATTGGTCGAACCTGTAATGTTGCGGGAAGTAACCATTCCCGCTGCACCAGCTACGATTTCTAACGGAATACCCACCAATTCGTTGAGCATTTTACGGTATGAATGCACAACTTGTTTTCTACGCGTTCTGCTGTGTAGGAACGCAAAGCGGTACACACCTCTGCCACGTTTTGTGCCATTTAGCGAGCCAAATCTGCTAGCGTCAGCTTGGAGCGCCAAATTTGAAACGACACAAGCTAATTAGAGCTTGGTTGTGATATCGAGCAAACGGTTTCATTTGGTATGACTCAGCGAATGAAATATCTCTGCTGAATGTAACACAGATAGAGCCCGTGCTCTCCGTGTGACTGTCATTGCCTGGTGGCGACAGAATACAGAGTTAGTTAGCTAGCTAATGACAGTGGATAACTGAACACGGACCCGCTGTCATGTTGAGTCGTAACGTCACTAACGTCAGATAAGTTAAAAGATGCAGACGTAACGTCAAAGCGTTGTTAACTCAAACCATTGTTTCCTAGATGATGCGAAGGCCGAGAACAACGACTGCCAAAGTTGCAGAGAACAGAGATGCGGACTCCGACGTGTAAGTGATTTCTCATTTATTTTCTACAGCGCAGCATCTGGGGGTTTTCTGTTTTTGACAAACGTAACACAGTCGTATACTAATAATACTGTGTCATCCACTAGAAACCCTAGTCAGATGTTATGACGTTGAAGGAGTATCTCCTATTTCTGTATTGGAATTTGATAATTTATGTTTCTACCACCAGGTCACTTTCACAGTCGGTCAGTAGTGATGAAGATGTGGATGACTGGAGGCCACCTGAGCCAAAGCCAAAAGCCCGCGGCAGGGCGGCCAAAGCTCCCGCAGCACCCAGGGAGAAGAAAGCCGCTGCCAAGAGACCTGCCAAACCAAAGGAGCCAAAAGCACCCAAACCACCTGCAGCTCCCAAAGTGCCAAAAGTTCCTAAACCAAGGGCACCACGCAAACCTGCAGCGCAGCCAAAAACCAAGGTTCCTAAAGTTCTGAAGGATTCTGGTGCACCAGTGTTGGCTGGAATAAAGAGGAAATATATTAATGAAGGCAACAAGGATGATACGGCTGCTGTAAACAAAAGAGTGAAACAAACTGACTGTCCAGAGGGAGAGAGCGGGCCAAGTGTCAGAATGAAAGAGGAGGTAAGACTCACAACCATTTAAATAACAGTATTATATCTGCACACACACTCTTCCATGTATAGCTGATGTAATCAAAGTAAACAGAGTGTTATTATGTTATTATTATGTCAATGTTTATATTTGTGTTTATTTCCCGTATACTACTCTTTTCTTGGCTGTTTCTTTTTTCTGGCAGAGGGTGTCATTCATCGTGTCCGACGCCCATCCGGCAGGCGGATCGGCAGGCGAGGGGTCGTCGTCACTAGCCGGGTTCAAGCCAAAGAAAGAGGAAGTGGAGGAGGAGGAGGAGGATTTCACGTTTGGTGAGCTCTGTCAAACGAAACAGAAGACCAGCGGTGCCTGTTTGGGACGACCAACTGCTTTACCATCGTCAGAGGCACACGGCCTGAGGAATGAACTCAATATGAACTGGGATTTGAAAGAGGTATTGATAGTGTCGGCGGTGTTTTTTTAATTTACTTGCTCCAAAATATTAACAATGCACATGCAGCTTTATTTTTTGATAAGTTAATAGGTTGTTATGTGGGTGATGTTCTTCTGCCTACTGAACTATTTGCGGATATAGATAGCACTTCTAGAAAATAAGCATGTTTCACTCCCCTTAGCTGCTGTCCACCCTGACGTGTGTGGATCGATGGGTGTGTGCAAATATCGTCGGGCTGCTTCAGGAGGAGAATACGGTGCCATTCATGGTGCGCTACCGCAAAGAGATGATCAACCACATGGACGCCGATGCTGTCCGAGACGTACAGATGGTATATGAGGAGTTATGGTACGCAAATGAAACGCCTTTAAAGAAACATTTAAAAGAAACAAACCTCATCTCCTCTTGCCGGCACTTATCCAATACAATATATACAGCTGGAGTTGTGAAATGTGTTCCAATATGCGTGAGCATTGGCCACTAGATGGTGCTGGTGGTCAAGCTATGAGGAGTGAAACTGTATCTTGTGATTTGTGATTGTCTTACTTGCTATAATATCTGTTATTTAGAGTGTGTGCTTCATCATCATGCTTCTCTGCATATATAAGCAGTTTCTCTTTTTGTTATTGTTTACGTGCTGTGTTGCCTCACAGTTCTCTAGCCAAGAAGACCCAGTCGGTGGTTCAGACCCTGAAGAAAGACGGGGTTCTCACACCTGAGTTGGAGCAAAATCTGAGGAGCAGCCGATCAGCCGATGAACTGGATCATGTGGTCAGAATCATGTTTGATTGCTAAAACAATATCCTACATTTTAAATTGAACTGTGGCCATGTAATTCCTGGTATTGGCTCTCACACCTGTCCTTACCAGCCATCTCAGTCCTGTGCATCTGTCCTTGTGCGTAGTATTCTCCTTATAAGAAAGGCAGTAAGCTGACGAAGGCTCGCAGAGCCAAAGCACTCGGCCTCGAGGCGGCCGCCTTTGCAATCTTGAACACACCGCATACTCTGGATTTAAAGTCATGGGTAACACCTGGTACTGAAGGTAAGACATATATACACACACACACCCCAAAAACGTTCCAGACATAAAACAAAGCCCTCAACATTGTATACATTATATTTGCTCTAATATTTACAGAGGTCCTCAAGTGGGCTGTTTTTTACTATGGTGTGTGTGTCATTGTGTGCCAGGTCTGTCATCGGTGGAAGAAGTGGCTACAGGTGTGGAACATATCTTGGCTGATATGATCGCCAAAGATCCTGAGACACTCACCTACGTGAAAACATTGTGAGAACACATGCACAACATGCACATAAAAATTCTTCATTTTTCTGTGTTTGATTTAATTTTCCGTAATGGTCTGTGTTACATTGATATTACATCGATATCTCCTGGATGCTACATTGATGATGATACAGTGGCCATTCCCTCCGTGTTTCCCTCCCGCTGTGTCAGGTGTGAGAACAGCTTTGTGACCATCCAGTCCTCCGTGTCCAAGTCGGCCCTAAAGGAAAAGGAGCAGGAGAAGTCTGCGGAGGGCAACAAGAAACCCGGAGCCCAGCAAAACAAAAACAAGGACATTGACAAGTTCCACCTCTACCTTGACTTCACCTGCAACATCCAACGCATCCAACCCCATCAGGTAGAAACAGACCAGTTTATGGTTCCTCCTTCCTCCCTTCCTTTGGGAAGAAGAGCCGTGACCCACAGTGTTTGGCACACATACTTTTCACGAAAGCAATAGTTTTAAAAAACACAAACACATGCACACCATCTGTTTGTGTTTGTGTCATTTCCGTCTGCTTCATCTGTGCCGCTTCTGAATGCTAGCCACGTCAGTCGCAGTTAGCCTTGTCTGTACCCCTCCTGCGCCCTGCTCTGCCTCCTCGGCTCCCCCTCTGTCTCTCTAGTGACTAGTGGGTTACTCAGAGTTGGTCCCGGGCCTCATGTGTCACCACGGCTTCCATCACCCGCTGCCTCTCTGCCACAACACACTCTCTGGCAACCGCGCTCTGCCCTACAGTCATACAATCGCACAAACATACATTCATGCGCGCGCACACACACACACACACGTGCTTACACACAAGCACACCCCGCGAGTCCCCTCATTCTCTCCTCTTAACATATGTGACATGTCCCCTGCCGACATGCCATTGGATTAGGAGGCTTTGATTGACAGGCGCTCTCCTGTAGTGACAGCTACTGCTGCTGGGCCCACGGGCGGACGGAAGGACGGGTGGAGCGGGCGGGGGTGGCAAAAGGGAGGAAGGGAGCGAACGAACAGACGAGCGACGCCGATGTGCGTCCGTCACTCTCTCGCCTTGCTCTGCGCCCCCCCCCCCCCCCCCTCCCCCCTCCCTCTATTTCTGACTAAACCTCAGCCTTCCAGTCCCCCCCACACCTCCCCTTTTCCCTTCTCCTCTCCCGTGTATGAGAGGCCTTTAATTCGATGACTCGCCTTTGTCACGGGGCGTTAATCCACAGGCTGCTGTGACCCTGCTAGCTGTCAGATTCCGGCTAAAATGAACCTTTTCTAGCCGTCAAGTTGTCGCGAAGGGGGAGCAGGTGGGAGATGTGTTTTGACAGGAGGCATGTGTGTGGGCACACACTTGCCCGTTTGCTTTAGCACATTTTATTCAGCCCCGGCTCTGGTGGTTTGTTAAAGGAAAGAGACGGGGCATCTTGTGAAGGGAGGTATAGAAAGGTTTGGACTGTGCGGTCAACCGGCATTTTAATCCAACAGCAGGTGGGAAATGAACTGGTGGCGAACAAAAGAAGCCATTTAATTGTTAATGTTTTAGTTTAAAGACGGAATAATCTTTAATGTTTTACAGGTTTTAATTGATTTGACTAAGACATACAGTTAATATAAAAACGGTAGAAAGACTAAAGATGGATGAAACGTGAACATTCAGTCCTCATTGTCTGCATGAAATGTAATTTGGGATTAAAAAAATGTGGGGCTGCATTATGCTAATGTTCATTTTCTGTTAATCTGACTATTATTAATTGCTTGGTCTATAAAATGCTCTAGAGAAGGTCGTCAAATGGCTTTTTTTGTCCAACCAACTCCTAAATCCAAAGATATTTAATTATACAAACTGCAATCAGAACAAGAGAATGTTTGGTATTTTTCAATTTGATTTGACAATTGACATTTTTGGAGTATTTCATTTCCCCCCCATACAATGCATTTTGTATTATGGAGAGTTCTGGAATATAAAAAGTTCCATGTATGTCCTTGATTAAGGTTAGTTCATACAAAGCTCTGGGATTCCGTGTGTCTTGGAGCCATTTGACGCATCTCGTCGAGATGCTTAGCTCAGATTTAATTCAGTCAGATTTGATTTGAGTTCTCCTTTCGAGGGCTCACATTTACCTCATAGCTATACAGCACGCCAGGGCCGATCTGTTGAGCGTGCAGTGGGCTACTTTTAATGCGATTTGTGTTGTGATCAAATGGTAGTTTAGCGCTTCGGTGTGCGGCCCGCCTGCAGAGGGGCTTTGGTAAATGAAGCTGTTTCATCAATTGAACACTCCTTTTTTGATGGACAGGTTGGGATAAACAAGTTAATTTCCACTGTCACTCACCAACACTTAGTTTTAAGTGTTTGTAAAGGAGATAAATATTTTACTATATCAAAAAGAATGTAGAACAGCAAATATTCTTACACATTTTAATAATGATTTATTTTTTAAGACGAAACCCTCCACCCCAAAATGTACTTGTTTGTGGCTTAGTTACTTAACTATTTAAAATAGTTAATAGCAAACTCCTTCTGCCTTCTTACCCCATGTAATTGGCACTCATGGTAAATATCTGCCCCAGGGTTATGAAAATAAATACGGACACATTTGGTCGAGCTACATTTTAAACCACAAAGTGAAGTAAGCGCTAATGGAGCCGCCTTCCTGCTCTCCTCCTCCTCGTTGCGAGTGAAGTTTGTTCTTCCACCAGAGACCTCTGGAC
Source organism: Gasterosteus aculeatus (assembly GCF_964276395.1). NCBI lineage: Eukaryota > Metazoa > Chordata > Actinopteri > Perciformes > Gasterosteidae > Gasterosteus > Gasterosteus aculeatus. The sequence continues at coordinate 16,499,888 of NC_135693.1, read as the reverse complement.
GCCGCGTTTGTTTTCGGACAGAACAGGAGAGCGTAAAAGGGGCAGAAGGAGCACGGAGTTCTCCCGGAGCGGCCCGTGTGTTTGTGTAAGAGAGAGGCGTGTCGCGCTGGGCCGCGCCCCCCCCCGCAGTGTCTTATCCGCAGCCATATTTAGAGAGTCAATATTCATCTGGAACCATACGGCCTAAAGAATAATATTCTCTAAATGTAGCTTACATTCCATACAGATTAACCAGTTATCAAGGTCTGTCAGGAATATAATATGCTTGTTTCCCTTTTTTATTGTTAACCCCTTGGCACTAGTACAGCCAAGCTCTAACTTTTATTGTCAGCAATCTCTGGAGCATCACATTAACAAAAGCATTTCTTTACACAAAAAAGTACTTTTTGTACTTAAATGATGAATATTATCTAAAAATAAACAGTTTTGAAATGTGAAATGCGTGATAACCCTGCGTGGATCCGCTGACATGTTATTGTACAGCAGGTCACATGTGTGCGAATGTGCTGTGAGTCTTTGTGTGTCCGTGTGCGTGCGTCTTTCTGTGTGTCCTTGATACGCCGGATGGATGGACGTGTTGATAGTATCCTTCCGAGGAACGCGTTAGACAGCGAAGGAGACAGGCGGAGAGAGGACGGCCGTTGGGCCCCCGCCCGCCCTCCCTCGGGGGGCCCGGGGCCCAACGGACCATCTAGGAAAGGCGTTCTGTCTGGTCTCGTCAGGCTTTGGCCGGGACTCGGCCGTGTGTCACTCCTCGCCTATCCGACGCACAAACAGGCGCCTTTTACTCCGTCTCACACCCCCCCTCCTCCCTCCGAGATCACCCTGCGTCTTCCACCAGTGACCTGACCCGGGCGGAAAGTGAGAGCCGTCACGTCCACACAGACACTGGGTTGTGGCTCACGGGCGAGGACAGAGACACGGCGAGGACGGTTGGAGACAAACAAATGTCCATTTCAGCAGATTTAGTTTTTGGCAACCGGGCAAAGGGAAGATCAGTTTCGGGCATTTTGGTGGTAGAATTAGAGGATGCTGGGAAGCACAAGTCGGGATTTAGGATTCGCAGCAATGTCAGGTGACGTTTGGCTCCATCGGAAACGGGTGTCGGACATGTCTAGAAACCGGCATTAAATGATTGACCATCATGCGACTGTGGTCAGTCATGCTGAAAATACTCCTTAAAACTTTTCAGTGTTGAGGAAGGAGCATGTAGTATTCCCATTAAATGTCACTCTTGGGCTTACCCAGACGTTCTGAGGATCCGGAAAGACGTGGTTTCCTTCCAGGCTCCAGCAGCATGCTAAACAGTGCTTTGATGGAGATCGTTTGAGAAACCTCATCACAGTCGGTGTGTCAGCCCGGGGCAGGAACATGCCAACCCAAGAGGAATCTAACTTTCATCATAGTTCAACCGAGATCGCTGCATTAATTCCTGCCTCCGCTCTGCCATTAGCTGTGTTTTACATTTTGATATTTGTGTGTGTGTGTGTTGCATATGTGTTCAGCACATCCGAGGGTGCTGCTGAGTGGTAATGGTTGTGGCACCACGTGTGTTTGCGTGCGGGTGGGAGCGAGGGGGGGAGGGGGGGGAGAAGGCCTTGCGGTCCCAGCGCTGATGGTGGCGTAGTGGTGGCATTTGTCGGATTGCTTCTTCCGCTTGGTTTCCAGATTGACGTTTTGTTTCTTGGCCCTGTTCTGTGGCGTGCTAAAGATTCCCCACTGAAAAGGTCAGACACTTACTACAGTTTGCTTAACAGCATGTAGCAGTTCCTCTGAGGGGGGAGCAGCACACAACACAACAGCCTGGCCACAGGATACTCTCCTGGGCTCATCACTCGCACACATTCTGGGTTTCAACGGAGGTTTGGGTGCACCTGTGTTTAAAAAAAATATATTTGTGTACAGTAATCTTACCACAAGTAAAGTAATGTGTACAAATTACAGTTGAATTAAAAGTCTCTCTGTGTTACCTGTGCGCTGTTTACACAATTTGTTGTATTGCATTAAACATGAGGTGTGTGTCTCTGTACACAGACCCTGGCTATTAACCGAGGAGAGAATCTGAAGATTCTGACGGTGAAAGTGAACATTCCCGACAGGTTGAAGAATGACTTCACGAGTTGGTGCATCAACAACAGGTCAGAAACGCTGTATATATTTTTACTTTGAAGAATAATTTCAGTTTTTTGTTTTAAAGAAGCAAGGATTACATTAATAATTTGTTATGCTGCATCCTTTTGTTTTAATCGCACTATATGACACAAGCTTGGTGTTTGTTATGTGCTTTATAAGTTCAGGGCTTTATTGAAATATCTCAACAATCAATTCATCTTGTATAAAAAAGGTTGAAGAATTAACAAATGTAATATTTAATCAGGAAGCTGTCTTGTTTGTTTGAAAGGAATGGTTATTAAGCCAGATGGCTGCTTAATAAAATAAAAAAAAGAATTCTTGCCCAAACGGGGTTGTGCTTTAAAGTCCCATTTTATTCTCTAAATTGCATTCATTGGTGGAAATGGCTCTTTGAAGGACTGAAAAACCTTCTGTGCCCTTTTAATGCAGGTGGAGGCCGAGGACGTTTGCAAAAGACGAGCTTCGTGCAATCATCAAGAATGCTGTCGAGGACTCTTATAAAAGGCTTATTCTGCCTTTCCTCACTAGGAGCTACAGGTATTCTGTGTGTGGGGTGATAACCAATTCTCAATTGTGTCCCTCCGTTCACCGTTCTTCTTTATACACCCCCGCCCCAATATCTCCCTGTCGCTCCCTTGCATCCCGTCCCGTCAGGACTAAGCTGACAACTGCAGCAGAGAAGGAGTCAATCGCCATGTTTGTGCGAAACCTGCGGCAGCGCCTGCTGGTGTGTCCAGTGAGGGGCTGCGTCATCATGGGGGTGGACCCCGGCTTCAGACATGGCTGTAAGCTGGCAGTTCTCTCCCCCACTAGTAAGTCAACACACATCTAAAACCTTTTGGGCCGTAATCCTCGTTAGAACATACCCTCTGACAGTAATTAGTACAGCTCGTTAGCTTAACTTAAGCCCTACCTCATTAGAATATGCTACTCTTCATAATGTTATTGGGTGCTGATACATTTCATGGACACGTTTTTAGGAACAGTCTCATTGCATTTCACTAACAGCATTTTTCTCTAACTAGCCTCAGCTTCTAATAGTTCGGTTCAGTTCAGATTGTTTATCTCCTCTATTACACTATGCAAACCGAGTGCCATCGCAGATTCGTGGCTGAGGGCCGACATTTTGGTGTTTGCGTGCATGTCATGAGACTAGATGCCAAGTGGCACGACCCTGGCGAGTGGATTATGCGTTAGCGTGCACACGTGCCGGCGTGTTTTGGTATGACCGTTGTGCTCCACTGAATGTCACAGCGCGAGTCTGAGTGGGTGTGGCCTCACACTGCGCCGGGGCGGGTCCCACCCTCCGGGTGACTGACTGAATGACTGTGTGGCCACAAGTCACGCTGACACACTTAAAACAGACTGACACGGGTCCGCGTTGGGTGTCCGGTCATGTGACCTTCGGTCCAGGCTGCACTCGTCCTCTGCGGAATCATCTAACTGTCAGGTAGAGGAACTCCTGCAGAGGCTCAGATAAATGCTGAGTTCATGCATCGTTTGGTTTATTTGGGGTATTGTATGCTGTGAAGAACGTGCAACGTACGAGAGATAGTGTTTTGTTAGTCTATTGAAACCCCCTTTTGTCAATATAATACGTTGGGTTTTTCTCCCTGATCTCAGGTCAGATCCTCCATACTGATGTTGTGTACCTGCATAATGCAGGCAACCAGAGAGAAGCAGACAAACTGCGCCACCTCATGATCAAATACAGGTACCGCTGCTTGCGTCCGGAAAGTCCACTTTAAAGTGTAATGTTTAATGGACCATTAATGAATATCTTGATTGTATTAATCAATTTTATTGGTGTGAATTTCCTCTCTGCGTGTGTACATATCGGCATTAATAACTCATGTAAACAGAGTCATAAGCGTACACAGCAAATATAGCTGATTCTGACAATCTCTATTTTCTGTTGTATGAATGAACATAATATTCAAAACGGGGAAGGATAATTGTAAACGTAACATCGTTTTTACAGTTGCTTTTATAATCCTCCTTCTGCTCTTCCTCTCGTCCACACTAGCTGTTCCAAGGTTGTCATCGGCAACGGGACAGCGTGCCGTGAGACTGAGTCGGTCTTCGCGGACCTCATTTCTAGACGCTGTTTTCACCCCCTGGACGTGTCCTACTGGTAAGCTGCTTCATCCGGTGCATTTGACCGCAGGCCCCAGTTACCCTGAACAGAAAAACAACTGGTTGCACAACATTGATGGTAGGAACCCTACCGTCCATGGCATCACTTTCTCTTTGGTGGCACACGTTATTTCACCATGTGTTGATATTTGTCGAGATTTATTTAGTATGAGGTACGCGATGATGGCGAGGACAGTGAGATGTGTCGCTGAGGTCTGAATTAGGATGATGATGATGGTCGAGGATTAGCAAAAGTGGAAAGCCTGGCGTGCGGAGGGGAAAGCGGTTGAATAAACGGAGTCAGCGATGCAAAAGGATAAAGTACGGAGGAAGAGAAAGTGTGGGAGAGAGACACAAAGTGGAATGTGTCCCTCAAGCAAATACCGTCCATTAAAGCCATCTGGTCTGCGTTTGACTTCGGCCCAATTAAAGGGAGGTTTTGCGGTCCACGTTGTGTCGGTAACCAGGCCCAGTCCGCACTTTAGAATACAACAGCGCAGAACCTCGGCCCAAGCATAATAACCAGCGGCCTCTCTCTCTGTCTGCGGAGTTCCATGTGTGTTTGTTGACTTGGGGCTGGCATTGGGAGCGCGGCCTAGAATGATTCTGAGCTGTGCGGGAAAGTGTCTGACTGCATACGAGGCTTTTGTCAGGATACCTTTGGTGTAATAGCCCGCATTTCTTTTTCCTTCAGTGGGGCGTTTATTAAGTTAACTTCCCCTTGATTATTTTCACGACGGACATTTTTTCCTTCGAGAGCAGCAAAGTTTAACATCTTGATATAATGTCCTCTTATTCATTCTTTTCCTGCAGCTAATGGCGTTTGTGGTGCGAATGTTGTACTTGTGTTTGATGCGGTGCAGACTAAATGTCCCATAACGCCTGATACGATTAACTATGTTTTTGCAGCACGTAATAAATGCGTAAATGGTCCACCTTTTCCTTGGTAGGGTCGGTTGAATAAAGGCTCTTTGCAAGTGCATGAACTATGGTTGTTGTCATCTAGATGATATCGCCCTGCAGTCCTCTGGTCTCATGCCTCGCTTTGGTTTCTTTGGACCGCGGATGATGGAGGCTCAGAGAAACATAGTTTTAAGTCTGTATTAAAATCATACACTCAGACTATTTTTCTCCCCTCCCTCCTTGTCTCTTTATTATCTTTATTCCCCCTCTCTGCTGTCTTCCTTCCTGGCCACTGTCCATATGTCCATCATCTGTGCTCTAGATCGAGAAAACTCTCTGTGGTCCAACTTATTCAGTGTTACACACGTGCATATGTGAGACAAACATCCAATTTCTCAGCACCAATTAAAATTCAGCTTCACTGAAAAGCACACTCATCAGAAAACATCTATACAAACGCATGTTTTAAATACCCCTTAAATGTGTACCATAAAAAGGTCTTCAGACGGTTACTAGATGGTGACTTAGATCTTTGGACAGGGCATCAAAGTTGCTAAATACAAATATAAGTCCTCTCCTTTCAACAGTAGATAATTACTAGATCTTTTTTAATGTTTCCCAAATAAATGAACATTGATTGAGTTTGTAAAGAATAATTAAATGCCTGTTTTTATTCAAAGCAAATTGTGTAAATTAACAATAAACAAATCGACGTTTATTATTATGTTGTATGCTGGATAAACAGAACGTCTGTGGTTTATTTCCTTTATTTTGGACTTGTTATTAGTCCATGTTACTACCCAAAGTTCACACAAACGTCCCCCCATAGATGATGATGAGAGGGCAAGGACTGTCGCCGCTGACTATGAGGGTCTCACTCCCCTGCTGACTGACCCGCAGCTGACCCGGGCCTGCCATTAGAGGAACCTCATTACCACGGCAACAAAGATGATGGCAATGGTGGAGGCATCTGAAACCGCAGGGGGTCTAAGTGCTTGCTGTGATTGTCCCCGGTTCAATTAAATGACCCAGTTTATAGTGTGTGTGCGTGTGTGCGTGTGTGCGTGCGTGCGTGGCGGTTCATTGGGGCAAAGGGGGCGTAGTCAGGCTTTGACGGACAGGTGTTCGCAGGAAGTCTATCAGGCAGCCCAGGTAGTGGGAGCCGGCTCAGCCGCAGACTGTTCGGTGTACGTACAAAGTCACCGTTCCATCCACTTGACCATCCGTGTCTTTGACCCCTCTGTCCATTTCTATCCACGGTTTTAATTTTTTTTTTGATGGTTTTGATCATCATTAACTTGTCTTTTGGGGTAGAAGTTCAGTCACAGCTCCTCTCCGCCTCGGCAGTGCAGTAGTTCATTAAAGACCTCAGCCTCATTCGCACCATCTGCTTCATGTCTCCCAGTGAGCCTTCATTGTGTCACCACCCCCAACCTTCTCCACCCTTTCTTCCCCGCACGCCTCTCTCGCTCTCTCTCCCCCTCGGCCCTTCTGCCTCAGCGCTCAGCTGGAATGACAGCCAGAAATGGCGGCCTGCGGGACCTCCTTCCTTGTGTGTCTGTGTGTATGCAGCTCTCAGTGCTGATGGAGTAGACTCGTTGACTCACCGAGGGACCTCTTCCATATTCTTTCAAGGAGTTTGTACTTTTATGAATACAGCCGAAGAGCACAGATTGTCATCTATGTGTGTAAATGGGTATGAAAGGCCAGAGTGAAATGAAAAAAAAAATCCTGAAAGAAGTCAGGTAAATAGTTAAATGAAGTCCATTTGTGTGCACGTGTCACATTTATACACAGACCTCCGCTTCCACACCTCTAAAAGGAAACTGACCAAGAAGCTTCAAGAGTGATCACATCAACACAACGTGTCTCCCGCCGCTGTTGTCTTTGCTAAGTGAGGAACACGTGACCAGAATCGTCTCCCCGACGCCTTATTAGACGCACAACAAAAGTAACATGACACGATTGAGCCTGAATGCTGCCTGCGGGAAGGAGCAGCACCCCGCAGGGCGCTGTACACTACTGACCCCCCCCTCCCCTCCACAGGAAGCACATCAAGTTATTTAACATTCAAATGTGCTGATTTAGGTAAATTGTTTGTGTGTGTGTGTGTGCGTGTGTGTTTTTGTTTCACTTGCATCGTGGAATAATTGAAAAGTTCATTACCTGCTGAGCAACGTGTATCTTAACAGTTTGGAGGACAAACTGATTTATTTGCTGCGGCAGCTATAATACGTTTGAGTGTTTGGGGGCTGAATGCGTGAAGAATGAGTAGTTGACAGTGTCGGGCTACAGCAAGCAGACGTTAATGATATCAGAGGGCAAGAATATGTGGGGTAAGGTTATGGAGGTCTCTGGGCTCCACTGATGACACACACACACACACACACACACACACACACACACACACACACACACACACACACACACACAGCTAAAGGCAAACACAAACGACATCCAATTTCTTGACCACTTGCTCTGTCGGTCCTGAAGGCAGTGAGATGACCGACCCGGTTACTGCCTCCCCGTTTGCTGTGAGTGAAATGCTTAATTAATTAATTACAATGTAGCTCATAATAGTACATGTATCTAATTGCAAATGAACCACATCAAATTGCAGTGTGGTATAATTTGTTGTGTGACAACAACTTGGATGATCTTTGTTACTTTGGTGACGTCCTGCTGTTTATCTGGACTTGTTTCTCGCACGATGCTGCACTCTGTAGCCGCTAAGAGAAGGAGGTGGCCTCTCTGTCTAGCTCCTCCTCGTTCTCCTTGCCGCGGCGGGAGACGTTATCAAACAGCCAACGGAGCGCCACAATGACGCCGCAGGGCGGGACCTTGACCGTCTGGCCCTGCGGCTCGCTCACATCGGGGTGAGATCATTATTACTGGCTAGCTGATGGACCTGCGGGACAGCGGTGTGGACTCTATTCATGACTCTGTGTGTGTGTATCCACTGTCATGTCCTATGTCCAGGCATGCTCCCAGGGCCGGGCTGAGTGAGTGATGAACATAGTGGCAGGACCGGCGATGAGTGAGTGAGGCCTAATCCAGAGTTTGACAGCGACCGAGGAGAGGGGGGGGGGGGGGGTCGAGCAAGCCGATGAAGGGGAGTTATGCATTTTATTTGTGAAGTCGTATGTGTGGAGCTGCTAAAGTAGATGAGTTGTCTATAGTCCATGAGAGGCGACTCCATTGTCAGCCGATGACGGGTGAGAAAAGGAGGAAAAGAGGCCCGACTATGGCTGTTGCGTCTGTGTCCTCCTTCTGCAGTTATTTTTGTTTGTGCTTTAGTTTTTGCGTCCTCCATCTCTCTTCCCTTCATTCCGTCCCGCCTTCTCTCTTTCCTCGCGTGCAAAAAAGTTTTGTCTTGAGCAATTTGGCCTTGAGGGGCTTTACAATGTGCACAGCACACGACTCCCTCTGTCCTCAGACCCTCCGCGTGTCTCACACACCTTCTGTTTTTAAAGCACAGCTTTGTGTGTGTGTGTGTTTCTTGTCACTGGTTAGAAAAGGGGTGTCGGGCTGAGGACCGGTGGCGTTGGCAGGTGGCGGCCAGTGAATATCTGCCAGCCTCATCCGTATCACCCACAGCCCCCCCCCCCACGCCCCCTCCCGTCTCCCAGCGCGCCTCACTGGTGGTCGGCCTCCGTCCCTTCTGCCTCCGCCCGTCCCGCCCTGAGGTCCCAGTGTTCCCTGCGACTGTCCTGCCTGTGACAAACGTTTCTTAGCCTGTGTGACATGCCGTGTGTGTGTGTGTGTTTTAGCATGCTGTGTTTATGCGTTTGTGCGTGACACGTGCGCAGGCCTTTGCTGCTACCAGATTGACATGAGTGTCTGTGAGGCTTTGCTCTTTTCAGACGTTCCTCACACTGGCAGTTGGAGTTTCTGTGCGTGTGTGCGTGCCTTCTAGCGCCGTGCTGGAGACTGACGGCCCCTGACACCTGCCATTTGGACGCTTTTCTCTGTGAAAAATGTCATCGTCTTCAGACCCGACGTGTGTGTGTGTGTGTGTGTGTGTGTGTGTGTGTGTGTGTGTGTGTGTGTGTGTGTGTGTGTGTGTGTGTGTGTGTGTGTGTGTGTGTGAGCGATAGCGATGCTCCCTGGGGTCAAGCTTTGCAGCTGACTGAACAATGGATCCAAGCTGTTTGAGCAGCCGGAGCAGAGAAACTTATGTGTGTTTGTATGAATGTATTTCGGGCTGCTACTTTGTGACACAAAAGCTCCCGTATTAAGTATCTGACATAAACTGAGATGTGGACAAAGAAAGAGACCGATGAAGCAGGTATAATTGTCCATGGATCTGTAACTATTTTTTGGGCAAAAAGGTTCTAACGCGGAAAATAATTTGGATCAACAATGAATGAATTAACTCCCAACAAACAAGTGGCACTGAAGGTTGTTTTTTTTAACGTTTCCGCTGCAACGTCAGTCAGTTTTGTCAGAGGTACATATTCACATATTGCCTATATCCATGAGCCTAGAATACTTTGAAATACAGCAATTTGTTCAAACCTAAAGTCTATATTTTATTATTGCAGTCACCCCCACCTTCCAAACTTTTTGTCCTGTGTATCAAATTAGTTGATGATATTATTGCCCCTCTTCTTTTCTGACTGATTGGATGAGCTGTTTTTAATTTAGACGAGGGCTCTAAGCCAGAAGGCTGTAATGAGGTATCAAAGTGTGTATCCATCTCGTCCAATGTTGGGTTTCTTGAGGGGCAGCAGGGGGCCAGTCATGATGTGTGTGTGTGTGTGTGTGTGTGTGTGTGTCCTGCCCCAGGCTGTGTCTCAAAGATGAGTAGGGGAACAGTAGGGGAACAGATCTGGAGCCCGTTGGTGACTTTGCCCCGGGACGGGACAGGGCTAAAGGCCGCCCTGCGTGTGTATGTGTGTGTGTGTGTGTGTGTGTGTGTGTGTTTGTATACACACAAAGCCAAAGAGTGTGAATAAATGATAATCCTACAGGGGCCACCAAGTCATCGCTTTACACCACAAGGCGATCTTTGACTTTGTGTGTGTGTGTGTGTGTGTGTGTGTGTGTATGTGTGTGTGTGTGTGTGTGTGTGTGTGTGTGTGTGTGTGTGTGTGTGTGTGTCCACGCTTCGACCATCCATCCACTTAGGCCAGTGAGCTGGGGAGCAGACAACCTTCTGCTGGCTGCCAGGATGATGCCCTCACTATGGCGACGGCCATGGACGCTACGGCGACGAGGGCTCAGAGCTGTATCCATGACAGTGCTGTTACCCAGCTGCCCCAGTGGCAGCCTTAATTAAATTAGACATGATAGGGGCTGGTGGCCTCCCTTTCTTCGCTCTCCTTACTCTCTTGCCTTCTGTTTTTTATATTATCTACTTTTTTTTAAACTTATGTTGGGCCCATCTCTCCTGTTCTTTTTTTTTTTTTTTCCCATTTCATTCATTTTTCCCATTTCATTCCTTTTCCACCCAGCACCTCTCTTTTACTTGACCTCCATTATCCTCCCGTCTGAATGAGAACAGCGGGGGTTCCGTGTGTTATTTCCATCTGGCATAATTGAAAGTCTATCATCAAATTATTATAGTGAACATTTCAGATTTCTGTGTCTCACTCCGCTTAAATGATCTGTGCCTTTTGTCTCGCGCACGCAGACCGTGTCGGGTTAATGACCAGCTCTGCTTTGACCTCCTTGAAGGTCATGTGCCAGTGCTCGTTAGCTGTGTCACCATGGCGATATGTCAGCTGTCAGCACGATGGATAAGGACCTGACAAAAAGAACAGTGAGGCGGAGGAGGGGATGAATAGAGGATATGGGGGGAAAAAGAGGGAGGGAGGGAGGGAGGACAAGTTAATTTAAATGTGAGTCCCATCAGAAGGCCTCTGCCACTCCTCATTAACAAGATATTTATAATTGGCAAGGTTGCTGTGGCAAGGTCCAAGCCTCTGGGAGGCTGTGTGTGTGTGTGTGTGTGTGTGTGTGTTACAGAAGGCCTCATTGTGAGTTGTGGACATTGGGGAGGTGCTGACCTCTTCCTCATATTGGTCAGCCCCTGAGGAAAAAGTGCCCCCCCCACCCCCTTCCTTCCTTGAATCCTCCCCCTCTCGCCAACCAGCCGGGAGAATAGAAGAACTAAACAACATGACAGCTTCATGTCGGTAGCATCAACACGGGTATCAGTGGCTTTGTTGTACCGCCGTTCTGTCTGCGTGGTGATGGGTGATAAACGGCCTACTTTAGACTGAATACATTAACATGGAAATAGTACATTTGTTGCCATTTAACCGCAATGTTGCCCTTTAGAATTCTATGATTTTCACTGCCAAGACCTACAAAAATTGGCAAATGAGCCTCAGCTGGATTACATCGGAATTTGGTGCGTCGTTGCAGGTTAAAATTAGACTGAAGGTGATTTGTCTAAAGTCGTCAATATTGTGCAATAATACCGGTACAAGGTTTAACGGTGGCATTCTTTCAAAGCCTAATTCACCATTCCACTGTATCAAACCACCGCGAGCAGGAGAACCGCTGACTGAGGTTAATTAAGGTTTGTTCCTCATTTTTGTTGTTCTAGTTCCCCAATACAAACGTCTCCTTTCACCAAATATTCAGTGAAATTTGGCTCATTCTGATAATATATCTGGTAAAAGTACGACATAATGTGCCTCAACTTAATTTCTATGTTCCTCACACAAGTGCGTCGCCCGTTTTCTCCTGGTTATGCTCAGACTGATGAACGCCGGTACTCGCCCGTGGCCTCTAGATGGCAGTAGTGTCACATAGATTGTGAGTGCGCTGAGCTGAACTAAAATCCCTAAAAGCCCTCCCTATTACTAAAGTGTATGTGGTTTCAATGGGCATAGGTGCTCATGCTCAAGTTAAAATAGACTGGGGATCTACATTTACCCACAGTGCATTTGATTTTGACTCAAAAATGGACCTATTCTCGATTATGCTCAGGATTCATTGTTGCACACTAAGCCCATGTAATCGGGATGCATGTGGTTCTTCACACCTGCTCTCAGTTGAATTCCTGCATTTGAATGAATGAAATTGTGCTTTTCTGGCCACTGTGGCAGTAATTACGGTCAAGCTTTGGCTACAAAGGGCTGGCCAGAGTCAAATGAAGAGCCAGCGTGTGAAGTTGCCAGTGGTGATTTTCCTTAAAAGCTTTCCCATTATGTCTTTTTAGCGCGGTAATAACTCCTCACTATTAGCTCCCCTCTGCTCTATTGCCCGCCTCACTCTTTCCAACACAAGCCAATCCCTATTTCTATGTCTATATATATATATATATATATATATATATAAAAAATTGTTTTTTTCTTCCTGCAGTATAACCAGCGAGGCGGGAGCCTCCATCTACAGCGTGAGTCCTGAGGCAGTCAAAGAGCTGCCGGACATGGACCCCAACCTCAGGAGTGCAGGTAGGCAGCCAGACTTAATTGTCTTGATGGTTGATCTGATGGTTGTTAAATGTTTTGTTAGTTAACGTGCGTCATTCCTCGAAATTAACTATGACATAATGTCTGGTGTTTACAGGGTTGCAATTATCCGGATCATTGTTTTCTTCAGTAGTTCAGTAAATTGTGGGAAAATTAAAAAAAAAAGACAATTCCTCAGAGCTTGAGATGACTTCAAATTAATTGTTTTCAAGTTTTTTGCTTCATCAGCTAATTGTGTGAGCTGTAATACTTAGTGATCCACAGGGGGTATACACAGGGGTTGTTTCAGAGAGACAACATAGTATGAATACTTTTTATATTCATATCATATAATGCGTCTCTAATGTCTTTAGTTGCACAAGTGAGGATAATAACAACTGTTTTCAGACACTAATCTCAATGTAATGCCGAGTCATCAGTGACTTATCATGGCCACTTGGCTTTCCTACGTCTCTCCTGCTCTTTCTCCCACTCGCCACCTCTCCCTCATTCACTGCACCCACTGCATCGCCGAAAGCACAGCAAAATCAAATAAAATGAATCACACAGAGTTTTGTCGAACACAATGTTTCCAGCAGACTTCCTCTATAAAAGCCGTAAATCCAGCGAGGCCGGCTTAGTTTCCTGTGGTCAGCAGTGGAGATTCATGTTCATGCCCCTAATGAAAGCCACGGGAAATGTACAGCGCTTGATTTTGGATCGGTAGGAAAATGAGAAGACTGTTTGTGTCCTCGAGCGGTAACGTGTAACAACAGAGTAAAAGACGGCGTAAAAAGTCGGTAAAAGGCACCTTTTCTCCGTCATCCCGCTTCCTGGGAGATCCGGTGACATCTAGTGGTGACAGGGCAACATTTCAGCCATCTGTTTTTGTGTTCAGCTCGCATTCTGCTGAGTGACAGATGAGCCAAGTAAAAAAAAAGGCACATTTGCCTTGTAGCTATAATTAGTATGCATATATGTTAATGTTGTGTTCATGTTTTTATTGCTGTTATTCTACACTTTCCAAATATTTGGACCGGTTGCATGTCGATACTTTGGCATCATTGTTCTAGAGACATTCATGCCAAAAAAGCTCCATTAAATTGAATTGAGTCTGAACCAGAATAGATGGAAAGTGGAGTGTTTTTTTTTTTTTTTTTTGATGGTGCACTGCGCAAGGCCAGGGCTGAAACTCCATCCCTGTCCAAATATTATCTCAGGCAGCAGCCTCGCACCGCAGCCAGAGGAGAGAGAGGAGACCCATTGATTCCAGACATACTCCCTCTTTTAAGGTCCCATCCCTTCCCTTTCTCTCGTCCCCCCCCCCCCCGCCCCGCCCCCCTCGCTCCGTTCCTCCTCAGAGATCTGACGTCCGACGCGCCGCATGGGTGACGCGCCGCATCGCTGGCCGCTGTAGTTCAGACATGCGCACAGAAACGAACCGTTTCCTGTTGTTGTTGTTTTACTCACCATGGTGCGTTGTAGCCTATTTGTGTATGCGCATCTGTATAAATGTATTTTCTTTAATCCCTGTACATTATGTTTCTCAAATATAAGACTGACAATTTTGGAAATTTGAACAAAAATGGGAAAGCTGGAGCCGGCGCTCCCCTTGTCTCGTCCAGCCGTTTGGTCGTGTGACTCGCTCTCTCTGTGTGCCTGTGTGCGTTCGGGGGTGAGGTCATGTGTTATGCTGTGTATGCGAGCACGGTTGTTTGTAATTTTTCTCCTTGTCACCGGGCCCCTGCCAGCAGATTCATGGAAAAAGACTTTCGGCCTCGTGTGCAGCGGCGGGCTGAGGCCTTACGGATTCTTTTGGCCGATTGTTGGTCTTTCGTTTTTGTGTGTGTGTGTGTGTGTGTGTGTGTGTGTGTGTGTGTGTGTGTGTGTGTGTGTGTGTGTGTGTGTGTGTGTGTGTGTGTGTGTGTGCGCGTGTGCGTGTGCGTGCGTGCACAGGCCTGGTTTGCAGCTCCAGCATCTATCAGGAAGCTTAATGACAGGTGCAAGGACTCCATTTGAAAGCCAGCTTTAATTATTATTACGGGTTGGAGGAATGACAATTGGGTTTGTCCTGCCCTCAGGGCAGCAGTGTAATATGCAGACAATTTGCATATTCAGTAATTGTAATATAATATGGATTTGCATATTTAATAACTGATTCACAAAGCAAGCTCATGAAAAAAAACACACACTCTCACGAGACATTAAATCAGGTTTCATGTCTGTGTGTGTGTGTGTGTGTGTCTCTCTCAACAGTGTCCATTGGAAGACGTGTCCAAGATCCACTGGCTGAACTTGTGAAGATTGATCCGAAACACATTGGTATTGGGACGTACCAGGTAAGTTGTTTTTCTTTGCTAAGCATCTGCTGTGAGTTAGACTTAGGCAAAGGGGTGTGTGTGTGTGTGTGTGTGTGTGTGTGTGTGTGTGTGTGTGTGTGTGTGTGTGTGGGCCTTTATGACTTCTGCAATTTAGTCGTCATCACCGACACCCCAAATGTGGTCAAATGTTAGACACATTTGATTGATTATTCAACTATATATCCTAAAAATAAAACTCACTCAATAGCAACGATAACTCTTCGTCGAAAAAGTTAATTCATTCAATTAACAGATGGAATAGGAGAAGTGAAGGACGGGAGAACAAAAAAAGCCATTAGTACACATTATAACTCCTGTATACTAAAATACAAGTCACCGATTATATATATATATTAATTTTTTAAAAATGCCTTTAATTTGATGCCGTATGCTGTGAGTTATCCTTCAGACGTCTCGACAAGCTCAGGTGCAACTTTTGTTTATCAGTGGAAAGATTTGCACTCCGGGCAAAAAGGGAACGCGAGGAGCTGAAGATCTGCCGGAACAAATGAGTAAAACTCAAAGGCTGAGAGACGAGAGGCGAGCGGGGAAGTAGATAAACTTGTCCGAGGCCTGTGTCAACAGATGATGCTAAGGGGGACAGCTAATTCAATTAATGGAGATCAGGCATGACGTATGTTTGCTTGTGTGATTGCTGCTCTCAAGTGTGTGTGTCCGCGCAGATGAACTACACTCGGCTCAATGTTGTTTTTCTTCCTTACTAGTGTGTGTGTCTGTGTGTGTCTGTGTGTGTATGTTAGAAGTGGAAGACAGACATGAGGTCAGGCTGCCTACTATTTACGCCAGCTATTACTAATGCAGTGATTCATCTTTTGTGAGATGTTCGATCAGTCTTCATTGGAATTGAGGGAAAAGCCCTAATAGATCAGGATTACTGCCAGGGTGCTACTGTGCACTAAGTCATGTATGCATGTGCTGTATACGACATATATGTAGTACTACATATACAATCTATGAATCTAAGATAAGACAGAAGAGCGTGATGAATGGTAAAGGAATAATTGGGGGGGAGGGTTGGATGGAGAAAGGAGGAGGTTGTATCGTGCAAGCGTTTCTGTGGCTGGTCGGGTCTCGGGCCCGTGTCTCTCATCACGTCCCGACTGGGCCCTCTGGGGTGCCGCGGGGGTAGGGGGGGTTCTGCACCTCCTGCTCTCAGATCATGTGACTAGGGCAACAAATGATAATATAACTGTGTAAATAAGCTCTTGAGTGCTGACAGATACAAGATGGGACATCACTCTGACCTGCATGTCAGCCGTCACGCACACACACACACACGCACACACACACACACACACACACACACACACTAGTCTCCCCGTCCACTTTTCAAAGTCTAAAGGGGGACGTGTGTGTGCGTAACCGTGTATGAGTGTGAGAAAAGTGCACTGATGCCAATGCAAGTTTGTTTTTTTGTTGCGCATGTCCTTTGTGTGATTCATGACATTTTGAGCTTTCTGCGAGTTTATTGCCATTAGACCCAAACAGCAAAAGGGCAAATGTAACTCTAGACAGCTGGCACAGCGTGCTCTCTCTCGCTCCCTCCCTCTGCTGACCCGCTGAGTGACAGCTCTGAGAGAAAGGAGGAAATGAGCTGAGGGCTGAAAAAGTGAGGTCCATTAAAATCAGATTGGACGTAACTATTGGTGTGGGAACGCTGTTTTCACTGCGGTACCTGTGGCAGACGGGTTTGCCAGCTACACGTCCCTTCGAATGGCAGTACCAATAGTGTGTGTGTATATATACTATACATATACATATATATATATACTCTTCATTTTATTTGCAGCTTGCAGAGACAAACATTTGTCAGTCTTGTGTTCTTTACAATTAGACACTTGGCGGGTCATCTGTCAATCAGCTCTTTATGTCGCTTTGGCCTGTTGACAGCCGGGTGATCCCCGGGGTTGTGAATCCAACCGCTACTGGAAAATACACACACAGACACACACTGCTGTGTAAGAAAACATCGCCCGCCAGCCGGATATTAAAGAAGCTGTCACTCTCCTCCTCACCTCGCTCGACCCACTCTCCTTCTCCCGTTTTTCATCCTCCTGCTCCGTTTCTTGCCGCCCTGTCCCACTGACCCCCACCTGCAAACACACGAGCGCTGCTGCAGCAGCTTTCACCTGCTCAGCCATGCGTCCGCTGAAAAGAACCTACCGTCTGGCACTGCAGCGGCGCGTTGGTAGCACACGTTGAGCGAGGTTGTGTCTTTGCTCAAGCGATGGATTGAAACAGGCCCTTGCCAATCCTCCACATATTAGAGAAGTGATAACACGCACCGGCTGTCGAAACGCAGCAGCCACAACTGATATTGGAAATCGAACTCTAATAGCTGGATGGAGGCGAGCTACTTAGATCAAGTTTTTAAATGCTTTCTACGTTATTTGCAGGAATGTGTTTCCAGTGTGCAATGTGTTATATATATATATTAGTGATAGAATACGGTGCTTTTTAAAAAGGGATGGTCCCTTCTCCACAGTGAGAGGAGCCTCTAGTGTCTCATCGGTACTCGGTACGAGGCGTTGATCGCCTTTGTTTGACTGTAGAAAGTAGATCGGTGCATCCCCACATATCTCGCTCGTTATCTGCAAGGTGATTTAAACAAGGTGTTGATGGGTAAAACACACCAACATCAGAATGGAAAAATAGGATCAATTGGATTATAAGCTGAAAAAAAGTAAAGTAAAAATGTGGTTTTGGGTGTAAAGAATCAGGACCTGAAATCAGCTGATCTCTTCCACCAGGAGAAAAAGTTACAGACAGCTTTGCCTGTTTGGAAATTTCCCCTGTTTCAATTTTCTCATGCTGCTTTGCGGCCCCTCAGGTTATTTGTGCGTGTGCGCGTGTGCGACTGTTTTGCAGGAAGTAGAGGAATAGCCATCAGGCATTCGTGAAAGGTGTCGAGAAACCATGAAGCCACTTCCTTTCTGTCATATCGCTGCTGATTTACGACTACCTACACACACACACACACACACACACCTTCCTACATACACGCCGACTCTCAGCCAAGCCTTCGTGATGGGAACAGAATGCTGTTTTCAGAAGCCCTACAGAAGCTGTCAGTCAGGATGCGCATGACCTTCAGATGACCTCATACACACAGTCTGTTAAAAGTGATGGATGTGAAGTGGCAGTTTCACAGCATTGCTCTGCACGAGCACTAGAGAGCAAACATTCGGAAAGAATGAACTCCCAACTTCTGTATATTAATACTCGTAATAATAATTACGTTTCTTGGCTCAATGCAATAAAAGGAGGCCTGATGCCATTCGGTCACACAATCATCTCGCACGCTGTTAGAGGCATCATGAAGGGTATTTCTGGTCTGCCGGCCGTGAGACCTCCGCCATCACTCATTTACACGATGCGCACTTGTGGGAATACGGCGTTTTATGTTTGTAAATTCCTCACAAGAGAGGCGTGCTTTTGGTTTTCTTCCGATCTCTCCTCCTCGTTGTCTCTCTGATTGACATGTGGTAACTCGGCAGCATTTAAGTACTCAAGCTGCAGTCAGGCGCTGTTCGCTCTTGCCTGTCCGTTGGCCGGCTTCAGCTGGTTTCCGGCTGATCCAAACACGTCCTTCTGAATCACGGCAAAGATGAATAGATAAACGCTCAATATTGCCGAGTCATGGTTAAGAGGATGCCACGTGACGGTTCCTGGTGCCCTGTTCAGCTCTCAGTCAGATTACTTAGAGACACGCGGCGTGAGTGTGTGATTTTCTCACGTCTCGGTGCACACGTACAGTACTGGAATTGTTCTTCACCAGGCCAGCCAAAGGCATTTTGCCTCAGCGGTTGCCTGAGGAGGAAATTTAAAGTCAGATGTCTTAAAGTAAACCATGAGAGGCCAGTTTCCTTCACCAGACGAGCCAATGTGGATTTATGAGAGCTGAAGTTTGCATTAAGCATTAAGAGTTATTGCCCAGCTCACTGAGATAAGCTTGGCAAAACTTTTTCCCCCTTTGGCAAT